>NC_044326.1:948138-1676350 GCF_007399415.2 Gopherus evgoodei
GTTGGAGGGAGGGGGGATGGATGGAAGGATGGATGGAGGGGTGTGTATGGGGGATGGATGGAGGGAGGGGTGTGTAGGGGGACGGATAGATGGAGGGAGGGAGGGAGGGATGGAAGGATGGATGGAGGGGTGTGTAAGGGGATGGAGGGATGGAGGAAGGGGTGTGTGTAGGGGACGAATGGATGGAGGGAGGGGTGTGAAGGGGGACGGATGGATGGATGGAGGGAGGGAGGGATGGATGATGGATGGAGGGTGTGTAGGGAGACGGAGGGATGGAGGAAGGGGTGTGTGTAGGGGACCGAATGGATGGAGGGAGGGAGGGAAGGAGGGAAGAACAGAGAGAGGGGTGTGTAGGGAGGGATGGATGGAGGGAGGGTGTGTAGGGGGGATGGAGGGAGGGAGGGAGGGGTGTGTAGGAGGACGGATGGATGGAGGGAGGGGTGTGTAGGAGGACGGATGGAGGGAGGGAGGGGTGTGAAGGGGGACGGATGGATGGAGGGATGGAAGGAGGGATGGAGGGAGGGGTGGGGAGACGGAGGGATGGAGGGAGGGGTGTGTGTAGGGGACGAATGGATGGAGGGAGGGAGGGAAGGAGGGAAGGACAGAGAGAGGGGTGTGTAGGAGCGGGTGGATGGAGGGAGGGGTTGTGTAGGGAGGGATGGAGGGGAGGGAGGGAGGGGTGTGTAGAGGATGGATGGTGGAGGGAGGGTGTGAAGGGGGGACGGATGGATGGATGTAGGGAGGGAGGGATGGAAGGATGGATGGAGGGTGTGTAGGGAGACAGAGGGATGGAGGAAGGATGAAGGACAGAGGGAGGGGTGTGTGTAGGGGATGAATGGATGGAGGGAGGGGCAGATGGACTTAGTGGGGGAAGCAGGGCATGGGGCTGCAGGGCACTTCCGCCCCAGACAGGTCTAGCCCGCAGGGCACAGGGCGGGGGTGAGGCCGGGGTTTGCCAGCTGGGACCAGCAGTTCCACAGAGGCTGTAACATAGCACGGCTGGGGGGCCTGGCCCCTAATGCCAGCGGGGGCAGGTGGGGAAGGAACAGAGGGTGGACTTGTGCAGCGTCACAGCAGCTGCAGCGGGGAGAGATCCAGGGCCCAGCAGGGGAGTGGAGTTTGTGCGGGGTGGAGGCGGGGGCACACACTTCCCAGGACCTGTGCAAGGGCCAGCATCGGGGAGCGTGCGAAGGGCTCCTGGTACCAGCCCTGGCAGGCTGCGAGGGAGGGTGCGAGGACCCGAACCCCTGCGAGATCCTTAGGAAGCCTCGGGGTGCCATCAGTGGTCCTTGGGTCTGGCTTGCCAGGCTCAGGAGAGCCCCCCTTGAGGATGGCCAGTGGCAGCACTGGCAGAGTCGTGCCAGGAGACAGACCCCTGGCCAGGTCTGCGTCGGTGCTGCCACAGATGCCATGCCGCGGGGTGCGGGTCCAGGGAGCGTGATGTGTGGGTCGGCTGCACCTGTGCCCCGCCGATGGCACTGCCACACAGCAGGCCCCAGAGCCAAGTGCCAGGCCCTGCCCCTCGCCATCTCCACCCCCCAGCTGTATTCAGTAGCAGCAGGGGCTAAGCAGGAGCTGGTGGCGTTTCTTGCCCCGGGTAGCCTGGATGGTGGAGATCGGAGGGTCTGGGGGCTGCTGGGGCAGGGGTGGGGGGTAGCTGGCGTCTCAGCCACACACATTACATGGAAGCAGGCCAGGAGCATGGGTGTCAGGCCCCGGCGGCAGCAGCCAATCAGAACACGCTGGCCCCCTGCGGGGGGCACTGTCTAGCTTCTGTGCACCCACCCCCTGAGACGGCAGCACCCCCTGAAGGGCTCAGCTCCCCATGTACTGTGGGGCAGTGAGGAAACGATCATCTACCCCCCGGCTTCGAAAGGGGGCCCGGGGCTGGGGTGTCCTGGGAACTGGGTGTCCTGCGGGCCGTGTCCTGTGGGTCTAGGCCTGGGGTGTCCTGGGCTTGGGGTGTCCTGTGGGTCTGGGCTTGGGGTTCTGGGGTCACTCAGTGTTACCAGCAGCCCAGAGCAGAGACACCCCCAGGGCCGGTAGCGCCGACAGGGAGTGCTGTACAGGGAGCGGTGTGTTTGGGGTGATGTACAGGTCCCCCGCATCTGTCCCAGAACAGCCTGCGCTGGGCAACTGCCATCAACAGGGCACGTCGCCCTGCTCCGATGGAGCCTGTGGTGGGACGTGCTGGCCGCTAGCCGGGCACTTGGGGCTGCCCCGTTTGAAGCATCACGCCCTTGGGCAGCTGGGCCGCAGCAGGTTTGGGGCAGGAAGCAGCAAGCCCTCAGGGGGCTGACAGGGTCGTTCACAGGGCAGTGCTGCGGGATTTGGTGCCAGGTCGTTTCCAGGGTGCCTGGCGCCTGTCGGATCCTCTGTAATGCCGGGCATCGTGCCCGCAGAGCCGGCTGGCTGCTTCTGGGGTACGGGCCTTAGCCGGGGTCCAGCCGCCCACAGGGAGCACGCAGGGGCTGGGTCTTGGGGAGGGCTCACGTTGCTTTTATTTTGGGGTGGGGTGCTGGCTTCTGGCTCAGGCGATCACAAGGGGAAATGGAGATCACAGCTGTGCAATGCCGGGGAGGCCCGTGCAAGGGGAGCGCTCACGGGGCTGCTGGGCGGGTTGTATCTCTTGGGGCCGCCCTGCCCCTCAGGGCCTGGGGAACATGCTGGGCAGAGCGAGACCCCGTGTGCTCTGGCATGGCTGCTCCATTGCCCATGGGCTGTGCTCAGGGCTGCTCTCTGAGGCCGTTTCCTGGCACTCCATGCCCAGAGACCCCCTGCACGCTTAGCTGGGGCCCACCCCCTGCAATTTCCCAAAGCAACTGCTCATTCTGAGCCCCCCGCTCCCGGCAACCTGCATGCGGCAGAGGGCTGGTGTGACGTTATGGACATGAACTGGGACCACATGGGTCACTGTTGCAACCAAGGTCCTGTAGTGGCACCAAATCTTGTACAAAGGGGGTCAAACAGGGTGTCTAAGACAAGGTTATGGTTTGCTGGTTATGACTGTGCTATCTGGGTGCATGGATCATTTTTGTATTTAAAGTTATGAATATTGGCTCTGTACTGTCTGGATTTCATACTTGTGCTCTGCTTCTGAGTGACATTCCAGACAAGTTGGTGTTGGCTCTGCCTAGCCTGCTTGATGACCCATTAAGGACCATCAGCTACACAACTGACCCATTGAGAGGAGGCAGATACGCCTTGTGACTCAGCAGGGCCGGCAGGGACCTGCCTACGGACAGAACTCTGAGGTTTTTCCATGCCACGTGCTGGACTGCTTGACTTTGGGACAAAGAAAGAAAGACACATGGCAAGGGACTATAAAAAGCTGCTGCAGCTCCTCCATCTTGTTTTCAATCCTGGTTCTTACCTCTGGAGGGACTTGGCTACAAACGGAAGCTCTGCACCAGAGGTTCTCAAACTTTTGTCTTGGTGACCCCTTTCACACAGCAAGTCTCTGAGTGCAACCCCCCCGCCCAATAAATTAAAAACACCTTTAAATATATTTAACACCATTATAAATGCTGGAGGCAAAGCGGGCTCTGGGGTGGAGTTTGACAGCTCACAACCCCATGTAATAACCTTGTGACCCCCTGAGGGGGTCTGACCCCCCATTTGCAAACCCCTGCTCTGCACAAAGGACTGATGACCCATCCCAGCGGGAGATGTTCTCCAGAGACTTGATTTGAACCTGCAGTTTACTCCATCACTGCTACAAGCCTGAACCAAGAACTTTGCCATCACTGGATGTAACTGATTCCATTTAACCAATTCTAGCTCTCATTTATATTTCTTTCTTTTTATGAAGAAACCTGTAGATTTTAGATTCTAAAGGATTGGCAACAGCACGATTTGTGGGTAAGATCTGATGGGTATATTGACCTGGGTCTGGGGCTTGGTCCTTTGGGATCGGGGGAACCTTTTCCTTTTACTGGGGTGCTGGTTTTCATAACCTGTCATCCCCAGGACGGCTGGCACTGGTGGTTATACTGGGAAACTGGAGTGTCTAAGGGAATTGATTGTGTGACTTGTGGTTAGCCAGTGGGGTGAGACAAAAGTTCTCTTTGTCTGGCTGGTTTGGTTTGCCGTAGAGGTGGAAAAACTTCAGCCTTGGGCTGTGACTGCCCTGCTCCAAGCGAT
Organism: Gopherus evgoodei; assembly: GCF_007399415.2. Lineage (NCBI taxonomy): Eukaryota > Metazoa > Chordata > Testudines > Testudinidae > Gopherus > Gopherus evgoodei. Next base: position 952,282 of record NC_044326.1, read on the forward strand.
TTGTCCTACACTGGTGCTCTGAGTTGGGTCCCATCAGAACCAGCATCGTTACAGCTGGATGCTCTGGCAGAGCCAGGGGGCGCTCACCTTCGGAGGGGTCCAGCCGTCGCGCCCGGCGCCCGTGCTTCGAGTTGTTGTGGACGAACATGTTATCAGACACCGCCAGGACGTGCCCGTCGACATTCACCGTCGTTGACACCACCACCTGGGGGCCAAGAGCATCTCAGCATTAGGCCAGCCGCGTGGCAGGGGAGCCAGGCCAGAGGGAGACCCCGGCATCCTGGTGCACTGGGCAGCAGGGAGAGGGTCCAGAGAAGAGCAACAAGAATGATTAAAGGTCTTGAGAACATGACCTGTGAAGGAAGGCTGAAGGAATTGGGTTTGTTTAGTTTGGAAAAGAGAAGACTGAGAGGGGACATGATAGCAGTTTTCAGGTATCTAAAAGGGTGTCATCAGGAGGAGGGAGAAAACTTGTTCACCTTAGCCTCCAATGATAGAACAAGAAGCAATGGGCTTAAACTGCAGCAAGGGAGATTTAGGCTGGACATTAGGAAAAAGTTCCTAACTGTCAGGGTAGTTAAACACTGGACTAAATTGCCTAGGGAGGTTGTGGAATCTCCATCTCTGGAGATATTTAAGAGTAGGTTAGATAAATGTCTATCCGGGATAGTCTAGACAGTATTTGGTCCTGCCATGAGGGCAGGGGACTGGGCTCGATGACCTCTCGAGGTCCCTTCCAGTCCTAGGGTCTATGATTCTATGAGCACGGGTCTCCCACGGCACCTCTCAGGAACCCATCCCCAGTTTGGTACATTGCCTGTACCCCCAGAGTGCAAACTACAGGGCACAGGCTGGTCAGGGCAGGGGTAGAGTCCCTCCCAAAATGGGACAGTCCATCTCACTGCAGAGTCCTTGGAAACCCCCCAGAACGGGACAGGCCCAGGACGGGTGGCACTTGTGCTGATACTGGGAGACTGGAGTGTTTAAGGAAATTGCTTGTGTGACTTGTGGTTAGCCAGTGGGGTGAGACCAAAGTCCTTTCTGTCTGGCTGGTTTGGTGTGCAAAGGAACCTCAGCCTTGGGCTGTAACTGCCCTGCTCTGAGCAATTTGTCCTGAATTGATATTCTCAGGAGTGTCTGAGCAAAGGCCGTTTCGTTACACCAGGGTCAGCGTTCAAGGGGCTAAGGGGGCTGGCTCAGCCCCAGCCCCCAGCCTGGTTGCCAGGTCTCCTCCCTGCCCCCACCTGCTCGCTGGTTTGTCGGGGTGGCGGGCTTGGCTGCTCTCCCAGGAGCTGTGGAGCTATGCAAATTGGATGGGTTGTTAATCATGTAAAAATGTCACAATTATCATATCTTTCTGAGAGGCCCTAATGAAGGCACCGCGCTGGGTGTGAGCTGGGGAGATGGGCCAGAGCTGCCAAGCGCCACGGGGGAGCTGGGCACGGCACGCCAGAGGGGGCTTGTGAAACGATGCAGGGGGCAGGAAGAGGCAGGGCTGGCATACCTGGGAGAGATGCAGGGCTGTTCTCCTGCTAACGAGTCCTCGCCCTGTGATACAATGGGGGACGCTGTGATGAGGGTTTGTGCCCCTCTGGGAACGGTGACACTACGCACAGTGGGCCCGGCTCTGCCACTGGACTGTGGGCGACTGTAAGTCACTTAACTGTCCATGCCTCAGTTTCCCCATCTGTGAAATGTGAGAACTGCAGAAGACCGAAGGACGAGCAATACCAGCAAACACTTCGGGGTTACAGCTCCCTGGCTGCCTGACACAGTGGGGATGGTAGAACAGGAACAGCTGCTCCAGGGTGTCCGATACAATTGCCTGCCCCAGTCCTACCCAATGAACCACAGCCTGCCTGGGCCAAAGCCCTGGTCCCTCCAGAACCCAGCTTCCTGGCTGCCCCATTCCTGCAGGCTGGGCCACAGCCACTCGGCACAAGGCGGCTCAGTCCGGTGAGCTTGGTAGCACAGCTGGGGCCTTGGACACATGGTTCCCAAGACCCTGAGGTGCCTTGGGCTGGCAGGCCCCCCGATGCCCGCAGGAGCTGGCGATGGTGCCAGGCTGGTAGTCACAAGGTCTCCAATGTCACAATCACTATGGCACTCCTCAGAGGGGACAGGCAGACAGACAAACCCCCTCCCCACCCCGGAGAACGGCCCGCTGGGTGCAGCGGCAACTGCCTCTGCCTCCAACACCACAATGCTGCCCTCCAACCCCACGCAACGCCAGCAGAGACAGAGACGTCCCCAAACCATACCCCCAGCAGACAGTCCAGGGGGCTAATGGAAGGGGGAAGGTGCCACTTTTTGGCTCCTATCTGGGCTTGGGTGAGGGAGCAGGTAATCAGCTCCAAGGAGAGCAACGGTGCCAGAATCCAGCCAGATCAGGCAGTGGAGTCACCCCGGGATGGGATTGCTCCTAACTCCCCTAGGCCCTTCAGAAACTCCTTCAGCTCTCAGGTGTTCAGATGTCATGGTGACCAACCCCCCAGAGAGTGGAGAACCGAATCCCGCTCCGGTGGGGCTCTCGGCCCGCCAGCGTGTCCCCTGGGGCTGCGCCCGGTGCACACAGCCAGCAATGGGGGAGACCCGCGAGAGGGCGCTGTATCTCGCTTCGCTTTGCTCCCTCCGCAGCAACTGGGGCTTAACGAGCCCGCTTAGAGTCAGAGCTGATGTCCTGCCCCCCAAGCCCCAGGAATCCACCTCGGCCAGGGGTTACCGGGGCCGCAGCGTCCCAGCTGGCCGGGGAAGGAGGAAATGGCCCTGATGGGGTTTGGGCTTTAACCCCCTCCCTGCCCCGGGCCGCGTGCAGGGCCGGGAGCCGTCGCTGCGTGGCTCTGTTGGTGGGTTTCATGCTGGCGAGAGGAGCCGGCTGTGGCCCAGAGAGCAGAGGACTCATCACTCCTAGCCCCACATGTGCCGGCTCTCCGGGGGTCCCCGCGCAGGCCTGGCTGCAGGCTCTGCAATGAGTGAGGACACAGGCTGCCCCTGCCCCCTGGCCACGTCAGACCTGGGGGGATTCCCTTGGGGAGCGGGTTCTCCCCTCGCTGCGGGCCGAGAGGAGGCTGAGCAGCCGGGGGCTCAGATGTGGCCCCCCTCAGTGGTTACTGCCCACAGACAGGACTGGTCTCCCTCAGGCCCCGGAGCTCCCACGCGGGGCACGGGCTGAGCCAGCCAGCCAGCCGCCCCCAAGGCAACCGGAGATGGAGAAGGCAGCCAGGCCACCTGCCCCTGCGAGCCAGGGCACTGCTCCTCCGCCAGACCTGGTCCAGCCATGGCCAGAGCGATGGACCCCCCAACCCTCCCCTCCCCTCCACACCCCCGATCTCAGTGCCAGGAACACCCCGGGGCTGTACCCTTCCCCGCCAGGCCCACCCCGGGCTGCGCTCGTAGTTACCTGCTGGGGGGCTCAGGGGGCCCTTCCCCAGCCCGACGGCCCCTTTCCCCCCACCCAGGGGTGGCGCAAGGGGACACTGCCAGAGCGGGCAGTGGGGGCCTGGCTGGAGGCCTGACCGAGCCCCGGCACCTTGGGTGAGATCCAGTGCTGGGCCGGGGCCCGTCCCGGGAGAAGGGGCTTCACCTGGAAGCGGCGCATGTCCCGCGGGTTCCCCGCGTTCTTCAGGCAGTTCTGGTTGCACTTGAGGAAGAACTTGAGGAAAAACCTGAGAGAAAAGAGGAGAAATCCAGATATTTAATGTGGGGGGGAGCTGTCCTGCTGGTCCCCCCCATTCCTCCCCATCCCATCCCCCCAGCACATCTCCTCCCATCCCACCCTGCCCGCCCCGTCCCACATGGCCCCTAGGGAGATCCGTGCCCACCGAGCAGGGGCAGAGCCTGCCCCCCCCCCGAGCTCTGGGTGTCTCTGCCCCCAGGCCGTGGGGTGGGGATGTCCTGGGGAGACGACTGGGGCCAGACCAGCACCCTTGGGGTGACATGGGGAACCAGCCCCATTCCCAGGGCCCTGGCTCCCTGGTGGGGGCCGTGCAGGATGCCATGCCAGGTCTCTCCTCCGCCCCCCAGGGGGGCAGCAAGCTCGGGTGGCTGGTCAGATGGCAGTGGGGGGTGGCGCCGGCTGGCAGACCCATGGGCGGCTGCGTGAACCACCACATGCTCCCCTCCCACCTCAGCGCCAGTCACAGCCACGCCCTCCAGCACCCGGCTAGAGCGCCCTGCCCCAACTCCCGTGTGCAGATGCCCCCGCCCGCCCACGGCCCGTTGGTCCCCACTAACACGTCTCCAGCCGTCTCTGCTGGCGGCTTCTCCCCGGCTGCCCTGGGAATCGATCACCGCCTGAGCCCTCCCTGGCAGCTAATGGGTTTCATTGCTGCAGAGCCGATCAATCAGGGAATCCGAGCCGGGGGACCCAGGAGCCACCGGGGGGAGGGGAGAGCGGGGAGCGCTGCCGAGGGCTGTGGGGGCCCAGCCATTTCCCTCGGCTGCTGTAGGACGCCCCTCGGAGAAGCAGCCTGGAGAGCAGGGGGTGAGAGCCCCAGGCCTACATGTGCTGGGCCAGAGAAGGGGAGAGGAGTCCAGGAGTGTGGGGCAGCCCAGGCCGGCCCCGCAGGGAGAAGCCGAGGCAGCAGCAGGAAAGAGCACTTGCTGAGCCCATTGCAGAAGGCGGACGAGGAGGGAGCCCAATCCATTCCCAGCAGCATCGCGGCCTGATGAAATATTCAGGACGCTTGTACAGGCCCCGTAATCGCCATCACACCATCAATTATTAAATGGCCACAGCAGTGTTCGTGCAGGGGCTGGCATAGGGGGAGAACACCCTGGGACCTACCCACACACACAGCCGGACACCCGGGACCTACTCACACGCACAGCCAGACACCTGGGACCTACTGCCACGCACAGCCAGATACGCCGGAACCTACTCACATGCACAGCCAGACACCCAGGACCTACTGCCACACACAACCGGACACCCTGGGACCTACCCACATGCACAGCCAGACACCCGGGACCTACCGCCATGTACAGCTGGACACCCGGGACCTACCCACACGCATAGCCGGACACCCCAGGACCTACCACCATGCACAGCTGGATGCCCCAGGACCTAGTGATGCACAGCTGGATGCCCCAGGACCTACCCACGCACACAGCTGGACACCCCAGAACCTACCCACACACATAGCTGGACACTCCAGAACCTACCCACATGCACAGCCAGACACCCCAGGACCTACCGACACTCAGATACTCTGGGACCTGCAAATATGCACAGATGGAGAACCCAGGACCTACCAACAACCAGACACATGGAGGGGATCATTCATCATCCCTGCTCCCTGCTAGCACAGCTGGCCCCCTACTCAGGGGAATGGCAGACAGGGGGAACTTGCCTGCCTGGCTGCAGGCACCAGGAAGGAGGTGGAAGGACCCGCAGGAGTGACATACCCTATGTGGGGGGCCCCATGCTGCACCCCGTGGGGGTGGGAGGGGAGATAGAACTTCAATCCCTTGATCTAACTGCTCAGGCCCCTTTCACGGCAGCTAAAGGAGAATCTTCACTGCTAGCAGCGTAGGGCCTATGAGACAGGGTGGGCCAGTTCTGATTCCGCCCAGCAGAGGGCAGCAGTGACACACATACACTTACCCATTTACAGGACTCTCATCCCCATTTTGCAGATGGGGACACTGAGGCAGAGAGTGGGGGAGGGACATATGGCTGAACGAGCCAGGCTTTGAATTTAGGACACTCCTGTCAGCCAGTGCCCCCAAAACCAGACGTAAGAGTATCTGGCTGGAGCCTTCCACATCCCACAGACAGGGTGTGAGTCAAGGGGCACGCGCCCCAAGTCACGCTCTGGCTACCTCTAGCTAAGGCCCACTGAGCCGCTGCATGATCTGACCTGACTGCCCAGCCCAGGTCGAGCTCTGGGCCAGACCCTCAGCGCTTTTCTCTCCGGTAAAACAGTTCAGTGCAATTTCCACATGTGAACCCAGGCTTCTCCCAGAGCCGGGATCCGCCCCTCCAGGCCCAGGGGCTTCCTGCCTGCTCCTGGCAGCTCCCCCCGGCTTTTACCCTCGCTTGACTGGCTATCAGTCACAGGTGAGTCGGCCCCCCCCCCCCGCACCTCAAAGAACCAGCCACCCTGTGTCCTAGATCACTCCTCACCGCCAGCTGCACAAACACACAGTCCCAGCCCGGCTCGGTGCCTCAGTTTCCCCTCTCACCCTTTGCCTGCTCTGTTGAGCCTGTGAGCTCTTTGGGGCAGGACCTGTCTCTCACCATGTGTCTGCGCAGCGCCTGGCCTACCAGGCCCTGATCTGAGCGGAGGCCTCTAAGCGCTTCTGGGATCCAAACCCTGCTCTCCCAATAAATCAATCTGCACACACCCACCCCAGCCAGGGCACCGCGCCCCCATTGCAGGCAGCCCCCGGTCATGGCCGCCGCTCCATGGCCAGCTCACTGAGCCAGACATAAGCAGGGAGCAGCCCCTGCACCCGGGGAGGCACAGGGACCCTGGAGCCCCCTGCACTCACCCGAGGACCAGTCGCGAGTGGGGACCCAGGACCCCGGCAGCGATTCCTTCCAGACCCCCCCACAGCCAATAGGTGAGACACCGGGTGCTCACTCCCCCCTTGGCCCCAGGATACGAGCCTGGTAGGTCTGCTCCGTCTCCAGGCTTGATTGGCTGCAGGGGGGTTTGCCCCTGCCAGTGCCCAGGGCTGGCATTAGGAGCCCACTGCCAGCACCCGCAGCTGGGATCGGGAGGGCACACATGGCCAGGGCTGGGAGCAGGAGCTTTGCCTGGCTACAGGGGCCAGCTCCCCTCTCCGCTCAGCAGCGGCACCACCCGGGTGTTCATACAGGGAGTGTGCCGGAGGGAGCCCTGTGCGGGTGTGTGCATGGGGGGGGTGCACGTGTGTGGGCACATATCTGTGTGTGTGTGTGCGCGCACAAAGGAGTATGTGTGCACGTGTGTGTGCGCGCGCACCTGGATCTGGCATGTGCATGTATGTGTGCACACGCACACACGGGGGGCATGTGCACGTGTGTGTGCGTGCGCACATGTGTGTGCATGTGTGCATGCGTATGGGGTGTGCGCACTTGTGCATGTGTGTGTCTGTGCGCACACATGCATGGGGGTATGTGCACATGTGTGCATGGGGGTGTGCATGCATGAGTGTGCATGTGTGTGCACATGGGTGTATGTGCGCATGTGGGGATGCGTGTGTGCACGTGTGTGTGTGCATGTGTGTGCGCATGAGTTGTGGATCGGGGCTCTGCTCTCCACTCCAAGGGCTTATCCGTGGCCTGGGCCAGGTGAGGCTGGAAGCGCAGATCCCCCCTTCGCAGCGCGGAGGCTGGGAGCTCACTGATCAGGACGTGCCTCCTGGGACCCTGCTATCCCATCCCATGTGCACAAACCCAGCAGCTTCCACGGAAGGAAGGGCTAGGTCTGGGACCCGGGCGGCTCCCCGCTTCCCCCCGCTCCACACTGGCAGCCCCGAGGCTTTCAGCCTTGGGATCCCTGCCTCACTGCTGTGCCCCCAATCCCGACCTGCAGCCCCAGCCCTTGTCTCCCCCAAACCCTGCTAACCCCCACATCCCAACCCACAGTCCCTGCTAGCCCAGCCTGTCTGCCCCCAGCCCTGCCAATCCCCCCAATCCCGACCCGCAGCCTCTGCTACCCCACCCCTGGGCTCCCCCAAACCCTGTCAATCCCCCCCATCCCAACCCGCAGTCCCTGATATCCCAGCCTGTCTGCCCCCAGCCCTGCCGATCCCCCCAATCCCGATCCACAGCCTCTGCTACCCCTCCCCTGGTCTCCCCCAAACTCTGCCAATCCCCCCCATCCCAACCCGGAGTCCCTGCTATCCCAGCCCGTCTACCCCCAGCCCTGCCGATCACCCCCAATCCTGACCCGCAGCTCCCGCTATCCCAGCCCGTCTGCCCCCAGCCCTGCCAATCCCTCCCCATCCCAACCCACAGTCCCTGCTATCCCAGCCCTGCCGATCCCCCCCAATCCTGATCCGCAGCTCCCGCTATCCCAGCCCGTCTGCCCCCAGCCCTGCCAATCCCTCCCCATCCCAACCCACAGTCCCTGCTATCCCAGCCCGTCTGCCCCCAGCCCTGCCGATCCCCCCCAATCCTGACCCGCAGCTCCCGCTATCCCAGCCCGTCTGCCCTCCCCAGCCCTGCTAATGCTCCTCAATCCCACCTTGCTCCAACCCTAGCTATTTCCTCACCCCATCCCAGCCCTCCTCCTGCTCCTGCCCCATTGCCAGGAAGGGGCAGAGCTGGGGCAGGGGAGCAGAGCAGACTGGGGGGAAGGAAGTGAGGAGAGAAAGGGGGATGTGGCCAGGGGACCGCGAGGGACGGCGCAGGAAGGGGGGGCTGGTGGAAGGGCAGATGGGGGAAGGGGGTTGAGGCAAAGGCAGCTGATGGGGGTGGGGGGTTGACTCAGCCGAGAGGAGCCGCAGCGGGAAGGAGCCCACTTAGCAGCAGCCCCATTAGCCGCTGATTGAGCAGCGAGTCTGGAGTACAGGGGAGGGGCACAGAGGAGCGGGGGTCACTGCAGCAAGCTGGAGAATCGGGGTGTCTCTGGGCCCAGAGAGGCACCCGCAGGAGCCAGGTGGCGTCACAGGGGGCAGCGGGGCCAGGTCACAGGGGGCAGCGGGGGCCAGGGCACAGCTGTTCCCTGGCCTGGTGCCAGCCCTGTACCCACCCTACCCCCCAGGTACAGAGACCCCTGGGTCCTGCCAGCACCCCAAGCTGGCTGCACCAGGCTCTGGGGGGACTGGATGGCTCAGGGGACAGGGCCTGTCACCTGAGGAGACAAGTGGGGAGGTCTCAGTTTGGCTCCCAATGGGACGGGCGGCTGCACCTCAAAGACCATGGGTACCTCCTGCCCTCCCATCAGCCGGACAGGCCCTGGGGATGCATGTGGGGGGAGCTGGCCCCACCACTGTCCTGACAGCCTGGCTCCTTTCCCCAGGACTGGACACAGGGAGAGGCTCTCAGTAAAGAAGTAACCCCCTCCTCCCCACACACACAGGTAATGGCCCCCAGCTGGCAGGCTGCTCCCCTGGGTGCCTGGCCCTCCCTGTCCAGTGTCCGGCCCACGCACCTCACCGGAGCCCTTCCTGGCAGGCCTGGGCACGCAGCAGAGCTTGGGCACGCAGGACTGGGCACGCAGCAGAGCCTGGGCATGCAGCAGAGCACCTTATCCAAGATCTCACCAGTTCCCCCACCTGCTCCCAAAGCAAATGCAGCCGTTCTCCAAGGCCTCGCTACCCCCACTCCTCTCCCCACATCTGTGCCAAGGCCCCGCAGCCCCCTGGAATGGCGACACTCCCCTGAAGGATCAGAGGGGGCTGGGCCGAGGGTATCACTGCTCATGTGAACGACGACGGGAAAGGAAGTAGTGTGCCCCACAGGAACGACCTCAGGTCGTCCGCTGGCCTCCAGCTCTCCCCACTCTCCTCTCGGGGAGACAAGACCCAAAGAGGGACTGGACTTTCCCATGGATAAGAAGAACATCCCGGGTGATCCCAACTAGCCCCCCAAGTTTCAGAAGGGGTATTACACCTCCTGCTTCAGGGCCTCGGCCAACCGTGGATACTTGAGCTCTGCATGTGCTCAAGTGCGATGGATTCTCGTCGGCAGGGCCTGCGGAAAGCCACCCAAGGGTCCTTCAGGAACTAGGTGACGCAATCTCGGAAGCGTTGGAGATGGTCTTCGAGAACTCAGGCAGGACGGGTGAGGTCCCAGAGAACTGGAGAAGGGCAAACATTGTGCCAGTCTTTACAAATGGGGATAAAGAACTGGGGCATTACAGACTAACTCTGATACCTGGAAAGATACTGGGACCAATGATTGAGCAATCAGAAATAGCCAGTTCGGACTTGTCAAGAACAAATCATGCCAAAGCAGCCTAATTTCCTTCTCTGGCAGGTTATTGGGCTAGTGGACTGGGGGGACCAGCAGACATGATATATCTTGATTTTAGTCCTTTTGACACAGTCCCAGGGGACATCCTCCTGAGGACATTAGGGAACTGTGGTTTAGATTGAATGACTGTAAAGTGGGTGCCCAGCTGGATGAAAGAGGAGCTGTCAATGGTTTGCTGTCAGACTGGAAGGGCACATCTGGTGGGGTCCTGCTGGGCTCAGGCCTGCGCCTGGACAATGGAATAGTGAGTATGTGTATCAGATCTGTGGCTGACGCCAAGCTGGGAGAGGTTACAAGCCCTTTGGAGGACAGGATGAGGATTCAATAGGACCCAGACAAATTAAAGAATTGGTCTGAAATCAACAAGATGAAATTCTACCAAGACAAGTGCACGGGGACTTCAGTGTGGAAGGGCAAATCAAATGTCCGGCTACAAACTGGGACCTCGCTGGCTAGTGGCAGATCACCGACAAGGCTCTGGGGGCTGTCGTGGAGCACAAATTGAATAAGAGCCACCAGTGGGATGCAGTCCCCAGAAGGGCTAATATTCCGGGGTGTAGTCACAGGGGCGCCGTGGGTAAGACACAGAAGATGACTGTCTCGCCCGTCTCAGCACTGGCACCGCAGCCAGTTCTGGGCACCACACGTAGGAAAGAGGCGGATAAATCGGAGAGTCCAGAGAAGAGAAACAAAACAGAGAAGATTCCACAAACCTGACCTGAGAGGGAACGTTAAACACATGGGACGTGTTCAGTGTTGAGAAAAGACACCCACAGGGGACTTGCTAACAGCAGGCAGGGCTGTTCTAAAGGGGAGGGGGATCCATTGTTCTCCGTGTCCACTGCAGGCAGGACAAGAAGTAACGGGCTTAACCTGCAGCCAGGGAGATCAGGTCAGATCCTGGGAAAAGCTGCCAGCCGCTCGGGGGAGGGAAGCTCTGGAGCAGCCATCCAAGGGGGGCTGGGGGATCCCCGTTACTGGGGGTGTTTAGAACAGGTTGGATGGACACTTGTCAGGGACAGTCTAGCTGTGCCTGGCCCTGCCTCTGCACGCGGGGCTGGGGAGATACCTCTCGAGGTGCCTTCCAGCCCAGGCTGTCTGTGAATGCCGGAGGCAGATTATCCCACATCTGCTACTGTGGGGCTCCCCTGCCACGTCTGCCAGGACCCTGGAGACAGAGATGTGGCTACAGTCCCAGAGCCGCCCTCCCTGCCCTTTGCCCCGTGGCCTAGAGCTTGCTGGGGATGGAGCAGGAGCAGGACTCCCGCCCCAGCACTTGAATACAGTCCCCATCTCTACACACTGCACCCTGCAGCCCCCATCCTCCCCCTCGACGACACCCTGCCTTCCCATGCCCCACATCCATCTCTCCCCACAAACTCAGCACTCCAGTACCCCCATCCCTGCCACACCCCACGTCCCCAACCCCAGGGCCTGCCGGATTCCCCGTGGGCACGCTACGCAGATGACGGTGCTTGCAGGCCCCCGCAATCGTTACTACGACTTGTCGAGTGTGCTCAGCGCTGGACGGGGCGCAGAGAGAGGGAGTCTCTGTCGTAAGCAACGTCCCACCAACACCCTGCGTACCCCACACCGGAGCGCTCAGGCGTGGCCGCTCTCTACGGGACCATCCCAGCGGGGGTCGTGTCTCACCACCGGGGTACTGGGGGCTGCTGCATACCTGGCGTCGGGGCTGCAGAAGGTTCCAGGCCTCTGCGCCTCACCCCAACTCCATTCAACATGCTCCAGTCGTCCTGCTGGCCCACAGCGCTGACCACACCACTCCTCTCTGCTCCTCTACACTGCTCCCAAAGCCTGGGGTGCCACCCTTCCCCCCGTGATCCCCTCCTGGTTAGCCAGGAACAAGCCCCTCCATTTAGCCAGCTGGGAAGGGCAGGGTGGCCCGTTCTCAACCTCCCTCAGTGTGGGAAGTCCTGGGATGAGACCCCCAGCTGCTGTGATCATGGCAGGGCAGCATAGCTGCAGGGATCCCAGCCAGGGGTGGGGGGGCTGCCAGTCCCTATCTAGTCTGTTTAACCCCCCCACGCCCTCACTCTGAAATGCCTTGGAACCACCAAGCTGTGCCCATGGTGCCCAGCATCAGCTCCTCCTTCCCTTGTCGCCCCCCATTCACCTGGATCCTCCTGTGGGTTCCTGGCCTGTGGGCAGGGACTCTCTCTGCTCTATCTGTCCAGCGCCTGGCCCTGCTCTGGGACTCTGGCTCCTAGGCGCTACCACTGTACAAAGAATAATTAATTGGCAGCGGACAGACCCGCATGCTCATTACCACGACCCCGCCTCCCTTCCCCGTCACTTTGCGGTTTGTGACACCGTGCCCGCCTCCCTGGGCCGATCCGCCAGCAAGTGTGATCTGGTGATGGGTCAGCCACCCCCATCGATACCAGCTAAGGGGCTGGGTTTAATTAGCCATGAGAGCTGCATGGCACGAACCATGTCTCTGCTTAGCCCTGCGCCGTGCTCAGCACAATGGGACCTGCCCCAAGCCTCTTAGCTGCACCCTGAGCTCTCCCCGAGGGTTACTGCCCATCAGGCTCTGGCAGACAATTCTCCAGTCTCTCCTCAGTCATTGCTTAGCCAAACAACTCCGCTCCGCCAGCCCCCCGAGCGTGTTCGTGGCTCTTCTCGGACCCCTCAGCATTTCTCAATATCTCCCTGGTCAAGGGGCTTCCTGACCCGGAGACACTAATCCAGACCCGGCCACAGCAGAGTTGTATCCCCATCTGCTGATCCAGGACATTGTGCCAAAGAACGTTCCCATGCAGAATGAGCTCAGACAAACCCAGTGCAAAGAGCAGGAGTCCTACATCTGCCTCCTGGAGAGAGTGGTCTAGAACCCAGAGCACATGCTGTTGATCTAGAACCACCTCCAGAACCCGTACCATGCACCACTGTTCTAGAACCGTGCTCTAGAACTCTCGGTGCCTACCACAGCTTTAGAACCACGATCTAGAGTCCTTAGCACACACTGCTGCTCTAGAACCCCATAGGAGATGCTCCAGAACCTATATCAGCCACATGAAAACACGTACTGGAGCTCCTCCGTGCACACACTAGAACGGCTCAGCTCTGCCCCCAGCCTGGACAGCACCTCTAAGAAAGTCTCAACCTTATGCACACGGCATCTCCCTGAGCTGCAACCACCCTCCCGCGTTCAATCAGGACTGTCTGGCCCTGCTTGCATGGCTCTCCCCCACGCCAGCGGGAGGCAGGGTCCAGGCAAGCGGGCGATTCCTCCCTGGGAAAAGTCCATCAGTCCAACTAAATGCGTCGAAAATACAAAACTGTCTCAGGGAATCAAAAGAAGGAAAGAGAGAAAATCTCTCATCGTGTCTCCCAGAATAAAGAAATAAAGAATAACACAGCCTTTGAGGCTAATCGGGCCAGGAGATAACCTCCAAGAGCGCAAGAACGTGGAAGACAGAGCAACAGAAAGAGAGAAGGGCACCTAAGTAAGGATTCTGTTTCTAGGAGGCCCAGCCACCGTCCCAGGTGGTAATCAAAGACAGGAAGGAATGTGGAAATGCAGGGGGGGGACACTATTCCCCCTCCCTGTCCCAGGAAGGATCCAAGATTGACAGCAAGCAAGTGAGCTCTGATCCCCCAATGAACCCCCACATGGCTGCTCCCACCCCCCTCGGCACCGCCGACTTTGAGTAAGAGGAGAGGGGGGGAAAATAATAATAAAACCACGTCGGACATCTTCACCTCCTTAAGAGGCAGCCGCACATATGGGCCCGGGAGTTAAAAATAAAGACAATGTGCATAAATTAGCATCTATAATACACAGCACTCCCCATTTAATATGCAAATTCCCAGCAACGCTGCCGAACACCTTCTGTTCCGAGCGCATAAATTTGAATTTGCAATTAGAATAATCTTGTATAATTAATGAAAAGCGTCAATTTTAGCTCCTAAGTAATTTGATTAACATGTTGATAGGGCACTTATCGGGCTCTCTAAACCAGTGGGGCTGGGCATCAGGGAACGCGGGAGCAGGGCGGAAAGGGGAAGCGAGGCTGGAGGAAGGGGGTGGGCTGGGGAGATCCTTGCCCCCCAGCTGACCTGAGGGGGAGGGATGGAGGGAGAGGGGCGGGGAGAGACAGGAGGCTGGAAGGATTGATGGTGACCACTGATGCTGGATGGAACGAAGGGAAACTCGCGCGAAAAATAAGGGGCCAGGCTTTATTGAAGGGACCTTTTAGGAAAATGCCCTTTCACTCAGCATTCCAAGGCTACAGCCCCACGCTCACAAGCTCCAGGTTAGTGGTTTCCATGGCCCTTCTCCGCAGCGTTACCCCCAAACAAGGGGTGGGGGGTCCGCCCAGCAGGAGGGGATCCCTGCCCCACAGGGCCTGAGCACTGGTGAGGGGCACAAAGGGGAGGAAAAAGGGAGGCATGCAGTGGGGAGAGGAGGAAGGAACTGAAGCGCCCCAGCCTCCCAAGGGGCAGCAAGTCAGACACCCCGGAAGGGCCAGTGGCCAGAGGAGTCCCGGAGCCCTGCCCTGCTGGGGAACACCGCAGCCTCCTGGGGAAGGCCTAGCAATGTGAGGCCGAAGTCTGCGCCAGCCCTTTGGCCATGGAGTGTCGCTCCCGCCGGGCCATAGGGGCTGGAGCTGGGCAAAGAGGGGCAGGGGATACATGTAAGTATGGCCAGTGGTCTGTGATGGGATGTTGGATGGGATGGGATCTGAGTTACTGCAGAGAATTCTTTCCTGAGTGCTGGCTGGTGAGTCTTGCCCACATGCTCAGGGTTTAACTGATCGTCATATTTGCAGTTGGGAAAGAATTTTCCTCCAGGGCAGATTGGCAGAGGCCCTGGAGGTTTTTCGCCTTCCTCTGCAACATGGGGCATGGGTCACTTGCTGGAGGAGTCTCTGCACCTTGAAGTCTTCAAACCACAATTTGAAGACTTCAATAACTCAGGCATAAGTTAGGGGTTTGATACAGGAGTGGGTGGGTGAGATTCTGTGGCCTGCGTTGTGCAGGAGGTCGGACTAAATGATCATAATGGTCCCTTCTGACCTTAAAGTCTATGAGTCTGTGAGTCTGGGCGCAGGCAGAGCCAGGAGATCTTCTTGCCGCCGGAACATTTCCCCATCCGGTTCACATGGGAACCGCTGCTGGGCCGGGCCCCTCGCCTATGGGGGATTCACCACTGGGCCCCTCGAGCTACAGGGGAATCGCTGCTGGGCCGGGCCAGGCCCCTCGCCTACGGGGGATTCGCCACTGGATCCCTCGAGCTACAGGGGAATAGCTGCTGGGCCGGGCCGGGCCCCTCGCCTATGGGGGATTCACCGCCGGCCCCTCGAGCTACAGGGGAATCGCTGCTGGGCCGGGCCGGGCCGGGCCCCTCGCCTATGGGGGATTCACCGCCGGCCCCTCGAGCTACAGGGGAATCACTGCTGGGCCGGGCCGGGCCCCTCGCCTATGGGGGATTCACCGCCGGCCCCTCGAGCTACAGGGGAATCGCTGCTGGGCCGGGCCGGGCCGGGCCCCTCGCCTACGGGGGATTCGCCACTGGACCCCTCGAGCTACAGGGGAATCGCTGCTGGGCCGGGCCAGGCCCCTCGCCTACGGGGGATTCACCGCCGGCCCCTCGAGCTACAGGGGAATCGCTGCTGGGCCGGGCCAGGCCCCTCGCCTACGGGGGATTCACCGCCGGCCCCTCGAGCTACAGGGGAATCACTGCTGGGCCGGGCCCCTCGCCTACGGGGGATTCACCACTGGGCCCCTCGAGCTACAGGGGAATCACTGCTGGGCCGGGCCAGGCCCCTCGCCTATGGGGGATTCACCGCCAGCCCCTCGAGCTACAGGGGAATCACTGCTGGGCCGGGCCCCTCGCCTACGGGGGATTCACCGCCGGCCCCTCGAGCTACAGGGGAATCACTGCTGGGCCGGGCCCCTCGCCTATGGGGGATTCACCGCCGGCCCCTCGAGCTACAGGGGAATCACTGCTGGGCCGGGCCGGGCCCCTCGCCTACGGGGGATTCGCCACTGGATCCCTCGAGCTACGGGGGAATCGCTGCTGGGCCGAGAGCAGTTTGCTTCGCTGTTAGGCCTTCCTAGAGGTCCGAGACCCTGACCCCTACAGATCTGCCAGAGGCTCTCGTCTCCCCCAGGAAACCCTGGCCCCATGCACTGAGCCCTTCTGGCCCCAGACCCAACGCTCATTCGCTGGGAGTGAGGATGTGCAGAGGATGGGGCAGGACAAAGAGCATGGTGCAGAGATGAAGAAGCTGGTGAGGAAGGGGGAGAAGCCAGAACAGCCAGATGAAGATGGGGGGGCGGGGGAGGAACTGTAATGATGCAGCAACATTGCACAGAAATCTGGACCCGGGAAGAGAGAGCCCGACGCAAAACAAGAGATGGGTCAGGTGGCTCCCCCTGCCCTGGCCTGCCCCGAAGGGAACCCAGCATCTTCAATGCAAGAGACAATACGGAGTCTCTCATCTGTCAAGAGAGGCCAAAATGTCCCCAGTCACCAATGCCTTGGAAGCAGTGTCCAGAGGGAACGGGCGAGGTGGTGATGAGTGAGGGAGAAGATGGCGAGCGGGGGGAAGATGGGATGGCATCCCCCAGGGAGAGCAGAGGGTTTTGTCTTTACTCCAATGGGAAGGCGGAAGGCCAAGATAACACGTCAGGGATCCCAGAGCCTCTCCCATGGGACCACCACTGGCACACAGCCACAGTAACTTCCCTAAGGCCGGCAGGGGTTTGGTGGACGTTGTGCTGGAAATGACCATCCCACCAACCACCCAAGAGCAGGGATATCAACCCATGTCTTAGCCAAAACCCAGTTCCTGTCTTCTTGGGATTCTTCCTTTCCTGTTGGAGGTGGTTTCATAGCATGTTCCAGCCCAGCAGTGGCTGCATTTCACTGGTGGCTGAGAGGTGTGATCCCTGAGGATCCTGTGGCCCTGCTACGCCTAAGGGGAAGGTGCAATTCTCTCTCACTGATTCCTCATCAGACACACCTTTTTGAATGGTTTTATTCACTCCAAGGATTCTCGTGGGCACTTCTAGTTTTCCAGATCTGAGTTGCACCGGTTCTCTGTGACTGGCCAGACAACCACAAGGCCCTGTCTCTACTCCCGGACTGGCTCCAGCGTGCAAGCCCAGCCAGCGTGAGCAGGCTCTCATGTAGTTTTTCTCCCAAGAGCACCAGTGAGGTTCAGATGCCATCACCCCAAGGCTCACAGGCCGAGAACACGAAGCTTGGCTGTTGGCGTGGACGTTCCTGGATGCGGCTCATCCACCACCAGCCTCCTTCCTCCGGGATGAAGGTGCAGATCTGTCTATCCCGTGCTTCAACGGCTCCCATTGCCATGGTACCAAGCACTTCAGAGCCATTTGAGCTTTTCTCTTCCCGCATCCTAGGTTGCCAGGACCCCGCCGGACACCGGGAGCTGCAGCACGGTGACAAGGGAACTGAGGATCCAATGCTGAATTCCTGAGTCCCCCTCCAGAACCTCTCCTCTGCAGAAGATGCTGCTGCTGTTATTGTGTGTCAGGGTGTCCAGAGACCCGCCAGCATCCACTTGACTCAGAACATAGGGGGAAGGGGGGTGGGAGTCAGAAATCTGGTTCCAGTCAGCTGGGAGCATCTTCCCATGGAGGCTGTGGCGGGCAGGCGCTCGACTCCATCTCCTCCCGCAGCTGGCCCACGTCTCGTTCGCACGTGTCTGTGTCAGGAAAGCAGTGGCTCACCGGGTGCTCAGGTCACCCAGCAGCCGCCAGCAATGACAGCAGCATGAGGCTGCTCCCCTGTGTTGCCGGGCGGGGATCGCCTGGGTCGCCAGGGGCTCAGAGGGTCTCCCATGCAGCCTGCCCCCAGGCTGGGCTGACGGGAGGTTTAGGGTGGACAGTGCTGGAGGCTGGAGCCCAGCACAGTGAGGAGGACAGGGAGACGCACGCCCAGCCACACCCAGAGCCACCCATCAGCCCTGCCCTGCAGGGGCGATGAGAGCAGCTCAGACTCCTCAGGCCATTCAGTCCTTGGCCTCAGGGCCACGGCTGCTGCTAAGAGGGCGCGTCAGTGCCAGGCCTGGAGCTTTCTGTCCTGTGCACACGAGGCCTCACTGGGACCCAGGCTGAGGCCCTGGCACCCGAGGGCCATACACCGGATGGGGCCGGGGGCCTTGGGTGCCCGAGGGCCGTACACCGGATGGGGTTGGGGGCCCTGGGTGCCGAGGCCCATACACCGGACGGGACCGGGGGCCTTGGGCGCCAGAGGGCTGTACACCGGACGGGGCTGGGGGCCCTGGGTGCCAGAGGGCCGTACACCGGACGGGCTGGGGGCCCTGGGCGCCCGAGGGCCGTACACTGGATGGGGCTGGGGGCCCTGGGCGCCCGAGGGCCGTACACCAGCTGGGGCAGGGAGCGTGACGTTCTGATCTTCCAGCCTGGGAAAGGTTGTAGGGGCAGCTGTTCTAGGAACTGAGTCACCACTCCAGAGTGTCCGACGCTTCGCCCCTACCCACAGCACCAGCACCGCATCCCATGCCCGGCCCCAGGGCATCTGAGGGTGCATCAGATCTTCCCCAACTCCCCTCCCTAGTGCCAGCCCGGGGGGGCTCAGCGGCCTGGCTGCTCCCTGCATGTCTGGTGCTCCACTGCCTGGTCCCCGTTACTGATGGGCAGGTCCCTCCCTGGGACAAGTTGGGGCAGGAAGAACCCAGCAGAGGATACGCTAGCGGGAGCCTGGACAGATCACTCCAAAGAGACATCCAGCCTGGGGCCAGCAGGAGCCAGCTGCCTCTCATGGTCCGCGCCCAGACGCACCCCAGGGTGAAAGCCGGGCTCCACTGACGTCAGTGGCAAAGCTCCCTGGGCCCCTCCAAGCCCAGGTGCCAGTGGCTTCGGGGCACTGTCTCTCCTCAGACCCAGCCAGCTCACTGCTGTCATGGCAGCTGTCCAGAGGGTGTCGTGAGCTATGCTAGGAGAGCAAAGCAGGCCGGGTATGAACATCACTATAAAATGCGGGTGTTAGCGGTAGACGGGAAGCTGCGAACACCCTCCGGGTGATGTCACTACAACAGTTAGACCAGGCAGCCAGGCCTAGGGAGGTGGCTGGCATAGACAAAGGAATCCGGCTGTGCCCCAGTATCCATGTTAGCTGGAAACAAAGCCCTGGGGCTGACCCAGCAGGGGTGGGCCCGGGCCTGAACTCAGGAGACAGAGACGTGCCATGGCATCTGCACGCCAGGGAGACGAAGGAGATGGAGCCCCCACGATGCCTCCCTGACTGGGACAAAGCCATCCCGTTGGGGATACGAGGGACAGAGAGACTCCGTCTTTACTCTCCACCTTGGCCAACACAGGACCTAAGTGACTTGTTCTCTGGGACGGGTCCTGGCCAGGCCGGTGAAAGCTGGAAAGGAGCCTAGGGGTGAGAGAAACTGTCGTGGACACAGACTGGATCTGCTAGGTTACATTTTCAATGTGTGTAACTGCCACTGCCTTTCTCCTCGTCACCTGGGATCACTTCACCCCACTGCCACAACGGTGCAGGTGGCTCTGGGAGGGCCCAGAGAGGGACTGGTCCCTGCAGGACTGGTCTCTATAGAACATGTAGAGATAACGTGAGAAAGGCCAAAAGCTATGTAGAGTTGAACCTTGCAAAAGGAATTAAAACCAATAGTAAAAGATTCTATAGCCAGATAAATAAGAAGAAAACAAAGAAAGAAGTGGGACCACTAAACACCGAGGATGGAATGGAGGTTAAGGATAACCTAGGCATGGCCCAATATCTAAACAAATACTTTGCCCCACTCTTTAATGAGGCTAATGAGGAACTTAGGGATAATGGTAGGATGACAAATGGGAATGAGGATATGGAGGTGGATATTACCACATCGGAGGTAGAAGCCAAACTTGAACAGCTTAATGGGACTAAATCGGGGGCCCAGATAATCTTCATCCAAGAATATTAAAGGAACTGGCACATGAAATTGCAAGCCCATTAGCAAGAATTTTTAATGAATCAGTAAACTCAGGGGTTGTACCGTACGACAGGAGAATTGCTAACATAGTTCCTATCTTTAAGAAAGGGGAAAAAAATGATCTGAGTAACTACAGGCCTGTCAGTTTGACATCTGTAGTATGCAAGGTTCTGGAAAAAATTCTGAAGGAGAAAGTAGTTAAGGACATTGAGGTCAATGGTAATTGGGACAAAATACAACATGGTTTTACAAAAGGTAGATCGTGTCAAGCCAACCTGATCTCCTTCTTTGAGAAGGTAACAGATTTTTTACACAAAGGAAACGCAGTGGATCTAATTTACCTCGATTTCAGTAAGGCATTTGATATGGTTCCACATGGGGAATTATTAGTAAATTGGAAAAGATGGGGATCAATATGAAAATGGAAAGGTGGATAAGGAACTGGTTAAAGGGGAGACAACAACAGGTCGTACTGAATGGTGAACTGTCAGGCTGGAAGGAGGTTAGTAGTGGAGTACCTCAGGGATCGGTCTGGGGACCAATCTTATTTAATCTTTTTATTACTGACCCTGGCACAAAAAGTGGGAATGTGCTAATAAAGTTTGTGGATGACACAAAGCTGGGAGGTATTGCTAACACAGAGAAGGACCAGGATATCATACAGAAAGATCTGGATGACCTTGTAAACTGGAGTAATAGTAATAGGATGAAATTTAATAGTGAGAAGTGCAAGGTTATACATTTAGGGAGTAATAACAAGAATTTTGGTTATAAGCTGGGGAGGCATCAGTTGGATGTAACAGAGGAGGAGAAGGACCTCGGAGTATTGGTTGATCACAGGATGACTATGAGCTGCCAATGTGATACGGCTGTGAAAAAAGCTAATGCGGTTTTAGGATGCATCAGGCGAGATATTTCTGCTGGAGATAAGGAGGTGTTAGTACCATTATACAAGGCACTGGTGAGACCTCATCTGGAATATTGTGTGCAGTTCTGGTCTCCTATGTTTAAGAAGGATGAATTCAAACTGGAACAGGTACTGAGAAGGGCTACTAGGATGATCCGAGGAACGGAAAATCTGCCTTATGAAAGGAGACTCAAAGAGCTTGGCTTGTTTAGCCTAACCAAAAGAAGGCTGAGGGGAGCTATGATTGCCCTCTATAAATATATCAGAGGGATAAATACCAGGGAAGGAGAGGAATTAAGTTCAGTACCAATGTGGACACAGGAACAAATGGATATAAACTGGCCACTAGGAAGTTTAGACTTGAAATTAGATGAATGTTTCTAACCATTAGAGGAGTGAAGTTCTGGAACAACCTTCCAAGGGAAGCAGTGGGGGCAAAAGACATATCTGGTTTCAAGACTAAGCTTGATAAGTTTATGGAGGAGATGGTACGATGAGATAGCCTAATTTTGGCAATTAATTGGTGTTTGGCTATTAGCAGTAAATATGCCCAATGGTCTGTGATGGGATGTTAGATGGGGTGGGATCTGAGTTACTACAGAGAATTCTTTCCTGGGTGTCTGGCTGGTGAGTCTTGCCCACATGCTCAGGGTTTAGCTGATCACCATATTTGGGGTCAGGAAGGAATTTTCCTCCAGGGCAGATTGGCAGAAGCCCTGGGGGAGTTTTGCCTTCCTCTGCAGCATGGGGCACGGGTCACTTGCGGGAGGATTGTCTGCACCTGAAGTCTTTAAACCATGATTTGAGGACTTCAGTGGCTCAGACACAGGTTTGATACAGGAGTTGGTGGGTGAGATTCTGAGGCCTTCGTTGTGCAGGAGGTTAGACTAGATGATCACAATGGCCCTTTCTGACCTTAAAGGCTATGAGTCTGTGACTGGGGGTGAATTTGGAGCTGGGGGATACTGAGGCCGGCCTGCCAGGAGTACCCAGGCTGGGCAGAGCCAGGGTGATGTGCTGGACTCAGAGCTCGGAACGAAAGCAGCAGATCTCCCGGATGCCCTGCGTTCTAAGGCAGATGGTGACCGAAGCCCTTACTGGCCCGGCTGACCCCCAAGCCGTCACCCTCCCATTGACTTCCTGGGGCCAGGCTTGCAGCCCAGGACTCCAGCTTTCTGCTGGTCAGTGCAGGATCTGCTGCCTTCCCCGATCGTTCGGCGTGTGCAGAGGCTCCCCGCCCAGGGCTGTCTCGCTTGCAGCCAGGCTCACTGACTTGGGGCTAGCTCACCTCAGCCCCCACCAGGACAGTCACTTTCCCACAGAGCCAGGCAGGTGCTGCCCCGATTCCGTCCCTCTCGGGCTCATGGGCAATATTCTCTGAGGGCGTCTCCTGTGGCTGGGAGAGCAGAGACTAGATGAACCCGGCCGGTGTGCAAGTGTCCAAGGCCCCAGCCAACAAGGGCTCCCTGAAGAGCTCATGGAGATGCTGCCTGACTCGGTGACAAAGCTCACGAGACTCATCCTCTGAGACGGCACCGCCCACGCGGAGAACCCCTCTGATCCGGCAGCCTGGACCTCCTGCTTCAACTGTCCCCCAGAGGGTTCCCACAGTCCGTCTCCAGCCCCCCATGTAGCGCCAGCCCTGTCCCAGGCCAGGCCCTTTGCTAGCACGAGGCATAAGAAATGCAAGAACCAACCCCAGCTCGGCAGAAATACAACTTCTCCCGCTTGCAAGGCAAGTAGCAGCCAGGCCGTGGGGCCGGCCCAGTTCTAACCTGTACAAGTCCGCCCGGCCAGGGCCAAGCAGGAGAGCGCTAGGGGTGCTCCCAGCTCGAAACACGTGGGAAACGCTCCAGCCGGCCCAAACCCGGCCACCTGCCCACTTAGCCAGACGTCACTGCGCTGCCTCCGTTAACCGCCGAGTGCAGAACAAGAGGGGCTGGAGGGGACACACCCAGCGTGGACCGAGCCTGTGCCAGCTCCGCTCAAGCCAGCGCATTGAAAGCAGCATGGTGGCTGTGGCGGGACCGGCAGTGGGATGGGCTGGCCGGCAGAGCGTGTGCCTAGGGGCCGGCGGGGTCACACTCCGGGCAGCCAGCCCCTCGCACCGCTGCGGCCACAGTTCTCTGTGCAGCGCACTGCCTCAGTCGCAGCTAGCACGGGCGTGTCTCCTTGAGCTGGAATGACCCCTCCAATGGCAGTGGGAACAGACCCAGGGTCTGTGTCTCGACATTCGCATCCCTCTATGGGACTGGCCCCAGCTCCCCCCCACGACCTGCACTGCCCTTAGCAGCTTGGCCCAGTGGCGAATCGGCCTCGGTGGGAGAAACATCTGTCCCTTTCTGGCTGGAGTGTGTCTGGCTTCAGCTTCCAGCCCTCAGGTCTTGTTCTGCCTCTGTCGGCTCCATTACAGAGCCCACTAGAGCAACGACGCCGACCAGGGGATGCTCAGCAGAGCAGAAGACAGAATTTACACACCAGCTGGGCCGTGAGTGTGGAACTCCCTGCCACCAGAGAGAAGAGGCCACAGCCTGTGAAGACCCAAATGGCTCATTCGTTTCTTCAAGAAATTCTTCACACCCAGACACCCCCCCACACCCATTCCCCCCCCAGACACTCGCCCACACCCCCACCCAAATGAACCAGAGACGCCCCCTGAACTAAGCAAGTTGTTTCACTTGCACACTCGGGAGGGAGGGAGAGGTGGTGATTTTGGTTATTTCGAAGGCTAGGAGGGTTCAGACCCTGCAGTGACGGGGCCAGGGAGCCGGGCAGCTCTGCAGAGGGTTATCTGTGGCACGACTGGAGAAGGTCACAAGCTACTGCTTATTGGCATTACTCAAACGGCAGTAACCCCTACAACACATGGGAGATTTCCCAGCCCAGTGGACGACGCAGGCTCTGCCCCAGCAAGCACCCAGTACAAAGTACCCGCAGGACAACACCGTCCACGACCAGCTGCTCAGAGACGGCTTTTCGGCTCCCATAGCGCGTCACAGTGAGCGTCCCACGTGGAGACGGCGGGGCCTCTCGCCCCTCTCCGGCCCCTGCAGCGTTACTCAGTGTGGTCCGGCTCACGGGACTCTCACCCGTGCCCTGGGGTCCCTGGCCTCGTTCTGAGCCAGGCCCCACTCCAGGGGTTTGAGCATTGGTCTGCTAAACCCAGGGTTGTGAGTTCAATCCTTGAGGGGGCCATTTGGGGATTTAGTTGGAGGTTGGTCCTGCTTTGAGCAGGGGGTGGGACTAGATACCTCCTGAGGTCCCTTCCCACCCTGATATTCTAGGATTCTATGATCTCCCTGGGCCAGTGCCCATACGAGTCACCAGCTGAGCCCTCTGCCACGTGGGCTGGAGCCAGCTCTCTTGTCCCTGCTAAGGCTGTCTGCACCATCGCTGCCGGCCCCAGGACCACGCCCCTGGGATGCAGTGATGGAGCAGCCACTGGCCACAGGCTGGCCATGCTCTCCTCTGCCCTGCCGGACAGCCCAGGAATGGGCGCCGTGTCCCGGGTGCAGGCACCACCCATCACACACCAAGGGTCTATCACCTGCCAGCTCCATGGGTGAGGCCGCTGCTGCAGCTGCCATATCCCGCTGCAGACTCTGACCTAACCATGTGTCTCCAGCTGCCTCCCCGGAGCACACTCCCCATCCACTCCATCTAAGGGGCCATCCATCAGCATCACTCCAGCCTCCTGTTTCCTGACCCAGCTCCCCTCCCTTCGAGGGCACTAGGCCGCTGGGCTCTTCTGTGCAGGGATGAGATGCCGTGGTCAGGGAAGGCAGGTTATGTTTGCACATGCTGGGAAACGCCAATCTGATGCCTGGCCCTCTCAGCACAATGCTTCCTGCAGGAACAATAGCCCCCAGCCGGCCTCTTGCTGCTGCTTTCGGCTTAAAGGTGCCCTAGCACCTCGCTCTCCATTACAGCAACGGGCAGACACTCCCCAGAGGGGCTGGATCCACGAAGTGCTCTGAACGCACAGGGCCCTGCCTGCCACAGCCCGTTCCCTCCCCTCTCCGGGAGCCTCCCCCATGGCACTGAGCCCTCTGGCCAGGCCAGCCCGAAGAGGCAGCCTGGCCCGGCTCCATGGCCAGCGCCGGGGAGCTCTTTCGGCTTTAGCTATGTGCTACAAACCTGCGCTGATGGGGGCAATGCAAACCCCAAGCCGTTACCGTGGGTGCCTCCACGGAGCTCCCCTGGATTCACACCAGGGCAACAGCGAGCAGGGCTGGAGCGGAGGGAAGGAGAGGATCAGGTAGAGGGACAGACAGAAGTGCATAGGGACAGCCAGCCAGCCAGCCAGCCCGAGTGCCCCCCCAGGCCAACCCACAACCTCCCTGTCCAACCCCCCCACAGACCTCCGAGGCCCCGGGCAGGGGAGGGGAGGATGAAAGGCCGGGCACACAATGGGCGCGTGGACTGGCTGTAATGGGTTTGATTCTTCTGCTTCTAATCTCGGCTGCTGCCCCGTCAGTCCCTTTTCTCTCCTCCCAGCTGCGGGCTCCCTGGCTGCCGGCTGAGTGACAGGTGGTGTCCCTGCTGCTCCAGCCTCAACAGAACACATCAGATGCTATCGAGGCAGACAAAACCCGGAGAAATGTCACCGCGCTATCGGCGTTCCCCCATCGCCACCAGCCCATTCTCCAGCCCTCGGAGGGAGAAAGGGGGGAAGCAGACAGACAGGTGATTGTTATTGCACACAGAAACACACATACGCTAGCACACACGCACTAACACGTATGCACACAATGACCCAGCCACACAACATGGGAATTGGTCTGCAATCAACAGGATGGAAATCAAAGAAAGACAAGTGCGAGGTACTTCATGTGGGGAGGGGAAAGCAGACGCCCAGCTCCTGAACGGGGACCAGGTGCCCAGGCGGCCGTATCGCTGGAGAGGGGCAGGGGGTTCTAGTGGGTCACAGACGGAGCACGAGCCAACGGTGTGAGGCAGTTCCAAAGGTGGCGAATCTATTCTGGGGTGTATTAACAGGAGCCCAGGGGGTCAGCGTCCCGCTCTGCTCAGCACTGGGGAGGCCCCAGCTGGAGTCCAGTGGCCAGGTCTGAGTGCCACACTTAGGAAAGATGGGGATAAAGTGGAGAGAGGCCAGAGGAGGGCAATGAAACGGCTGCCCTCTGCCTGCCAGAGCTAGGACTGGGCGACGGGACGGATCGCTCGCTAACTGCCCAGTTCGGTCCATTCCCTCAGGACAGGAGACGGGGCTAAATGGACCTTTGGGCTGACCCAGTCTGGCCGTTCTGAGGTTAAAAAAACTAGACGTTTAGTCTTGAGAAAAGACAGCGGGGGCCTGATCCCAGTCCCAGGTATATTAAAGGGGATGGGGAGCAGTTGTTCTGCACAGGAAGCAATGGGCTTAATCTGCAGCCAGGGAGATTCAGGTCAGATCCTGGGAAAAACTCGCTAAGCTCTGGCCCAGGCGTGTGTCTAAGGGCGGCTGAGGAATCCTGGCTTGGGAGGTTTGTAAGAGCAGCTGGACAGACACCTGCCGGGGTGCACTCGGTCCAGCCCCAGGACTTGAGCATCTCTCAGGGTCCCACATGTCTGTGATTCCAGGTGTGTTCTCACACCCCACCACTAACATCACACACCCAGACACACACATATACACTGACTCCTGCAGCCACAGAGTGACACAGCCACAGCGAGACACCCTGCCCCGACAACGCCCTGTCACGGAGTCCCTGGACGATGCTCTGGAACTGCTCCCCACAAAGCCAGTCAGGACTTTGGGGAGGCTCCTCGCCCTCAGAGCAGACTGTCTGCAGGGCAAGAAGCTCCCACGGCTTCACCTCCTGGGTCTCTCCTTGGAGCATTCAACATCCTCTGCCCCTCCGTGCGCTTCCCACAGCGAGACCACCCCAGTGGGGTCCTGGGGAAGCCACAGGGTCCTGCACCCCCACTTTGCAGACAGACGTGACTCTCAGCCAGCCAGTAAAACAGAGGTTTATTCGATGACAGGAACAGGGTCTAAAACAGAGCTTGTAGATACAGCGAACCGGACCCCTTGGCTGGGTCCATTCTGGGGGACAGTGAGCCAGACCCCCACATCTGCACTTTACTCCCCAGCCAGCTCCAGACTCCCAAAACTCCTCCAGCCCCTCCTCCTTTCCTGGGCCAGGAGGTCACCTGACCTCTTTGTTCTCCCACACCTTTAGCATCCCCTTGCAGGGGGGAAGGGCCTGGCCATTAGTTGCCAGGAGACAGAGGGTCGGCCAGCAACTGAGGCCCCCCCCCACAGTATTCAGAGGGAACATTAAGAACTTTCCCAGTTCGTCACATCTCTCCCCCCTTCGAGACCAAACTGAGCGAGGTCACTTCAGCCAGTGACGTGGGGAAGTTCGAACCCACCAAGGTTCCCATGGATGCCCCAGCATCTCTCCCATTCCTTGGTGTGAGTTACACCAGGACAGTTCAGTCTCATGCCCTCCCTTAGGTCGGGTGTGCTTGATGGCACTCGCAGCCCGCATGTGGGAAGGTTTATGCGGCCCGTACCCTTTTGCTACCCTAATACTCCTGGGGTTCAACTTGGGACGGGGTCTTCTCCCAGCACTCTGGGCTGCGATTCGGGCTCTCTTGGTTAAGAGCCCCCATCTTGGCCTTGGCCAACTCTGGGCTTGGGCAGCCGCTTCCCACTTTGTGGCCCAGACACAACACCTCTGCCGTCCCCCCTTGCACTTTCCAGCTTTTACCGTCAGTCCCACCTCCTTGAAGCAGCCCAGCCCCCTCTTCACCTGGGACACCTGTTCCTCCCAGGTCTGGCTAAAGATGCACGTTATCAGTGTTTGCCAGGGCCAAGTTCTCCATCGCCCTCTGCTTCTCTAGAATCTCCTCAGGCCTAGGCATGGGGTCGGCGTCAGACACCGTGATGGCTTTAAGCTTCTGATAGCCCCCACAAAACCAGATCATCCTGTCTCCCTTGGGGACCAGCCCCACGGGTGAGGCCCACGGACTGTTGAATGGCTGGATCGCATCTAAAGCCAGCAGGTCCTTGACCTGTTTCTCCAGGTTCTGGGCTGCTTTCCCAGTGACTCTGAATGGGTAACACCTGATGGGGAGATTGTCTCCCACCTCAGGGAAGAGATCCCCCAGGAGGTCTTCCCCTTCTCCTCCCAATCCTCCCCTTTCAGGGCCAGGAGTCCCCTCACTCTCCTCCCATCCAGCAGCTCAAACGGATTCCTGGGGCACCACCAGCTGCCTCCCGATTCCCCCCAGTTCTACTTCCCCTTGGGGAGCCCATTCCCGGTACAGGAATCCCTTCTCCCGCAGGACTCTGTCCCTGCAGCCTTCCCCAAGGGGGTTTGCAGCGCTGTGGCCAGCAAGTTCTCTCAGCTTCTCCAAGGAGGGATCCTTCTGCAGCTCAGTCTGGGATCCAGCTGCTGGGGCAGGGAGTGGGACCTGCTCCCTCTCACTGGCTGGGCCTGGGGTCACAGCCCCCCTGGGCCTTGTCCCTGGTAGTTCCCTCCCTGCTGTGTAATCACTTCCCAGCAGCACGTCTGGACCAGGCAAACCTATTTGGCAGCCGACCTGCCCTGCCTGGGTGTCCCCCCACTCAGCTGGGGTCTCAGCTCCCCCCGTGCTCAGCGCTGCCCTTGCTGTCCCAGTGGGATCAGGCAGCGAGCTCTCTGCTCTGGTCCCAGCATCAGAGCCAGCGTGAGCCCCGTCTCCGGTGTGCAGGGGGGCGGGGAGCATCTCTCCCTCCCACTCAGCCCCAGGGGGCTGGTTACAGGTAGGCAGGTATCCTGAGCCCAGCAGCCCCTCCAACCTGCCAGCCAGGTCATTTGCATTTTCACTGACCATTTCCATCCTAGCCAATTGGTTCCCTGGATTTGAATTTAAACCCTCGGCCGTTACAGGAGCGGGGCCTGGATCCTGTCCCATGGGGAGACAGTCACCCCCCAACAGGGCCTCCCAGCCGATATCCTGGAGAACCCCAACTACCAGCCAGCCCGACCCCTCCTGGGTCTGCACAGGGATCTGGGCCATAGGCAGGGTGAGGGGCTTCACCCCAGGGACCTTCACCCAGGTCCCACAGCCCCTCAGCATCTGGGGCTGCACCACCACAGTTCTCTCTGTCCCAGGGTCTCGCCCCCGCAGGTGTGTTTCCCCACTGACCCCTGGGCAGCCCCCTATGTCTCTCTGCTCCACCATCACCAGTCCACGCTGCTGCTGCTTCTCCTGCAGCTTTTCCTCGGGCTCTTGCTCTCTCTCACAGTCCTCTCGCTCTCTCGGGCTCTGCTCCCATCCCATCCGTCTCCAATCTCCTGATGGGGAACCCAATCGTGAAGACCCTCGTCTGATTGGGGACCAGACTCCCGGGGATGCCTGGCTGATGCTCCAGCTGCTCTCAGATCCTCTTGTAGCCCCATCTGGGCCAGGAATCTGCTCCTCAGAGCGGTGCTTCTCCTCCAGCTGCTCTCAGATCCTCTTGTAGCCCCCTCTGGGCCAGGAATCTGCTCCTCAGAGCGGCCCTCCTCCTCCAACTGCACGATTAACTGTGCCTTGGTGAATTTCCCCATGCGTAACCCTCTCTTTGTGCACAGGATCACAATGTCCTTCTCAAGGAGATGGTGATAGGCCATCACTTCACCGTTCCCAAGTGGCTCTGGACTCACAGGCCTGTGTGCTCTTGGCTCCCCCATGGTTTCCAGGAAGAACCCCTGGTGTGCCAACCCTTCTCGTGATCACCACCTCTTTGCCAGGGTCGAGCTGCAGACTCCTCCGCCCCTGGGACTGCTCCTGCAATCCCCAGGGGAACCCTGCTACTGCAAAAATCCTTCTCTCTCCCAGGGTCGAGCGGCAAGCTCCTCCGCCCCTGAGACTGCTCGCTGCAGTCCTCAGGGGGACCCCGTTACTCCAACAGTCCTTCTCGCTGGTCACACGCTCCCAGAGGGTAACCGCCCCCTGAAACCGTCCCTCTCTGAGCCTTCAGCACGCCTGGTCCTCATTATCCCTCCTTTGTTTTACTGCTCCCCAGTCATTTACTGCAAGCAGCGCCATTCACGGGGTGCAGTACATCCCGCCGCTGCCACCAGTTGTCACGGAGTCACCAGGAGATGCTCTGGAACTGCTCCCCACCAAGCCAGTCAGGACTTTGGGGAGCCTCCTCTCCCTTGGAGCAGACTTGTTCAGGGCAAGAAGCTCACACGTTGGCACCTCCTGGGTCTCTCCTTGGAGCATTCAGCATCCTCTGCTCCCCCCAAGCCAGGCAGGACTTTGGGGAGCCTCCTCTCCCTTGGAGCAGACTTGTTCAGGGCAAGAAGCTCACACGTCTTCACCTCCTGGGTCTCTCCTTGGAGCATTCAGCATCCTCTGCTCCCCCCAAGCCAGGCAGGACTTTGGGGAGCCTCCTCTCCCTTGGAGCAGACTTGTTCAGGGCAAGAAGCTCACACGTCTTCACCTCCTGGGTCTCTCCTTGGAGCATTCAGCATCCTCTGCCCCTCCGTGCACTTCCCACAGCGAGCCCGCCTCAGTGGGGTCCTGGGGAAGCCACCGGGTCCTGCACCCCCACTTTGCAGTCAGACGTGACTCTCAGCCAGCCAGTAAAACAGGTTTATTCGATGACAGGAACAGGGTCTAAAACAGAGCTTGTAGGTACAGAGAACCGGACCCCTCGGCCGGGTCCATTCTGGGGGGCAGTGAGCCAGACCTCCACGTCTGCACTTCACCCCTCATCCTCAGCCAGCTCCAGACTCCCAAAACTCCTCCAGCCCCTCCTCCTCTGCTCAGCTTCTTTCCCGGGCCAGGAGGTCACCTGACCTCTTTGTTCCCCCACACCTTTAGCATCCCCTTGCAGGGGGGAAGGGCCGGGCCATTAGTTGCCAGGGGACAGAGGGTCGGCCAGGAACTGAGGCCCCCCCACAGCATTCAGAGGGAACATTAAGAACATTCCTAGTTCGTCACACGCCCCCCCGCCCCACTGACAGTCCACAGCCCTCACCAAGGCCACCTGCTGAGAAGCAGCAGCTCTTGCTCCGGCACCGGCACCGGCACCGTCCCTGGCTGCAGCCCCCAGGTTGCAGTGAGCCCAGCGGGTGCCCCCTGTGCTGCCTGTGACGGACCAGCATGGGGAAAGCTAGTGGGAACAGTGCCGGGGCGTGTGTGTGTGTGTGCACGCGCAGGCCCAGGCATGGGGTCACCTCTCACCCCCTGGGCCCACCCCTTGGCCCTTCCGTTTCCTGCCGCAGGGCGGACGCAGCGCATGCAGGGCTGCGGCACCTGCTGCATTCGAGCCGACTCCGTCCCCGGTCCGCCGGGGTGCCCATCGAGTGCCTGTACCAGAGGGGGCAGCAGGGGATTTCTGCACCCACTGGCCATGGCGCACCATCCCGGGCACACGGCGGGAGGGGAGGGGAGGGGGTTACCAGACTACATGGGCACTGCCCTGTCCTGATTGGCCAGGAAGGGGGAATCCCACTGTAGATGAGCCAACGCTTTGTCCTGATTGGCCAGGGAGGGCAGGGCCAATGGTCCACCCTGATTGGCAAGGGAGGGGGAGATCTTCTGGAGCTGGGCCAATAGTCTGTCCTGTTTGGCCAGGGAAGGCGGATCCTTCCGGAATTGGGCCAATGGTCTATGCCAATTGGTCAGTAAGCGGGGAATCCTACAGGAGCTGGGCCAGTGGTCCATCCTGATTGGCCAGGAAGAGGAGATCCCACATGAGATGGGCCGATGGCCTGTCCTGATTGGCCAGCGTGGGGGGATCCCGCTGGAGCTGGGCTGATGTCCGGCCCAGCCTGGCACTGCCGTGTTCCTGAAGTGCTGGGGACGGGAAGCCAAGGAGGGTTCCCTCTGGATCCCCCTGTTCTGACTTAAAGGGCAGAAAAGGCCCTGGTGCCCCCACTGGCGGGGACTGGGGCTCCCCAGAGAAGGAGCTCGGTGTCTGACCCAGCGACCGGCCAGGATGGCTCAGAGCCAGCGTCCCCTGACCTCAGCCGGCTGTTCCGGGTCCCTACCCCCCGCCCGTCCCCCCAGAGGAAGGGTACGATCTCTCTCGGGAGCAGGATGCTCACAGCCCAGCCCAAGCAGCGTTAGGGGTGCACAGGCATCGGTGGGGGTGCACGCTCCCCTTCGCCTGGCCGCCACGGTCCCAGCTGCGTGGATCGGTCCTCGTGCCAAGGGACAGGGAGCGGTGATTTGCATGTGCAATTAGCTAATGAGCTCCCTTCCCTTCGTCGGCACATCTGGCTCCCCGCATCACACCTCATTTCTCAAACTGACAGCTGGGCTCCTATCGCTCTCCCACAATGCACCCTGGCACCCACAAAATTAATTGTCAGCCTTCCCTTTTCTGCTCAGCACATCCTCCCCCACCCCTCGGCTCCCCCCTCAGCTTGAGCTCTTCCCTGTGGGGAGCCAGAGGTAGCGTGGCCCTGGCCACTGAGGGGGCAACGGGGGTCCCCTGGCACGTTCCTTCCAGAGCTGGAGTGTTAACCCTGGTGTCCAGCCCATCGCAGCCTGCTGCCCTCAGACATCCTCTACTGTCTCGGCTGGACTCAGGATTCCTCCTCGCTGCCTCTCCTATACTGCCGAGTGGCACTGCCGGCCAGCGGCTGACACCACCCCAGAGGTGGCCGCATTGCAGAGGCCAGTGAAGATGCCTGTGTATAACTCCTGCTCAGGTCAGTTCACTGGGTCCTGCAGGGTGACAAGTGCGGTGCTCATAGACAGGATTGTTTTAGGAAACTACAGGCTATGGGCCAGTAGGCAGGGCCGGTGCAACCATTTAGGCGGACTAGGCGGTTGCCTAGGGAGCCGAGATTTGAGAGCGCCAAAAAGCGCCCCCAATTTTTTTTAAATGGTTGAGCAGCCGCTGCTGCTGGGACAGAGAAGGAGTCTGAGCTGCCGGCGGCAGCCAGCAGCCCAGGGGGTTCCCTGGGTCAGCCGGCAACCCAGGGTGTCTGGAGGGGGCGGCAGGCAGCTCCCATGGAGCTGCCGCAGTGGTGCCTGCAGACGGTCGGCTGCTTGCGTGGCTCCGGTGGACCTCCCGCAGACACCACTGCGGCAGCTCCACCGGAGCCACGGAGCACCGGACCCTCCGCAGGCACCACTGCGGCAGCTCCACCGGAGCCACGGGACCAGCGCGCGGAGCACCGAAGTTGCCGGCAGCCTAGAGTGCTCAAACCCCTAGCGCCGGTCCTGCCAGTAGGACCGGCTTCCCCGAGCTGGTCCTGTCCCAGGAGTGTCCCTGGTCAGGGACACTGGGATACTTTTTATAGTGGGGCTGCTGAGAGCCAGTGAAACTGGCCCCAAGCTTCTTATCCCCAGATAGGGGTAAGGGGGCCAGGGTTGGGGCCACAGCTGGGACCCTGGGCGCGGGACTGGGAGCAGAACCTTGGGCATGGGGCTGGCAGCTGGGACCCCGGGCAAGGGGCCAGGAGCAGAGCCCCCAGTGCATGCCAGAGGTGCTGCAGCTCCCCCCACACCCCTAGTTCCTGCACCTATGTCCCAGGTCCCAGCACACATTCCCTGGCTACCACAGAGCCACAGAACCGGACAGTCAGGGTGTTGCAAAGACACCCCAGATTCTGGTGGGGGGTGGGCCCCTCTACCCTTCCCAAAGCGCGTCCCTAGCTTGCAGGGATGGAACTGTCCCCCCCAGCAGGAGCCGAAGCACACGGTTGTTATCTACAGGGATCTCCACCTCCTCACCCCCCGCGTGGCACCTGGGAAAGTGGGGATGCAATGGTGACCCGGTCTGGGGCAGCTGTGGGGATTGAACCCAGGAGCTCCAGGAGTGAATGCACAAGGGACTGGGGCCTTAGCCAGCAGGGGGGTCAGAGACCTCTTACAGACTGGGAACGGTTCCTCAGAAGTCAGTTCCCCATATGGACCATCACCTGTAACGACTAGGTGAGCGGCGTGCAGGAGCCCATCTACAGACATGAGGCTTTCCCAGCTGAGCACCAGGACCTCTCCGCACGCTCTGCCACTACAGGGGGCAGAGCCCCCACCCTGCTAGCCTGGGCCGGCCAGGTAGACTGGTCCATCCAGTCTCCTACCTCCACCAGAGGCCAGTGACCAACGAGTCAGCAGAAGAAACACCACCGGTGACAATTACAGAACCACCTGCTCACCAACCACAAGAGTGGCCAGACTGGGAATCATCAAGTGATCCAGCCCCTGGCGCCCATTCCCAGCTCCTGGCAAACAGGCTCAGGACACGCAGAACCTGGGGCTGCCTCCCTGACTGTCTCAGCTAAATCCCTGACGGAGCTCTTGGTCTCCGCGCTCTCTCCTGGCAGAACGCTGCCAACTCGGGCTCACCGGGGAGACGAGCACTTCTCTGCGGCTAGTTTAGAGTTACAGATTTTCGGCTCCATTGACGGCGCTCGTATCGAGAGCGCTCCCAGGTCACCGCTCATTCTGTGCGCCAGGAGCATGTCACTGTCTTTACAGAACAGCAGCACCAGGCAGCACCACACACACAGGGAGAGCATTCCCCCCCCCCCCCGAGCAGTGCCTCATCGGCATCGACAGGACAGAGAAACAATGGTAGGGGTGTCAGCCAGCAGAGCCAGGAACCGACCCCAGCTCTTCCAGGCAACAGCCTGCGGCCCTGCCCATTGGGCCGTGCTGCCTATCGCATCCCCTCCGAGTCTTCTCCTCCCTGAACTGCACAGGAAAAACTGCTACTGCCTGAAAAGAAACCGTGCCACGCCAGGCTCTGGGAGAACGCTGCAGACACAAGCCTCGAAGAAACCACCGCGCAGGAAAAATGCAAAGCAAAAGCCAGGTCAGACCACGGCGACAAAGGAAATCGAGGAAAGAGAAGCGGACAGGGAAAACCTGCACATGATTATCAGCAGCTCCCCCAGCAGCCGGTTATATCGTACTGTCTGCCAGCCAGCAAGCGAGCGAGCGCTTCCCGACTGCTCTGTAACACACACCTAAGGGTGCGGAGGGAAACACGGGTAACTTTCTAGCACCCTTCGCCATGCTCGGTAGCAACGTGCTCCACAAGCAGGCGAATGGAGGTGCTCAGGGCAAGGTGTCTTTTACTCAAGGAAGAACCCAGCCCATCGCTTTGGCTTTTTCCTGCCCTTTGATTGTTTATCCTTAAAATTCCCTTAACAAAGTTTTTGTCCGGGTGGAATTGCCTCCCTGTTTAAAAGGAACACTCCAGACCACGTCACCCCTGGCTAGACGCTCGCGGAAGAGCGACGCAGCTCGGGACGTCAGCAGGAACAATCGCTTTCCCATGGCTCGCTTCGGAGCAGGCACATCTTGTCTTCCGGGATACACAGTCACTGAGCCTGGGTTCCTGCACTAGTCACTGCACACCCACACCACACCACACCAGCTGAACGAGCTGGGCATGTATTCACAACACAACCTCCTTCAGCACAACCCAGCGTCACCAGCTGTGCGACAGATCACTGCATGGACCCTAACTCTGTAAATCCAAACCCATTTTCACCCAGACAGTCACAGACGCGCCTCTTCAGGGAGCCAATTTGTAACTTTTGCCCTTTGTCTGTAAAGGCGGGGGGGAGGTGGGGGGGGCAGGAGTTTTCTGACAAGGGGGAACGTGTCCGTGTGTTGGGTTTGTTTGTTGTGGGGTTTTTTGGTCACTTTATTCTTACTCAAACCCAGCTAAACTTGTACCCAAATTTCCCAGAAATATTCACCCACGGGCAGAATCCAAACATGGGACATTTCAACCTGGAAGTTCAACTCTTCAGAAAGTTACGTGGGACTGAAACCAGGCGGGTCTGAGGGACCCTCAGTAATTCCCTGGGTGGTCGGACCAGGGCTACCCAGGCACTGTTGTCTCCTCCAGGGAGTATTCGAGTCTCTTTCATCACATTAAGACACTTGACAGGGGTCATCTGGGATTATACAAAAGAAACTAAATATTCCAAGGACCCACCTTCAGTGCAGCCGGGGGTTCAGGCCCAGAGACCATTTAGGTCTCAAACGTCAGAGTCACAATTCTGGGGGCCTCAGGGAATCGGAGTCGTTAGCCCCCAACGCTGAGTCTTCGCCTGCTCACAGGTGGGGAGGCAGCTCACGCGCAATGAGTCCAGGGAGCCTCAGCCAAGTTCCTAGTGGTCAAATCTCTGCTTTGCAAAACATGCCACCACAACTGGCCCCTTGGCAGAAAACCCTGGCCTGGCCCGTGCATTTTACACGCCTGTGTGTTCACAGCACGTTCCATGAGTGGGTCCTGGTGCATGGCACGTCTGCACATCGGTGGGGGTGCTTTTGGCACAATGCATGGGCATGGCATGGTTGTGTGTGAACATATGTCGTCTTCATGGCATGGACACACGTGTGTCTGCGCAGCTGAGTGGTGAGTATGCATGTGCATGGCAGAGTGGCACAGGGACAGGTTGTGTCCATGGCATGTTCACGTGTGCATGTATGATCTGCACAGGCTGCGTGTGCAAATGGCCTGTGCCAGGCATCTCTGCATCTGTGTGGGCCTGGTGTGTTTGTGTGCCAGCCGGGGGGTATGCATGGCGTGTTTGTGTGCCGTTTGTATGGGCACGGCCTGGCTATGACTGGATGGGGTAGGGGCACAGGGGTGTCTGTGTGTCGTGTGGGTGCCTTGTCTGTGTCAGCATGTCTTAGCCCTGCCCGGCGTGTACCCGGCGTGTGCCTGGCGCGTGTCGCATGCTCGGTGTGGCTGTCGCGTCCTGGGGCAGCGGGAGCGGCGCCGACACACATTCCCCGGTCGGCGAAGTGAAGCAGTTCCATGTTGTTTGTATAATTTATTTGTTTTATTTGCAGTGAAAGTGCTGCGCTGACGGCAAATGTCACTTCCACCATCTGCCGCGTCTGGCTGCCTGGCTGCCGCGCAGCAGCGGGACGGAGCCAGGAGGGGAACACGCAGCTTGTGTCCTTGCGGAAGGGGCTCCGAGCAGGCGACGAGACTGAGGCCTCATCAGCCAAACCCCCCCGGGGAAACCCCCTTGAGAGAGAGACACAACACGGGCAGGGGCAGCGCCCCAAAACCTCAGCTCCAGGAACCCAGTCAGCGCAGGGTTCGAGGGGCTTCACTCCATCCCGGCCCCTCCTCCGATGTGGGGTCCGAGGGGCCTCACTCCATCCCGGCCCCTCCTCCGATGTGGGGTCCGAGGGGCCTCGCTCCGCCCCAGTGTCTCGTCCGACCCAGAGTCCGAGGGGCCTCGCTCCGCCCCGGGACCTCCTCCGACGCAGAGTCCGAGGGGCCTCGCTCCATCCCGGCCCCTCCTCTGATGTGGGGCCCGAGGGGCCTCGATCCGCCCCGGCGCCTCGTCCGACCCGGGGTCCCAGGGGCCTCACTCCGCCCCAGCCCTTCCTCCGATGTGGGGTCTGAGGGGCCTCGCTCCGCTCCGGCGCCTTGTCCAACCCGGGATCCAAGGGGCCTCGCTCCGCCCCGGCATCTCGTCCGACCCGGGGTCCGAGGGGCCTCGCTCCGCCCCGGCCCCTCCTCCGATCCGGGGTCTCAGGGGCCTCGCTCCGCCCCGGCGCCTCGTCCGACACAGGGTCCCAGGGGCCTCGCTCCGCCCTGGCGCCTCGTCCGACCCGGGGTCCCAGGGGCCTCGCTCCGCCCCGGCGCCTCGTCCGACCCGGGGTCCCAGGGGCCTCGCTCCGCCCCGGCGCCTCGTCCGACCCGGGGTCCCAGGGGCCTCGCTCCGCCCCGGCCCCTCCTACGATGTGGGGTCCGAGAGGCCTCCCCGACCAGGAGCCGATCTAGTGCATGAACTGAGCACTCCCCTGGCCCAAACACCCTTGGCCACCTCTGATTCGTGGGATCCCCAGCACCCCTTGACAGGCTCCTGCCAGCACAATCCCTAGCCTAGGGGCCCCTCGACCAACCAGCCGGCCCACCGCGGGCGCTGACGCAGGCAGGAGCCATCGGCTTGTGTGGGAGCAGCGAGAGGCGATTTGCACAGCACGGCCGAATTTGCTACCAGCAGACAGTGAATTCGGCCCATTAGCCACCATGGAGGCAGCTGGTGCTCGTAGTTTGAGACGGGGACAGAGGCTCCTTCGTTTGCCTGATTCATGGACCAGCGTCAGGCCCCGAGCCGGGGCGTGCGCAGCCCCAGCCCTGCTGGGACCCATACAAAGAACCCAGGCCAGAGCCTCAAAACCGGGGCTGGTGCTGGCACCGCAGAGCTCGGCCCACCAACGGATCGTTCCCCGGATCCCCGAGGTTCCCCCCGATTTCATCCAACAGGCAGGGAGCAGAGGGGGACAGATGGCGAGTGCTCCCCCACTGCCTCTCAATCCTTCCTGCTGACCCAGCCCTGCCCTGCACCCCCCCAGCAATGCTGGTGCCCCTCAGCCCCGACCCGCGGCCACCTGCTCTGCACCCCCCAGTTCTGTTGGTGCCCCTCAGCCCCGACCCGGAGCCACCTGCCCTGCACCCCCCAGCTCTGCCAGTGCCCCTCAGCCCTGACCCGCAGCCACCTGCCCTGCACCTCCCAGCTCTGCCAGTGCCCCTCAGCCCTGACCCGCAGCCCCAGCCCTGCTGGGACCCATACAAAGAACCCGGGCTGGAGCCTCAAAACGGGCTGATGCTGGCACCGCAGAGCTCGGCCCACCAACGAACGAGGTGTTTGCTCCCCCCGTGTCACCACCTCGCCCCACCCTGCCCCATGCCCAGTCGGGGCGCGCAGGTATCTGGGTGTCGCCTGGATGGGCCGGTTTGTTCAGAGGGAAATGGCTGTTTGCAGCATCACTGCAGCGTGACTCTGTGCCGGCAGCTGCCCATGCAGGAAACCGGAGCTGGCTGGGGACGGCTCTTTTCCAGGGGACATGCTGAGGACGAGACGCGGTGCACGGGGGAGTGGGGACACCGGGAGGGGGGAGCACAGATCTGGCTCATGCTCTCAGGCCAGCTCTCCCCTGCTCTCTGCACTGGCTGTCAGGGAATGTCCTCCCCACGTCACACACGCTGGACCCCCATCCCTAGCACATAGCAATACCAATGACGCAAAGCCATCGGCCCCTAGGACTCAGCCCCAGAGCTGGCACGATGCCCATGCTGGAGGCAATGAACAGCAACAGCAGAGACTAAGCTTCTCCTGCCACTGCAGCTAATGGAGAATCACCGCTGTTGGCAGTATAGGGCCTATGACACAGAGCAGAACAGTTCTGATTCCATCCAACAGAGTGCAGTCACACACACAGCCTGGGTAGTCCAGTCCAGTATCCTGTCTGATAGCAGCCAGCATCGGACGCCCCAAGAAATCCCACAATGGCCAATCACAGAATAACCTGCCCCAGAGGGGTTTCATCCCAGGCCCGGAGGTAGAAGAGTGACTCAAGCCCAGCAGCGGGAGTTACATCCCCTTCCCTTCCCCGCCCCCCCCCCCGTAACTGGTGTTCTCATCGGTGCCAATGCCCAATTCGCTGGAAGCCTGCAGAGCTCTCTTGTGGCAGTGAGTTCCACAGGCCAGCCGCGTGCTGGGCGAGAACGGACGTGCTGCCTGTCCAGCCTGTCCTGCCCAAGGGCCACTGGCCAGCGTTAACGCATTTCACTGCACAGCCCCAGGCGTGTAGGACTGCGTCCGCTGGGGGGACAGCAGCATGGAGCAGGGTGGCAGCCAGGCTGGAACCCCGATTTCCCCAATCTGCGGCCACTCTCTCTGCACCCGGCCAGCCACGATGCCAGCGGGCAGGAGCAGACGAGGGGCTGAACGGAGCCAGGCAGCACAGTGCCAAGCCCAGGGAGGAGACAGCCAGAGAGTGTGGGGAGACGCAGCCAAGAGCACCCCAGGGCAGCGGGGGAGGGAGAGGATGGGGCTCTGGGCACCACCCCCACCTCAGCCAAGCCAGGTGCCCGTCAGTCTGGGGGCCCAACCCTGTGCCCAGCTCCCCTGGCAGCACTGAGGGTGCTCAGCTGGTGGGGTCGGGCCCAGGTACTGAGCCCCGCGTGATGGGGATCCAGCCCACAGGGCCAGGATAGCCTGGGGGTTCCCATGGCCTGGTGCAAGAGATGGGGCGAGGGGACAGGACCCCAGGACGGTCGGGGGTTTCCCACGGCCTGGGGCAGGGGACGGGGCACAGGGACAGGACCCCAGGACGGTCGGGGGGTTCCCATTGCCTGGCGCAGGGGACGGGGCACAGGGACAGGACCCCAGGACGGTTTGGGGGGTCCCACGGCCTGGCGCAGGGGACGGGGCACAGGGACAGGACCCCAGGACAGTCTGGGGGGGTCCCACGGCCTGGCGCAGGGGACGGGGCACAGGGACAGGACCCTAGGACAGTCTGGGGGGGTCCACCGGGCTGGCGCAGGGGACGGGGCACAGGGACAGGACCCCAGGATTTTCGGGGGGTTCCCACGGCCTGGCGCAGGGGATGGGACACGGGGACAGGACCCTAGGACAGTCTAGGGGGGTCCCACGGCCTGGCGCAGGGGATGGGGCACAGGGACAGGACCCCAGGACAGTTGGGGGGGGTTCCCATGGCCTGGTGCAGAGGACGGGGCACAGGGACAGGACCCCAGGACAGTCTGGAGGGGTCCCACGGCCTGGCGCAGGGGATGGGGCTCGGGGACAGGACCCCAGGACGGTCGGGGAGGTTCCCATGGCCTGGTGCAGAGGACGGGGCACAGGGACAGGAACCCAGGACAGTCTGGGGGGGTCCCACGGCCTGGCACAGGGGATGGGACACAGGGACAGGACCCCAGGATGGTCAAGGGGGGGTTCCCATGGCCTGGTGCAGAGGACGGGGCAAGGGGACAGGACCCCAGGACGGTCGGGGAGGTTCCCATGGCCTGGTGCAGAGGACGGGGCTCAGGGACAGGAACCCAGGACAGTCTGGAGGGGTCCCACAGTCTGGCACAGGGGATGGGGCATGGGGACAGGACCCCAGGACGGTCGGGGAGGTTCCCATGGCCTGGTGCAGAGGACGGGGCACAGGGACAGGAACCCAGGACAGTCTGGGGGGGTCCCACGGCCTGGCACAGGGGATGGGACACAGGGACAGGACCCCAGGATGGTCAAGGGGGGGTCCCACGGCCTGGCGCAGAGGACGGGGCACAGGGACAGGACCCCAGGAGAGTCTGGGGGTTCCCACGGCCTGGCGCAGGGAATGGGGCACGGGGACAGGACCCCAGGACGATCGGGGGGGGGGGTCCCACGGCTGCAGAGAGGCGCAGGGGACGGGGCGCGGGGACAGGACCCCAGGACGGTCGGGGGGTCCCACGGCTGCACAGAGGCGCAGGGGACGGGGCACAGGGACAGGACCCCAGGACAGTCTGGGGGGGTCCCACGGCTGCACAGAGGCACAGGGGATGGGGCGCGGGGACAGGACCCCAGGACAGTCTGGGGGGGTCCCACGGCTGCACAGAGGCGCAGGGGACGGGGCGCGGGGCCCGCTCACCTGTCGATGATGACGGGGTCAGAGGGAGTCTCGTTGCGGTTCCCGCAGCTCTTCTTGTCACAGCAGCGGCTGGGCCGGGCGAGGGGGAGAGGAGTCGGGGTGAGTGGGGGAGGGAACCCAGCACCCCCGGCCTGGCACCCTCCCACCCCCAGGGCCGGCTGATGGGGGCAGGGGGACAGGACGACCCAGGATAGCAGCCCCCCATCCCCCTTCTCATCCCACCTCCGGCCCTCTCCCCCTCCCCCATGCTCCTCCCTGCTTCTCCATCCCCCACCCCCTGACCCCCCCCCAGAGCCGGGCCCAGAGCTCCCAGGCTGCACGACCCCTGTGGGAAGCCCCAGAGAGCCGGGGGGCGCCCTGGGGGCCGGGAGTGCTGGTCCCTGGGTGGGAGCGGCTGTCGTGGCCCCCGCACAGCTCTGGGGGTGCTCTGGGCCCTGCTGTGAGCCTGGGGGCGAAGCACCAATCGAGAGGCTCGTCTGCTGGGGGCGCTCAGCCCCCGGCTCCCCCTGCCCCCCTCTGGCTCCCCACCCAAGCCCTGGGTACGGTGGGGGGGCGCTGGCGCTCGCTCGCTGCCAGCCAGGTGGGTTCGAAGCGCTGGCCCTGCAGGGGAGGCTCTGCCCCCCACCCGGCACCAGTGGCAGCTGGGTCTGGTCAGCGCTGGCTGAGGTCGGGGCTCCAGGCCCCCAAACAGGGCCGGGCGGGCGACGAGCGGGAGGCCGGGCCCTGGGCAGGCAGGGGAGCCCCCGGGCGACTCAGTTACACAAACAAAGTCACGGCTGGGTACGCAGCCCCCCCCGGGAGCCCCCACTCCCTGAGCCCCGAGATCATTAGTGAGGCTCCTGGAGCTCAATCAGCGGGAAAAGCCGGTGCTGACACAGCCGCTAATTCCCACAAACCCCGAGCCCCAGGCTCATAAACAAGGCAGCTTTAATGGGGCACCAGGGACCCCGGTGGAGACAC
Source organism: Gopherus evgoodei (assembly GCF_007399415.2). Taxonomy (NCBI): domain Eukaryota; kingdom Metazoa; phylum Chordata; order Testudines; family Testudinidae; genus Gopherus; species Gopherus evgoodei. Next base: position 994,367 of record NC_044326.1, read on the forward strand.
AGCTGGAGGGAGACGTTCCCGGCCCCCTGGCTCGCGCCCCCCCAGCCCCTCGGAAGGTGCCCTGGCTTCCTGCCCAGCCTGGCTGTGGGGGCCCGGGGGCATGGAGAGAGGCGGGCGGCTGATGCTGGGCACTGCGCGAGAGCCCAGGCAGAATCGGCCCCCACCGGCCACGTGCTGTGCCCGCGTGGTGGCTGGACGGGAGCCGGGCGGGGACGTGCCCCTGAACGCTCTCGCTGCCCTGTCAGCCATGTGCTGTGTCCGCGTGTGTGGCTGGACGGGAGCCAGGAGGGGACGTGGCCCTGAACGCTCTCGCTGCCCTGCCGGCCACGTGCTGTGTCCGCGTGGGTGGGTGGACGGGAGCCACGAGGGGACGTGGCTCCAAGTGCTCTTGCTGCCCTGCCGGCCACATGCTGTGCCCACGCGGGTGGCTGGACGGGAGCAGGGCAGGGACGTGGCCCTGAATGCTCTCGCTGCCCCGCCGGCCATGTGCTGTGTCCGTGTGGGTGGGTGGACGGGAGCCAGGAGGGGACGTGGCTCCAAGTGCTCTCGCTGCCCCGCCGGCCACGTGCTGTGTCTGTGTGGGTGGCTGAACGGGAGCCGGGCGGGGACGTGGCCCTGAACGCTCTCGCTGCCCAGCCAGCCTTGAGGCCGAGCCCGGCACCTACCTGCACATGATTTCGTGGGTCAGGAGCACTCGGCACATCTCGGGGTTCTTGTCCTGTCCCTCGTAGATGATGGCCTGGCAGGAGAGGGCACCGGGTCAGGGGATCTGCCAGCGCACGGCCCAGGGGGTCTCTGATCACAACAGGCCCCGTCCAGGTAGGTGGCTTGGACCCTCGCAGGCCGGGAACCCGGGGCCAAGCGTCTCAGAGCCCCCGAGGGAACGGCGCAAACCGGGCCGGCCAGCCCATCGCTCCAGGACCTGGCCCCCACGGCCTCCACTCACTCTGCAGCCAGCAGGCCTGGGCGCCTGCCGGGGGCGATCTCTGCTGCCCGCCAGCTCCGCGTCCTTCCTGCGCTGAGCCCAGCCCAGCTCCCTGCCCCTGACGCCCGGCCCGGCTGCGGGGCCCCGGCAGGTGTCTAAGAAGCAAGAGCCCCACTGAGCCCCTCTCACCCCCAGGCGACTTCGCTGCCCCTCGCTCTGCTCCCCCACCCCCTCTCGCTGCCCTTTCCCCCCCCTTGCAGCAGCGCAGGGCCGGCCTATCCAGGGGAGCCGGGGCAGGCACTGCTGGAGCGACGCAGGGCTGGCGGGGAGGCGCAAGCTGGGGGCGGGAGAGGGAAACCCTGGGCCTGCCCTCGCTCCCTGTGCCATGACCCCCAGTGGCTGTGCTGGGCCCGCAGTGCGCTCGGTGCTGTACGGGGCACGGAGGGCGACCGACAGGCAGGGTCAGCGGCAGGCAGCCCAGCAGAGAGCCCAGGCTCAGGGCTGTGTCTGCTCCAGAGGCGCGGCATGGGGGGTGCCAGGGAAGGGGTGGGTCTGGACGGGGGGAGGGCTGGGTGCACCGGAGCCATGGGGCCGCTCGCGCCCAGGGGGCCGTGGGAAAGGATACGGGTGCTGCTGGGGAAGCCCTGGGGGCAGAAGGCGGCCTGAGATGCAGGCCAGGCCGGGGCTGGGTGGCACCTCAGGAGTTACTGGGAGTGGCGGGGGGTGACCTGGTCTGAACCTCCAGCCCGACCAAGTCTCCCCCTGCGCTGTGGCCCAGCTGGCAGCATTACCTGCTTGGACATGGAGTCGATGAGCCGCACGTAGAGATCCTGCTCCGTCCGCAGCCCTGTGGGGGGTCAGGGGGGGACATTCTCACCAGCTTCATCAATCCCCTCACTCCCGACCCACAGCCCCCCACTATCCTAGCCCTGCCCCCACCCCAGTTCTGCTGGTGCCCCTCACTCCCAACTTGCAGCCCCCCACTATCCTAGCCCTGCCCCCCCCCAGCTCTGCTGGTGCCCCTCATTCCCGAACCACAGCCCCCACATACTTCAGGACCCTCCCAGGCGATGCTATTTCCCCTGTAGTTCTAGGCGACTATCCAGGGAGTTCAGCAGCTGAGATCGTGCAGCTCAGCACATCGATGGGGAGGCAGGAGACCCAGCCGGTCCCTGCTGGACGCGGGACGTACGTGAGAGGGTGACAGGACGGCAGGCTCTGGGCTGGGGCAGTGAGTCAGTCCTGGGTGCCCTGGGCCCAGCCCCAAAACCTCCTGATCCCACAGCCTCCTGCCCTCCAGCCCCTGGCCCTGCAGCCCCCCTGCTCTGTAGCCCCCAGCCCCCTGGCCCAGCAGACCCCAGCCCCCATAGCTCCTGTCCCCCCCAAGCTCCCGCCCCATAGCTCCTGCCCTGCTGCAATGCAGCCCCTGTCACCAAGGCCTCCAGCCCCATAGCCCTCCACCCCCCACCCCATAGCTCCTGGCCCCGCAGTCCCTCGGCCCTGCAGCCTCCTGCCCCCCCCGCCCCATAGCTCCCAGCCCTGCAGCCCCCCACCCCCTCCACTGCCCCATAGCTCCTGGCCCCCCGCCCCCCTTACCGTTGCTGTACAGCAGCTGCAGGCGGTAATGGATGCCATTGTTCGTTTTCTCACCATTCTGCTCCTGGGGAGGGAGACAGCAGGTCGGACGTTGGCCGGTGGCTGGGAGCCCTCTACCCCCCCAAGGGTACCTGGGACACGCCCCCCAGGGGTACCTGGGACACGGCCCTCTGCCCCCCCCCACGCATGCGGGCGGGGTGGGATGGGCTGAGGATCTGCCGGCTACACAGGGTCCCCACCTGTGATGTGAGTTTGGGGGGGTCTCAGCCCCCTTGGGGGATTGGTCTGAGCGGGAAGCTGGGGCTGGACTCACCCCGGGGCCGGGCTGAGGGGCCCTGGCTGGACTGAGAACAGAACAGCTCCAGCCCGGGCATCACTCCCTACCCACGGCTCTGCCGATGCCCCTCAGTCCCGACCCGCAGCCCCCCCCTGCAGCTCTGCCGATGCCCCTCACTCCCGACCCAAAGCCCCCCCCCCTGCCCTGGGCTCCCCTGCAGCTCTGCCGATGCCCCTCACTCCCGACCCGCAGCCCTCCCCCGCCCTGGGCCCCCCGCAGCTCTGCTGATGCCCCTCAGTCCCGACCCGCAGGCCCCCCCCGCCCTGGGCTCCCCCGCAGCTCTGCCGATGCCCCTCACTCCCAACCCGCAGCCCGCCCCTGCCCTGGGCTCCCCCTCAGCTCTGCCGATGCCCCTCACTCCCAATCTGCAGCCTCCCCTCCCCCACCCTGGGCTCCCCTGCAGCTCTGCCATTGCCCCTCAGTCTCGACCCGCGGCCCCCCCCCGGCTCTGGGCCCCCCGCAGCTCTGCCAATGCCCCTCACTCCCGAGCCGCAGCCCCCCCGCCCTGGGCTCCCCCGCAGCTCTGCCGATGCCCCTCACTCCCGACCCACAGCCCCACCCTGCCCTGGGCTCCCCCGCAGCTCTGCCACTGCCCCTCACTCCCGACCCACAGCCCCCCCCTGCCCTGGGCTCCCCCGCAGCTCTGCCACTGCCCCTCAGTCCCGACCCGCAGCCCCACCCTGCCCTGGGCTCCCCCGCAGCTCTGCCACTGTCCCTCAGTCCCGACCCGCAGCCCCCCTCTGCCCTGGGCTCCCCCGCAGCTCTGCCACTGTCCCTCAGTCCCGACCCGCAGCCCCCCCCTGCCCTGGGCTCCCCCGCAGCTCTGCCGATGCCCCTCACTCCCAACCCACAGCCCCCCCTCCCCCGCAGCTCTGCCGATGCCCCTCACTCCCGACCCACAGCCCCACCCTGCCCTGGGCTCCCCACCCCTTCCCATGAGGTGCCATGTCCCCACTCGCTCTAGGGCCACGGGGAGGGGGTGGGGTGCAGGGAGGGGACAAGGGTGCAGGGAAGGGGTGGGGCTGGCCAGGGGGAGGGGCACAGGGTGGGGTGGGAGTGGGGCGGGCCATGGGGCAGGAGTCCGGCACAGGGCGGGGGCTAGGGTTGCCAACTTTCTACTCGTATAAAACCAAACACCCTTGCGCCACCCCCTGCCCTGCTCCTGGGGCCCCACCCCTCCGCTGAGGCCCCCCCCCAACTCATTCCATCCCCTCCCCACTCGCTCACTCTCCCCACCCTCATTCATTCGCTCATTTTCACTGGACGGGCTCAGGGGGTTGGGGTGCAGGAGGGGGTGAGGGCTCCGGCTGGGGGTGCAGGCTCTGGGGTGGGACTGGGGATGAGAGGTTTGGGGTGCAGGAGGGGGTGAGGGCTCTGGGCTGGGGGTGCAGGCTCTGGGGTGGGACTGGGAATGAGAGGTTTGGGGTGCAGGAGGGGGTGAGGGCTCCGGCTGGGGGTGCAGGCTCTGGGCTGGGGGTGCAGGCTCTGGGCTGGGACTGGGGATGAGAGGTTTGGGGTGCAGGAGGGGGCTCCGGGCTGAGGCAAGGAGTTGGGGTGTGGTGGGGGGTGCAGGCTCTGGGCTGGGGGTGCAGGCTCTGAGGTGGGACTGGGGATGTGGGGTTTGGGGTGCAGGAGGGGGTGAGGGCTCCGGCTGGGGGTGCAGGCTCTGGGCTGGGGGTGCAGGCTCTGAGGTGGGACTGGGGATGAGAGGTTTGGGGTGCAGGAGGGGGTGAGGGCTCCGGCTGGGGGTGCAGGCTCTGAGGTGGGACTGGGGATGTGGGGTTTGGGGTGCAGGAGGGGGTGAGGGCTCCGGCTGGGGGTGCAGGCTCTGAGGTGGGACTGGGGATGAGAGGTTTGGGGTGCAGGAGGGGGTGAGGGCTCCGGCTGGGGGTGCAGGCTCTGGGCTGGGACTGGGGATGAGAGATTTGGGGTGCAGGAGGGGGTGAGGGCTCCGGCTGGGGGTGCAGGCTCTGGGCTGGGACTGGGGATGAGAGGTTTGGGGTGCAGGAGAGGCCTCCGGGCTGGGACTGAGGGGTTCGGAGGATGGGAGGTGGATCAGGGCTGAGGCACAGGGGGAGCGTGAGGGCTGAGGCAGCCCCTGGAAGCAGCGACATGTTCCCTCTCCGGCTCCTACGCAGAGGCAGGGCCAGGTGGCTCCCTCCATGTGCTGCCCTGTTCACAGGCGCCGCCCCCGCAGCTCCCATTGGCTGTGGTCCCTGGCCAATGGGAGCTGCAGAGCTGGCACTTGGGGAGGGGGCAGCTCACGGAGCCCCCTGGCTGCCCCTACACCTTGGAGCCGGAGGGGGGACATGCCGCAGCTTCTGGGAGCCACGCGGAGCCAGGGCAGGCAGGGAGCTGCCTTAGCCCTGCTGCCTGGACTTTTAACAGCCCGGTTGGCAGTGCTGACCGGAGCCGCCAGGGTCCCTTTTCGACCGGGCATTCCAGTCTAAACCAGATGCCTGCAAACCCTACTGGGGGTGGGGCAGGAAACGGGGTGGGGTGGGGTGGGGTGGGCACAGGGAGGAGGGGGCAGGGGCTGACCACGGGGCAGGAGCGGGGCACAGGGAGGGGGCAGGGCCCTGGGGCGACCCTGGCCACGGGGTGGGGTGGGCACAGGAGTGGGGGCGGGCTCTCACCCTGTCCTTCTCCACGAAGTCGAGGAAGGAGCTGCGCTCGATCTCCACGGGCTGCCCCTGCCGGTCGTACATGGCCAGCACGAAGTGGAAGAAGTTGGATTTCCGCAGGTTGGAGGGCGGCTGCTTCTCGAAATGGGCGCGGGCCAGGCCCACCCCGCTGCAAGGGAGAGTGCAGGCTGCTGAGCGCAGTGCCCGCGGACCCCCTGCCAGACCCCCCCGCTGCAAGGGAGAGCCCGGCTGCTGAGTGTGGTGCCCGCGGACCCCCCTCCAGGCCCCCCCCGCTGCAAGGGAGACTGCAGGCTGCTGAGTGCGGTGCCCGCGGACCCCCCGCCAGGCCCCCCCTGCTGCAAGGGAGAGCCCGTCTGCCCCTCGCAGGCCCCGCCTGGTCACACCCCGGCCCCCCGGCTGCCCCCCAGCTCCCTGCACTCCCCCTCGCAGGCCCCGACCAGTCACACCCCGGCCCCCTGGCTGCCCCATGGCTCCCTGCGCTGCCCCTCGCAGGCCCTGCCCGGTCACACCCCGGCCCCCCGGCTGCCCCCCAGCTCCCTGCGCTGCCCCTCGCAGGCCCTGCCCGGTCACACCCCGGGCCCCCGGCTGCCCCCCGGCTCCCTGTGCTGCCTTGGCCTGCTGGCTGCAGAGAAACACCCTGGACGGCCCCCTCCCCAGGGTGTCCAGGAACCTTGTTACAGCCAGTGTCACACTACTCCCAGACACCCACAGTCCCACCAAGTGGGTCTCCCCATCTGCTGCCCCCCCAGCACAACCTGGGCTCCGTCATCCGCCTCATCGCCACACAGACCCTGGCCGCAAGGCCGGAGGTGCAGGGGCTGGGTCTGTGCCTGTGCTCTGTGCAGCACCTAGCGCGACTGAGGCCTGACAACCCACGCGTGGCTGGTGAGTACGATGCAGCAGGGCCGAGGTTCCGGTGGTGACAGAGGCTTCTCCCCCCACACCCTCCGCAGCAGCCCTGAGTGAACCGGCCCCCAGAGACCACCACAGCCCCCTGCTATGAGCCGGTGTGGGAGAGAGCCCGGGAGAGCCAGTGACTGTTGCTGAGGCGCGTTGAAGACGCCAGAACGCATGACTGAGCTCCCTCTGCCCGGCTAGACACGGCACGTCCTGCCCCACGGCCTGGCAGCTCTGGCTTTCCCAGGGGAGCACCAGCCACCAGAGCTGTGACACCCGGCCCCCCGCAGTCATCACTGTCAGGTAATCAGGACGATTTGCACAAATTCTGCTGCGTGAGGGATCAGTCTAAGAGCCTCGGTCTGCTAGACAGTCACATCTCGTTGGAGGGTCTGTGCTCTCAGCGGCTGTGAGGTTATGGGGTTTGGCTTCGTGTGTGTCACTGGAACGTGTTGTGAGGCTGAAAACACCCCCACGCCGCCTGCCAGGTACAACCGTAAAAAGGCCGAACGATGTTCCTGGCTCACTGAGGAGATGCAGAGAGGCACCAGGATCACCCCAGGACTGTGCGGGAGAAACCTCTCCAAGACAGCGCTGCACAATGGGAACCGTCTGACCCAGGCCACAGCACGGGAGCTTTCCAGCACGTGGGGAGAAGCTCAAAAAGGGGAGAGTGACCTTGTACGGGGACTTCACTCTCCCTACAACACCCCTGGGAACACCTGAGGGGCCAGGACTGAACTGGGGGACGTGCTGGGCCTGGGCTAGAGGGGTTTGTAGCCTGTGTGTGGACCAAGCTGCAGAGCCCAGGTGGCTTGTGCCTCCTGCCTCCGCCAGCCTGTTTATCACGCAGGGCGAGAATCTGCTAATTCGTCTCCTACTATCTAGTTAGTGCACTACACTCAAGTTTGCGGATTTGTTTGTTTTCCGGGTAACCTGCTTTGTTTGCTGCCACTTATAATCACCTAAAATCTACCTTTGGTATTCAACAAATGGATTTTATCTTTTAATCCTACCAGTGAGCTCTGCCTGGAGGCTGCGGGAATCCCCGCCTGGTTATCACAAGTGAGCGCTGGTCTCTTCGCACCGAGGGAGGCGGACGGGGTGTTAAACCCGTAGACTGGCCAGATTTGACCAGGCAGGACGGTGCTGCTCTGGGGCCTAGGCGGAGGGGGGCCTGGCGGGTGAGAGCCTGCATGTACCTGCAGCTGGGTGTGTCCCTACCTGTGCGAATGGTGGTGAAAGTGCAGCTGCAGGGGTTTGCACCTCGTCACAGCAGCACAGGGTGCGAGGGAGCCCAGAGTGGTGGGTCAGAGGGCTCAGTGGTGCCCCACTTCCAGGTGGCACCCGGGGGAACCCATCGCAGGAGCACCAGAGACCGGGCTGGGGGCACCGGAGTGGCTCTGTGGTACGTGGTGCAGGGCATGTGGCCACCTGGTCATGGCACGGATGCCTTGGGCCAGGCAGACGTGGGTACAGACTGACAGGTGCTGCCCAGACCCCTCCCCCGAGATTGGGGGACCTCGTCGTGCTGGGTGCTACCCAGACCCCGCGACGGGGGACCCCGTCGCACCAGGCACTGCCCAGACCCCTCCCCCAAGACTGGGGGACCCCGTCACGCCGGGCACTGCCCAGACCCCTCCCTCAAGATCAAGGGACCCCATCGTGTGAGGCACTGCCCAGACCCCTCCCCCAATATCGGGGGATCCCGTCGCACCAGGCACTGCCCAGACCCCTCCCCAGGGGACCCCGTTGTGCCAGGCGCTGCCCAGACCCCTCCCCCAATATCAGGGGACCCCATTGTGCGAGGCACTGCCCAGACTCCTACCCCAATATCGGGGGACCCCGTCACACCAGGCGCTCCCCAGACCCCTCCCCCAATATCAGGGGACCCCATCGTGCGAGGCACTGCCCAGACCCCTACCCCAATACCGGGGGACCCCGTCACACCAGGCGCTGCCCAGACCCCTCCCCCAATATCAGGGGACCCCATCGTGCGAGGCACTGCCCAGACCCCTACCCCAATATTGGGGGACCCCGTCACACCAGGCGCTGCCCAGACCCCTCCCCTGAGATTGTAGCTCTGCCAGCGCTTCCCCCCCTCGCATTGCAGCCCCTGTTCCCCCTTTTGCGGCTCCGCTTGAGTGGAACATGGATCACGCCAACGGGCCCTGGGAGGAGACGCCTCGCACTGCTTTGCTCCAGGGAGGGGCTGGATCCCTTGGGGTGAACTGCAGCCAAAGGGCTTGGTCTGTGCCTAGACACCTGGCAGCTGGAAACGACTGACTAATTTCACCCTGTTTACCAAGCCCCTGCCGGCACCGCGACACTTTCAGAAGCTGCTTAGTCACAATCACGTCTGCCCGCCGGATCCCAGAATGCTTTGCAGCCTTTACACTCACACGAATCACTTCACCTGCCACCAAAATGCAGCCACCTCTGAAACAGCACCTGGCAGCTGTTTAGCAGCACACCGCACCGCTACCCAACAGCTTAGGGCAGGGAGTGGGGAAGATTCGTGCAGGCCACAGACTGCAGAGGGGCCTCTGCTCCAGTCCCCTGTATCGGCGCACACCGGGGTCAGCCCAGCCTACCTGCAAGAACCGGGGGAACCTGCAGTGCTGACCAGCCCAAGTGTTCAAAACTCACCAGCCGGGCACCAAAACTCCCTGCCGGTTTTATCTGCCCTCCGGTTCGGAGGCTGGAGGTCGTGCTGCAGTCACATGGCCAGGGCTTTTCTGTGCCACGCTGAGAGCTAGGAAAACAGGAGCTGGGTTCCCTGCTAACCCTGGCTCTGGGAGCAGGAGCTCCGAGCAAACCCCCAAATAGTGCCAGAGCCCCGACAAGCCCCTGACCGCTGCATTCGCCCCCTGCCAGGGGTTCCCACGTGGGCTGCATCTGAGCCACTTCTGCCGGGGGGCCAACCCGCCAGGACGGGCTGGGAGTCTCCAGGGATGATTTCAAGATGATGTTATGTGATGAAACCCCCAGGGATATGTCCAGCCACGACTGGCCCCCCAACGCTGCCGCCCTGCGGTGACCCCATGTGGCGACATCATACACAGCGGGGCAAACGCTGCCCTCAGTTACCCGGGCTAGGTCTGGGTGTGACTGAGAGCAGGATCTGGCCCTGGATCTAGCCCTGCGGTGCACACAGCGGGTCGGGGATGATGCCAAGGGAAATAAATATAGACCAGGAATGATTCCTCCCACCCCAGATTGCAGAGCGGCCGCCCTCAGGCTCTGGGACGAGTCCTGCTCCCGCAGCTGGCTGGGGAGTTATGCCGTTTGCCCCATCTCCCGTTCGGGGAAGGAGCCGGGCCGCGGGGAAGGGCAGTTTCACGTCCTGCTTTGCCCCCGTCTGAGCCTGAGCGACAGAGCCGTAACTGTCCCGTGTGGTGCACGGGCGAGGGGAAGGGGGGTTGTTCGTTTAAAGGCACAGCCTGAGGAGACCCCTGTGCAGCTGGCTCTGGAGAGACCCCTCCCCTCTCCCCCATCTCTGCCCCAAAGAGCAGCCCAGCCCCCGGATAACTCAGCATGCGAAGGTCCAGAGCCCCCCAGACCCACCTGTGCGGCTGCCTGCCAGGCCCTGTGTCCTGATCCCCCTCTCCAGTGCAATCTGTGCACCCACGGGAGGGTGGGCGTGGGGCGAACTCCCCCTGCCCACACAGCTGGGACAGGCCTGCCGGACGGACCTGGCCCCACTCCAGCCCCATGGCCGCCCCGCAGGGAGCTGGCAATTCCAGCTGGGCTGGGTCCGTGTGTGCACAGACCCGGGATGCCCTGGCCCAGGCTGGGGACACCGCAGGGAAGTGGGCCTGGCCTGGCCCCTCTGTGAGCTTCCTGGGTGGCTCCGGGCAGCGACACCTGCTCTCCCCGGGGGCCGTGTCCTGCTGCCCCCTCCAGTGCCGCGTTTGCCAGTTTGAGTCTGGGAGCCACTCCTGGCTAACGACTGCTGGGTGACCCCATGTGCCATGAGTTCGGGGGTCTCAGCCTCGCTCCGAGCACCGGTACCATCCCTGCCTTGGCAGCCTGGGCGGGGCAGGGCAGGGCTGTGGGGCAGCCGGACCGGCCATGCCCCAGGTGTGTGGGGGGGAGGGGGACATCAGGCTCCAGGAACGTCTGCCCAGCCCCTCGTGCCAGCCCCTCGTGCCAGCCCCTCGCACCCCCGAGCACAGCCGATAAAACATCGCCACCAGTTGGCCCTTCTGCCAAGTGCACCAGGAATCCTCCCCCGCCTTGACCCCTGAGCGCTTCCCCGGGGCCAGATCCCAGCCGGCCCAGGCTGACATCCCGGCAATCCCCCCAGCAGGGCCCTGCCAGGCTGTACCCAGGTGAGGGTGTCGCTCCCCTAGGGCAGAGCCCACTGTCCACAGAGCCTAGATGCCCCAGTGACTGGATGAACGGACAGACAGAGTGCGGGGAGCCCTCAAGGCCCTGGATGTGGGGAGCCCAGCTCCCCCGTGACCCTCTCTCCATAGCCGAGGAGTGGAGCCCATCCCTTGGACCTCAGTGACAGTTTGCCATTGATGTCAACGGGGCAGCCCCAGAGTTCCCCCTCTGCAGCCAGCCCCAGTTCCCCAAAGAGAATGCACCCTGCCCCACCTGCTGCACGTCTCTGGGGCAGGTCACCATAGGGAACAGAACCAGGTGGCTTAGACCTATCAGAAAATCACCACACACTTTGCAGAAATCCAGGGGGGGCTGAGGGTCGGGAGTGAGGGGCACCAGCAGAGCTGGGTGGGGGATCCCAGAACTGGGCTAGCAGGGGGCACCGGCAGAGCTTGTGGGGAGCCCATGGCTGGGATAGCAGGGGAATGCGGGTTGGGAGTGAGGGGCACCGGCAGGGCTGGGATAGCCCAGGGCTGGGCTAGCAGGGGGCTGCAAGTCAGGAGTGAGAGGCACTAGCAGAGCTGGTGGGGGGTAGATCTCCAGGCTGTGATTGCAGGGGGTTGCAGGTTGGGAGTGAGGGGCAGTGGCAGGGCTGGGGGAGCCCAGGGCTAGGCTAGCAGGGAGATGCAGGTCGGGAGTGAGGGGCACCAGCAGAGCTGTGGCAGGGGGGATCCCACCGGGGGCAAGCAGGGGGCTGCAGGTCGGGAGTGAGGGGCACTGGCCGGGCTGTGTGTGGGGAGCTTGCCCAACTCACCCCTGACTCTAGCCAGCGATACCCGACCCCTCACTTTCACAATACCCAATTCCCAGCCCAGATCCCTCCCATCCCTGCTGGATCCCGGCCCAGCCCTCGTGCGCAGGGCAGGGGAGGAACCAGCCCATCGCCCTTCGCAGCAGGGCTGTGTCTGTCCTGGCCCACGTGCAGGTGGGGAAGCTAGAGAATCAGTGAGAGCCCCCCTACGTGTCCGGATTGGGGCTCCCATGCAGTACTCCCAGCCTAGGGACCCCTCTGTCTCACCACCGATGGAGGAACCCATCTCCGACCAGCCCACCAGGTCACAGTTCCATTCCCTGCACCTTGGCTGGGTCCGTGCCCTCCGGCTGGACACTTCCTGAAACGCCCACACTCCTGACTGGACGCTGCCACGAAGCACACTAGTCATGAGCCAGCTGGTGTGTGCCCCCTGCCTCCACCGGACAGGATCAGAATGGCTGGCTGTGTGTCAGGGGTCCGATACTGTTAACAGAGATTCTCCTGCAGCTCCAGTGCCTCTGGAAGCTGGAGGAGCCCAGTCCTACTCTGGCTGCTGCCACCAGTTTCCAGGCAGCCTTGGCAAGCAGAGAAGTAAGAGCTGCGCAGCCACAGATTGTCACAAGGGCCTTGCCCCTGGAGGCAGAGCCCCCCACAGAGCTGACCCCCATCCTCAGATTGGCCGCCTGTAACGAGATGGTTACACCCAACTCTCGAAGAGACAGTGCAGAGCTGCAGCCCGGGAACCGTCTCTTTGCCAGCCAGACCCAGTGACAACAGCTGTGCATGAATCAAAACATTTTATGATTTAAAAAAAATCAAACCCGCACCCCCCCCCACCCCACCCCTGGCCTCTCTCTGCCTGCTGGGGGTCACGTCTCCAAGTCTCCCCACAACCAAGCAGGGCAGAAACGGACTTTGCAAGTGAATCTGAACTTTCCTCTAAGCCCATCATTTGACTCCAGGAGATGGGGCTCTGAGAGACACACCAAATACCACGAGACTCGCGCTGCAATTCGGGATGTACCAGATCACAGCACATCTGAGCAAGGACACGCAGGTCCCAAATCACTAGCCTCCCTCCCCCTCAAACACTCCCACACACTGTCCGCGACCCATGTGCCTGGGAGAGCGAGTAACAACGATCGGGCCTTTGTGTCTCGTTTTGCTCCTTCCTGACGGGTCGAGAGAGGCTGGCAGGTTTCTTCCAACAGCCCCTTTTCCCTGCTTGTTTTCACACTAGATCCGCCCCGGCCAGCCAGGGGACAACGGGCACGTCAGGCGGGTTGTTCTGAGGAAGCGGATTCTAGCTGGGTGCTTGAAGAGGCCAGTGGGTTTGGGTCCCATCTATTTAACTCCAACGCTTGGCGCACCCTGGGGAGAAAGAGTCTCTTTGCTAAACAAGCCGCCCTGCAGCCCTTTGACAAGGGTTCGCCATGAACAGCCCAGAGAGCGTCTCCTCCGCCCAATCCCGGAGAGAGCCCAGCCCACAGCCCGGGTATCTCGTAGATAAAAACCAAGGAGACCCCCCGCACTCTCCCCCCGGGCTGCCGTTCTCCACTGTAAAGCACCGCACAATGGGGCACGTTGAAAACACCCCCCTCATCACGCCGGGCCTCAGCCGAGGGCCCTGAGAGCTGCCGCTGCCTGGAGACGTCCGAGGAAGCTGGCTCAGTGAAGGGCCGAAGGAGCAGGCTCCCTGGGAAGGTCAGCGGGATCTCTGAGCCCTGGAGCGCCTGGCGGGGCCCAGCAGTGCGGTGAGCCCCTGGTCTTGGCGTGACCGCCCCCCTCCCCCGAGGGAGGACAGGGGCCTACCGTACTGCTCGAGTGACTCTCCTCAATCCCAACCCGCAGCCCCGGGCTCCCGCCACCCCACTCTGCTGCTGCCCCCCTGAGCCCCACAATCGGAGCTATTCTGGGGTTGCCCCCCACAGACCCAAGAGGAATCACCCTCGTTTTGACTCCTTCGATGTACATCTAGAAACAAGTATCAGAGTGGTTGCCCTGTTAGTCTGGATCTGTAAAAGCAGCAAAGAATCCTGTGGCACCTTATAGACTAACAGACATTTTGGAGCATGAGCTTTCGTGGGTGAATACCCACTTCCTCAGATGCATGTAGTGGAAATTTCCAGGGGCAGGTATATATATGCTAGCAAGCAAGCTAGAGATAACGAGGTCAGTTCAATCAGGGAGGATGAGGCCCTGTTCTAGCAGTTGAGGTGTGAAAACCAAGAGAGGAGAAACTGGTTCTGTAGTTGGCAAGCCATTCACAGTCTGTTCAATCCTGAGCTGATGGTGTCAAATTTGCAGATGAACTGAAGCTCAGCAGTTTCTCTTTGAAGTCTGGTCCTGAAGTTTTTTTGCTGCAGGATGGCCACCTTAAGGTCTGCTATAGTGTGGCCAGGGAGGATGAAGTGTTCTCCTACAGGTTTTTGTATATTGCCATTCCTAATGTCTGATTTGTGTCCATTTATCCTTTTCCTTAGAGACTGTCCAGTTTGGCCGATGTACATAGCAGAGGGGCATTGCTGGCATATGATGGCGTATATTACATTGGTGGATGTGCAGGTGAATGAACCAGTGATGGTGTGGCTGATCTGGTTAGGTCCTGTGATGGTGTCGCTGGTGTAGATATGTGGGCAGAGTTGGCATCAAGGTTTGTTGCATGGATTGGTTCCTGAGCTAGAGGAGTTATGGTGCAGTGTGCAGTGACTGGTGAGAATATGTTTCAGGTTGGCAGGTTGTCTGTGGGCAAGGACTGGCCTGCCACCCAAGGCCTGTGAAAGTGTGGGATCATTGTCCAGGATGGGTTGTAGATCCTTGATGATGCGTTGGAGGGGTTTTAGCTGGGGGCTGTATGTGATGGCCAGTGGAGTCCTGTTGGTTTCTTTCTTGGGTTTGTCTTGCAGTAGGAGGCTTCTGGGTACACGTCTGGCTCTGTTGATCTGTTTCCTTATTTCCTCGTGCGGGTATTGTAGTTTTGAGAATGCTTGGTGGAGATTTTGTAGGTGTTGGTCTCTGTCTGAGGGGTTAGAGCAGATGCGGTTGTACCTCAGTGCTTGGCTGTAGACAATGGATCGTGTGATGTGTCTGGGATGGAAGCTGGAGGCATGAAGGTAGGCATAGCGGTCGGTAGGTTTTCGATATAGGGTGGTGTCAATGTGGCCATCACTTATTTGCACCGTGGTGTCAAGAAAGTGGACCTCCCGTGTAGATTGGTCCAGGCTGAGGTTGATGGTGGGGCGGAAGCTGTTGAAATTGTGGTGGAATTTTTCCAGAGTCTCCTTCCCATGGGTCTAGATGATGAAGATGTCATCAATGTAGAGAAGGGGCGAGAGTGGACGAGAGCTGAGGAAGCGTTGTTCCAGGTCGGCCATAAAGATATTGGCATATTGTGGGGCCATGCGGGTGCCCATAGCAGTGCCATTGATCTGGAGATATATATTGTCATCAAATTTGAAATAGTTGTGTGTAAGTATAAAGGCACAGAGCTCAGCAGCCAGTTGTGCTGTGGCATCGTCAGGGATAGTGTTCCTGACAGCTTGTATTCCATCTGTGTGTGGGATGTTTGTGTAGAGAGCCTCTACATCCATGGTGGCTAGGATGGTGTTTTCTGGGAGGTCACCAATGCATTGTAGTTTCCTCGGGAAATCAGTGGTGTCACGGAGGTAGCTGGGAGTGCTGGTGGCATAGGGTCTGAGTAGAGAGTCCATATATCCAGACAGTCCTTCAGTGAGAGTCCCAATGCCCGAGATGATGGGGCGTCCAGGATTTCCGGGTTTGTGGATCTTGGGTAGTAGATAGTATAACCCTGGTCGGGGCTCTAGGGGTAGGTTGATTTCTTCTGGTGTTAGTGTAGGGAGTGTCCTGAGTAGATGCTGTAGTTTCTTAGCGTATTCCTCAGTGGGATCTGAGGGAAGTGGCCTGTAGAATTTGGTATTGGAGAGTTGTCTGGCGGCCTCCTTTTGGTAGTCAGACCTGTTCATGATGACAACAGCACCTCCTTTATCAGCCTCTTTGATGATAATGTCTGGGTGGTTTCTGAGGCTGTGGATGGCATTGCGTTCTGCACGACTTAGGTTGTGAGGCAAGCGATGGGGCCACAACCGTGGTACCCCTAACCCACCCAGCAATATCGTCAATCTATCCAACTACACACTCAGCCCAGAAGAAAAGTCTGTCCTATCTCGGGGACTCTCTTTCTGCCCTGCCACCCCCACCAGCATGATACAGTTCTGTAGCGATCTGGAAGCCTACTTTCGCCGTCTCCGACTCAAAGAATACTTTCAGGACAACACTGAACAGTGCACTGATACACAGGTGCCCTCCCACCAACAGCACAAGAAAAAGAACTCCACATGGACTCCTCCTGAGGGTCGAAATGACAATCTGGACCTATACATACAATGCTTCCGCCGACATTCACAGGCAGAAATTGTGGAAAAACAACATCGCTTGCTTCATAACCTAAGTCGTGCAGATTGCAATGCCATCCACAGCCTCAGAAACCACCCTGACATTATCATCAAAGAGGCTGATAAAGGAGGTGCTGTTGTCATCATGAACAGGTCTGACTACCAAAAGGAGGCCGCCAGACAACTCTCCAATACCAAATTCTACAGGCCACTTCCCTCAGATCCCACTGAGGAATACACTAAGAAACTACAGCATCTACTCAGGACACTCCCTACACTAACACCAGAAGAAATCAACCTACCCCTAGAGCCCCGACCAGGGTTATTCTATCTACTACCCAAGATCCACAAACCCGGAAATCCTGGACGCCCCATCATCTCGGGCATTGGCACTCTCACTGAAGGACTGTCTGGATATATGGACTCTCTGCTCAGACCCTATACCACCAGCACTCCCAGCTATATCCGTGACACCACTGATTTCCTGAGGAAACTACAATGCATTGGTCACCTCCCAGAAAACACCATCCTAGCCACCATGGATGTAGAGGCTCTCTACACAAACATCCCACACACAGATGGAATACAAGCTGTCAGGAACACTATCTCTGACGATGCCACAGCACAACTGGCTGCTGAGCTCTGTGCCTTTATACTTACACACAACTATTTCAAATTTGATGACAATATATATCTCCAGATCAGTGGCACTGCTATGGGCACCCGCATGGCCCCACAATATGCCAATATCTTCATGGCCGACCTGGAACAACGCTTCCTCAGCCCTCGTCCACTCACGCCCCTTCTCTACCTACGCTACATTGATGACATCTTCATCATCTGGACCCATGGGAAGGAGACTCTGGAAAAATTCCACCATGATTTCAACAGCTTCCACCCCACCATCAACCTCAGCCTGGACCAATCTAGACGGGAGGTCCACTTTCTTGACACCACGGTGCAAATAAGTGATGGTCACATTAACACCACCCTATATCGAAAACCTACTGACCGTTCTGCCTACCTTCATGCCTCCAGCTTCCATCCCGGACACATCACACGATCCATTGTCTACAGCCAAGCACTGAGGTACAACCGCATCTGCTCTAACCCCTCAGACAGAGACCAACACCTACAAAATCTCCACCAAGCATTCTCAAAACTACGATACCCACACGAGGAAATAAGGAAACAGATCAACAGAGCCAGACGTGTACCCAGAAGCCTCCTACTGCAAGACCAACCCAAGAAAGAAACCAACAGGACTCCACTGGCCATCACATACAGCCCCCAGCTAAAACCCCTCCAATGCATCATCAAGGATCTACAACCCATCCTGGACAATGATCCCACACTTTCACAGGCCTTGGGTGGCAGGCCAGTCCTCGCCCACAGACAACCTGCCAACCTGAAACATATTCTCACCAGTAACTCACACCGCACCATAACTCCTCTAGCTCAGGAACCAATCCATGCAACAAACCTCGATGCCAACTCTGCCCACATATCTACACCAGCGACACCATCACAGGACCTAACCAGATCAGCCACACCATCACTGGTTCATTCACCTGCACATCCACCAATGTATTATACACCATCATATGCCAGCAATGCCCCTCTGCTATGTACATCGGCCAAACTGGACAGTCTCTAAGGAAAAGGATAAATGGACACAAATCAGACATTAGGAATGGCAATATACAAAAACCTGTAGGAGAGCACTTCAACCTCCCTGGCCACACTATTGCAGACCTTAAGGTGGCCATCCTGCAGCAAAAAAACTTCAGGACCAGACTTCAAAGAGAAACTGCTGAGCTTCAGTTCATCTGCAAATTTGACACCATCAGCTCAGGATTGAACAGACTGTGAATGGCTTGCCAACTACAGAACCAGTTTCTCCTCTCTTGGTTTTCACACCTCAACTGCTAGAACAGGGCCTCATCCTCCCTGATTGAACTGACCTCGTTATCTCTAGCTTGCTTGCTAGCATATATATACCTGCCCCTGGAAATTTCCACCACATGCATCTGAAGAAGTGGGTATTCACCCACGAAAGCTCATGCTCCAAAATGTCTGTTAGTCTATAAGGTGCCACAGGATTCTTTGCTGCATCTAGAAACAAGGCACCGCTGTGACCCAGGGGTCCCCAGGGCGGCCTCGTGCTGCAGTTGCTTCCCCACGCCCTGCTTTATCGAGCCCACGGCTTGGGCCCCTCACGCCCCGGCCTGCTGGGGTTGGTCTGAGAACGTTACATGCCCCAGGCCCCTTGTCAGCCCCACTGGCAAGAGATCGTCTCTGGAGCCCACCCTAGAGACTCCTCTGGGGGCAGGGATGCATGAGCAGCAGAGGGCAGGTGGGGGGACCCCCGAGGCCAGGGAGGGCCCTGATCACCACAGGGCGAAGAGTGCAAAGGTGCAAGTCCACCATAGCCCTGGCACAGAGCCACCGAGAACCAGCCCCTGGCTTGTGGGGTGCCATGGAGCCGGGGGACCCGCTGCGATCCAGCCGTGCTCAGCAGCGACAGAAACCAGCCCACAGTGCATGTAGGTGCTGGGGGGGCATAACGCACCACGCAGCCTGGGGAGGACATCTGGGGGGAAAGCTGCCAATGCTGGGCCTGCCCCCTGGACACCCAGGGCTCCACGCTCCGGGCTGCCCAGGCCCCCTCTGGGGTGTGTGTGTGAGACAGCTCCCTGCATGGGGTGGGGGGCTCTCAGGGGCACAGCCTGCCCCCAGGCGACCCCCTCTGCCCTGTGCCAGGGGATTTCCTCCATACTGAGCTGCAGGAGGGCCATCGTGACAGTCTGGTGCCCACCTCTGGCGCCTGCTTTCCAGGCAGAAGTGAGTTAATTTGCACAGCCTTTCCCCCGCCCCCTCCAGCCAGGCCCATTGTCCCCCTTGTACAGACAGGGACACTGAGGCAAGGCGAGGGGGCGGGACTCAGCTGAGGCCCCACAACAAATCAGTGGCAAAACTGGGAACAGAACCCAGGAGTCCTGATCTTTCCTCTCCTAACCTGTTGGCTCGTCGAAGCTTTTCCACTCTTCTTCCCCCTAAAACACACCCCCAGAGCTACACAACCGGATGTGTGTATACAACCCGCCACACACTGCCCTGGGAACCCTTCCACCTGCACTCCCCCAGGTCAGCTCCAACAGCGGGGTGCGGACATCGCACTATGGGGCAGCCAGCTCGGGATCACGTCCAGACCAGGCTCACCTCAGCCTCCCCCCCGGCCAGCCCACTCCTGCGATGCCCAGGCTCGCCTGACCATCCAGGGGTCAGCAGCCTGCAACCCGCCTCCCCGCATCCACGCAGAGGGACGGGGACCCCATGTCCAGCTGTCAATCCTGTGGGCTCTCAGCAGCTCCGTGTCGAGTCCCAGGCCAGGGGCCATGCGGGGTGGGCTGGGCAGGACCCATGGCTGCCATCCTTTCTGCTCCCAGCCCCCTCTCCTCCTGCTCCAGAGCACTCCCCTCGGAGACTGAGACAGGGGCTGGGCGGCTATGGAGCCAGGACAGCCCTGAGGCACAGACACGCTGTGGGAACCTGCCCCACAGCGTCCCCAGAGCCCTGAACGAGGGAGCCCCCACGGGGGGCAGGGGGAGCCACTCCCCAAGGTCTAGGCCGCTCTTGCCCCATTGCGGCAGAGCTGCTGGCTCTAGGAGCTGGGCAGAGCTCCCCCAAACTCAGCTCACCCGTGACCACTGAGCAGCATTTCTAGGCGGGGCCAATGGGGCATCCCCACTGCCTCTTGCAGCTCCTGGAGGATGCTGGGCACGTGGAGGGGCTTGACACCACCCAGCCCCCTGACCGTCTCCCTTGGCATGTCTACCCGGCCCTCCGCCAGGGCCGGCTCCTGCGCGAGCCCCTTGGACACCCCCGAGCAGCGCACATCTCCAGTCCCTGGACTGCTGAACCCCCCCGACTGAACGGGTCTTGTGAGCCGCAGCATCGCGGGCGCCTCTCCCAGCGCACAGCTCCCTGGAAACCTGGCTCCTGGCACAGGGCCCAGCCAAAGGTCCCCTCCGTGCCCCCTCCCCACCGGCAGAG
Source organism: Gopherus evgoodei (assembly GCF_007399415.2). Lineage (NCBI taxonomy): Eukaryota > Metazoa > Chordata > Testudines > Testudinidae > Gopherus > Gopherus evgoodei. The sequence goes on from NC_044326.1 coordinate 1,014,381, forward strand.
CCGCCCCAAGCCCCTTTCTAGTGACACGCTGAGGGCCCGGCGCCCGTTTGTAACCTCGTCCCCTGGTGGGCCGGGGAGGCCGGAGCCAGAGGGGGCCGGGATGTCGCCAGACTAGAACTCAAGGGGACACAGCAAGACGAGCACCAGGCAGTGAAGTGGCCGAGCGGGCGGGTGGATCCGTGAAAGAGCCGCTCCGTCCCCGGGGCTTTGGTTTCAAGCTGCGGCGGAGAGGAGAACCCGCTGGAGCTGACAGGCCCGATTCTGCTCCCATTCAAATCAATGGCAAATCTCCTCTGAGTTCATCGGCCCGTTCGGTCTGGAGCCCCACGGGCCCACTTCCATGGACTGGGGGGACTGACACGGCTTCATCGTAAGAACATTCAGAGCAAAGGTCCAGCCAGTCCCATGTCCTGCCTGCCGACCATGGTCAGGGCCAGGCGCCCCAGAGGGAGTGAGCAGCCGTCATTCTCCAGCTCCCCTTCCAATAGCCGGAGCTGGGCCAAGCGCTCCCGACCCCTGGCGCATTAGTGACCTTTCCTGGCCGTGAAGAGGGCAGCCAGCTCCCTGCCCACTCGCCAATCCTCCACCCGTGGCAGAGTCTGGACTGGCTGTCGGCCAACGGCTTGTAGGTCCGTCGGCAGCCCCCACTCCCCACGACACAGGGCGAAGCACAAGAGCTCCCAAGCAAGCGCTCCATGGCTGGGAACGTACTCTTGGCAAACGTCCGTGTGAGCATCTCCTGCACATGGGCTGCAGGAAGGGGGAGGAGGGCAACCACGGGGTGACGGCCACGGCTGGGGACTCGGGACGGAGACCTTAGTTCAATTCCCTGCCCTGCCAGAGTCTTTATGTAACATGGGTCAGCCACTCTGTGCCTCAGTTTCCCCTCAGTGCGATGGGGAGACTAGCCCTGCCCTGCCTCCCAGGGGTGTGTGAGGATAAGCCAGGAAAGAGGGATGATACTATGGAGATGGGGCAGACAGTACCCGAGCTAGAGCCCCAGTGACAGCAATTCACACAAACTGTCCCAGGAAAAGCCTTTCCACTACGCACTCAGTACCGACGGCAAACCCTGCTCCGAAAACCCACGGCCTTCGCCGTGCGAGGCCCCCCTGGGAAAACCTTCCACCCCATTCCCCCCAGGCCAGCTCTGACAGCGGGGTGCAGACAGGCTCCACCATCCAGCCATGGTGTTCACTTCTGAGGCTTCGGGCCAGCAGCTCGATTAGCTGGGTGACCAGATGTCCTGATTTTATAGGGACAGTCCTGATAGGGCTTTGTGTTATATAGGCGCCTATTACGCCCCACCCCGTCCTGATGCTTCACACTTGCTGTCTGGTCACCCTATGATTAGCCCAATACTCATACGGGGCCCCTCGAAACCTCGGCTTGTCGGAGCCCGGCTGGGTTTCTTGGGTTATAACCTGGGCAGGGGAGGGGATGCGTGGTTAAAAAGCTCCAGGTTAGAAGAAAACAACTGAAGGATGCGCTGGGTTGGCAGGAGCGGGCGAGCTCACTCACCAGGCAGCTGTGGAGCCGACTGGCCTGATGGCTAAGGAGAGCTGCAGTCGCACCGAGGCCCCTGGGGCTGAACCAGGCCGGGGCTCAAGGCCATTTGCACGAGGTCAGCGTTGCCCTGGGGAGCTGCGGCTCCCCGCAGGAGAGAGGCTGGTGGGGGGGAGCAGAGAGGGAAGAGTGGCAGGCCTCACGGCTCTGTCCTCCGGCCCCGCGCCTGCGCGAGGACGGGCACTCCAGAATCGGGCTACCCACCCGCAATGCTGCGGTAACCGAACCGCGCTGGTGCTGCTGCGGCCACCGCCACCGCCACCGCACGGCTGCCTCCCCTTTGCTTTCGGGTTCCTTGTCCAATCCCCGCTGGGAGGCCAGCGAGCCCGGCTCGTACCGGCCAGGGGCTGACAGCTGGATCGCTCCCCCACACCCTGCTGCAGGTAGGAAGCCTGTTCCACTGCAGCATTTCTCATGAATAAATCACAGGGAACACAGGTAGGCTGCTCTGAAAAAGCCCTGCTCCCCCCCAGCCACGCAGCCCCCGCTGCTGAGTGCCGTTCCCATCAGCTCCCTGTGATTCCCTTCCTCCCACTGCTCCTCTCTGTCCATTCGCTCACAGCTCCAGAGAGGATGCAGTGATCACGCTGCTGCTGTTTGGTTTGGGGGTTTACCCAGTCTCACCCTTTGTTTTTCACCTGAAACAGGGCAGCCGGGACCAGAGGGGCTGGGACTGGGTGGCTCCAGCAATAACCCTGCCCACGCTCTCGCCCACGGGAGACACGGTCACAGGAGCCGCCTCCTTAGTCCAGAGGGCTCCACTCGCAGAAGTCAGTCTGCCAGATCGGGGCCTTCCCTGCCTCTGCTGCCCCCGCAGCAGCACGCAGCCCGCCGAGCGTTGGTGACAATCCTTCGAGGGCCCTGGCCAAAAGCTGGACCCAGCAGCCGGGAGGGAGTGATTTGGCAGAGGGCTGCACACAGCTGCCAGGGTCGCGGGAGCAGAAGGGAAACGCTGCCCGAGACAGACCCTTCCGCAAGGCCCAGGAGTGCGCAGCGGGCCACGGCACAGTGGAAACCCGACCGCGTGCCAGACAATGACCGAGAGTCCTCGACTACCCAGTCAGGCTCCTGGCTGCCCCCAGAGCCACCTTCCTGCCCGCTCCCCACACTAACCCAGGAGAGACTGGAGTTTAACCGCCCCCATGGGCCCTTGTGCTGGAGACACAAACGCCCAGGCACACGCTAGCACGGCAGAGAAGCCGCTCCATGGTGAAGGCTGGGCTACAACTCCCCCTCGAGAGGGCACTGAGGCAGGAAAGGGAGGGCTCACGCCGCCCGCCCCGCCCAGCCTGGCGCGGTGTCGTGTGTGGCCCCGCGACGGCTCAGGAAGGTCACCCCATGAAGCCAATTTGATGACCTGCTGGCCCATTCCCCCTGCTCTACCTCCATCCAGCTCCCCCCAGGAGGTGTCCTGGCTCTGTCCAGTCTGACACAGAGTCACGATTCCCTGGCAGTGGCACCCAGCTCCCGGGAGTTGGCACCCAGGCCTGCCACCTTCCCCTGCCCGTTGGGGAGATCCTGCGCCCGCCTTCAACTCCACGCCACAGCCGGCGAGGAGCAACTTCCCCACAGCCGGCGAGGAGCAAACTAAACAGGCGAAGTCGGGGCGCCCGAGGCAGCCGTCATGTGGTGAATGGTGCCTCTCTCTTCGCGGTGCTGCGGAGACCCCGGCGTGCTGAGTGCCGGCCCGGCTGCCATTAATTATTAAAGGAAATCAGAGCATTTCCTAGCAAACGAGCCCCATGAATGTCTGTTACAGGAAAGCACCAGCTTCCACTCCTGGCTTCTCCAGGAACAGAGGGCACCAGGCAATTACGCTGCTGTGATTCTTCCTTCATTAATTCCAGAGAGGGGCCAGAGCCCCAGCTAGCGCAAATCAGCAGACGTGGATGGAGCCACTGATTTACACCCGCTGGGCCCTGGCCCTTCAGCTCTGCAAATGGCCACATCGGGTCACTGGGTCTCCACTGATTTTATCCTCCTGCTGGGAGCCCGCGGGAGGGAATGATCCTACATTGGCCGGGGGGGGTGGGGATCTAACAGGTCTTTTTCAGGTGGCAACTTGCATGATTTTACTTTTAATAACCGGCCCCCGAGCGGAGCCGCCCTGGGAGCAACTCCCACAAAGAGCCCAGCAATGCGCTCGAGCAACCCAAACTGCAGCCCCCGCCGGACGCCTGATGGCAGAGAGCGAGCATGCGCATGCAGCCCACTTTCACACTTGGCTCTGCCAGTGGGTGCCACACCTGCGCAGCAGGCGCTGGCTGGACCTGATCAGTACAGATACTGGGAGACACGAGGATGGGAATGGGGCACCGCAGGGAAAGCTGGGCCCCCAGCTGCCCTGGCTCACGTGGGGCAGACTGGGATAGGCACTGCCCAGCCAGAGACACACACGCTCCCAGGCTGCTGCCTGACTAGTTTCTTGCCTGGCCTGGGTCTGCCCCCTGGAAACCCGGCGCTGGCCTCCTCCATGCTTTCAGCATGCACAGCTCCCAGCCAGTGCCCGGGGGCCAGGCCAGGTTAACCAGCTCAGCGAGGGGACCCTGGCGACGGCAGGCCAGGGCATTTTCTCCAGCCCTTGTTCAGTGCTTGAGGGGTTAATTCAATTGGCAGCACCCCAGCCTTGTGCCCAGGGCTTGAGCAGAAAGCCTTTGGCCCCTCTCCAGAGGGCTGACCTGGGTCCCAGCAGAGCTGCAGGGAGCTGGGGGCACACAAGGAAGGCAGGATCAGCCCCCTGGCGTACAGCTCAGAGATGGCAACAGAAGGAGGGGGAGGCAAGAGCCAGCACCCAGCTCTATGACACTGTGCCCTGGGGAGCTGCTCCCTGCCGCCTGGGGGCGCAGCACACCTGACAGGGCCAGATCCTCGCCGGGTGTAAATCAGTAAAGGGCTTAAATCTGCTTTAATACGGGAGCAACGTTGTTCTTTTCCACTGCAACAAATTCAAGTGTCTCTCCCTCCCTTGCACAGCCCAGCCCTGCTCTGCCCCTCCCGTCTCCTCTCCTGGCACACTCCCTGCCCGGTGCCCACTTCCCCATCCCGCAGTGCCCCTGCTACACCGGCCCCCCACCCTGCACAGCTCTGGGACATCCCTGCCCTCCTCTTCCCAGAGCCATCTGCCCAAGCGTCCCAGCTGGAGAACGGAGCCAGAACAGCTCCACTGAAGTCAAGAGAACCCTGCTGATTTACACTAGCAGAGGGTTTGGCCCAGGGCATTTCACCTTTCTCCCCAGCCCTCCATGCATGGCTCATTGTCTTGCACTGGGATCCTGCTGGTGCATTTGGAAAGGCCGTGCATGCTCCTCCAAACCCTAAGGATTAATTAGCGCCTCTATCCAAAACCTAGGCTGAAAATCCGGCTCAAGGGAACCATGGTTTTGCCCTGGTAAAATGTCTCTTCAGTCAGGGAGAGGGAATCACCCAGTCCTTGGAGTTTGGGGGTGGGGGGACAACTTGGGGAAGGAGGTTGAAAGATTTAAAGGGAAAACAAATCCCCATCAGGTGCAATTAGCCAGCAGCTCAAATTGTTCCTGCCTTTGATCTAGTCCAAAAGGGAGACATGGGCCAGGCTGCCTGGGGAGCAGGCTAAGGCAGCAAAGTTAGGGACAGCCTCGCGCTCCCAGGAAGGGGTTCGGGGCCTTTCTAACAGCGCCAGTTTGAAGAACTCCTGCCCCATTGTCCCAGCCCCTGCCCTCAAGCAGAGCCCGCCAGCACCACTAGCCATGGGCAGGAATTTGGACAGCAGAGTTAATCCCTGGAACAAAAGCCAACACATTCTGTACTGCAGGAAACCTGCCTAAGAGCAAACCCCCTCCACCTCTGACCTCAGAATTCAACCCGACTCCCGCAGGACAGCGGGAGGGTCTGGCTATGAGGCCGGGCTGGAAATCTTTTATTAAGCATAATTTTTGTTGGGTTAGGCACTATAGAAGCCCCAAAAAGGAGGGAGGAATCTTGGGGTTCGTAAGTTTCCCTGTGAACATCTGTCTGGTTCTGCCTGTTATTGCAACCAGTGAGGGGGGAATAAATCTCCCCACGCCATTCTGCCCTGCGTTGTGTTTATTTTTCAAGCTGAGGTTTGCTCCTCCCCTCCCGGGCAGGGGGCTGGGAGGGTTAATTGCTCAGTGTTTGCAAAGTGCTGACCGGGGCAGAGCCCAGGCTCGGGGACACACGGGCACCTCTCTGCTGACCAGAGCTGGGCATGCGTCTCCAAGGGCAGAGTTCCGCTAAGCATCGCTGCTGTGCCGGACGTTGAAGGGGGTTATTCCCTCAGCCATCAAGGCTGCCTGGCCTAAAAGACACTTCTGTGGACCGGCCCCATCAAGCCCAGGGGTGGAAGAAGGGGATGCTGAGCCCTATGGGGAGAATGGCAAAGGCACTGAGGAGAGGCAGGGACCGGTGCTTGCTACAGAAACCTAGCCCCAGTCAGCTGTGAAAGCCCGGCTCCACCCATGAGCTCCCTTCTCCTCCATGCCCCGCACACGGCCCTCGTGGTTCGGTGTCGGGCACAGTCTGGGGGGGGTGCTTCAGAGACATGGGGCAAAATTCCTGCTAATCTACTCCGCTTTGTCTGGTGCCATCTGGCCCCCAGAGAGGGCTTGAGTGTAACCTTCGGGGCTGGCATGCAACAGGTGGCTCTGAAAAAGTGTACTAGATTCAACTGAGCACTGGAATGGGTTACCTGGGGAGGTGGTGGGATTGCCTTCCTTAGAGGTTTTCAAAGTCAGGCGTGACAAAGCCCTGGCTGCGCTGATTTAGTTGGGAATTGGTCCTGCTTTGAGCAGGGGGTTGGACTAGATATCTCCTGAGGTCCCTTCCAACCCAGAGATCTCAGATTCTATGATAAGATAGATAGACAGACAGACAGACAGACAGGACTTTAGTATGGTTATGATCACGGGGTTTTAAAAGAAGCCTTTACAATTCTCCAGGGATCGCCACACAAATACCAGCCCCAAACACATTGAACAGACGAAGTCCTGCTCAGCCTGCTGGCTTGTAATGCTTAAAAGTAGCCTAGACTCAGAATTAGGAAACCAAGGAAACGGACCAGCCTGCCTAGGGATAGACCAGACAGGAACTAAGAGTTCTTGTTCCGTCTCCTCCGCAATTCTACCCTGGATATTTCAGTTTTGTTTGACAGTTTGAGGTGAGTTTCCAAGTCCAGAATAGCAAGAGGGAAATGACACATTACACCCAAGGAGCTGCCGTGCCGCACACTGCGGGGAAGGAGGCCACCTTAGACCTAGGTTTGGTCAAGTTCACTGCCTCTTGTTTCAGTGAGAAGGTTGGGAAAATACCCGGCTAGAGAATTCAGCCCAAAGTCAAGCGCTCCAGCCCCTCTCCGCCTTCTGTGACAATCCAGCTGGACAGCGAGCTGGAAAGACAACCGAGATGCCAAATCATATTACATCTGTCTATACCAGGGGTAGGCAACCTACGGCACACGAGCTGATTTTCAGTGGCACTCACACTGCCCGGGTCCTAGCCACCGGTCTGGGGGGCTCTGCACTTTAATTTAATTTTAAATGACGCTTCTTAAACATTTTAAAAACCTTATTTAACTTTGCATACAACAATAGTTGAGTTATATATTATAGACTTATAGAGAGAGACCTTCTAAAAACATTAAAATGTATTACTGGAACGCGAAACCTTAAATTAGAGTGAATAAATGAAACTCGGCACAGCACTTCTGAAAGGTTGACAACCCCGATCTACACACACACACACACACACACACACACACACACACACACACACACACACACACACACACACACACACACACACACACACACACACACACACACTTTACATATTATCTAATGCACATTATTTTCATAATCTCAATTTCCCCTCTGCGTAACTGAACTAAAATAATTGCTAAAAGAGAGCAGAAATCAAAGCTTTGGGAACATTCAAGGATCAATTTAAAAAAAAATTTAAATCAAAAGAAGCAAAATTCTCTGTCCTCCAAGCACAGAGGCATTGGATTCACATATTCCTATTTAGCAACGTACAGAACCAATCTAGAGGGAATGAAGTCAGGTCCACTGTAGGCAGATGTCGCCATCCTATACAACAAAGAGAGGGATCTATTTGTGCACTGGAAACCTGAAAGTAACACCTGCCACGCTTCGAGATTTCCACATTAAAATCCATGATCCTGGTACGGAACATCAATAAAGTCACCAATTAAAAAACCAGCCTAACCCAACCCTGCCACATCCACCAGTCCTGAGAACTTTCCCTGACAATTAGAGTCATGGATCTGAAGTTTCAAACCGGTGGGTGTTAGGCACAGGAGGAGAAGGGGAAAAAAAGGAACAATTTTTCCTGCATTTTGGAGATCCTCAGCTATCTTTGCAACACTGTTTTGCCATTTCAGGCAGAAGTGTTAATTTCAAAACACTTTCCAACTGCCTGGGGAAAGGAAATAGGACACCCACTTTTTAATAACGTGAACTGATCTCCCTTGCCATTTCCAATCAAAATCCGTTTTGATTCTGCTGAGCGACACATCTGAAAGCACTTCTAGTTCTGCACCTTCTGACCGTTAGCACAGCTTTCAGAATAACCCCCAAGTGCATTTCTCCCTCTCCGTCTCCTTGGATCAGAACAGGTTTAAAGGGTTTATCACTAGGCGCTTCAACAGAACACTGGTAATTGTAAACCTCCCAAAGGTGAGGGGGAAGGAAGACAAAGATAAAATGTAGTAAGAACAATAAGAACTGGGCTCCGAAATTCCTCTTAGTTAATTCCCCTTCCAGGAAGCCTCAGTATTTACTTCTCTGGCGGCTTCCTCACCAACCAGATCAAACAATACGGAAGCCAGTTACCAACTTTCCTACACAAACACTCCCCCTCCAGCATAAGGCTGTGGGTCAGGTTTGTGCTGGTCTGGCAGGTGTCATGCCCTCAGCCAGCAGCAAGCCCTGGCCAGGGCGGGCCAGGGGTCTGGCTCTGAGACGTGTGCCCGCACACAGCAGTGCAATGACATTGCTTTGCTGTGAAGTGTCAGGGCTGGGGCAGGTTGGTCCCTTACCTCTGGGCTGCCGTGCTGGCATCCAGGATCCCGGTGCTTTGCATCCAGGACCTCACTGCTGTCAGTCCGCTGCTCAAGGGTTCTTCCTTCATGGTCAGCCCTCCTCTGGGGAGACCCTCCTGGATGGAGAACATCAGAACAGCTTTGGAAAGGGGAGGGGGGGTTGAGCTCGCCCCACAGCACCCCCAGGCCACCTCCACTGGAGCGATGGACACAAAAAGTTTGTTTGGCCAAACTTATAGAAAATGCTGGGGGGGGGTCGAATCCCCAAAGCCCCAGGCAGCGCCCAGAGCCCAGCTCAGAGCAGCAGGGGGCTCTGGGTCCAGGGTAGGGAAAGGCCAGTGTCCCCCGGCCGCCTCCCCCCCAACCACAGCCCGGGCGACCCTCGGGTGCCAGCAGCCAGGGCAGCCGCATCTGGGGGGTTGTTTGGGAGCGGAGCGAGGGGTGGTTCGGGGGGCGGGAGGTCCAGGGAAGTTGGGGAGAGGAGCCGCAGCAAGTGCGAATCAGCGGCAGGGTGGGGCAGGGTTTGCGCGGGGGGGGGGGGGCGCGGAGGACAGGAAATCCCAGCGGCGGGGCCGGGGGAGGAGGCGGGCGGAGACTGGGGGGAGCCGGGCTGCGGGCGCGGAGCGGGGCCGGGGGGAGCCTGGCTGCGGGCGGGGAGCGGGGCCGGGGGGAGCCGGGCTGCGGGCGCGGAGCGGGGCCGGGGGAGGAGGCGGGCGGGCGGGCGGGGGAGCCGGGCTGCGGGCGCTGGTTACCATCCAGGCGGGGGCCGCGGGCTCGGCGCTCGGCGGCGGCGGTAGCAGCAGCAGCAGCCGCGGGCGCTCCCGGGGGAGCCGCGGGGCCGGAGCGCTGGGCCGGCCGCCTCCCCTCCGCCTCCTGCCGCTGCGGCTCCTCCGCCCCTCGCCGGGCAGCAGCACCATGAGCAGCACCAGCTGCCCCGCCGGGCCGGGCCCCGGGCAGCCGCCGCTCTGCGCCCGCGGGCGGCCCCGGCCCCGTCCCCGGCCCCGTCCCCTGCCGGCCTGGCCGACCCGGGCCATGCCGCCGCCTCCTCCCGGGGGAGGGCGGCCGGAGCCGGCAGGCTGACATCATTCCGGGGAGGAGCCGGCGGCGGGGGGCGAGGGGCAGCGCCGGGGCAGGGGGCAGCGGGACCCCCAACGCGCCCCCCCGAATCCACCGGGTTAAAGGGACCGCCAGTACACCCCCCAAAAATCCACTGGGTTAAAGGGACCCCCAACGCGCCCCCCCGAATCCACCGGGTTAAAGGGACCGCCAGTGCACCCCCCCAAAATCCACTGGGTTAAAGGGACCCCCAACGCGCCCCCCCGAATCCACCGGGTTAAAGGGACCGCCAGTGCACCCCCCCAAAATCCAATGGGTTAAAGGGACCCCCAACGCGCCCCCCAATCCACTGGGTTAAAGGGACCCTCAACGCGCCCCCCCAAATTCACAGGGTTAAAGGGAACCCCAATGCTCCCCCCCGGGATCCACCGAGTTAAAGGGACCCCCAGTGCGCCCCCCCCGAATCCACCGAGTTAAAGGGACCCCCGGCACCCCCTCTGAAATCCACCAGGTGAAAGGGATCCCTCCAATACCCCCCCCCCGAATCCACCGGTTTAAATGGACCCCCAAAACCCCCCCAAATCCACCAGGTTAAAGGGAGCCCCCCAACATCCCCCCAAATCTGCCCAGTTAAAGGCCTAATACAGCCCCCAAAATCTACCTAGCAGGTGAAAGGGACCCCGAGCTGCATCTAGCAAAAGGGACTCCTCAAATGTTGCATCCTAAAGTCTTCTGGTGAAAGGGGCTCCCCTGTACGCCCCACCTCCCCACCCCAGCTAAAGCAAATCCTTAGTGTCGCACCTCAGCATTTCGTCAGGGAGATCAGGGCCAGACCATTTGCTCAGCCAAGCTAAGCAAGCCTCACCCACTGCACCCCAACAAACGGGACTTCCCGGTCTGCCCCCCAACCTCCAGCCCCGCTGAGGACACCTGGAGATTAGCTGAAACCATTGAGTCAACCGGGGAGGTTGGATGCAGTGGCTACTGGGCAGCTGTCAGTCAAGTCGTTGTGACTGGGGGGGGTATGTGAGTAGGAAGTAAAACAGGATCCCCTGGGAACCCTGCAGCGACACATCTGGGGGGAAGGAACCTGGGTGCTCAGGAGGAGGGTGGATGAGGAATGGCTGAGAGGCGTACTGGGCTCGGCAGGCAGCCGGTTCGACACGGGTTATGTCTACACTAGAATGGCGACAGCGGCGCCGCGGTTCTTCCAGTGCTGGAGCTGCTCTTCCGTCCTTGAGTGGAGTCTCCGCATGGTCGCCCAGAGCGTGCCGGTTCCCCCAGCCCTGCGTGAGGCGTTACGCTGCCCCGTTTGCCCTGCAGAGCAGCGCATGGGGTAGTACTGAGATAGGGCTCCCAGAAAGGGCAAGGGCAGTGTGGGGCTGCCCGCGGCAGAGAGCAGCGAGACGCAAGTTGTCTCAGCAGCCCAGGACCTAGCACGCTTCCCAGGGCTGCTCTGCACTGCAGAATTGGGTCGGCTTGGCGACTCCGCCCAGGGCTGGGGACACGGCTCGGCCGGCGGGCACTGAAGCCCCAGTGCGGGCACTGCCAGGTGGCTGGGAGAATTCTTCCGCCGGTCTAGCTGCTGCCTCTCAGAGAGAAGTGTCTTCACTGCAGCACTCCAGCCATTCTGGTGTAGACGCAGCCTAAGAGGGACTGGGCATTGATATGGACAAGACTGATGAGGGCTGCCCCACGGAATGACCCTGCTGGAAGGGAGTGGCTGTCTCATACACCAGAGTTTAAACTGAACTCTCAGGGTGAGCCCTTCCTGGCGGCAGGCTAGCCCACACCTGCTCCTGCAGGGTTCTCGCACCTCCTGCTACAGCTGACTCTGGCCCATCAGAGACGGGCCAGCAGCTCTCAGGGCTGAGCCAGCCCAGCCATTCCTCTGGCCCTCTCCGGGGAGAGGCTGACTAGTGCCTGGGTGCCGGGGCGGGGCAGGGCATTCCCCAGGAGAGGATGCTGGTGGGACCTGTTTGGGAGGAAAGCTGACAAGAACGAATCAGTCTGGATTAGCTAAGCACGAGCTGCAGTCCGGGCCTAGGGGCATGTGGGGGCCTGCACCCCCAGGAGGGAGAGGAGTTAGAGAGGGATGTGGGTTCTGGCCAGGAAGTAACGGGATGAGATTAAGATGGGAACATTTTGGCCGGACATCAGGCTGTTTCCGGGCAGGAGAAGTTGCTGGCTTTGGGATTGTTTCCGTACAGAAGGGGTGGGAGCCCTGTTGCTTGGGGTCTTTAGCACTGGACACGGCAAAGCCCTGGGGAAAGTCGTGCAGGGCTCAGTTCTGGAGAGGGGTGTTTGTGGACATGGCACCATCGATTAACTGGGATGCTCTACCGGGTCTTTTCCTGACGAAAGGAGTTCGCTGCCGCACCCCACGCCCAGGCCACTGCACCCAGCCAGAGGGCTCAGAGATCCCGGGAGCCCACAGCCAAGCTCCCCAGAGGGATCCCAGCCGAAAGGGGCTGCAGTCCTGGCCCCACCAACCAGCCAGGCCGGAAGGAGAGTCTCAGCCCCTTGCTCTGTTCAGAGGGGTGGGCCAGGCCTGAGTGGCACCATGAGCCCGCCTGCGAGGGCACGCTGGGAATGGGGCGCCTACCCCAGCTTCCAGTGAACAGGATTGTCTGTTCTGGGCTGAGTTGGGACATCAGGCCCAGCCCCGGGGGACAGGAGCTGCAGGAACCACTGCTGCCTGGAGCAGCAACTCCCCACTCCCCAGCTCTCCCGCCTCACTGGTCAGGCTGAGGGGCTGGCGGTGCCTGGGTGCAGGGGCCTGCAGCAGGTGGGCAGTGCCCCCCGGGCAGGGTGAGGAGGTGGGCATTATTTAATCAAACTCCATGGAGCAGTCAAGGGAGATTTAGCGACCCAGGGCTCTGCTTTCAGTTCCCAGGGCTGCTCCCAGAAAACGCCAGGGCCTGGCTGCAGCCCGAGGCCGAAGCAGTGAGAGGTTAGGGGCCTTCCTTCCTGACCCCGGCAGTTACGGGGTGGCTTGTGCCCTGGCAGGTTCATCACCCAATCAAGTGATTTCCATGGCCAAGGCAAGGGAAGGTCAGTGCCCCAGCCAGTGAGGGGCAACCTCAGGTAGGCACCAGCATATGCGGTGGGCCAAGAGGCGAGATCACCTTCTCCTGGTCCTTGCCGAGAACTCGGAGCCCGGCACCCGGCTGGTATGGGGCAGGGAAGGGAGATCTGCTGGGTTTTCTGCCCCGCTCCTCCCTACCAGGAGCCAGCAGAGACGGCGTGGGTGGCAGAGGAACGGCCCGGAGGAAGGGGGAGCCAGATGGGGAGAGCGCTGGTACCCTCAGCGTGGGGCAGACCAGATGCTGGAGATGGGGGGATGGAGATGCCCTGGGAGCTCAGGGTAGAGATGGGCAGAGCTGCTGGCCAGGGCCAGGGGAAGGAGGCCGGCAGGTGAGCACAGAGAGAGTCTCCCAGACTGGCACAGCATCAGGAGACAGACCAAGTGACTGCAGAAGGGTTCGCTCCTCAATACCCAGAATGGGGCAGACGGCAAACCACTGCCCAAAAGCTTCAGCCAAGGCCCAGCACCAGGGTGCCAGCTGGCAGCCTCGGCCAGGGCAGCACGGCAGGGCTCTGTCATCTCCCCAGACAAGACCCCGCCAGCTGGGGAAGACTCAGCATCCCAGGACCACAGATCTCAGCTTGCCAATCCCAGCAGGGCCCACTGGGCGAGAAAGACACCCCCACCCCCCCGCAGGAGGCTGGCCCAGAACTCGAGAGATTGTTTTGAGATAAAAAATTCCTTGATGCCTTTGGGCGGCCTCCTGATTGGTGAACCCCAAGCCCTGCCCCCAACATTTGTGTCAATGGCATAGTGGCCAACTCACAAATGTCTAGGGAAGCTGAGCTCTGAGCCCCACGGTGCTAGGTGCTGTACGAACACAGGCCCTGAAGAGCTCACAGGGAGTTGGTGACCTGGGGGGCTGGGACCTCACAAACTCACCTCATAGAGGGGCTAAGCTTCCATTACATGGGAACAACTTCCATCCGTGGCGGAGCTGGATTCAGCCCGATCACCTGCCAGTGAATGGCTCTGAGCTCATTAGCAACACCCGGCACAGTCAGTCCCCAGACGCGCTAGTGTTACTCTCACAGAGTCACCGGGCGATGCTCTGGAACAGCTCCCCACAAAGCCAGGCAGGACTTTGGGGAGCCTCCTCTCCCTTGGAGCAGACTGTCTGCAGGGCAAGAAGCTCACACAGCTTCACCTCCTGGGTCTCTCCTTGGAGCATTCAGCATCCTCTGCCCCTCCATGCGCTTCCCACAGCGAGCCCACCCCGGCGGGGTCCTGGGGAAGCCACAGGGTCCTGCCCCCCCACTTCGCAGTCAGACGTGACTCTCAGCCAGCCAGTAACACAGAGGTTTATTCGATGACAGGAACAGGGTCTAAAACAGAGCTTGTAGATACAGTGAACCGGACCCCTCGGCCGGGTCCATTCTGGGGGGCAGTGAGCCAGACCCCTACATCTGCACTTCACTCCCCGTTCCCGGCCAGCTCCAGACTAACAACCCCCTCCAGCCCCTCCTCTCTGCTCAGGCCCTTTCCTGGGCCAGGCGGTCACCTGATCCCTTTGTCTCCAACGCCTTCAGCTGGCACCTTTGCAGAGGAGGGGCCCAGGCCATCAGTTGCTAGGAGACAGAGTGTCAGGCATTTAGGTGCACTGGCCCTTGCTCTGCCAGATACTTAAGAACTGTCATGGGGACACTGAGGCACCAACACAGTATTCAGAGCAACATTAAGATGCCATGGGAGTGGCTGCAGACTAAGGCCCGGTGGCAGTTCTGGCCCCTCGGATGGCCCCAGATACTGGCTCAAAGGCAGTGGAATGATTCGCATCCAGGCCAGTGGGCTTTGGGCCCCATGTTCAGCGCTTCCTATGGCATCCTTTCCTGCCCCGCCGGGGCAGCTCGTTCCTGGGGGGAGCCGCAGGAGAGGGGAAGCCTCTGGCAAGCCCCCCGACTATCCCCTGCCTCTGAGCCCACGCGTTCCCCTGCCCTGGCCTCGCCAGGGATAACCGAGTGCCTGCGACATGGTGGCCAGTGGCTCCTTCCAGAGTAGCCAGCACAGGGCTGCTCAGAGCCAGTGCTTTAGCAAACAAGGGGGGCTGTCCGCCCCCTCTGCAACCATCCCTGAAACGCTCCTGCCACTGAGCACATAGGCACCAGCCGGACGCAACAGGACACTGTAACCCTAGCCAGAGCGCAGGGGCCAGCTCAGAGGGGTGTCACTAGCCTTTTCTCAGGGGCTTACGCACCCCACTGGATCCCACCCGCCTCAGGGGCCGTGTGACCAGAATGGAGTCTGGTGTCCCAATGGCACCCCGAGGTGCTGAGCACGAACAGCACACATCTGTGGGCCCCAAGTGTCGCACTGCTGGGACCCCTGAGAACAGTGGGGGCCCCAGACTGAGCTGTCAGGGGTGGAGGGCCTGGAGAACCCTGGTCTTATCCCAAGCTGGGGGGCATGTGTGGGGCAAGCCAATGGCTTGCACTGGGATTGTCCTGTAAACAGGGTGCATTCACCAATAGCTGCAGCCCACACACAGGGCGCCCGGAGATGGGGGGAGACACAGGAGGAGTGAGGGGGCACCGTCCTGCATGTGGCTGGCACAAGAAGGGGCCAAGAATGCAGCTGCAGGCCGGCAGGGATTGGGGCCCCTTCCATCAGCAAACGCTGCCTTTGCCTCCCTCTTCCAGGCAGCATTAGCCGGCTCAGCTGCCCCCCAGGGACAGTGCGTTGCTAAGCCGGGGCTACGGCCCCTGGGGGAGCTTTGTTTTCCAGCTCGGTTCTCTGCTGCGCTGATGCAATCCACCCCTAATGGAAGGCAGCCCAGCCGGCTAACAACTCGCAGCGGGGAGGGAGAGGGGGAGGGGGCAGGGCCCGAGGGGCAGATCTGCTCGCCCCAGGGCTGCCGGAGGGCAGGAGACACCCCATGAAGTCAGCCCCAGGCAGGCACCATGCATTGCAATGCAGGTGCAGGGCAGAGCTCGTGGCCAGAGGACCCCTACCCCTTGCAAAGCCATGTGTCCAGGGGGCTGCATGACACCCCCCCCCGCCAAAAGCCGCTCTTCAGCGGCAATTCAGGGGCTGGTCCTTCGCTCCAAGAGGGACTGAGGGACCCGCCACCGAAGACCCAGACGTGCCGCCCCTTGCTAATGGCCGCCCCAAGCACCTGCTCTTTAGTGAGTGCCTGGAGCCGACCCTGCCCTGGGGCGAGATACCCGGTGCAGACAGGCCCTGGAGGCACAGCTCCCCTCAGCTCCCCTCAGCTCCTGGGATGGACACTGCGGAGAACTGGAGGCCTTGGCCCTGCTCAGCCCCTGGCCCAGGAGAGCAGTCGGGTGTCCGGCAGCTCCCTCTGCCCAGAACCCCGTGCAGGTGCAGTGGCTGGGCAGCGGTGCCCCAGGGCGGGGAGAGCCCTGCGGCTCCAGAGGGCCCCGCCGGCCCGCTCTGGGTTTGAGCCAGCAGCCAAGCCGGAGAGGCCGAGCCCATGGCAATGGGCCAGGGGTGGAGGCGATAGGCTGCGCTTTGGCCACTCCAGGTGTCTCTTGTTTGATGGTCTCAGCTACTAACAGCCCCTTTGTCTGCCCAGTTGGCTGGGCATGACCTGACGCCTAATGGAAAAGCAGCCACCACCTCAGAGCCCAGGGGGCCTGGGGCGGCCAGCGCGTTAGTGCCCAGCCATTGGGGGGCCAGGGCAGCCTCGTGCCGGGCTGAGTCCCAAACAGACAGCGGGGGGCCAGGCTGCATGGGCACAGGCGGCCCTGTAAAACTTGGAGAGACGCCCAGCGGTGCCAGGCAGGGACGGGGGGTATTCGATCCAGCACTGCCCAGCCGGGCAAACCCGCTGGCTAACAAGGGAGTGGGTGGTTTGGCCATTCAGCACAGGCAGCCGAATTGGGCTGGGAAGTTCTCAGGAGAGCTGGGGAACCAGCAGGCCTTGCTGCAGCAGGAAGGGGCTGAGGGATCGCCTGGCAGAGGCAAAGAAGCTGCTGGGGGAGGGGGCCGAGGATGGAGGCCTGGAGGTCCAGGACCACACCCCAGCTGGGGGGAGCGCTGGGCAGGGCCTGGCCTGGAAGGGGAGCGGTGGGGCTGGGGCTGCGCTGCTGGGAGGGGAGGGAAAAGCCTGGGTTCCCGGGGGATTCTCGCCTCTCCCCAAATGGGTTTTATCGACGGGCTGCTCTCTCCCTTTCGTTAATGGGCTCGTGCAATTCCCTGCTGGGCCACTGCCATGGCCTGCGCCCGGCGAGTAAGTGCCTGGGCGGGGCAGCGCCGGAAGGCAGAGGGATTCCATTTACTGAATCCCTGGGGGCAGCCGCAGCCCCCCCAGGAGCAGCCACTTCCCCTGCAGCGCTCTGATGGGCAGCTGTGTTGTTCCAGCCCCCCTCCACCACTGCAGCCCTGCCAGGGGCAGGGGGGACCTGCTCTTGGGCTTGGAGCTGCAGGTGCAGATTGGGGCCTGCACTGGCTGCAAGGGGTGAGCACCCCCTGCTGAGCCCCCCTCGCCTCCAGTACCCCTGCTTTGTGCTCCCCTGGGGCGTAGGGAGCAGCTCAGCTTGTGGGATGAGCACCTCCTGCTGAGCCCCCCTCATCCTCGGTACCGCTGCTTTGTGCTCCCCTGGGGCGTAGGGAGCAGCTCAGCTTGTGGGGTGAGCACCCCCTGCTGAGCCCCCCTCGCCCCCGGTACCGCTGCTCTGTGCTCCACTGGGGCGTAGGGAGCAGCTCAGCTTGTGGGGTGAGCACCCCCTGCTGAGCCCCCCTCACCTCCAGTACCCCTGCTTTGTGCTCCCCTGGGGCGTAGGGAGCACCTCAGCTTGTGGGGTGAGCACCCCCTGCTGAGCCCCCCTCACCCCCGGTACCGCTGCTTTGTGCTCCCCTGGGGCGTAGGGAGCAGCTCAGCTTGTGGGATGAGCACCCCCTGCTGAGCCCCCTTCACCCCCAGTACCGCTGCTCTGTGCTCCCCTGGGGTGTAGGGAGCAGCTCAGCTTGTGGGGTGAGCACCCCCTGCTGAGCCCCCCTCGCCTCCAGTACCCCTGCTTTGTGCTCCCCTGGGGCGTAGGGAGCAGCTCAGCTTGTGGGGTGAGCACCCCCTGCTGAGCTCCCCTCACCCCCCGACACCGCTGCTCTGTGCTCCCCTGGGGCGTAGGGAGCAGCTCAGCTTGTGGGGTGAGCACCCCCTGCTGAGCCTCCCTCACCCCCAGCACTGCTGCTCTGTGCTCCCTTGGGGTGTAGGGAGCAGCTCAGCTTGTGGGGTGAGCACCCCCTGATGAGCCCCCCTCGCCTCCAGTACCGCTGCTCTGTGCTCCCCTGGGGCGTAGGGAGCAGCTCAGCTTGTGGGGTGAGCACCCCCTGCTGAGCTCCCCTCACCCCCCGACACCGCTGCTCTGTGCTCCCCTGGGGCGTAGGGAGCAGCTCAGCTTGTGGGGTGAGCACCCCCTGCTGAGCCCCCCTTGCCCCCGGTACCGCTGCTTTGTGCTCCACTGGGGCGTAGGGAGCAGCTCAGCTTGTGGGGTGAGCACCCCCTGCTGAGCCCCCCTCGCCCCCGGTACCGCTGCTCTGTGCTCCCCTGGGGCGTAGGGAGCAGCTCAGCTTGTGGGGTGAGCACCCCCTGCTGAGCCCCCCTCACCCCCAGTACCGCTGCTCTGTGCTCCCCTGGGGCGTAGGGAGCAGCTCAGCTTGTGGGGTGAGCACCCCCTGCTGAGCCCCCCTCGCCTCCAGTACCCCTGCTTTGTGCTCCCCTGGGGCGTAGGGAGCAGCTCAGCTTGTGGGGTGAGCACCCCCTGCTGAGCCCCCCTTGCCTCCAGTACCCCTGCTTTGTGCTCCCCTGGGGCGTAGGGAGCAGCTCAGCTTGTGGGGTGAGCACCCCCTGCTGAGCCCCCTTCACCCCCAGTACCGCTGCTCTGTGCTCCCCTGGGGCGTAGGGAGCAGCTCAGCTTGTGGGGTGAGCACCCCCTGCTGAGCCCCCCTCGCCCCCGACACCGCTGCTCTGTGCTCCCCTGGGGCGTAGGGAGCAGCTCAGCTTGTGGGGTGAGCACCCCCTGCTGAGCCTCCCTCACCCCCGGTACCGCTGCTCTGTGCTCCCCTGGGGCGTAGGGAGCAGCTCAGCTTGTGGGGTGAGCACCCCCTGCTGAGCCCCCATCGCCCCCCGACACCGCTGCTTTTTGCTCCACTGGGGCGTAGGGAGCAGCTCAGCTTGTGGGGTGAGCACCCTCTGCTGAGCCCCCCTCGCCCCCGACACCGCTGCTCTGTGCTCCCCTGGGGCGTAGGTAGCAGCTCAGCTTGTGGGGTGAGCACCCCCTGCTGAGCCCCCCTCGCCCCCGACACCGCTGCTCTGTGCTCCACTGGGGTGTAGGGAGCAGCTCAGCTTGTGGGGTGAGCGCAGATCTTGCAGCAGCCCAAATTGTGGCGGGGTCAGAAAGGAGCCCTGGGATGACGGGAGGGTTAGAAAACCTGCGTCCGAGAGCTCTGGAGGGTGACCTGGCCGCGGCCTGCCAGTACCTGCCTGGGCTCCTCACCCCAGCAGCCGATGGTCCAACACGATCCAAGCACTGAAAGCGGAAACTAGACAAACTCAGCCTGGAACCTATGAACCCGTTTGTAACGGGGGAGCCGGGGGGGGGGGTAACACTTTCCCTGGGGGCGGGTGGTTCTCCAGCACTGGCGCTTGTGAAATCGAGATGGGCTGTTCCTCTACCAGCTGCTCCAGGGATTACCAGGGGCAGGGCTCTGGCCTGGGCTATGCGGGAGGCCAACCTGGACCAGTGCTTCTCACCCAAGGGACTGGGGCCCCCTGGGGGGCTGTGAGCAGGTTTCGGGGGGGCTGCCAAGCAGGGTCAGCATTAGACTCGCTGGGGCCCAGGTGTCACGGAGTGTGGGGGAGTCCGGCTCTGCACCCCTCTTCCTGGGACTCACAGTGACTCTCAGCCAGCCAGTAAAACAGAAGGTTTATTGGACAACAGGAACACAGGTTACAGCAGAGCTCGGAGGCACAGTCAGGACCCCTCAATCGAGTCCTTCTGGGGTTCAGGAAGCTTAGTCCCCAGCTTGAGATTCCCTGAATTCCAACCACCCAGCCCAAAACCGAAACTGAACTAACTCCCTCCAGCCGTCCCCTTCCTTTTATCCGGGTTCCCGGTCCAAGGTGCTGACCCCCCTCCCCGGCTCAGGTTACAGGCTAAGCACTTGTCCCTCACCTAAAGTCCTCCCCTGCTCTCCCACTCCCCACACTGACAGTCCCTACTGCATCACATCTCTCCCCCCTTCGAGACTGAACTGAGCGGGGTCACTCTGCCCAGTGACCTGGGGAA
The DNA here is from genome assembly GCF_007399415.2 of Gopherus evgoodei. Lineage (NCBI taxonomy): Eukaryota > Metazoa > Chordata > Testudines > Testudinidae > Gopherus > Gopherus evgoodei. The sequence continues at coordinate 1,034,392 of NC_044326.1, forward strand.
GTTCAGGGCCCCCTCTCCGGGACAACGCATCCGCTGTCAGGTTGGCACTTCCCTTCACATGGACCACGTCCATGTCATAGTCCTGCAGGAGCAGGCTCCACCTCAGGAGCTTGCCGTTGGCTCCTTTCATCTGGTGCAGCCAGGTCAGGGGAGAGTGGTCGGTGTACACGGTGAAGTGTCGCCCAAAGAGATATGGCTCTAGCTTCTTAAGGGCCCACACCATGGCCAGGCATTCCTTCTCGATGGCCGCGTAGCTTTGTTCCCAGGGTAGCAGCTTCTTACTCAGGTACACGATGGGGTGTCTCTCCCCGTTTTCATCCTCCTGCATTAACACTGCCCCCAGTCCCGTGTCTGAGGCATCGGTGAACACCATAAAGGGTTTGTCAAAATCTGGGTTTGCCAGAACTGGGCCACTAACCAGAGCCTCCTTCAGCGCCCGGAAAGCCTCCTGGCACTGCTCGGTCCAGATCACCTTGTCTGGCTTCCCCTTTTTGCACAGTTCAGTGATGGGGCCAGCTATGGCACTAAAGTGGGGCACGAACCTTCGATAGTACCCCGCCATCCCAATAAAGGCCTGGACCTGCTTTTTGGTTTGGGGAGCAGGCCAGTCTCTGATCACCTCCACCTTGGCTGGTTCCGGCTTCAGGCAGCCGCTCCCCACCCGATGGCCCAGGTAAGATACTTCAGCCATCCCCACCTTGCACTTCTCAGCCTTTACTGTTAACCCAGCCTTTCGGAGTCGGTCCAGGACTTGTTTAACCTGGGACATGTGGTCCTCCCAGGTCTGGCTGAAGACGCAGATATCGTCAATATACGCCACGGCAAAACTCTCCATCCCCCTCAGTAGCTGATCCACCAGGCGCTGGAAGGTGGCTGGTGCTCCCTTGAGACCGAAGGGCAGGGTCAGAAACTCGTAGAGCCCCAGGGGGGTGAAAAAGGCCGATTTCAGCCTGGCATCTGCGTCCAGCGGCACCTGCCAGTAGCCCTTTGTAAGATCCATAGTGGTGAGGTACCAAGCGCCTCCCAGCTTGTCTAGGAGCTTGTCAGGCCTGGGCATGGGGTAGGCATCAGATACGGTGATGGCATTGAGCTTTCGATAGTCCACACAGAACTGGATTGACCCATCCTTCTTGGAGACCAGCACCACTGGCGAGGCCCAAGGGCTGGAAGACGGCTGGATCACCCCCAAAGCCAGCATCTCCCTGACCTCTCTTTCAAGATCCTGGGCAGTTTTCCCAGTGACCCGAAAAGGGGAGCATCTTATAGGGGGATGTGACCCGGTCTCCACCCGGTGGACAGTCAAATTAGTGCGTCCAGGCTGGCTGGAAAACAGCTGTCGGTATAGATGCAGCACCCCCCTGATCTCAACGTGCTGGGCCAGGGTCAGCTGATCAGAGAGGGGAATCGCCTCCAGGGGGGAACCAGCTTTTGTCCCAGGGAATAGATCCACTAAGGGGTCATCTCCCTGCTCCTCCCAATGTTCACACACGGCCAACACCACATTCCCCCTGTCATAGTATGGTTTCATCATGTTCACATGGTACACCCGACGGTGATGTGCCCGGTTTGACAGCTCCACCACATAGTTTACCTCATTCAGTTGCTTGACAACCTTGAAGGGCCCTTCCCAGGCAGCTTGGAGTTTGTTTTTCCTCATGGGGATGAGAACCATCACCTGATTCCCGGTGGCGAAGGCACGGGCTCGTGCCGTGCAGTCATACCAGACCTTCTGCTTCCTCTAGCTCGGGCCAGATTCTCCCTGGCCAGGCCCATGAGCTCGGCCAGTCTTTCCCGGAAGGTCAGGACATACTCCACCACTGACTCTCCCTCGGGAGAGGCCTTCCCCTCCCATTCGTCTCTCATCAGGTCCAGGGGCCCCCTCACCCGCCTTCCATACAACAGTTTGAAAGGTGAAAACCCGGTAGATTCCTGGGGTACCTCCCTGTACGCGAACAGCAGGTGAGGTAAGTACTTGTCCCAATCTTGCGGGTGCTGGTTCATAAATGTTTTTAGCATCATCTTCAGCGTCCCGTTGAACCTTTCCACCAGCCCGTTGGACTAGGGGTGATGCGCTGAGGCCCAGTTGTGCTGGACCCCACATTTCTCCCACAAGCACCGGAGCCGTGTCGACATGAAGTTGGACCCCTGGTCCACTAAGACTTCCTTGGGGAACCCCACCCAGCTGAAAATGGTCAGCAGCGCATCTGCCACGGTGTCTGCTTCGACAGAGGACAAGGCCACCGCCTCGGGGTAGCGAGTGGCGAAATCTACCACCACCAGGATGTATTTCTTCCCTGACCGGGTCGTCTTGCTGAGGGGTCCCACTATGTCCATGGCCACCTTCTGGAAAGGTTCTTCTATGATGGGTAAAGGCCTCAAAGCCGCTTTCCCCTTGTCCCGGGCCTTCCCCACCCTCTGGCAGGGGTCACAGGATTGGCAGAACTGTCGGACATGGGTAAAGACAAGGCATCCAGGAAGTCATCAATGTCCTACCCCTCCTTACGCTGGGCCAGGATGCACTTATCAAAGCTCCGCGCAGTCCTGGGCCCCCCCTCACTCACCGCAGCCGGGGGCCCGCTGCCCCTCAGCTTCGCCAGTTCCAGCTCATGATGACGCTGTCGCGCTTTCTCCTCCAGTTCCCGCTGGCCTTGTCTCTCCTCATGTTCTCTCTGTCTCTCATGATCCTCCAGCTCTCTCAGTTTTAGCTCTTTCTCCCATTCCAGCCGCTTCCGCTCCACGGATGCCGAGCGTCACCGGGACGATCCCCTGCTGGGGGGTGAGCTTCGCCGGGAGGATCCCCTGCTGGCCGGGGGTGTCACGGTGCCCTCGGTATTCACTGGGCTCCTCCCCGCCCTTCCCCTAGGCCTAGGAAGGGGGGGTCTTGGGAAGCCCTCGTCCGCCGGCTGACCACTCCCAGCGGGGACAGACACTGGTGCCTGCGCTGCATCTGCCTGGCTGCTTCCCTCAGAGACAGGGCCCCGTTCATTCAAGGGGTCTCCCTCCTCCAGCCGGGCAATCAACTGGTTTTTCGTGAGTCTCCCTCTGCGCAGCCCCCTCTGCTTGCACAGCTCCAGCAGGTCACACTTGCGCCGCTTGGCATACATCTTCCTGCTGGGCACTCACAGGCCGGGGTGCTGGCCGCTCCCCATGGTTTCCAGGGGGACCCCCAGTGCACCAGCCCTTCTTGAGGTCACCACCTCTCTGCCAGGGTCGAGCTGTAGACTCCTCCACCCCTGGGACCGCTCGCTGCAATCCCCCGGGGGACCCTGTTACTGCAAAGTCCTTCTCGCTGGGCACACACTCCCAGGGGTTAGTCACCCCTTCGTTTTACTGATCCCCGGTCACTTACTGCAGGAAGCGCTGTCCACGGGGTGCAGTATCTCCCGCCGCTGCCACCAGTTGTCACGGAGTGTGGGGAGTCCGGCCCTGCACCCCTCTTCCTGGGACCCACAGTAACTCTCAGCCAGCCAGTAAAACAGAAGGTTTATTGGACAACAGGAACACAGGTTACAGCAGAGCTTGCAGGCACAGCCAGGACTCCTCCCTCGAGTCCTTCTGGGGGTTCAGGGAGCTTAGTCCCCAGCTTAGGATTCCCTGAATTCCAACCACCCAGCCCAAAACCGAAACTGAACTAACTCCCTCCAGCCGACCCCTTCCTTTGTCCAGCTTCCCAGGCCCAGGTGCTGACCCCCTCCCTGGCTCAGGTTACAGGCCTAGGTCCTGTCCCTCACCTAAAGCCCTCCCCGGTGCTTCCATCCCCCACACAGACAGCCCCTACTCCATCACACCGGGGCAGAAAGCTGAAGCCACACTGCATGGGGCTGAAGCCCGGGACCGAGCCCTGCAATCCAGGGCTGAAGCCGAAGCCTGAGCAATTTAGCTTTGTGGGGCCCCCTGTGGAGTGGGGCCCCAGGTAATCCCCCTTCTTGCTACCCCCTAACGCCAGCCCTGGTTTTTACATGCAGAAAACCAGCTACTGTGGCCCAGGTGGGCCGGGGAGTTTTTATAGCATGGGGTGGGGGCAGGGGGCTCAGAAAGGAAAAGGCTGAGAACTCCTGGCCTGGAGCATCCCACCAGTCCCTGCTGGCCTTGGACACCACGGGGCCCAGGGCAGCCAGGCTTGGCGGCTGAGCCCTGATGAGGACATTACAGCCCCATCTGAAATGAGCCTGGGGGGATGGAGTCACCATTTCACACTTCCTTCCCTCCAGGACCTTCCCCCCCACCCTGTGTGAGGAACTGGGAACGTTCATAACGTTTTCTCTGAATACTGTGTTGGTGCCTCAGTGTCCCCATGGCAGTTCTTAAGTATCTGGCAGAGCAAAGGGCCAGTGCACCTAAATGCCTGGCACTCTGTCTCAGCAACTGATGGCCTGGGCCCCTCCCCTGCAAAGGTGCCAGCTGAAGGTGTTGGAGACAAAGGGATCAGGTGACCTCCTGGCCCGGGAAAGGGGCTGAGCAGAGAGGAGGGGCTGGGAGGGGTGGTTGTTAGTCTGGAGCTGGCTGAGGGCAGACGTGGGGGGTCTGGCTCACTGCCCCCCAGAATGGACCCGGCCGAGGGGTCCGGTTCGCTGTATCTACAAGCTCTGTTTTAGACCCTGTTCCTGTCATCTAATAAACCTCTGTGTTACTGGCTGGCTGAGAGTCACGTCTGACTGCAAAGTGGGGGTGCAGGACCCTGTGGCTTCCCCAGGACCCCGCCTGGGCGGGTTCACTGGGGGAAGCGCCCGGGGGGGGGGCAGAGGATGCTGAATGCTCCAAGGAGAGACCCAGGAGGTGAAGCCCTGTGAGCTTCTTGCCCTGCAGACAGTCTGCTCCAAGGGAGAGGAGGCTCCACAAATTCTGACTGGCTTTGTGGGGAGCAGTTCCAGAGCATCGCCCGGGGACTCTGTGACATCCCGTCAGTCCCTGGCTGCTCAGCCTGGGGCGCTGGCATTGCCAGCTGGGCTATGGATGTGGGCATGTCCCACCCACCCAAGTCACAGGCTAGGCAGCCGGAGCCTCTTGGGGCCGGGTTTACAGGAGAGCCAGAGGCAAAAGGCTCCGTCCTCTGCGCCTGTGGCTCTCTGTCCTCCCCGGGGCGTCTGCACTCAAACCAGAGCCCAGCGTGGGGGTGGCTGAGCACCTGTAGCGCCCCGGGCAGCTCAGCCATCAGCCCGTTTGTTCTGGTGGGGACAGAGGAACATTTCAGCCCGTGCGCTAGGCAGTGCCACGTGGCCCCAGGGCTCAGTACGGCTGGGCCGGCCCAGGGAGGATGGAGAGGCTGCAGCTGAGGCCCTGCCCTGGGATGCTGAAGGGCTGGGCCGGTTCCCAGCACCCCCTTCCCCCCGAAAGCAGCAGCAGCTTCACCTCTGCCTGCCAGGTCCCCACAGCGCCAGGCGAGCCGGGGAGCCAGCCCTGCCCGGGGGAACTGCAGCCTGCGGGCGAGGGCGCCTAGACCTGCGAGTGTCGGGATAATGGTGACCCAACAGCGATGGCAGCTCGCGGCCTGGGGGGGGCCTTGCCACGCATGGGGAGAACCCGACACTCAGATGCGGCCTTGCGGCAGGTCCCCGCAGATGCCCAGGGCTGTAACCCAGAGGGGAAGCTGGGCCCACACTTGCAAACATTTTGGGGCTCCCAAGTGCTCCTGAGGGCTTGGGCAACCTCCTGCCCCCCCGGCCCCAGGCTGGCGGCCAAGCTGCTGACTCAACTAGTTCAAGTGCCAAAAAAGCTGCCACCCGCAATTCGGTTCCCTTTGCAGCGGGGCCTCTCCCCCAACTAGCGGCAGAAGCCAAAATGACACCAGGCCTCGCTGCTTCGCCCAGGCCTTTGAGGGGCCTCCGGTGCTCCCCATCTAGACGAGGCCGTTATCGCTGGGGTGCACCCAGGAACTGCATGGGGCCTGCTGGGAGTTGCCGGGAGGCCAGGCAGCCGCCAGAGGAGCGGGCCCACGGGGAAAGGGGCTCAGAGCTCTCTGGGGCCCAGACTCCCCTGGGGCCCGCAGGGCCTAGCCAGCCCCCCAGTCTCAGTGCCTCCACCCAAGCAGGGCCATGCTGGGGAGCTGACACTGTCAAAGTGCCCCCACCACTCTGGCCTTTAGCCCCAGCTGCCAGGTCCAGCCCGTACCTGGGCCCTTCAGAGGGGATGGCGGAGACACAGCAGCACCAGGGGGGTGGGTTTACAATCAGGAGGCTTGGGAGCCAATGCTTGGCCTGGTGCCAGCTGCCCCCCAGTGCCAGCCCCAGGCGTGACCCACTCACAGCACCATCGCCCTGACCTGGCTGCACCTCAGCCCCTGCGGAGAGACAAGGCAGGCACCCGCTAGTCTAGCTGTGCAGCCACCTCTGGGGTGGAGTGTGGCACCTGGACAAGGGACTGGAGGGGGAGGGATTCCAGAGCAAACCTCTAACCTGGGCAGGACCTTTCAGATCCATGGCAAGCAGAGAGGGCCTGCAAGGGTCACACTAGTCTTTATTCGCCCCACCCCAGCCTGAGGGGCACGGTCTGGGGAATCCCCATCCCAGCAACTTGAGCTTCACCTGTTGGGCTCAGAGACCCAAGGAGGCCACTGCCTGCCCAGTCCCTGCAGCGAGGAGCCAGATCTGGCTGCTTTGGCCTTAAACAGCCGCGAGCTGCCATTGCTGTTGGGTCACCATTATCCCGACACTCGCAGGTCCAGGCGCCCTTGCCCGCAGTTCCCCCGAACAGGTCTGGCTCTGCAGCTCGCCTGGCGCTGTGGGGACCTGGCAGGTAGACGTGAAGCTGCTGCTGCTTTCACCTGGAATGAAATGAACAGCCCCCCACCCCACCCCCAAAAGAGGAACAGCCCCCCCACACCCAGCAGCACAGTGCTGGTGCAGAGGTTTAGCCCAGGTTTGGGGGAGGGGATTCAGGGGGGACTGGAAAAGGAACCAGGCCGGCAGCCAACATCCCCTCGGCAGGGCTGAGGGAGCTGCCAGAGGGTCGAGGTGGGGAGTTGAACCTGCTCCAAGAAACAAGCAGGAACATGGCTGCAGCTGGTTCCCCCCTGCCGCTCCTCAGCATGGCCGGTGGCAGGAAGAATGGCCGCCCAGGGGGGAAGGGGGCAGCTGGACCCCTCCAGCCATCTGGGACAGGGAGTGGAGGGCCCTGCTCCCCAGTTACCCAGGCAGGGCGAGCCCCACGTGAGGAGCAGGGACAGCGACGGCCCCAGGCGCTTGTCGGTCAGTTTCTCTGGCCCAGGGCCTGGCCCCACGGGGTGCAGCAGGCCCTCGGCTCATCCCTCCCGAGAAGAGGGATTACTGCGGGACACTGCGCCAGCTCCATGCCCCAGCAGGTGGGCAGCGCTATCTCCCCTCCACGGTCCCGCCAGCCAAGAACCGGCGCTGAGCCCACTGCCTCTGCTCTCTCCAGAGCCCCGGGCCCGCAGCTCTGAAGTAGTGGCCAAGGCCCGGCTAAGCGACTTCAGTAGCACGGAGGAAAAGGCCCGTGCAGGGGCAACCCTTGGCATGGAGCGGGATGGGCGACAGCCTCCACAGGCCCCTGCCTCACCACCGAGCCCAGGGCCCTGCAGCTGGCTGAGCCAGGCAGCAAGATGGGCAGGGGGACTGGGAGGGCTGGAGCAGAGCAGGGACTGGGGCACACCAAAGAGCTGAGAAGGAGAGGGGACCTGGCGAGACCAGCGGTGCCGGAGCAGGTAACCGGCACCAGGCAGTCCTGGCCCCTGGTTTATGAGGGCAGGTGGCTGTTTAGGCTGCGGCCATTCCCTTTGGCTCAGGGTTACCCACGCAGCGGAGCCGGGCCCGCCCTGCCCCCCCAGTTCACAGTAAGTGACGATCCACACAAACGTTCCCTGTGTTTTTACTGGCACTTTCGTAGCCACCCTGTGCTGGTCGCTGGACCGAGTGCAAACGGCCCTCACAGCATAACAGCTTTAATGGGAATCTGCAAATTCCAGGCGCTTTGATCGCCCAAAGGTACCATGAACAAGGCTGGATGGGTCCCTTCCAAAGGGAAGAGAGAGCTGACGGTGATCGAACACCTCGCTCCAAACGGAACGGATCTGACACGCTGCGCAGACATGCCCAGCCTAGCTCTACCAAGGCCCGTCCATCTCCGGGAAGCCACAGCTTCCTTGAAATTCCTAATCCCTGAGGCTTTAAAAACGAAAGGGGGTTTCTATTCACGTTTCGCCACATTCCCTTGGGGCATCGACCTGTGGTAGATAAATACTTCCCAGAGGGCAGAGTACAGAATGGGGGGAAACTTCCCGGCCTGGCCTTGCTTTGCTACCACTGGTATGCAGCCACCTCTGGGGTGAGACATGGCTGCTGTTAGTGCATAGCTGCGCGTCCTTGTGTCACAGTGGCAGCCTTGCCCGCCCCTGCCAGGGCAAACTCCTCTCAGGGCAGAACTGGCCTGGTACAGGGAGAGGCTCTGCAGGGGATGCTGCAGGCTGAACCAGCAGACCGAACGGGCACTTTGCCCTGCCCAGGGTCCAGTCCTGGGATGTGCCAAGGTCCCCCCAGGAGTCTTGTAATACCGGTGGTGCAGCAGGCCACCTCCGCCCCTGTCTGCAGGCCCGGCCTGGAGAGCACAGGGCCCACCCAGCTGGGTTCCCTCCCCATTCCTGCACATGGTCCCAAGCAGCTGCAGGACGCCCCAGTCACCCCAGAGCCATCAGGCCAGCGTGTCTCGGCCTCTCCCACTTGGGCAGGGGGAAGGGAAGGGCGGGTGCGCCCGGCTGCCTTCTGGCTGAGAGCCCCTGCGCTGGGGCAGAGCCCACACAGATCTGGCACCCAGCTTAGCAGCAGCCACCGAGTGACTAGGGAGCCAGCGGCAACACCCCCTTTCTGTAACTGTGGGCAGCCCAGCCCGGTGGTGCCCATTCGTAATGGAGCACGAGCCAGGGAAGTGCCTCCCGGTTGTTTCCGTGCAGCCGGAGCAGGGCTGTGCTGGGCCCTGCTGCCTCCTCCCCAGCGCTGCGCATGAGGTGGGCACTGCACTGGGGACTCCGGAGCTGAAGCAAGTCTGCAGACTCAGGCCCGTCCTGTGGGGCTAAGTGGGTATGTTCCAGGGCAGCACACGGGCAGTTACACTTCCCAGCCCGGCAGCGGCCGTCACGCTGCCTCTGCTGGCGCCGACTCGCTGAGCACTCAGGTTGCAGGGATGCCCCAGCCCAGGCTCTGGGGGTGGGGGGCTGGTGCTGCAGGCTGAACACTGACAGAGGCAGTGGCTGCCGTCAGAGTCCGTGCCGGCCCCGGCTCCTGCCCCACTCCATGTTCTCCGCTCCACTCTGTGCTTCCATCTGGGTGCCGGGCTGGGGCTCCCCAAGGAGCCTGCTCCTCATTCCAGAGGCGGTAGGGTTCCCAGCAGGGCTGTGCACCCCAGATTGGCACGCAGCTATGGAGCGCAACCCCGAGACACTGGCGGGGGAGTCCTGCTCCCAGCTGGGTCCATGGGCTCGTCCTCTCTGCTGTGCACAGCTTCTGGGAGCAGCCCGGCCCTGCTAGGCGCTGCCAGTGCTGGGTTCTCCTGCTCCCGCCAGCTGGGCTTCCCGCCCTCAGCGGCCCTGCTGGGAGCTGCCAGTGCTGGGTTCTCCTGCTCCTGCCAGCTGGGCTCCCTGCCCTCAGCGGCCCTGCTGGGCACTGCCAGTGCTGGGTTCTCCTGCTCCCGCCAGCTGGGCTCCCCGCCCTCACCAGCCCTGCTGGGGCCCAGGGTCCTTGTCCTTCCCGCAGCCTCAGCACCTGCATCCTCAGGTGGCCCCTCCTCTGGGACGAGCTCGGGCTCTGGCTCCGCCCGCTCTCCCCCGTTTGGCTGCGGCCCCTCGGTGGCCGAAGGCTTCATCGGCTGGTGGCACATGGGGCAGGTGTCCTGCACGTACAGCCACTTGCGGAGGCAGCCCGTGTGGAAGAAGTGGCCGCAGTCGGTGATCACGGCCATGGTCATCTCCTGCCCGGCAAAGGAAGAAGGATTAGTGGGGAGCTGGGACAGACACCGCTCTTCCGGCTGGAACAGGACGGGAGTACGAAGATCCAGTCTCCGGTTACCTCGGGCAGAGGCCATCCCAGGCTCCCTGGTGCCATCAAGGGCAAGGGGGTGTTATAGGCATGCTGCCAACCCTCACACCAGCCTCTCCAGCATGGCTGGCACCCCAAGACGAGGCCAGAAAATGCCCCATCACCCAGCACCTCTCTGCCTGCCCACTGGCCCTCACATTCAGGGCCCCTAGGAAGTTACCAGGAGACGTGAGTCACCCATCCTGCTGGGCAGCTGCGCCAGGAGGCACCTGCCAGCCTGGGCTGTCACCAGAGGCCCCCCCCACTGGCATCCTTTGTACTGCACAAGTCATGGGTCTCACCACAGATCAGCAAGCTCCTGTTCCAGGCTGTCTGCAGACTCAGGCAGTCGGTGCTGCATTCCTCCCCCTCAGGCCACTGTTCTAGGTTCCCCTTCTTAACGGTAAGGGCTCGAATCCTCATCAGCGTGCAATTCTACTGCCCACTCGTGGCCATGGAGCCTGGAATACGTGGGCCTGGATTCCAGGGCAGGTACGCACAAGGCCTGGGGCAGTTACAGGGCCCATGTGGCATAACCAGACTCAGCCGAATCTCATCAAAGAATAAAAGTTTGCTTGGAGCACACGTGCCAAACGGGACCAAGTGTAATGCAAGCGGCAGCGTCCGCCTGAGTCTGCAGGCAGCCTGAACTCAGGAAACTCCTCTGACCCCTAGTGATGCTGAGTGGACGAAAGAACTGAGCAACCAACAGCCCAGGGTTTAGCCCAGCGGGTCCCACACTCTGGGTGGCAGCCCACGTGGGATTGGGCAGCTGGGGAGGGGTCGCAGCAATCACGAGGGGGCAGAGGATGGCATTTTACAAACTGGCATCCTTCGCACATCGTGACCTCGCACCGACAATGCACGCCAGGTCACGTCGGTGTTCTCCAGGCTGCCTGGGGCTGTAGGGAGCAAGACATCTGACAAGGGGGCTGTGCAGGTGGCAAGTCTGGGGTCCGCTGAGTCAGTCACTGCCCTTGAGCTTAGTGCGAACCCGCCAGGGATCCACCCCTCCTCCCCGGCCCCCGCAGCCTGTTTGAAGTGGATCCACCCGTACCCCCAGCCTAGGGCACATGGAGGCCAGCTAGGAGCTCGGGTTGTACAACGCCCCGAGAAGCCGCCACCTAGCGCAGAGCAGGCTGGGCCAGGAAGGGGGCCCCTAGATACACGCAGTGCACTCAAGGGGAGAGGGGTTTCTGATCTGCAGGAGAACTGGCCCCGTCACTGAAGAGCAGGGAAAGGCGCCCAGCAGTGATCTACTCGGCATGGCAGTGGAGCCGGTGCAGGAGGAGGGCGCTGGAGACCCCCCCTGCCCTGGAGAGGGAGTCCCTGTCCCTGCTGGTGAGCGCCGGCCCCACGGCGCAGCCCCGCGGGGAGGAGGGCGCGGCTGGTCACCTGGAAGCAGATGGCACACACGTCGTTGTGGTCCCGCAGCTGCCCCCTGGTGGCCCTGGGCAGCGAGCTGATCTTCTTGGCGGCCTCCCTGCGGAGCAGGAAGCTCTTCCAGCCCGACTGGGCCCGCAGCCACACGTTGAAGTAGGAGTGGATGATGATGACGGAGGCGCCCATCCAGCTCCACTCGCCGAAGATGGACTCCCAGGTGCCGTAGGCCACCACGCAGACGGCCACCAGAAACTCCAGCACCCGGCTCACCGCGTTGACGTAGTAAATGATCTCGTCCGTCTTCTCCAGGGGCGCATCCTGCAGCAGCTCGATCATGAAGAGCGCGTAGACGAAGAGGGTGCCCATCACCTGGCACAAAGGGGCAGAGAGTGAGGGCGATGCTCCGTTGCCAATGGCACCCAGGCCAATCGGCCCCATGCCCCTCCCGTGGGGAGGACCCCCCGTTGCAATGGCACCCAGGCCAATCGGCCCCACATCCCTTGCAGGGGGCAGATAATGGAAACCCCGGTGACTGTCACATGTCCCTTGGCAAGGCCCCACCCCAGGCTGGGTGTGAAGGGGCTGAGGTGTCGCTGCAGGTCAGGGACTGGCCCAGGGCCCGGGGATGCTGAGTGGCCAGGTTTCAGGTGGCGAAGGTTTCCCAGCGAGGGCCCAGGACTCCATGCTGTGGTCGCTGTTTCACAGAGTCAGTCATGCTCTGCCAAGGGGCTAGCCAGAAAGTCACAACCTTTGCAGAGGGCACAAAACAGAGGTCGGCCAAGAGTGCAGGAGGCTGCGAGGAAGTTCAGAGGGACCCAAGCCAGCCAAAGCAGCACCATGGGAGCTGGGATGTGAGGGCGGCAGGTGCTTGTTACCAGGAAGAACAGATACTGCAGGGAACAGACTCCAGCTGTACCCGCAGGGAGGGGAGCCCACAGCTGGCGACCTGATCAGGGGGAAAGGGACTTGGCTGTACCAGTAGGGGACCCAGACTGGGGGAAAGGTGACCCAGCCATACCCAAAGCAGGGGAGCACATGGCTGGGGACTTGAATTGTCCGGAGAGGGACCTGGCTGTAGCCCCAGGGAGGGAGGCACGTGGCCGAGGACCAGGATTGAGGGAAGAGAGGCCCAGCCATTCCTGCAGGGAGGTGAGCGTGTGGCTGTGGGTCAGTACATGGAGAAGGCGGGCCCAGCGGTTCCCGTAGTGAGGGGAGATTGCGGCTGTGGGTCGGTACAGGGAGAAGAGGGGCCCGGCAGTTCCCGCAGGGAGGGGAGCGTGTGGCTGGGGGTCAGTACAGGGAGAAGGGAGCCCGGCCGTACCTGCAGGGAGGGGAGCGCACGGCTAGGGGTCGGTACAGAGAGAAGGGGGCCCGGCCGTACCTGCAGGGAGGGGAGCGCGCGGCTAGGGGTCGGTACAGAGAGAAGGGGGCCCGGCCGTACCTGCAGGGAGGGGAGCGCGCGGCTAGGGGTCGGTACAGGGAGAAGAGGGCCCGGCCTTACCTGCAGGGAGGGGAGTGATCGGCTGGGGATCGGTACAGGGAGAAGGGGGCCCGGCCATACCTGCAGAGAGGTGAGTGTGCAGCTAGGGGGGGTAAGGGAAAAGGGGGGCCTGGCCGTACATGCAGGGAGGTGAGCGTGCAGCTAGGGGGCGGTAAGGGAGAAGGGAGGCCCGGCCGTACCTGCAGAGAGGTGAGTGTGCAGCTAGGGGGCGGTAAGAGAGAAGGTAGGCCCGGCGGTACCTGCAGGGAGGGGAGAGCGAGGCTGGGGGTCGGTGGAGAGAGAAGGGGGCCCGGCCGTACCTGCATGGAGGGGAACGTGAGGCTGGGGATCGGTACCAGGAGAAGGGGGGCCCGGCGGTACCTGCAGGGAGGTGAGCGCAAGACTGGGGGTCGGTGGAGGGAGAAGGGGGCCCGGCGGTACCTGCAGGGAGGTGAGCGCGAGGCTGGGGGTCGGTGGAGGGAGAAGGGGGGCCCGGCCGTACCTGCAGAGAGGTGAGTGTGCAGCTAGGGGGCGGTAAGGGAGAAGGGAAGCCCGGCTGTACCTGCAGGGAGGTGAGCGCAAGGCTGGGGGTCGGTGGAGGGAGAAGGGGGGCCCGGCCGTACCTGCAGGGAGGTGAGTGTGCAGCTAGGGGGCGGTAAGGGAGAAGGGGAGCCCGGCCGTACCTGCAGGGAGGGAACTGTGCAGCTAGGGGGCGGTAAGGAAGAAGGGGGCCCGGCCGTACCTGCAGGGAGGGAACTGTGCAGCTAGGGGGCGGTAAGGGAGAAGGGGGACCCAGCCATACCTGCAGGGAGGGCAGTGTGCAGCTAGGGGGCGGTAAGGGAGAAGGGGGACCGGCCGTACCTGCAGGGAGGGGAGTGTGCAGCTAGGGGGCAGTACAGGGAGAAGGGGGGCCCGGCCGTACCTGCAGGGAGGTGAGTGTGCAGCTAGGGGGCGGTAAGGGAGAAGGGGGGCCCGGCTGTACCTGCAGGGAGGTGAGCGCGAGGCTGGGGGTCGGTAAGGGAGAAGGGGGGCCGGGCCGTACATGCAGGGAGGGGAGTGTGCAGCTAGGGGGCAGTACAGGGAGAAGGGGGGCCCGGCCGTACCTGCAGGGAGGTGAGTGTGCAGCTAGGAGGCGGTAAGGGAGAAGGGGGGCCCGGCCGTACATGCAGGGAGGGGAGTGTGCAGCTAGGGGGCAGTAAGGGAGAAGTAGGTCCGGCCGTACCTGCAGGGAGGGGAGTGTGCAGCTAGGGGGCGGTAAGGGAGAAGGGGGGCCGGCGGTACCTGCAGGGAGGTGAGCACGAGGCTGGGGGTCGGTGGAGGGAGAAGGGGGCCCGGCCGTACCTGCAGGGAGGTGAGCGCAAGGCTGGGGGTCGGTGGAGGGAGAAGGGGGCCCGGCGGTACCTGCAGGGAGGTGAGCGCGAGGCTGTGGGTCGGTGGAGGAAGAAGGGGGCCCGGCCGTACCTGCAGGGAGGTGAGCGTGAGGCTGGGGGTCGGTGGAGGGAGAAGGGGGCCCGGCTGTACCTGCAGGGAGGTGAGCGCGAGGCTGTGGGTCGGTGGAGGAAGAAGGGGGCCCGGCTGTACCTGCAGGGAGGTGAGCGCGAGGCTGGGGGTCGGTAAGGGAGAAGGGGGGCCCGGCCGTACATGCAGGGAGGGGAGTGTGCAGCTAGGGGGCGGTAAGGGAGAAGTAAGGCCCGGCCGTACCTGCAGGGAGGGGAGTGTGCAGCTGGGGGCGGTAAGGGAGAAGGGGGGCCCGGCCATACCTGCAGGGAGGTGAGTGTGCAGCTAGGGGGCGGTAAGGGAGAAGGGGGGCCCAGCCGTATCTGCAGGGAGGGGAGTGTGCAGCTAGGAGGCGGTAAGGGAGAAGGGGGGCCATGCCATACCTGAAGGGAGGTGAGCGTGCAGCTAGAGGGCGGTAAGGGAGAAGGGGGGCCCGGCCGTACCTGCAGGGAGGGGAGTGTGCAGCTAGGAGGCGGTAAGGGAGAAGGGGGGCCCGGCCGTACATGCAGGGAGGGGAGTGTGCAGCTAGGGGGGGTAAGGGAGAAGGGGGCCTGGCCGTACCTGCAGGGAGGGGAGTGTGCAGCTAGGGGGTGGTAAGGGAGAAGGGGGGGCCGGCGGTACCTGCAGGGAGGTGAGCACGAGGCTGGGGGTCGGTGGAGGGAGAAGGGGGCCCGGCGGTACCTGCAGGGAGGTGAGCGCAAGGCTGGGGGTCGGTAAGGGAGAAGGGGGGCCCGGCCGTACATGCAGGGAGGGGAGTGTGCAGCTAGGGGGCGGTAAGGGAGAAGTAGGCCCGGCCGTACCTGCAGGGAGGTGAGTGTGCAGCTAGGGGGCGGTAAGGGAGAAGGGGGCCCGGCCGAACTGCAGGGAGTGAGTGTGCAGCTAGGGGGCAGTACAGGGAGAAGGGGGGCCCGGCCGTACCTGCAGGGAGGTGAGTGTGCAGCTAGGCGGCGGTAAGGGAGAAGGGGGGCCCGGCCGTACATGCAGGGAGGGGAGTGTGCAGCTAGGGGGCGGTAAGGGAGAAGGGGGCCTGGCCGTACCTGCAGGGAGGTGAGTGTGCAGCTAGGGGGCGGTAAGGGAGAAGAGGGCCCGGCCGTACCTGCAGGGAGGGGAGTGTGCAGCTAGGGGGCGGTAAGGGAGAAGGGGGCCCGGCGGTACCTGCAGAGAGGTGAGCGCGAGGCTGGGGGTCGGTGGAGGGAGAAGGGGGCCCGGCCGTACCTGCAGGGAGGTGAGTGTGCAGCTAGGGGGCGGTAAGGGAGAAGGGGGCCCGTCCGTACCTGCAGGGAGGGGAGTGTGCAGCTAGGGGGCGGTAAGGGAGAAGGGGGGGCCGGCGGTACCTGCAGGGAGGTGAGCACGAGGCTGGGGGTCGGTGGAGGGAGAAGGGGGCCCGGCGGTACCTGCAGGGAGGTGAGCGTGAGGCTGAGGGTCGGTGGAGGGAGAAGGGGGCCCGGCCGTACCTGCAGGGAGGTGAGCGCGAGGCTGGGGGTCGGTGGAGGGAGAAGGGGGCCCGTCCGTACCTGCAGGGAGGTGAGCGCGAGGCTGGGGGTCGGTGGAGGGAGAAGGGGGCCCGGCCGTACCTGCAGGGAGGTGAGCGCGAGGCTGGGGGTCGGTGGAGGGAGAAGGGGGCCCGGTGGTACGTGCAGAGAGGTGAGCGCGAGGCTGGAGGTCGGTGGAGGGAGAAGGGGGCCCAGCCGTACCTGCAGGGAGGTGAGCGCGAGGCTGGGGGTCGGTGGAGGGAGAAGGGGGCCCGGCCGTACCTGCAGGGAGGTGAGCGCGAGGCTGGGGGTCGGTGGAGGGAGAAGGGGGCCCGGCCGTACCTGCAGGGAGGTGAGCGTGAGGCTGTGGGTCGGTGGAGGGAGAAGGGGGCCCGGTGGTACCTGCAGGGAGGTGAGCGCGAGGCTGGGGGTCGGTGGAGGGAGAAGGGGGCCCGGCGGTACCTGCAGAGAGGTGAGCGTGAGGCTGGGGGTCGGTGGAGGGAGAAGGGGGCCCGGCCGTACCTGCAGGGAGGTGAGCGCGAGGCTGGGGGTCGGTGGAGGGAGAAGGGGGCCCGGTGGTACATGCAGAGAGGTGAGCGTGAGGCTGGGGGTCGGTGGAGGGAGAAGGGGGCCCGGCCGGTACCTGCAGGAGAGGTGAGCGCGAGGCTGGGGGTCGGTGGAGGGAGAAGGGGGCCCGGCCGTACATGCAGGGAGGTGAGCGCGAGGCTGGGGGTCGGTGGAGGGAGAAGGGGGCCCGGCCGTACCTGCAGGGAGGTGAGCATGCAGCTGGAGACCAGGATCAGCAGCCAGAAGTCCATGTGGAAGAAGCGAGCGATCTTGTATGCCATGAAGCAGGGGAAAACCAGCAGGAAGAGGCACAGGCTGAGGCTGCGGAAGTGCTTCCAAGGGCTCCTGGGAGGAGGAAGACGTCAGAGGCCTGGCCAGGCCACAGCTCAGCCTGCAGGGCTCCAGTGCTTCCCCCGAGCCCCCTGTGGTGCCCAAGAGTCCCCCCCACCATGGAGGAGAGGGCTAGGGAGCCTGCAGGACCGGCTGGGAATGAGGGAGATGCACAACACTCTGCCCGCCCCCGCTTGGGCACGTGGCGCTAAGGGAGGCCTGTGGGCCCAGCCAGTTTTGTCCTCACTGCTCTGCATCTCATCAGCTCCCCGTGGCACTGGGGCTCTCCCTGCAGCCATGGCACCGGCTCCCAGCCAGGGGTCTCAGCAGCCCCGCAAGGGGCAAAGGGGAAGGCCGCGGTGTCGCTGTGCTCAACAACCGCCTGTCCGAGAGCATGAGACATCAACGGGGCCCTTTCTGGAGTGGGCCCTGAGAGAAGAGGTGCTGCATCAAGCCCCAGGCAGTCCCGAGGCATGGCCAGGACTGTGCCTGGTCTGGGGAGACCCCCACGCGATGAGTCCCAGCCATGGGGAGCGCTAGGACGGAAGCTGTGCTACAACACCAGGGAAGGCTACAGGGCATCAGACAGGGCTGGGCCCTGCTGCCCTCTACGGGAGGCTAGGGGACCAGTGCTACCTGTTCTGCGAAGCCCCCAGCGCCAGCACTATGGGGTCAGCTATCTCGATCATGGACTGCAGGGTCGATGTCACCACGATGAAGAGGATGATGCTGAGGAGGAAGGTTCTCTGCAGGATCTGCAGGTCCAGCAGCCCCGTCTGGAGAGCCAGCAGCAGCAGCGTCACACCCTCCGTCACACCCCTGCCAGGCGAGCAGGAGGAGG
Organism: Gopherus evgoodei; assembly: GCF_007399415.2. NCBI lineage: Eukaryota > Metazoa > Chordata > Testudines > Testudinidae > Gopherus > Gopherus evgoodei. Next base: position 1,051,981 of record NC_044326.1, read on the forward strand.
CATGGGGCTTCAACCACGGTGCGATCACCAGGACCCGCTAGTGCAGACAGCCAGGCGCGTCACCGGCTCTCTGAGCAGGCAGTCACGGTAACCACGCAGCAGTGACCAGCCACGAACGCACACGCAGTGCTGCATCCCGGGACTCAGCCCCTGCCCAAATCAGTGACAGCCAAGCTGCCGTTCACACAGTGCTGTCAGCAGGCAATGCCCTCGACCCGGGGTAGGGGTGCTCACAGCCCAGATCGCCGGGCAAGGCAGCCCAAACTCACAGCACCCAGCCGATCACCTGGGGTAGGGCAATCGGCAATCTGCCTAAAACAACATTTGGGGTGATAAACTCCTACTTGGAACCCATTTCTGTAGCATCATAAGCTTATATTTCATCTTTGTTTTGTTGGCTGGGTGATCTGCTTTGATCTGTTTGCTATCCCTTATAATCACTTCACATCTATCCTGTGGGTTTGTTTTCTCTAAAACCAGTCTGTGGAATCCGCACCTGGGTGGGAGGGGCATAACTTCCTCCACACTGAGGGAGGGAGCGAATTTCCTGAGCTTACGCTGTACCGTTTTGTGCAGTGCAAGACGGTACAACGGTGGGTTTGCACTGCAGAGGGAGTGTGCACTGGAGTGCTGGGCAATCCCCTATTTGATTCTTCCCGTGCAGAGCTGATTTCTTTCTGTCTGTGTCTTTCTGCAGCTGGGAGTCTCCCTACCTGTGTGTGAGCTGGTGGAGGCTTGAGGGCCTGGCACAGCAGAACAGGGCGAGGGAAGCCAGGCTGGAGGAACAGGCGGGCTCAGTGGGACCCCAGTACATCAGGTGGCACCCCGGAGTGGGGGTAACCTGTCATCCCCCTCCCTCTCCTGACAGCTGCCCAGTGCTTTGCCTCAGGCCGATAACAAGCTGCCCCGGCTGCGGCAGATGTTTTCTCTCTGCCATGCAGCACTACCGGAGTCACAATTAACCACGCGTGTTCCCAGCCCCAGGGGAGCATGATCGTGGGGAGGAGAGCGTCAGAGCCAGCTCATGGATCACAGAGACAAGAAGGGAGAGCAGAGAGAGCACTCACACCACACCCCTGAGGAGGACGGCACGATGCCATCCTGCTGCCCAGGGCAGAGGGGGCGGCTGCCGAGGGTGTGTCCCCTGCGATCAGAGCGGTGACTGCAGCATGCGAAGACAGGCCTGAGCTAGCTTGCATCTCGCTTGCTCCAGTGCCAGTATCTGGGACCCACGACAGCACGGGCTGGAGAAGCCCTCCCGGGGTACGTGTTTGAGCAGCGTGTCCATGCTGCCGCCACTGTTCGTTACTGGAGTGAGTTCGATCCAAGCCAGCCAGGGTATGTCCGTCCATGGTGCTGTCCCCTCGGACTGCAGCCTGGTCACCGGCAGAGCCACCTGACCAGAAGCCAAGCATGCGGCCTCCACAGCCCCAGCACGGCAGCCATGCCCGTGCCCCCCAGGGCCCCTCACCTGTGCATGACGTTGCCGTTCTGGAAGGCGTCGTAGCCCAGCAGGTAGAACTTGCAAAGGTTGAGCACGGCCAGGGCGAGGTAGGATATGGTGAAGGTCAGCCCAAGGAGGGAGTAGGGCGTGCCGCAGCACTCCGCCACGCTGCAGGGCGAGAGCACACGGCAGGGTGAGACGCTCCCTTGGGAGGCCCCGGGTCCGTCCCCTAGCCCATGCGGACAGGTCCCAGGGAATGGGCTAGGAGAGCAGGTACGTCACCGCAGCAGGAACATCGGGGGAAGTAGGGACTGGACCTGAATTGCTGGGGTCCAAGCAGGCCGGGTATGCGACGTCCCTTATCTCAAGCCCCGGCATTAGAGGAGTTCCAGCCCAGAACGGCCTAGATCCACCCCCCCCACCCCCAGGCAGCCTGAGCCCACTGCTCCTTGGATCAGCCCCGGTGGCCCTCCAGGCCACTCCGCCCCCTGCCCCAGCGCGAGTCGCCCCCTCCTACCTGCTGAGGAAGATGAAAAGCAGCCCCTGCTGGGCGAGGAGGCTGTTGGAAGAGGCCAGGAAAGAGTAGATCTGCAGGGTGAAGAGCACCAGCCAGAAGACAAGGAAGAGCACCGGGACGGCCAGCTGGCTCCAGAGGGACATGCCCAGTGCCACCAGCCTGTACACCTCCAGTCCCTGGGGAGGAGGCACAGTTAGCCGGCGCTGGGCTGGGGGGCTGCAGTGGGGATCTGCCACGGAGGAGTCACTCCCCATTTTGGACGGCCCAGCTCTGTGTGCTGCACCAAGCCCCTGCCCAGCTCAGGGAGGGGTGTCTGATCACGCCCATCGCCAGCCGGCGCCTCCATCCCCCTCTGGTATGAGCGATGGAGTCAGAGCGTCTGGACACTGGACTGGAGGGATCACCGGGCTGGGGAGTCCTATGGCCCTGTGACCAGTCAGACTCCTGTGCTAGCTCAGCCGGCAGGTTTACAGGGCACCTGGGGGCAGTGTCTGAAGCGTGCTAAGCTCTGGGCTCACTGCCCTGGAGACAGAACCCCGCTGCTCCCGGAGAGCGCCCTGCCCTGCCTTCACCCCAGCGAGCCACCACCCTGCTCCCCAGGGGCAGAGGGGAGTCCAGAGCCCAGGCCCTCCCTGGGGACTGTCCGTAAGGAGGCCGAAGAGGCCCAGTTCTGATGGTGGTTTGCATGAAGGGGCTCACACTGAAATGGACTCAGAGTCATCAGCTTGTCTTACACACAGCACCTCTCAGCCACCCGGGGCTACACAGGCCTCTGAGCGGAAAGGCCCCATGTCCCACTCCCCAGCCCCCCGAGCTAGCCAGCTGCCCCGCTTTGGGGCCCGATGGGAGCCAGCGCCCCCTAGGGGGGAAAAGGCCCCGTATCTCCTCCCCCCACACCAGCCAGTCTCCTCAGCCTGGACATGGTCCCTGTCCTGGCTCCTCAGCCAGGCCCCATGTCTCATTCCTAAGGCCGTGATTCTGCCAGGGATGTTTCCAGTAAAAGTCAGGGACAGGTCATGGGCAATAACCAAAACACCACGGAAGCCGTGACCTGTCCCTGACTTCTACTAAAAACATCCCTGAGAGAACGTCTAGGGAGGAGGGTGCAGCACCCTGCCCCCTGCAGAGGCTGGGAGCTGCAGGGACCCCATTTCCAGTGGCTGGGAGGGGTCCACCTGCTGCCCTGCAGGGCTATAGCTGACGAGGGTCCCCGCACTGCCCTGTGGGGTTGGGAGCTGTGGGGGACCCCCTACAAGCACTGAGCAGCTCGAGGTTCCTCTGCCGCCGTAGGGCTGCTCATAGCGGCTGAACAGCTGCGGGGCCCCCGATGTCACGGAGGTCGCTGGAAGTCACAGATTCCATAACTTCATCTTAGCCTTACTCACTCCCCCACCCTCCCCAAGCCAGGTAGTCTCTCATCCTAGACCTGGCCAGTGCCCTCCCCTGCAGCTGGATTGGAACCAGCGCCCCCTACAGGGGCAAGGCCCCGTGTCCCATTCCCCGTCCCCCTGACCTGGGCAGTCCCCTCCCCTGCAGCTGGATTGGAACCAGCACCCCCTACAGGGGCAAGGCCCCATGTCCCATTCCCACCCCCTGACATGGGCAGTCCCCTCCCCTGCAGCTGGATTGGAACCAGCGCCTCCTACAGGGGCAAGGCCCCATGTCCCATTCCCCGTCTCCCTGACCTGGCCAGTCCCCTCCCCTGCAGCTGGATTGGAACCAGCACCCCCTACAGGGGCAAGGCCCCATGTCCCATTCCCACCCCCTGACATGGGCAGTCCCCTCCCCTGCAGCTGGATTGGAACCAGCACCCCCTACAGGGGCAAGGCCCCATGTCCCATTCCCACCCCCTGACCTGGGCAGTCCCTTCCCCTGCAGCTGGATTGGAACCAGCGCCCCCTACAGGGGCAAGGCCCCGTGTCCCATTCCCACTCCCTGACATGGGCAGTCCCCTCCCCTGCAGCTGGATTGGAACCAGCGCCCCCTACAGGGGCAAGGCCCCGTGTTCTATTCCCACCCCCTGACCTGGGCAGTCCCCTCCCCTGCAGCTGGATTGGAACCAGCGCCCCCTACAGGGGCAAGGCCCCATGTCCCATTCCCACCCCCTGACATGGGCAGTCCCCTCCCCTGCAGCTGGATTGGAACCAGCGCCCCCTACAGGGGCAAGGCCCCGTGTCCCATTCCCACTCCCTGACCTGGGCAGTCCCCTCCCCTGCAGCTGGATTGGAACCAGCGCCCCCTACAGGGGCAAGGCCCCGTGTTCTATTCCCACCCCCTGACCTGGGCAGTCCCCTCCCCTGCAGCTGGATTGGAACCAGCGCCCCCTACAGGGGCAAGGCCCCGTGTCCCATTCCCACTCCCTGACCTGGGCAGTCCCCTCCCCTGCAGCTGGATTGGAACCAGCGCCCCCTACAGGGGCAAGGCCCCGTGTTCTATTCCCACCCCCTGACCTGGGCAGTCCCCTCCCCTGCAGCTGGATTGGAACCAGCGCCCCCTACAGGGGCAAGGCCCTGTTCCCACCCCCTGGACAAGTCTGGTTTCACTGTGAAGTGCCCAGAGCTGCCTGCCTGAGGGCACTGCCAGACTCACTCCTCTCCCCTCAGCCGCCCTCTCCCTGCGTGCCAGGCACTCACCTGAGCCACCTCCCTGCACGCCGCAGCGGCCAGGTGGAAGGGAACCAGCAGGTGGGAGGCAGCCACATACAGCATCTCCACCACAGTGACGGAGGTGGCGAAGGTGTTGACCACAGGAAGCGCCTGGAGGGGGAGGCCACAGAGTCGGGCCAGCAGCGGGAGCAGCGGGGCACAGAACAGCCACACCTGCTTGGTCTTCATCAGGAGGGCGCAGAGCATGCTCACAAAGATCTGGCCTGCCGGGAAGGCGAGAACAGGCCTGTGAGTGCAGCTGGAGCGCGGCCATGGCTCACAGTCGGCCCCTGCCGGGTCCCTTCCCACACCCCCCATCGCTCCCTCGTGGAACCAGTGTTCCCAGCATGCACATGTCCAGCCGGCACGGTGGCTGCAGCCCACAGCCTAAGCAGCGTGGCCTAGTGCTTAGACCACGGTGCTGGGAGTCAGGACTCCTGGGGGCCACTGTCTCCTTGTTGGGCATGGGCGAGCCACTTCCCCACCCAGATCAGGCTGTTAATGCTGCCCCCCACCACCAGGGGCCAGTGGGACGTTTGCTATTCAGTGACCGTGGATGGTGCTTTGAGACCCCCAGACGAGAGGTGCTGCGTGAAGGGAGACTCATCACCAGCTCTCCCAGCCACTGTTGCCAGCAGGCCTGGGCTCACCCTCCTCCCCATGGCCCCCACACAGCGGCACAGAGGCTGTATGGGAGGGGCTCGACCTGCAACCTGCCTGCGAGGAAGTGTTCCCCATTCAGGTTACAAATGGCCACCGGAGGGCGCTGCCCACCCCCCCGGGTAGCCATAAGCCCTGAGCTGTGTCTGTGTCGTTTGAGGTCCGTTTGGGAAGTTTTTGGTCTGCTCTACGTGCAGCCTTGCCCCGGTTTACTGACACTGGCACCAACCCCTGTGCAGAGACACCCCTTTCGGGTGCATCCACCTGCCCCTCACTGACAGACTCTGCTGGGAGAAGCCAGCTTGAAAGCCGAGCCATGGCTGCAGCGTGTAACTGAACTGGTGTAACGCCCACATGGCCAGCTAACCCGTAGCGCTGGGCGCAGACCGGTCCTTACGTCCAGACCCAGCCCCTATTCGAAGCCCAAAGCGGGAAGCGAATTCACGTGCCTCAGGGCGAGCTGAGATGTGGTCAGGACTGGGATTCAAACTCAGTCGAGGTGTTTCTAACGTCCCATCGGCATGGCGCCGGTTGCCCAGAGGTGCTGCTCAGCTGGCAGTCAGGCTGGGCTCCCCCCGCGCTCTCCACTGTGCTGCGTGAGCGGGCATGCCGTGGTCACACTGAGAGGCCATTCAAGGGCCCCCCGACCCGTACCGGTGCCAGCTGTGGGTCTCTTAGCTCCGCTCCTTGGGGAGTGCTCCCTGAACAGGCGCTGGGGGTGGGGAAAGCGCGCCCTGCATGCTCTGCGGCCATTCCACTTTTGTGGGAGGGATCCCATGGGAAAACCCTGAGCCGGGGTCTGGGGGCTTCCATCTGATCCCTGTGCCAGAGGGGAAGATGGGGTGGCCCCGCAGAGAGGCGTCTCAGGAAGGCGGGGCCACGGGGCAGCCTCACCTGTCAGGGCGGTCACGAAGCGTCTGAGCACCACAGAGTCCTGGTACACAGCCCCCTGGAATTCATCCTCCATCTCATGGCGCATGTAATCCCTGGAAGGAGAGGGGTGGGGTCTTAGCAGCAGGTGCCTGTTCCATCCCCCTATGCCCCCACCCCAGCCGCCTGTCAGTTCCACACTCACTCCAGTTAGCCAGAGCCCCAGGTATGCACCTGCGATCTTCTACCGAGTCCCCATGCCAGCGAGACCCCACCCACCTTCCTCTCCTGATCACACCACAGGGGCAAGCGCCACCCCACAGCCAGGAGTCGGAGCCGTGAAGTCACGGCCCGAGAGCACACGGCTCCAGGCCCCGTGACAGCTCCCCCCGGGGCCAGGGCTCTCCTCCCAGGGTAGCAAGCACTGCTGCGAGCCCCCACATGTACACTGCATGCCCCCGATAGGGCCGTGGCGAGAGCACAGAGCCCTTGGGGCACAGCAGGGCACTCACCTGGCCGTCTGGTGCCCCACGAAGAGGAGCAGCAGCGTCAGGCCGTAGAGGTACAGTCTCACCAGGGATCTGACTGGGAGCAGCAGCACCACCACACACAGCACGTGGCCTGGGAAGGAGAGAACAGATCAGCCAGTCATGCTTGCGGTGTCCCATCACTGCGCTGCCCACCCACGCCCACCCGGAACGCACAGTCGGACACGGCCCCCAGCCCTCAGCACTAGCCCCGCGGGCGCTCCAGTCTCTCCTCTTCAAGCCTTTCCTTGGGGTCTCTGCCCCGGCCCCATCCTCTTACCTTAGCGACGAAAGAAGAAACCAGTTCAAACTCAGCCATGTGTGTTAAGATACTACACTTTCCCAAGCAACTCCATCTACATGCTACACGCAGCGGGAGCTTCACCCACCACTGAAATGCAGCCACCTCTGGAGCAGGGTGCAGCAGCTGCTGAACTGCGACACTGAACAACAGGAAGGGGCTATCACACATTGCAGGGGGCACACGAGGCACAACAAGCTACTGACTCCAAGGAGAGGGACCCACCCATTGAAATCCAAATGCCAGCCGGGGTTTGCTTGCAGGTGTCCCACCTAGTCCTAAGCAGCCGCAGTGCAGCTTCATGTAGAGCCAACATGCTCATGGCCCGATGGGGAAATAAGCGACTCCCCACCATCTGAGTGTATCTTGCAGAGATAATTGTGAGCACTCCCCTGCGCAGCAAGCGGGAAGGGCGTCTGCTGGAACTCACAGCACTTTGAGTGCTGCCCAGGATAGCAACTATCTGGGCTGTCCCAGCGTCGGCCGCCTGCCACGACTGCCTACAGCAGTGCGACCACACCACCGGTGAGCAGGCTGCGCCCTCTGTGCCTCCATTGCAACGCCAGGCTCAGATGAAGCGTGCGCGATTCCAGAGCCTCGGCCCTTCCTCAGCAACCCTGCGTGGGAATAAAACGCAGCACGGCTGCTTCCCGGACCACTGATCCCAGCAGCAAGCGGAGCGGCTTGTCCCATAACACGTCCCGTCTGGGACCCAGGAACACACGCTACCGCAGAAGTGTGGGAGGCGATCTGCCTGGGCCCAAGGTCTCACACCCGCCCTGCAACCCTAACTCACAGAGCAAGGCCCCAAGACATTGGAGGGCTGGATCAGGTTCCTAACACTGTGCCCTGCTGTCTGTCTGCAGCAGGGTGAGTCGTTCTGTACCTGCCTTGCAAAGCCAGGCCTGGAATAGTGTGTTCAGCCATGGGCACCTCAGCGTGCAATTCCCTTACCCACTCGGGGCCTCACTTCCTCTCTCTGGCAGCCTTGGACTCACTCCCATCTTCTGGCAGCCAGAGGCCAGGGACACCCAGAGCATGGGGCTGCAGCCCTGGCCAACAGCCATTGACGGACCTATTCTCCAGGAACTTACCTAGTTCTTTTCTGAACCCAAACCTAGCTCCCTCGCGCAAGGCGGCATCCACCCTGCAGAGCTCACGAGCCAACAAAGCAGCTCCTGCTGGCCCGGGAAGGAGCCAAATGGAGCTAGTTACATGCCCAGACCTGAGGAGGAAAGGGCTATTCACAGCAGCGCTGTTTGCAGCGGAGCCGTGCTCCCAGCTAACACTCCCGGGACAACCTGCAAACCAAAGACCTTTGTCCTGCTGTCAAACTGCCGGAGACTGGAGCACCCAGGACATGGAGATCTCCTGGCCTGCCAGTCACATCCGAACTTGTGAGAGGTGCTGTCTAAACAGAAAGCTGGGGGAAGGGGGGCCGGGCTGCCCCCTTGGGTGCCTTTCTGTCCGGGCCCATAGTTAGCTACTGGAATTGGACAGCGAATGAAGCAGGGTCCTGCTGCGCTAGGATCAATCCACCCCCCTGCAGCCGATCCCCCGGCGATGTGACAGGCAAGAGCTGCACCCAAACTATGCCCCGTTCAGAGCCCTCTCACAAGCCATGGCCTAGTCCGACTTCTGTATTTAGGGGGATGGGAGCACCATGGGGGGGCTAGGAGGCACCATGGGGTGGCTAATGCACAGGAGCCCCCAGCTGGGAGGTGGAAGAAGGGCCCCTTGGAAGCCACAGCTAGAAACCACCCAGCCTCCAGGAGCTCGGGGCGGGGGCTCCCCACTCCCGCACATGGGTTTCCTGCTGACTCAGAGCCAGCCCCGCTCAGTCACATGGTGCCGCGGGCCCCCTCCATGTGCGGTAACTGGCGGAGCCCTGACCTCGGAGGCCAGGCAATCTGCTCCCCGCAGGGAGAGGCTAGAGCAGCAGCTGGGCGCTGCCGGGAGGGGGCACCACTTTCTGGGGGAGCACGCTGAGGGCAAGGGAGGGTTGTGCCTAGGAATGGGGGGTCTGACTGATTTGAGCTGTTGGGGGGGGCGGCCAAACCTTTACATTGTGCCCCCTGCTATCCACATATACAGCTTGGGGGGCAGCACCCAGTCTCCGCCCAAGACTCTGCGCCCCCATACAGTGCCCCGCTCCAGCTGCGGCGCACGCAGACTGCCGGCCCAAGCATGCCGCACGCCAAGGAGCAATGCATGCTGGGACTCAGTCTGCACCTCCCCGATGAAACACGAGGGTGGGCGGCCCCAGGGCGGCCCCCACACCTCCCTGGTCCTCGCCGTCCCCTCCCGGACGCTCCGTGGGATGGTGCAGACCTCGCTGCCCGGAGCAGGGCCGCTCCCCCGTGCCCCCAGCCTCACCCAGGTAGTAGGCGTGCCACAGGGCGTGGCGCCGCCACGTCGCCTCCTCCTGCTTGGGCCGGAGCAGCTCAGCAAAGGCCTGGACATCCCAGCGGTACAGCAGGTCCAGCAGCACGATACTGGGCACCCGCAGCACCACGTTGGCCACCTCCTCCAGCCGCGGCATGGCCGGGCCCCAGGGCCAGGCCGCTGGGGGGTCACCTAGGGGAGCCAATGAGGGGGAGAGGTGGGAGGTGTCTCAGGGGTCTCCTTCCCCGGAGGTGTGGGGCTCAACCTGGGGGTCTCCCTCCCCTAGGTGTGGTCACAGGGATGGGAGTCTCTCTCTGAGGGGCAGGGCTCAACTGGGGGGCTGTCCCACGGGGGGCCCTCTGGGGGGGGCTCAGTGGGAGACAGGGTCTCTGTCCCACGGGGGGGAGAAGCTCAGTAGGGGGCACTCAGCGGGGGGCCAGTGAGCGGGGGGGTCCCTGTCCCGCAGGGGGGAGCTCGGGGGGGGCGCTGAGCGGGGGGGTCCCTGTCCCGCAGGGGGTACCTCGGGGGGGGCGCTGAGTGGGGGGTCCCTGTCCCGCGGGGGGGAGCTCAGGAGGGGGGCTCTGTCCCACAGCGGGGAGCTCGGGGGGGGCGCTGAGCGGGGGGTCCCTGTCCCGCAGGGGGGGAGCTCGGGGGGGGGCGCTGAGCGGGGGGGTCACTGTCCCGCAGGGGGAGAGCTGGGGGGGGCGCTGAGCGGGGGGGTCCCTGTCCCGCAGGGGGGGGAGCTCGGGGGGGGGCGCTGAGCGGGGGGGTCCCTGTCCCGCAGGGGGGGAGCTCAGGAGGAGGGCTCTGTCCCGCAGAGGAGAGCTCGGGGGGGGCGCTGAGCGGGGGGGTCCCTGTCCCGCAGGGGGGGAGCTCGGGGGGGGGCGCTGAGCGGGGGTCCCTGTCCCGCAGGGGGGAGCTCGGGGGGGCGCTGAGCGGGGGGTCCCTGTCCCGCAGGGGGGAGCTCGGGGGGGCGCTGAGCGGGGGGTCCCTGTCCCGCAGGGCGGGAGCTTGGGGGGGGGGCGCTGAGCGGGGGGGTCCTGTCCCGCAGGGGGGGAGCTCGGGGGGGGCGCTGGAAGCGGGGGGGTTCCTGTCCCGCAGGAGGAGAGCTCGGGGAGGGGGGCGGAGTCGCTGATCGGGGGTCCCTGTCCCGCAGGGGGGGAGCTCGGGGGGGGCGCTGAGCGGGGGGGTCCCTGTCCCGCAGGGGGGGAGCTCGGGGGGGGCGCTGAGCGGGGGGTCCCTGTCCCGCAGGGGGGGAGCTCGGGGGGGGGCGCTGAGCGGGGGGTCCCTGTCCCGCAGGGGGGGGAGCTCGGGGGGGGCGCTGAGCGGGGGGGTCCCTGTCCCGCAGGGGGGGAGCTCGGGGGGGGGCGCTGAGCGGGGGGTCCCTGTCCCGCAGGGGGGAGCTCGGGGGGGGCGCTGAGCGGGGGGTCCCTGTCCCGCAGGGGGGAGCTCGGGGGGGTCCCTGTCCCGCGGGGGGGAGCTTGGGGGGGTCCCCCCGCGGGCTCTCACCTGACGGGTCACGCCGGGGGGGGGGGGTCGGGGGGCCGTTCCCTGCCCGCGGCGCGGCGCCTCTCTGTCACTTTCACTTTCTCCCGGTCCCGCCCCCGCCGGCAGCCCCATAGACAGGCCGCCCGCCGGAAAGCCTGGCGCAGGCTCCCAGTGACGCCTCTTCGGCCATGGCAGGTAAGGGCAGCCCCCGGGGGGGGGGGTTTGCGAGGCTAACCCAAGCTGGAAGCCGCCATCTTTGATTAGAGCACGTGGGGTGGCCATATTGGATAAGGGCAATTCAGGGAGCAGCCATGTTGAAGCTGCAGCTGTGCGTGCTAAGGAAGCCGCCATCTTGGATGAGGGCAAGGTAGGGGGCAGCCATGTTGAAACTTTAGGCGAAGCGCGCTAGGACGCCGCCATCTTGGATAAGGGCAAGGCAGGGGGCAGCCACGTTGAAGCTGCAGGCGATGCTTGTGTGCAGCAAGGGCCTTGTGTAAGAGCAACCACAGCGCATGAGCGTCCTCCCCACGACAGCGCTTTGTAACAACAGCCTGGCCCATGGCGGGTACAAGCCCCATCAGTGCCATGGAGCGGTCGCCCCCACCGCCCTGGCATCGCGGGGTGTGGGGCGAACCCAGATAAAATGCCAAGAAGTCTCTTGCTGAAGGAGAAAGCGCAGATCACCCGCGAGGGCCAGAGGCCAGGGGCCACTCAGAGCCAAGGGGCCACGAAGTGGGAGCTGCACCGGTTGGTCGTGTGCCGGATCTGGCAGCAGAAGGAAAAGCTGTTGGCTGACTATGAAGCCGGCCAGTCGAACAGCTGCCGTAAGCATGGCCGGGAAGGAAAAGCCCCTGCTGTCGATCGGGCTTTCTTTACGTGGCTCAAGGAGAAGAGGGCACAGGGGGCACTGCTGGCTGGACCCGCAGTCAAGAAAAAAGCCTGTCCGCTTGCTGCTTCCTTTGGACTGAACGATTTTAAAGCAAGCAACGGTTGGTTTACCAGATGGAAGAGACGCTTCAGTGTCGCTTGTGAAAAAGAGCAGGGTGGAAAACAGACAGCGGACAAACCCACCACTGACCAGTGGCAGTGTGAAAAGCTTTCTCGTATCCTTGAAAAGTTTTCCCCGGCTGACATCTACAATGCTGATGAAACAAGGCTTTATCTGAAAGGGCTCTGTGACAGAGGACATGGAGAAAAAAATGAAAGCAAGAAGGAGGGAAAGCTTCAAAGGACAGAGTAACTGTGCTGGTCTGTGCCAACATGGATGGGAATGACAAACACTCACTGATCGGGACATCAAAACGACCCCGATGCTTTCCGGAGGATTTCAGGAAACTTCCCCTCAATTATGTCAGTTCAGTGAATGCCTGGATGACGGGTAAGATTTTCATCAAGTGGTTGAAAAAATGGGATCTTCAGCTTTGCTGGCAGAGCCGTCAGATATGCCTCTTCCTGGCTAACTGCTCCGTACACCCACAAGGAGTGGTTCTCACTAACATTCAGCTCGAATTCTTACCCCCTAACGCTATGTCTTCGATGCAGCCTATGACTCAAGGTGTCATTGAGAATATGAAGGGACATTACCGATCAAAAATCGCAAGCCGGACTAATGTTGCTCTTGATGTGGACCCCAGCGCAGATGTTCAGACAGTTCTGAAAACTGTGAACTTGCTAGATTGCGTTCATCTTGTTGCTGAGGCCTGGCAAGATGTAAAGCCGACAACAATTTCTAGCTGTTTCTGGAAGAGCAAATTTGTTGTGCCAGAGGAAAGTGTGTGAGATGAGGACATTGCAGAGTTTGATGACCCCCTGAACGATGTTCCACTTCCAGTCAACATGGAAGAAGAGGACTTAGTAGCTGCTGTGGCTGTGGATGAGGATTTGCTGATGTTTGGAGAGCTAACCCATGAGGAATTACTGGGCGCTGCAGCGGCTGCAAGGCCAGAGAAATGAGCTTGTGTTGATGAAACGTATCATAATGCAGAGGATACTCAAGAGAGTGAGGATGATTTTGTGAAGTTCCACCCCTGACAAACTCCGAGCTGTTGAAGGCTTTGAACACACTTTGGCACTTTTCGCAGCAAGAGGGACTTGGGGACAGGGGCTACAGGTCTCTTTGGGACATTGAATTCCACCTTCAAAACAAAATTGTGACTGAGAAGAAGCAGAGCAAATTAACAGAGTTCTTTCATCCCAAATGAGTGCGTTTCTCCAGTGTTAGTGTACAGGTTGATACTCACTGTATAAATAAAATACACTGATATGGAACAGTACTTTAATTTAGGTGGTTATAGTATTATTAGCTTACCAGACGCCCTTACCCAGGGTGACTTACAGTGCGTACAAAATATTACAATAAGTGCCAGTACAAAGCATGTTTACAAGAGGTTTTGTTGTCATGGTTGATGTTTGATCGTTCTTAAAACAGAAACATAAAAGTTGATACTTTTATAACTGTTACTTAATACTTCTTTGTTGATACAATATGGTTGTAGGCTACAGATACGGAACAGAACACGTGTTTAAAATGTACAGTATGTACACTAATGCAATACTGTAGCTATAATAGTAAACATACCCTGTATTGTTACAACTCTAGATTATTGTACTGTCGCTACTTGACATATCAGAAAAAGCAGGCTGCCTTTGGTCAGATGACACTCCCCATGACAGCAACAGCCTCTTAGGAGCAACATAACAAAAGGGGACCAACATGTTGCTACTAATGAGTGTCTACTGTCAGTCTAGCTCTACTGCTCAGAAGGCAGCCATCTCAGATGAGAGTGGTTGCAGTGGCCATCTTTGATAAGAGCAGCCTGAGTAAGACAGATCTTGGATAAGGGCAGAACAACTAGTGCTTCCAGGGGCATCCATCTTGAATGAAGGCAGATGCCCTAAGGTCTGAAGGAGTAGCCATCTTGAATGAGGGCAGACTGCCTAAGGCCTGGGGCAGCCATCTTGGATAAGGGCATCCCACCAGCTTTGATGAGGGCAGCCTGACTAAGGCCTCAAGATGCCACCATATTGAATGAGGGCCTCCATGTCCCCATCTCCCAGCTGTGACTGTGCCCCAGCTTTGCCCAGCTCAGGCTGCCCAGGTGCCTGCAGCCTGTCAGGGAGGCCAGGCAGGCAGCCTGAGGACTGTGCCCAGGAGTCAGGGAATGAATTGGAGCCTAAGCCACAAGTGGAGGCAGATCCTGGTGCGGGGAGGCCCAACAGAGCATGTGCAGCTGCAGAGCTGAGCCTGCAGGCCAGAATGTGGGACTGGAGCATGGCCCAGCAGTGTTGCCTAGTTTTAGGAGATTAATAATATTGTTTAGATAATATAGGTTATAGTCTCACCAATTAATTTGCTCAGAAGATAATAAGGTTCTTGTCTCAGAATGAGGCTACACAGAGTTTGCAAGGACCCTTGGGAAGTATGACAAGGACACTCACACAGAGAACAAAATGTAGCCTTAAAGACTTTTATTGAGACAAATGGAATAGTAATCAAATAGTAACCAAACAATCAATCAATTACGAAGCCATAATATTGTTCTAGCCATACATGTGGTATTATATACAATAAAGGTTTCTAAATTAACACACTCACACCCTACCTTGATGTAAGCAAAGTCAGGATGAGTTCTACCCTGACATCTGGTGGTGAGTTGTGGAAAAGAACTTCAGGGGCTGAGCTTGTTTGCATACGCACACCCGTCCCGCTCAGTATGAGCCCACGGCAGCCCAAATGGTCACTTTGGCTGTTGTGGGATCCCCAGTTTCTCTGTTATTGCGGCAGGAAGAATAAAGTGTTGTCACCCTGATTATATGAATCAAGGCCAGTGGAACTGTTTTATGACAGAGGGACTCACCATCAACTAAGTAGCACTCGCTAGACAAAGGACATGGGTTCCAAAACCCAGTGAACTGAGAGAGAGGTTGGGATAGGCATTTGTACCTGGTGGTATGGGTTCCCCCTGAGGGCCAGAAACACCAATTGCACTGCTGCCTCTCTCCATGGTAGACTATGAGAGCTAATTTTGATTCTGTTAGGAGTCTGCTGAGCAGAATTCACTTTGGGCCTATGGTGCACCAGCGCTGAGGCTCCCCTATTACAAGCTGAAATCACTAAAGAGCTAAAATTACTAAGAGTGAAATCACTGAGTGCTGTGTTAAGTAGTGTGTGTGTGGGGGGTGAAGATATATTGCTGAGCAGCTGGTGGAGTGGCTGGCAGAGCAGAGAACGGCTGGGACAGCTGATGGAGCGCCTGGCAGAGTGGAGCGTTCCTGGGATGGCTGGAGCAGCTCATGGGCCAGCTGGTGGAGTGGCTGGCAGAGCAGAGAAGGGCTGGGACAGCTGATGGAGCGGCTGGCAGAGTGGAGTGTTCATGGGACGGCTGGAGCAGCTCATGGGCCAGCTGGTGGAGTGGAGCGCCTCATGATGAAAGGTGCAGCAGAACCCCAAGGAGAGGTGAGGCAGTTGGCCTCAGACCATGTAAGGTGCCCCTTAACACCCCTGTGCTCCCCCTCCCCATTTCTATCCAGGCTGGGAGGTAAAACTCTGCAGATAAACTTTTGAACTCTGGGGTTGCACTGACCAGGGACAGAGACTTTTGGGTTGCTGGACTCTTGGGTGATTTTGGGGTTGCTGGACTCAAGAGCTTGCCTGCCAGTGGGCACAGAGCACCCACTAATTTTTCCCTGTTGGTGCTCCAGCTCCAAGGACATGGAGTCACCTGTTCAAATCTGGCACAGATCAGTGTTAACCAAAAGGCACCATCTTGTGGTGGCTGAGAGTGGCCTTTATGGAACAAGTTGGTGGGTCTCAGTCCAGATCCAAACGGGCCAAGTGAAGCCACAGTTCTATCCATGCACTAGTGCCGTGCTGGAGAGTCTCAGCACAGATGCCAGAGGAGGAAAGGGCATAGAGGATGAATCCCTATTTTAGAGAGAGTTCTGGTGAAGAAACGGGGTGGTGTGCGCGTGAGGGAGGAGTGGGAGATTGCATAGCAGCTACCAATGCCACACCTGCTCCATGCTGCAGTGCAAATGCTGTTTGGGGCTAAACAGAGGCACTTCAATATGGAAACTTGTTATAAACACCATGGCAGAGACTCAACTAAACATATTCCTCCTCCCCTAAATATAACAGCAAGAAGTCCAAAAAATGCCACCCTGGCTAAACAACAGAGTTAAAGAGGAGGCTAGAGACAAAAAGATGCTCTTTAAAAACTGGAAGTCAAATCCCACTGAGGAAAATAGAAAGGAGCAAAAACTCTGGCAAGGCAAGTGTAATTAGGAAGGTCAAAAAAGAATTGTATGAGCAACTAGCAAAAGACACAAAAGTTAACACCAAAAATATTTGTAAGTACATCAGAAGCAGGAAGCTGCCAAACAACCAGTGGGACCACTGAACAATGGAGGTGCTAAAGGAGCACTCAAGGAAGATATGGCCGTTGTGAATCATAGAAGATCAGGGTTGGAAGGGACCTCAGGAGGTCATCTAGTCCAACCCTCTGCTCAAAGAAGGACCAACCCCAACTAAATCATCCCAGCCAGGGCTTTGTCAAGCCTGACCTTAAAAACCTCTAAGGAAGGAGATTCCACCACCTCCCTAGGTAACTCATTACAGTGCTTCACCACTCTCCCAGTGAAATTTTTTTTCCTAATATCCAACCTAAACATCCCCCACTGCAACTTGAGACCATTACTCCTTGTTCTGTCATCTGCTACCACTGAGAACAGTCTAGATCCATCCTCTTTGGAACCCCCTTTCAGTAGTTGAAAGCAGCTGTCAAATCCCCCCTCATTCTTCTCTTCTGCAGACTAAATAATCCCAGTTCCCTCAGCCTCTCCTCATAAGTCATGTGCTCCAGCCCCCTAATCATTTTTGTTGTCCTCTGCTGGACTCTCTCCAATTTTTCCACATCCTTCTTGTAGTGTGGGGCTCAAAACTGGACACAGTACTCCAGATGAGGCCTCACCAATGTCGAATAGAGAGGAATGATCACGTCCCTTGATCTACTGGTAATGCTCCTACTTATACAACCCAAAATGCTGATAGCCTTCTTGGCAACAAGAGCACACTGTTGACTCATATCCGGCTTCTCGTCCACCGTAACTCCTAGGTCCTTTTCTGCAGAACTGCTGCCTAGCCATTCGGTTCCTAGTCTGTAGTAGTGAATGGGATTCTTCCATCCTAAGTGCAGGACTCTGCACCTGTCCTTGTTGAACATCATCAGGTTTCTTTTGGCCCAGTCCCCTAATTTGTCTAGATCCCTCTGTATACTATCCCTACCCTCCAGTTTATCACCCACTCCTCCCAGTTGGTGTCATCTGCAAACTTGCTGAGAGTGCAGTCCATGCCATCCTCCAGATCATTAATGAAGATATTGAACAAAACTGGCCTCAGGACCAGCTCTTGGGGCATTCTACTTGAAACTGGCTGCCAACTAGACATGAAGCCATTGATCACTACCCGTTGAGCCCAACGATCTAGCCAGCTTTCTATCCACCTTACAGTCCATTAATTAAGCCCATACTTCTTTAACTTGCTGGCAAGAATACTATGGGAGACTGTATCAAAAGCTTTGCTAAAGTCAAGGAATAACACATCCACTGCTTTCCCCTCATCCACAGAGCCAGTTATCTCGTCACAGAAGGCAATTAGGTTAGTCAGGCATGACTTGCCCTTGGCGAATCCATGCTGACTGTTCCTGATCACTTTCCTCTCCTCTAAGTGCTTCAGAATTGATTTCTTGAGGACCTGCTCCATGATTTTTCCAGGGACTGAGGTAAGGATGACTGGCCTGTAGTTCCCTGGATTCTCCTCCTTCCTTTTTTAAAAGATGGACACCACATTAGCCCTTTTCCAGTCATATGGGACCTCCGCCGATTGCCAGGAATTTTCAAAGATAATGGCCAATGGCTCTGCAATCACATCTGCCATCTCCTTTAGCACCCTCAGTGGCAACGCATCCAGCCCCATGGACTTGTGCTCATCCAGCTTTTCTAAATAGTCCCAAACCACTTCTTTCTCCACAGAGGGCTGGTCGCCTCCTCCCCATGCTGTGCTGCCCAGTGCGGCAGTCTGGGAGCTGCCCTTGTTCATGAAGAAGCTACATGAATTCTTTGCATCGGTCTTCAGTGCAGAGGATGTGAGGGAGATTCCCAAACTTCAGCCATTCTTTTTAGGTGACAGATCTGAGGAACTGTCCCAGACTGAGGTGTCAGTAGAGGAGCTTTAGGAACAAACCGGTAAATGAAACAGTAATAAGTCAGCAGGACCAGAGGGGTTATCACCCAAGAGTTCTGAGGCAACTCAAATGTGAAATTGCAGAACTACTATCTGTAGTCTGAAACCTATCGTTTCAATCAGCCTCTGCACCAGATGACTGGCAGATAGCTAATGTGATGCTGTAGGGGACTGCGGAAAACTGTGTCACGGCCTAGGTAGGGTATCTCCGCTTTCTCGGCGGCCTTGTGAAAAGCCCCTGCTTGCTAAGTGGCCGGTCATTGTAGGACATGGCATGCCAGTTATAACTTGCTTTTAACTGGTTGAAACCAGTTTGTATGGCCTTAGGCCAAAGGGCGGGCATAGCTTGTGGGAAATCCCTTTTTGCATATGTATAAGTTGCTTTTGTATTGTGTATATATAGCTGTATGCTCCTGGTCCCGCCTTTGGACTCCGACCCAGGCCGAGCTGAGCTTCGGTGCTGGGTTCCCCGCCAAAGTGACAGCAACGCCCAGGGTCCCCGTTGCAAATGTGTCACTTTACCTTCATTAAAGCCAAATAACTCACAGTGTGTGTGGGCCTCGTCCAAGCACGTTACAGATGCCGACTTTTAGAAAAGGCTCCAGAGGTGACCCCGGCAATTACAGGCCAGTAAGCCTGACTTCAGTACCACGCAAATTGGTTGAAACTATAGGAAAGAACAGAATTATCAGACACATAGATGAACACAATATGTTGGGGAAGAGTCAACATGGTTTTGGTAAAAGGAAATCCTGCCTCACCAATCTACTAGAATTCTTTGAGGGGGTCAACAAGCATGTGGACAAGGGGGGTCCAGTGGATATAGTGTACTTAGATTTTCAGAAAGCCTTGGACAAGGTCCCTCACCAAAGGCTCTTAAGCAAAGTAAGCTGTCATGGGATAAGAGGGAAGGTCCTCTCATGGATTGGTAACTGGTCAATAGACAGGAAACAAAAGGTAGGAATATGTTGTCAGTTTTCAAAGCAGAGAGAGGCAAATAGCGGGGTCCCTCAAGGATCTATCTGGAACAAATTCTGTTCAACATATTCCTAAATGATCTGGAAAAGGGGATGAACAATGAGGTGGCAAAGTTTGCAGAGTACAAAATTACTCAAGATAGTTAAGTATCAGAGGGGGAGCCGTGTTAGTCTGGATCTGTAAAAGCAGCAAAGAGTCCTGTGGCACCTTATAGACTAACAGACATATTGGAGCATGAGCTTTCGTGGGTGAATACTCACTTCGTCAGATGCATTCACCCATGAAAGCTCATGCTCCAATACCTCTGTTAGTCTATAAGGTGCCACAGGACTCTTTGCTGCTTTCAAGATAGTTAAGTGCGAACAGTTACAAAGGGATCTCACAAAACTAGGTGACTACGCAACAAAATAGCAGATGAAATTCAGTGTTGATAAATGCAAAGTAATGCTCATTGGAAAACATAATCCCAACTATACATACAAAATGATGGGGTCTAAATCAGCTGTTACCACACGAAAAAGGGATCTTGGAATGTCCTTGGATAGTTCTCTGAGAACATCAGCTCACTGTGTAGCTGCAGTCAAAAAAGTGAACGATGTTAGAAAACATTAGAAAAGCGGAAGATAAGACTGTAAATATCGTAATGCCACTATATAAATCCATGGTACTTCCATCCCTTGAATAACGTGTGCAGTTCTGGCCACCCCATCTCAAAAGAGAAATAGAACTGGAAAAAGTACAAAGAAGGGGAACAAAAATGATTAAGGGTATGGAACAGGTTCCATATAAGAAGAGATTAAAAAGACCGGAAGTGTTCATCTTAGAAAAGAGACGACTACAGGGGATACAATAGAAGTGTATAAATCATAACTGGTGTGGAGAAAGTGAATAAGGAAGTATTATTTACCCCTTCTCAAAACAGAAGAACCAGGGGTCACCCAATGCCATTAATAAGCAGCAGGTTTAAAACAAACCAAAGGAAGTGTTTCTTCACACAACGCACAGTCAACCTGTGGAACTTGTTGCCAGGGGATGTTGTGAAGGCCAAAAGTGTAACTTGGTTCAAAAAGGATCTAGGTAAGTTCCTGGAGGATAGGTTCATCAATGGCTATTAGCCAGGATGGGCAGGGAGGCAATCCCACACTCTGGGTGTCCCTAAGCCTCTGACTGCCAGGAGCTGGGACTGGACGACAGGGGATGAATCACTCGCCCTGTTCTGTTCATTCCCTCTGGGGCACCTGGCACTGGCCACTGTTGGGAGACAGGATACTGGGCTAGATGGGCCATTGGTTTGACCCAGTCTGGCTGTTCTTATGTTCTTAATAAGATCTTTTTCATGAGGACTACATTTCTTTAAAAATTGGGTCTGTTAAAAATCCCAGAAATTAGAGAGGTTTCAGAGTAGCAGCCGTGTTAGTCTGTATCCACAAAAAGAACAGGAGTCCTTGTGGCACCTTGGAGACTAACACATTTATTTGAGCATAAGCGCACGAAAGTCTCTACGGTGCCACAAGGACTCCTGTTCTTTTTGTAGAAGTTAGACAGTGAATGTAGGGATCGACATGGCTCAGACCATCCAGCAGGTGGCACTAGGTCTCCAGAAAATTTTTCTGGAGGGCTACAAAAATGCCAAGAACCCAGTATTCCTTGTGCATCTCACCCTCACTTTGCACCGGTGTCAGCGACAACACGGGGGGAGAGTGAACCCCTGGGTCTCCCAGCCCTGCCTGAAGCACAGCAGCAGTAAGGCTCCAAACACAACTGTCCGGACAGCAAACAGAACCACTCTGGGTCGCTGGGGGCCAAATCTCCGTTTATTTCAGCAGCGTTATGCCGGCAGAGAATCTGGCCCAGGGACTGTTACACCTGAGACATGCTGGCTAACAGGGCATGCTGGCAAGAAGCCAGGGGATCCTCTTGTGCAATAGCAGCTCACTATCAAACCCAGCCCAACAAGGA
This sequence comes from Gopherus evgoodei, assembly GCF_007399415.2. NCBI lineage: Eukaryota > Metazoa > Chordata > Testudines > Testudinidae > Gopherus > Gopherus evgoodei. Next base: position 1,072,995 of record NC_044326.1, read on the forward strand.
GCACAGACTGCCAGGCCGCGGCTCTGCCTCAGCCAAACACAGACACCCTGAGAACCGGGAAAGACACCAATGATGGAAACGCTGAGTTAAGTAACACCCCTCCCTCCAGTACACCACACGGCCTTACCTCGCCCCTTGGATCAGCACCATGACAGGAGAACTTGGGAGAATTCAGTGCTCGGCTGAGATACCTCTGAGCAGTGCAAGCCTGAGTTATCTGTGAGCCGGCTTGCTGGACGAGTGACCCTTGAGCCAGAGAGCATCCACTCATCAGAGACGTTTACCTCTTGGGCCTGTGATCGCCCCCATGGCATTCAGCCAGGGCTCAGCCAGTCCACAAGCAAGGACCCACTCAGATCGCCCCAAAGTGGTTATATAGGCTCCTGAGAACATAAGAACAGCCAGACTGAAATTAAGCAGTGTTGGGCTGCTGTGGTGTTTTCCCTGCCACAGAGATGTTAAATTTAATTATATTATGGTCACTATTACCAAGCGGTCCAGCTATATTCACTTATTGGACCTGATCCTGTGCTCCATTTAGGGGTGGTCTACACTGGGGGGGAGGGAAGTGTCGATGTAAGAATAGCGGGAATGGCGTAGCTGAAGTCAACGTATCTTATTTCGATTTACCTCCTGTCCTCACGGCACAGGATCGATGGCTGAGGCTCCCCCGTCGACTCCACTACCTCTGCTCGCCCTGGTGGAGTTCTGGAATCGACGGGAGCGTGGTGGGGATCGATTTATCACATCTAGATGATATGTTATAAATCTGGTGGGTAGTGTGGACGTACCCTCAGGACTGAATCAAGAACTGCCTCTCCTCTTATGGGTTCCAGGACTAGCTGCTCCAAGAAACTGTCATTTAAGGTGTCAAGAAACTTTCTCTCTGCATTCTGTCCTGAGGTGACATGGACCCCGTCTATATGGGATAGTTGAAATCCCCATTATTGAGTTTTTTATTTTTATAGCCCCTCTAATCTCCCTGAGCATTTCACAGTCACTATCACCATCCTGGTCAGGTGGTCGGTAATAGATCCCTACTGCTATATTCTTATTATCAGAGCATGGGATTACTATCCAGTGAGATTCTATGGTACAGTTTGCTTCATTTAAGGTTTTTACTTCATTTGATTCTACACTTTCTTTCACATATAGTGACACTCCCTCACCAGCACGACCTGTTCTGTCCTTCTGATATAGTTTGTACCCTGGTATTACTGTGTCCATTGATTATCCTCATTCCACCAAGTTTCTGTGATGCCAATTATATCCATATCCCCATTTAATATGAGGCACTCTAGTTCACCCATCTTATTATGTAGACTTCTAGCGTTGGTATATAAGCACTTTAAAAACTTTTCACTTTTTAGCTGTCTGCCATTACATGATGTAATTGAACGGGTCTCTTTTTCGTTTGACCGTTTCTCATCAGATTCTATCCATATTTTATCATCTTCCTCCTGTCCTCCCTACTAGGACATAGAGAATCTCCATCAACAGATCCTCCCCTAAGGGATGTCTCTGTCTGAAGCACGTGCTCCTCCGCACTTGTCGGCTTTCCACCAGCCCTTAGTTTTAAAACTGCTCTACGACCTTTTTAATGTTAAGTGCCAGCAATCTGGTTCCACTTTGGTTTAGGTGGAGCCCATCCTTCCTGTATAGGCTCCCCCTTTCCCCAAAGTTTCCCCAGTTCCTAATAAATCTAAACCCTTCCTCCCTGCACCATCATTTCAGCCACACTTTGAGACCCTGCAGTTCTACCTGTCTAACTGGTCCTGTGCGTGGAACTGGAAGGTGGAAGTCTGCACAGCAATGAAACAACCCTATGACCCGAGCCCTGCGAGCTTAAGTCGGCTGGCCCGGGCCAGCCACAGGTGTCTAGTTGCTGTGTAGACAGACCCAGTGCATTCCCAGGCTAGCCAGCCCCTCCTCCAGCCTGTGTCTGCTCCAGCTTCAGCTGGCCACCCAGCAATTCTGAGCCGGATGTGTGGAGGAAGACGCAGGAGAGAGCATTGGTGAGGCTGGCCAGGCGACTCCTTATTAGAGTTTCCCATTAAAACTAGTGGGAGCCAGAACTTTTTCACTGAAATGTTTCTTCAGCGAAACATGCCGGGTTTGTCAGAGTTGGAATGTCTCAAAGAAGGTGTCAGGAAAGGAGCAGAGTTGACTATATCTGGGAAACTGCTAGGAGCAGGAGCAGGGACTCCTGGAGGGGTGGCCCTGGAGCCTGAGAGAAAAGGAGAGTTCAGAGACTGGTTGATATTGGTTGGCTTGCCTGTTTGAAGAGCATAACCTTCTCAAAGGAGACTGGGTGTGGAAGCTGGGGTGAAGCCCTGCCTGGTGACAGCATCCTAGCGCCATGCTGTGGCGGATAGACAGGGGAAAAAGGGAGGAGGTGTTGCCTTATATATTAAAAATGTACACACTTGGACTGAGGTGAAGATGGACATAGGAGATGGAAGTGTTGAGAGTCTCTGGGCTAGGCTAAAAGGGGTAAAAAACATGGGTGATGTCGTGCTGGGAGTCTACTACAGGCCACCTAATCAGGTGGAAGAGGTGGATGAGGCTTTTTTCAAACAACTAACAAAATCATCCAAAGCCCAAGATTTGGTGGTGATGGGGGACTTCAACTATCCAGATATATGTTGGGAAAATAACACCACGGGGCACAGACCATCCAATAAGTTCCTGGACTGCATTGCAGACAACTTTTTATTTCAGCAAGTTGAAAAAGCTACTGGGGGGAAGCTGTTCTAGACTTGATTTTAACAAATAGGGAGGAACTTGTTGAGAATTTGAAAGTAGAAGGAAGCTTGGGTGAAAGGGATCATGAAATCATAGAGTTTGCAATTCTAAGGAAGGGTAGAAGGGAGTACAGCAAAATAGAGACAATGGATTTCAGGAAGGCGGATTTTGGTAAGCTCAGAGAGCTGATAGGTAAGGTCCCATGGGAATCAAGACTGAGGGGAAAAAAAACTGAGGAGAGTTGGCAGTTTTTCAAAGGGACGCTGTTAAGGGCCCAAAAGCAAGCTATTCCGATGGTTAGGAAAGATAGAAAATGTGGCAAAAGACCACCTTGGCTTAACCACGAGATCTTGCGTGACCTACAAAATAAAAAGGCGTCATATAAAAAATGGAAACTAGGTCAGATCACAAAGGATGAATATAGGCAAATAACACAGGAATGCAGAGGCAAGATTAGAAAGGCAAAGGCACAAAATGAGCTCAAACTAGCTATGGGAATAAAGGGAAACAAGAAGACTTTTTATCAATACATTAGAAGCAAGAGGAAGACCAAGGACAGGGTAGGCCCACTGCTCAGTGAGGAGGGGGAAACAGTAACAGGAGACTTGGAAATGGCAGAGATGCTTAATGACTTCTTTGTTTCGGTCTTCACTGAGAAGTCTGAAGGAATGTCTAGTATAGTGAATGCTTACGGGAAGAGGGTAGGTTTAGAAGAGAAAATAAGGAAAGAGCAAGTAAAAAATCACTTAGAAAAGTTAGATGCATGCAAGTCACCAGGGCCTGATGGAATGCATCCTAGAATACTCAAGGAGTTAAAGAGGATGTATCTGAGCCTCTAGCTATTATCTTTGGGAAATCATGGGAGACTGGGGAGATTCCAGAAGACTGGAAGGGGGCAAATATAGTGCCCATCTATAAAAAGGGAAATAAAAACAACCCAGGAAACTACAGACCAGTTAGTTTAACTTCTGTGTCAGGGAAGATAATGGAGCAGGTAATTAAAGAAATCATCTGCAAACACTTGGAAGGTGGTAAGGTGATAGGGAATAGCCAGCATGGATTTGTAAAGAACAAATCGTGTCAAACTAATCTGATAACATTCTTCGATAGGATAACGAGCCTTGTGGATAAGGGAGAAGCGGTGGATGTGATATACCTAGACTTTAGTAAGGCATTTGATACGGTCTCGCATGATATCCTTATCGATAAACTAGGCAAATACAATTTAGATGGGGCTACTATAAGGTGGGTGCATAACTGGCTAGATAACCGTACTCAGAGAGTAGTTATTAATGGCTCCCAATCCTGCTGGAAAGGTATAACAAGTGGGGTTCCGCAGGGGTCTGTTTTGGGACCGGCTCTGTTCAATATCTTCATCAACGGTTTAGATGTTGGCATAGAAAGTACGCTTATTAAGTTTGCAGACGATACCAAACTGGGAGGGATTGCAACTGCTTTGGAGGACAGGGTCAAAATTCAAAATGATCTGGACAAATTGGAGAAATGGTCTGAGATAAACAGGATGAAGTTCAATAAAGATAAATGCAAAGTGCTCCACTTAGGAAGGAACAATCAGTTTCACACATACAGAATGGGAAGAGACTGTCTAGGAAGGAGTATGGCAGAAAGAGATCTAGGGGTCATAGTGGGCCACAAGCTTAATATGAGTCAACAGTGTGATACTGTTGCAAAAAAAGCAAACATGATTCTGGGATGCATTAACAGGTGTGTTGTAAACAAGACATGAGAAGTCATTCTTCCGCTTTACTCTGCGCTGGTTAGGCCTCAGCTGGAGTATTGTGTCCAGTTCTGGGCACCGCATTTCAAGAAAGATGTGGAGAAATTGGAGAGGGTCCAGAGAAGAGCAACAAGAATGATTAAAGGTCTTGAGAACATGACCTATGAAGGAAGGCTGAAGGAATTGGGTTTGTTTAGTTTGGAAAAGAGAAGACTGAGAGGGGACATGATAGCAGTTTTCAGGTATCTAAAGGGTGTCATCAGGAGGAGGGAGAAAACTTGTTCACCTTAGCCTCCAATGATAGAACAAGAAGCAATGGGCTTAAACTGCAGCAAGGGAGATTTAGGTTGGACATTAGGAAAAAGTTCCTAACTGTCAGGGTAGTTAAACACTGGAATAAATTGCCTAGGGAAGTTGTGGAATCTCCATCTCTGGAGATATTTAAGAGTAGGTTAGATAAATGTCTATTAGGGATGGTCTAGACAGTATTTGGTCCTGCCATGAGGGCAGGGGACTGGACTCGATGACCTCTCGAGGTCCCTTCTAGTCCTAGAGTCTATGAGTCTATGAGTCTATGTGTGTGTGACAGGTCGGCAGTGTTTGCCCAACACACTGCTGGGGAAGGGACGGGGGGATCTGCTAACTCACTGACTCTGCCACCCAGATGGAAGGGCAGTGGGTATGGCTGTCTGGAGAGAGGATCTTGGGTGTAGGCAGGGCAGTGCTGAGTGAGGATCCCTAGGAACAGCCAACTCTGGGCAGGTCTGAGCGAATGTTGTTGCTGTGTTGTTGTTTGAGCCCTATGGAGAGTATCTGTGGAGCAGAGCAAGAAAAGCCAGCACTGGCTCAAAGGGAGAAGCAGCCTCTGCTGAGCACCCGGATTTTCCTCTCTGTGTGTTTCCTCCTGTCCATGTCCAAAGAGAGAGACGGTACCATCTAGCTTTGTAGGAGGAGAGGATGATGTTCTCTTTTTTTAATTTTCTCCTCTTGTCCCCTCAGCTGTCACAGAGCTGCCGATCTGTGGGCGGCGAAACCATCTCCATTCCAATTACGAGCCAGCCCTGTCCATGGTGAGTGAGCATTACCGACACAATCCATCAACGGCGTCACCCGGGAGAAGAGAGGCCAATGCAATTAACACACCGAGGAAGACTCTGATCCTGTGTGAGGGTGGGGGGGCCGGTGGGGGAGCCTGTCTTTGAGCTCACACCAGGTGATGCTGTTGCTCTGAAGGCTGTGTGCTGGACTATCTGCCAGGTGTGTGACCTTGGGCTGAAGCAGAGGAACGCAGAAGCGATTGTCACAGCAATGCATGGGTGCCTCTTAGCCAGCCGAGGCCCCAGCAGGAGGGACGCAAGGCGGGAAGCTCAAAAAACCGGGCGGCACTTCCCATCAGCAGTGCTTGCTGCTTCCTCAGTCCTGGTGCATCCGGGGCAGCCAAAGGCATCGGCTCGGCTAGTACCATGGGCCCGCTGCAGCATCCCAGCAGCAGCCAAGGACCGAGCTCCCTGCTTGTCGGTGTCCTTCCAGCGCAGGGCTCTGCAGCAGGGCAGGGTCTGGAGGCAGTGCAGCAGCTCCCAGTGGGGCCAGTGTCACTGAAAAAAATTAAAAATAAGTCACATGGAAGAGCATCGGCCTCCTGCCAAGAAACAGCCTGTTAACAGCCTCTGGCTTTGTACTGCACATGAGCGCTGTCTGCTCGTGCTCTGCAGCCCCCAGTCTGCCCTGCCTGCCATGCTATGGCCTGTCTACACCAGAGACCAGCCCCACTTGGAGAGAACCAGTTTAAGCCCAACGGGTTCGGTGCGTCCACACGAGCCCTGCAGAATCCGTGTACATTTTGCTCCATGACAAGTGCTGGCCTGGAGCAGTGCAATGCCCTGTGGGTAGCTATCCCACAATGCCTGGCTCGGCTCTCCAGAAGCAGTGCACCCTGGGTGATTCTGCAAAGTCATTGGTGCAGGGGAGGAGCAGCTGATCTGGTGCAGCCTGTACCCCTAGGCTGTGCAGCCTGATCTCGGCATGCCACCAGCCACTCGCTGTCAGGGCTCTGTCCCTTCTGGGCCTGTTTTCCCCACCACTGCCATTAGAGCAGTCCCTCTTTGCAGCAGGGGGACAGCCAGCCAGGCGCTGTGGAGAGGTGCCTCTGTGCTGAGTGTTTCCTCTTGTCCCCAGAGCTCTCTGGACTGGCACCTGCATGTATCACCGAGTGCTGCCCCGGGAATCCCAGCAGTTCCTCCAGCAGCAGCCTGGCTCGAGCTGCCTGGCACCCACAGCACTGCATTGACAGGTGTGGGATGCCATTTACACAGCCTCTCCGCCCCCCTTTTCCACCTTGGCAGAGCCCTGAACCCAGGTCTCTGGCTAAAGGCCTAACCACAGCCCTGCCCTCTCTCTCCACCCACCTCTGCCCTCTTGTCACGCCCCTCCCTCCCTTTCTCCTGTTCTCTTGCTCCTATTCACTCACCTCCTCCTTCCATTCCTCCTCGCCCCCCTGTGATCCCATAATAAATAAATGCTGCATCCACAGCAGAGCCTCCAGGCCCGGTAGGAGTGGGTGCCATCACAGCAGCCCTGGAGTGCAGCACAAGCTGCTACTCCTTGAGCTAGAAGGAGAAATTCCATTGGCCAGCAGCAGTAGCAGGTTGTTATCTTCTAGGGAAGGAGATGACATACCTTTTGCCAGTTGACAGCAATTAACACACTGTAAATCATAGCAGGCCAGCTCTTCAGCTGATATTAAATGGTGTAACTGTTGACTTCAGAGGAGCTGGGACTCTTTCCACCAGCTGAGGATCTGGCCCAGTAAAAAGACGAAGGAACTGTGATCTGAGAAATGACTCAAACGCAATGTTCTGGGTGCACAGTGAAGTCTGGGAAAGGTTAGGGGTGTTTAGAACGTCCGTTACCTGGGCCACATGGCACATCCCTACAACTCCACATCCCAAGGAGTACAGGGAGAGACATTCCTGTGCCTCCCCGGCCGGTCGGATCCTTGACTTTCACACACCTTAACTTTTAAGTCTTAGCAGTCAGCTGCCCATCACTAATACCTCCCTGCCTCGAGGAGAACAACCTACTGCTGATGCCAATCTATGGAATTCCCTCCTTCAGCTTACCTGCGAGAGCTTCGGTGCTGAAGGCTCCAAGTTCAAACCTGGGGGTTGAGCCACAAGAGTGTCCTAGCAGCGCGGTTGGTTCATGGACAGTATGGGCAGGACCGGAGCTAGAGTTTTTCGCGCCCTAGGCGCACAGCCATTTCGCCGCCCAGGGTGCCGCTCCCGCGGGTCCAGTGGAGCTGCCACAGCCATTTCTGCGGAGGGTCCATTGGTCCGCAGCTCCAGTGGAGCTGCCGCAGCTGTGCCTACAGAGGGTCCGTTGGTCTGCGGCTCTGGTGGAGCTGCCGCAGCCGTGCCTGTGGGAGGTCCACCGGAGCCGCACGGGACCAGCGCGGACCATCCGCAGGCATGACTGCGGCAGCTCCACCGAAGCCGCGGACCAATGGACTCCCCACAGGCACTGCGGCAGGTCCACCGGAGCCACCTGGTCTCCCCCCCCCCCAGCAAAATGCCGCCCCCCCGAAAATCCTGGCACCTTAGGCAATTGCCTAGCTCATCTCAATGGAAGCACCAGCCCTGAGTATGGGGCATTTTTTTCTGATGCCAGTTAGGTGGTACGTAACGTCGCCTGGTTTGGGAAAGCAACAGGCAAACCAGCACCAATGAATATGGCAAACATTTTCTCAAACACGTTGCCTCGAAAATGCCTGGCGTAAACCACGTGCCCCGTGCATGAGGGTTTCCAGTGTCTTTCAGTGTCACATGGACTCTGATCTCAGCTGGGGCCATGAATCGTTACCATAATACACCTAATAAATCACCTGAATTATTGACCTCAGTTTGAGACAGCCACATGGGAGCTGGGAGCAAAATTGGGCGCATCAATCGCACAAAACCGAACACCCCTGCCCCGCCCCTTCCCCCGAGGCCCTGCTTCATCTCTGAGGCCCCACTCCACTTGCTTCATCCCCCCTCCCTCCGTCATTTGCTCTCCCCCACCCTCACTCACTTTCACCGGGCTAGGGCAGGGGTTCCTGGCCAATAGGAGCTGTGGAGCTGCTCCTCGGGGCAGGGGCAGTTTGCAGAGCCTCCCTGGCAGCACGTGTCTAGGGGTTGCAGAGACCTGGTGGCTGCTTCCGGGAGCCACACAGAGCCAGGACAAGCAGGGGAGCCTGCCTTAGCCCCGGGCCCCTACTACGCCGCTGACTAAATTGATAACGGCCCAGTCGGCAGTGCCACCAGGGTCCTTTTTCAGTTGGGCCTTCTAGTCAAAAACTGGATGCCAGGCAACCCTAGAGCCCAGGACACATCAAGTAGCAGGGGCCATAGTGAGTATTGGGAAAGGAGCATGCATTTCTTCACCTCCATGGGGCTAATTACAGTCCTTGTGCACCCAGGGCCCTACAGGAGCAGGCCTGCGAAGGGGGCCTCCAGGCAAGGGGCAGTCGGGGAGCCCCAGCTCGGGTGGGAGAGGAGGGACCGAGATGGAGCAGCTATGCACAGTGCAAGCACTGCTGATGCACAAAGCAATACAACACTGGGAAACCCTGGGGTCAGACGGAGCTCTGTGCCAGTCACCACACCCCGGACAGTGACTATCTCTGCACGTTACGGAGCACTGGGTCTGGCCAGTACATGGATGGGAAACCTGCAGGATGTGAGTTTGGGGAGGTAAATAGCTAACCCCTCTGTGGTGCTGGGGGGAGCTCCCCTTTCGATGGGATGTAAAACCAAGACCCTGCATGCTTGTAGTCTCTAATGAGCCCATGGCACTTTGCCCCAAAGCCAGGGCGGTAGGCTGCGAAGCCCAGCCAAATTCCAACTCAGGGAACTGGACTTTGCCTCTCTGACTTCTTCTGCAGTTTCAGCTGGACGTGGAGCATTTCCACTTCCTCTCCAGAGCAGACGGGTGGCTCTGCTGAACACAGTTCCAGCTTTACTGCTTCAACCCAGAGCTCGCTATGATGTAAAAACTAGTGAGGGATCCCTGTGCATAAGGGATAAAGTGCTTTAGGACAGAGGGTGCTGTGGAGACATAACATAGGGCATTCTGGGCCATTCACAACTTCACGGCACTACCGTCTGTGCGACAGGAGAATCTCTGCTAGCAGTATGGGGTGTGTGACACATTCGGCAGCAGTTCTAATTCCACCCAGCAGAGGGCAGCAGTATACAGAGGAGAGCATTTTGAAGAGTCTGCAGCCGTGGGGCAATTTCCATTGGTTGCAGGTTCACACTCACAATTGGTCAACTCGGTCTCTTGTTTAGGAGGCTCTTGGATTCCCCACTGAGCTCTCCCCTAGCAGCATCCATGAGTAACGCTTTCTACCATTTCCGGTTGCTAGGAGACTCCATGCCACTGAGGCTGACGACGACCCAGCCTCAGCTATTCACACCTTCCTCACCCTGTGGCTGGACTCCAGCACTGTGATACACATAGGCAGCAAACCCTCAGTGCCTAGGTAACTCCAGCTAATATAGAATGCTGCAGCACGTCTCATCAGCAACACGTTCCCTGCATCCTACACTGGCTTCCCAGAGAATATCGGGGAAAAGTCCCAGTTCTTGGTCCTTACCTGCAACATACTTCATCACCTGGGCCCAGGGGATTCAGTCCAGTGGCTCTCAAACTCTCCAGACTACTGATTTGTCTTGTGTATCCCAAGTTTCACCTCGCTTAAAAACTACTTGCTTACAAAGTGAGACATAGAAATACAAAAGTGTCACAGCCACACTGTTACTGAAAATTTGCTGAGTTTCTCATTTTTACCATATAAATTATAAAATAAATTAATTAGAATATAACTATTGTACTTACGTGTCAGTGTATTGTATATAGAGCCATATAAACAAGTCATTGTATGAAATTTTAGTTTGTGCTGACTTCACTGGTGCTGTTTATGTCGCCTGTTGTAAAACTAGACAAATCTGTAGGTGAGCTGATGTACCCCCTGGAAGACCTCTGTGTACCCCTAGAGGTAGGTGTCCCCCAGTTGAGAACCACTGATCTAAAAGACCCAGGAATCTGGGATGGAAACATCTTTGCTCCTGCAGCTCAGTGGGACTCTCTACAGTTAGGGTAAAGCTCATTTGGGATGAAGGCAGAACTTTCTCAGGGGTTGTTCCAAGGCTGTGAAATGAATGTCCCCAGGAGCATCCCAAACCCACCACTGTCTAATCTCAAGCAGAGACAACTCCCAGGCTAAGTGGGACAAATTCCAGCCTTCATGCACATGGTGTGGAAAAAGTCATCTCCCAAGAGATGATGCACATCCAGCCAGAGGCGCATGGTGTGATACATGCATGAAATATGGACATTTTGCATCTGTTTGCAGCACCAAAGCAGTCAGGGAGCTGAAACATATTACAGGCATTCAAGAGCCATTGTTTCTGGGATCTATCACCTATGATGACACAGAATCTGCCTGGAGAGTGAAACTGAATATTCCTGGTAAAACTATCGACTTTAAAATTGACTCCAGAGCTGATGTGCCAGTCATCTCAGACGGACTTACAATCATCTTCAATCTCTAGCCCTGGATGTATCTGAAGTGCATGGGCCAGTCCACCACTGAAACAACTTACAAAGACAAACACTTTGCATTCAGAATGTATGTGATCAAAGGACCAACAGCCTTCTTGGTTGCAGCCTGGCAGCCATGATGGGTCCAGTGAGAAAGGTGGAAGATCTCAATGAAATATGTGGTAGTATTGGACTTCTTAAAGGAAATCCAGTACAAATCAGCTTAAGAGACCACCCTGAACCACCTAGTGTGCACACACCTGGAAGGATTCCTACCCTTTTAGTTCATAAAGCGGAAACAGTGTTAGAGAATGGAGCACATTGACACAATTGAGAAAAGCTCTGAGCCAACAGCAAGGTGTGCCCCAGTGGTGCCGCTTATACAGAAAAATGGAAAAATATGAATTTGTGGTGGATCTCTATGAATCACCCTAAAAACTCACTCTCATGTATGGGACAGTTTAATCTCAATTCTCTACCATCCTTGGACTAAAACCAAACTAGGATAAAGGCAAAATCTTCAAACCATGCTCTACTCCTTGTATACTCCATGAGTTACCCAGATTCCTGGGCATACGGATCCCCAAGGATGATAAACCAGTTAAGTTAAATAATAAATCCATCAATCCTCCAAACTCACTGAAATCTCAGCCCAGTTTCCGCTTTCAGGCCCTTAAAATGGCCACTTTTTCTAAACTAATGTCTCTCTTCCAAAATACATTGCTGGAACAGAACGGCCTGTGCCCAGAGCTTGGCATCAGTCTTAAATAGTTAACAATAACAAAACTCAAGACCTGGCTGCTTGTGCCTCTGACTAAGAAACACACACAAGAGGTAACTGCTAGTTACAAGATTTAAGTCAGGCTCCTGACCTGGCCCTGAGTTCTGGGCTAGTGCTAGGGAGCAGCTCTGCTGTCCTAGCCTTACTCAGAACTGCCCTTCAGAAGAAGCTGGAAGCCTTCTTAACTGGCCTGCTGGCTCCCTATTGGGGGGAACACCCCACTGAATGCATGAATCCTGCCTGAAAAATGGCAATTATTTTTTATAGGATGGGTTGGTTTTTTTAAGTAACTTTTTTGTTTTGTTTTCATTGAAATTCCCAGTGAAAATTTCAGAACCCAAAATTTATAGAAATCTGTTAACAACTGGTTTTGAGTATATATTTTGTAAAGTTGTACTGATCATTTTTATAAGAAAATAAAATCATTTTATGTTTTTTCCATTGAAAAGCTAGAACATTTCATCAGCAATAATTTTCTTTGAATTTTTTTTTCAAGTGAAAAGCCATTTTTTGTTGTTGAAAATTCTGTTTGGACAAGCTCTAAATAGCACCTTTTCTGGGGAGGAAAAACCTTCCCACTTCCCCCACTGCACAAAAGGAGGAATTTCAAAGAGCCAGGGACCCACCATTATCCTCCTTCCACAGGACCCGTCCTATCATGTGATCATAGGAATGAATCGTGTTGATGATGCAGGAGCAGGATGGGAATCTGGCTCACTCTCCCAGAGCAGGGCAGGCTCAGCAGAGCTAACACGAGTAGCAACAAAGAGCGGACTTAATTTTGCCACTCAAGTCAGTGGATCTGACTTTGCTCCAGCCAGGGAGCTGATCCACTGGGTAAGAAGAGAATATAAGAACATAAGAATGGCCGTACCCGGTCAGACCAAAGGTCCATCTAGCCCAGTGTCCTGTCTACCGACAGCGGCCAGTGCCAGGTGCCCCAGAGGGAGTGAAGCTAACAGGCAATGATCAAGTGATCTCTCCCCTGCCATCCATCTCCACTCCCTGACAAACAGAGGCTAGGGACACCATTCCTTAGAGGCCGTTGTTACAGTGAGTAGAGTGCACGTCAGGAGACTTCACCTGCACAAAGCAGGAGAGCAGAGCCCTGTGGAGTGGGACTCCTTCTTCTACGTATGGCTGATGGAAATGTACAGCACTAACTACAGTTTTACATTCAGATGGTTAAGCCAGATAATTGCTTCTGGAGTAGCAGAGTGTATAGCTGTGATGCCTCCTTCATATTTGTGAATCGGGCATTGAGCTGTTTCATGTTCTGTTCTGGCCGACCACAGCTGCACGCTACAGAGTCTTTCATTTTCCATTTCTGCAGCAAGGATCTGCATCTATCCTGGTTAGTGTGACTGCGCTTTAGGGCTGCCCATGAGCTTCGTGGGAGATTGAAGCCAGGGATCTTCTGTGTTGGGTCTTTCATGAGGGGTTTATTTGTGACTCCCTGTGAACGCCATTTGGCTCTCCAAGCTGCCTCGGGGTTGATGTTGCATTGCTGAACGTTAAACACGTGGGTCCGAAAGGGCTCATGCGACACTGTGCGTGCTGAGGGATGTTGTTAAGGTCCCAGTGGAGGGGAAGATGTTTGTTTCCCAGGATGCTCTGGAATTCCCGAGGGGCTGCAGCGTCGCGGTGAATGGACTGGGGAGCAACGTGTGACTCCTGAACAAAGTGTGTCAGTTACAGCCCCAATCCCGGAGTTAGTGCCTCTGCTCCGAAAGCCGTGATCTGCGAGACGATAAGGCCCCGGCGTGGAGGCCATGGGGATGGCCGGTCTCTGGTGAGCAAGGCATTCGGTTCCCTTCTATTTAGCCATGAGAGGCTAACCTGTGTGGAATCAGGATCCTGTTCCCAATAGTCCCTTGAGAGGATCAGGGACTCCAGGGCTACTTGTCTCCAGTGCAGGAATATTAATACAATCACCGCCTCCAGCACCAGGGGATAATTCCAGTGATTAGATCAGGACCCTGCCTGATGGGCCTTGACACACAGCCCACAAGTCAGCCAGGCAGATTGGATGCAGGCCACACGCGGTGTGCATGGAGGCATGTCTGCCCTGTGACCGTGTGGGCCAGCCCCAGGGGGAGTTCTGCTGGCTTTTCCAGGCCGTTCCCTCATGTGGACAATGACTCCATCACAAAAACATTGCACAGGTTCTGTGCAACTGCTAAATGCGTCTCAGATCGCGTCCCTGCAGGGGCAGGACCTGCCCCCACCCCAGCATGCAGAACCTCTGCTGGCTCAAACACCAGCGTGCAAAGGACTCGAGCTCCCGGCCTTGCACTAGGCAGGTGGCTGCAGGAGCACGTGAAATGGAGGAGCAGTAAGGAGTCAGGAACATGTAGCAGCTAGTGACCCTAACTCAGCAGCAGCTGCCTCAGGACCATGCCACCTCCGTGGAAATGCAGTCTCCCTCCAAACCAATGACACAACTCCAGATTTACACTGGGGTCAAGGACAGCAGCATTTGGCCCAGGGAGCAGGTCCACTGAACAGGAAGGTGCCAGTAGCACTTAACTGAGGAGGAGGGATAGCTCAGGGGTTTGAGCATTGGCCTGCTAAACCCAGAGTAGTAAGTTCAATCCTTGAGGAGGCCACTTAGGGATCTGGGGCAAAATCAGCACTTGGTCCTGCTAGTGAAGGCAGGGGGTGGACTCGATGACCATTTGGAGTCCCTTCCAGCTCTATGAGATAGGTATAGCTCTATGTAGGATGCAGACTCACTCCTGCTCATTGCCCTCAGGAATTAGCTCTTCCAGCATCCAGAGCACCCTCTACGGGCCAGTGATCTGCCTTACCACTGGCCCACATCCCTCCCAGGAGCCAGTGCCCCTTTTACCTGGGGTGCTGCCCCTCTGGCAATAACCCCTCACAGCCTCAGGGTCTCCCCTTCCCAGGGGAACCCCACCCACTATCCCCACTTCACCTGAGTGTTAGGCTACTGCCAGTCCCCGTCTAGCCCCGACTCACTAGGGCAGACTGCAGTGTAAGCCACTCATCACAGGCAAAGGGGGTTCAGACCTGCTGCCTCTGCAACCCCCAGGTACCTCATAGGCCTTACCAGGCCTGCAGCCTGGGGCTTTCCTAGGCCAGACCTCCCCAGCTCCCTTGGCCTTTCCCCAGCCCTGTTCCAGTCTAGGTTCCCTGCTTGGCACCTTGCAGCCAGGCCCTTCTCCCTCTACAGACAGAGGAAGCCTGCCTGGGCCTCTGGCTCACAGGCTTTTATAGGGGCCAGCTGGGCCTGACTGGGGCATGGCCAGAGCTGAGCCTACTTTCCCCAATCGGCCCAGGCTGCTTGCCCCAGCCCCAGCCCTTTCCTGGGCTGCTTCTAGCCCTGCAGGGCAGGAGCGGGTAACCACCCCGCCACACTTCATAACTGCTCACTGCCCTTGGCTGTGGTACCTGCTGATCACCACAGACATTGACCACAAGCTCTGTGGGGCAGGGAGCATCTGGTCATTGGAAGGGAGGAAGCATCTGGCCCCACAGGGCCCCACCCCCTGCCTGGGGCTGGTCCGTGCTCCTACAGTGATAAGAGTCACAACAGAAACCCTCCCCTCCCCTCTAGCCTCCGACAAACACCGTCCCGCCCCACTCGCCCATTCAGAAGGCTGCTGCTAAGATCATTTCCCAGCCCGGCATGGTGACCACGTCACCCCTCTTTGCGTCCCTCCACTGGCTCCCTCACTCCGTCGCATCAGACATGTGCCGCTCACCTTCCCGTTCGATCCCCACCCGACCTGTCGTCTCTCATACGCTAGCGAGAGACCAGATCAGCCCATGGCACCAGCCTCAACTGCCCACTTGTTCCATTTCAAACAAGCCCCTTTGTGCTTTTCCCACTGCCCCTCCCGCTTGGGGGATACTCCCTGTCAGCACCTGCAAAGCCCCTTCTCCTTCTCCTCCCAATCCCTTCTCAGAACTCGCCTTCACGGTGAGGCCCACAAAACGCTGGACAGTGGGGTGCAGAGACCACAGCCGACCACCCACCTTATCTCCCTGTTTCCTTGTCCTCCCGCATCTGTCTGTATCCACCCACTGTCAGACTGGGAGCTGTCTGGGGCGGGGACTGTCTCTGCTCTGTCTGTGCAGCACCTGGCACAATGGGGACTTGTCCCTGTCTGGGGACGCTGGGGTAATACAAGTGATTCGTTTGTCTCTAACTCGGGGTTCCTGTCCAAGGATTCACTTTGAAACAGCCCTTCAAACTCGGCTCTTCAGGAAAGGAACTCGTCTGTTCAGTACATGGGCAACATGAAGCAGTTCATTCCAGTTTCCCTTTCTGCTGTTCCCCCACCCGGTCCAGCTGCAGCTTTTTCTGCCAAGCCGCCAACAAAAGCCTTCGCCACCCGCAGTTATTAGATAAGTGCCATCCCCCGGCTGGGGATCACAATTAAACTTCATTTCAAAGCACTAATCTGAGGCTGCTGCGGCCACTGCTGGCAGTGGCTCCATTGTTCTCCAGCTCCTGTCAAAAGCTTGAAAGACTTTTGATAGAGATGTGTCTTCTATTCATTCCCGGAACCCTGGGGCTGCGTCCAGACAAAGTGCCAAGGGGGGAAAGAACAGCTGCTGGAAACTAGTGCCTTGTGTAGCTCTCCATTACAGCGGCTGGCATGCAAATGCAGTCTGCGGGGACTGGAGACAGGAATGGATTTTATTCTGTGGGGTCCAGATCTAACATGGCTGATTTGAATTTTCATCCCAATCTCAGATAGAGCTCATAGGATTTACCACACTGGATCAGACTTGCCATCTGCCTAGCTCAGTAACCTGTCTCCAACACTGACCAGATGCTTCAGAGGAAGGTGCAAGAAACTCTGCAGTAGGCAGATGTGAGATAACCTGCCCTAGGGAAACTTCCCTCCTGACCCCTGGTAACTGGAGGGTAGCTCATGACCTGGAGCATGAGGGTTTATATTGATCCCTGCCAAAACATCTGATTGTTTTGCAATCCTTGCTATTCCTGCTCTGGGTGCTCTCATTATCCATGTCTGTCCAATCTGGTTTTGAACCCTGCTGAGCTCCTGGCTTCAGTGAAAGCTTGTGACAGTGAGTTCCATGGGCTACCTATGCACTGCGTGAGAAAGTCTTCCCTTTTATCAGTTTTAAATTTGCCACCTTTGAATCCCATGCAGCGTTCCTGTTATCAGGCAGGGTGAACAGAAAATGGGGTGATATTTTCAATGCCACGTTGGTGTGCAGTTAACCCAAGCTCTTACCCATGTTTTAGTCTTTATCCCATGGAGTGCCTCCTCCTGGCAAGACCCAGGCTTGCAGTCCCTCTGGCTCGCCCTCCTCCTCCGGCAGTCTGTGTGCTGACCCACCCTCCAGCCCAGTCACATGAACAGCTCTGCCCCTTCCAGGGTGATGCTGTCCAAATTCCAAACAGAAACTTTCCTCCCTTCCCTGGTTCACACCTCCACAGGCTCCTTGCCCCTCTCCCAGGTCCTGCACGGTTCTTCCTCACTCCATCATGCAGCGCTGCCTCCCAGGGCTTCCTCCCTGGTCACCCAGCTCCCCCTGAGTCGCTGACCCAGGGCTCCTTCCCCCCAGTCTCACTTCTTCCTGGCTGCCCAGTACCCTCTCCCTGCAGGGACAATCCCAGGCACCGGCTCCTTCCTGCAGGCCCCTCAGTGGTTCCTTTCCCAGAGATAGGAAACTCTTAACTACCTGGATCTCCTCTTCCTCTTGCTCTATAGGAACTGTCTGCCCTTTCCTCCCCGCTGGGTCCAGCCCTTAATTACACCCCATCACATCCCCCTTCTCTTCACACAGAACGGGTTGGGCGGTGCTTCCACCTGGTCTAGCAGTCCCAGGTGTGGGTGGTGAGAGCCTGAACTCCACCAGCAGTGCAAGCACCCGTTAGAATCACGTGAGCGCTAATAGTCCTCCAGGACCTTCCCACAATTCCCCTGTAGGGACTGGGGCGTAGACAGTGATGCTGAGTGGCCAGAGCTGGGCTAAGACACCAGTGGGGCCGGACCTCTGCTCCAATCAGGAGCTTCATAGGTGGAGCATCTGCCGGGCCAGTGTTCCACCGGCTTCCCCTTGGGCTGGTTCTGGAGAGCTGTCAGGTGGCAGTCACATCCTGGCACCGTTGGGGGACCTGCAGGCCCAGGTTTGAGACCTGTGATCACCACCTATCCTGCAGGGCACCTTCTGAGCATCAGTGGGCTGGCTTTTTCCAGGATGGCTCTCATGGAAGGTGTTTTATGAGGTCAGGGGTGTGGCCATTCTCCGCCAGCTCCCAGGAGCACTCGTCAGGATCACAACCTTCCCAATCGATGAGATACCAGAGCCTGTCCTGTCTCATCCTATGGTCGAGGATCTTCTGGACAGGATATTCACCATGATCCTGAAGGTGTACTGGCAGGGGGGTTGTTGGGAACAGTGAGGGAATGGATCCTGCACAAGGGACTGTGGGAGTGAAATGTGAAGTAGAGTGTGTATCCAGAGGGATTGGGGTAGGTGGAGTACAGTGGTAACCGAGTTGGTTTGGCGGTGAACTCCGTAGGGGCTGAGGAACCATTTGTCCAGTTTATGAGATGGCCTGTCCATAGGTAGGTGTTTAGATGAGAGTTGTACCATCTGGTCTACTGAAGGGGTGGGCCCCTCCTGTTGATGCGAATCTGCATACTGTTTACAGTCCAGGGCTGTTGGGTTGGGGGAAGTTGTGGGTAGAATCCACAGTTCAAAAAAAGGGGCTTTGCCTCATAGAGGTATGTACTGCAAATGAATTGCAGTACTGCAAATGAATGGACTTTTAAAAGATTCCACAATGGCAGACTGTACTGCAGTGTGCCATTTTTGTCAGGTGGTCCACCACCACCATCACAATGGTTGTGAATCCATCATATTTGGGTAATTCTACTATAAACTCTAGGACAACGATTGATCAGGAGCTAGATGCAGTCTCAGGGGGCTGTAGGAGTCTGAGTGGTTTATTGTGTGGCATTTTGGAGTGAGCACATACACTGCAAGAGTTGACACAGGCCTGCACATGGTTCAGATGTGAGAACACTGGAAGAGATGAGAGATGAGGCACTGAGGCTTGAACTGGTTAAAATATCCCAGCAGGGGTGAGTCATAACACATTTACAGAGTTGTAGTTCTTGGAAATTTGGGGGGAATGTATGTATGCCCTTTCCACTTAGGCTATCCCATCTTAGACATAGTAGGGTTCCTTACCTATGAGCTTGTGTTTGTTAGGAGGGTCCCCTTGGGCTATAGCCCATGAAAGCTTATGCTCAAATAAATGTGTTAGTCTCTAAGGTGACACAAGTACTCCTGTTCTTTTTGTGGATATAGACTAACACGGCTGCTACTCTGAAACTTGGGCTGAGGCTGATCCTATAGGGTGAGTAGTCTTGGCAAGGAGCTGTGCCCAGGAAATGAGGCTTGAGGATGCAGGAGGTTTCAAGGTTCAAATCCACTAGGTCAGCGAAACGTTCCCTTTTTCCAGACCGGTTTGTGGGCTTTTGTGACGAACTGGGAAAGTTCTTAATGTTTTCTCTGAATACTGTGTTGGTGCCTCAGTGTCCCCATGGCAGTTCTTAAGTATCTGGCAGAGCAAAGGGCCAGTGCACCTAAATGCCTGACGCTCTGTCTCCTAGCAACTGATGGCCTGGGCCCCTCCCCTGCAAAGGTGCCAGCTGAAGGTGTTGGAGACAAAGGGATCAGGTGACCTCCTGGCCCGGGAAAGGGGCTGAGCAGAGAAGAGGGGCTGGGGGGGTTGTTAGTCTGGAGCTGGCTGAGGGCAGACGTGGGGGTCTGGCTCACTGCTCCCCAGAATGGACCCGGCTGAGGGGTCCGGTTCGCTGTACCTACAAGCTCTGTTTTAGACCCTGTTCCTGTCATTGAATAAACATCTGTTTTACTGGCTGGCTAAGAGTCACGTGTGATTGCAAAGTGGGGGTGCAGGACCCGGTGGCTTCCCCAGGACCCCGCTGGGGTGGACTCGCTGTGGGAAGCGCACGGAGGGGCAGAGGATGCTGAATGCTCCAAGGAGAGACCCAGGAGGTGAAGACGTGTGAGCTTCTTGCCCTGAACAAGTCTGCTCCAAGGGAGAGGAGGCTCCCCAAAGTCCTGACTGGCTTGGTGGGGAGCAGTTCCAGAGCATCGCCCGGTGACTCCGTGACAACTGGTGGCAGCGGTGGGATGTACTGCACCCCGTGAATGGTGCTGCTTGTAGTAAGTGACTGGGGAGCAGTAAAACAAAGGAGGGATAATGAGGACCAGGCGTGCTGAAGGCTCAGAGAGGGACGGTTTCAGGGGGCAGTTAACCTCTGGGAGTGTGTGACCAGCGAGAAGGACTGTAGGAGTAACAGGGTCCCCCTGAGAACTGCAGCGAGCAGTCTCAGGGGCGGAGGAGCTTGCTGCTCGACCCTGGGAGAGAGAAGGATTTTTGAAGTAGCAGGGTTCCCCAGGGGATTGCAGGAGCAGTCCCAGGGGCGGAGGAGTCTGCAGCTCGACCCTGGCAAAGAGGTGGTGACCACGAGAAGGGTTGGCACACCAGGGGTTCTTCCTGGAAACCATGGGGGAGCCAAGAGCACACAGGCCTGTAAGTCCAGAGCCACTTGGGAACGGTGAAGTGATGGCCTATCACCGTCTCCTTGAGAAGGACATTGTGATCCTGTGCACAAAGAGAGGGTTACGCATGGGAAAATTCAACAAGGCACAGTTAATCGTGCAGTTGGAGGAGAAGCACCGCTCTGAGGAGCAGATTCCTGGCCCAGATGGGGCTACAAGAGGATCTGAGAGCAGCTGGAGCATCAGCCAGGCATCCCCGGGAGTCTGGTCCCCAATCAGACGAGGGTCTTCACGATTGGGTTCCCCATCAGGAGATTGGAGACGGATGGGATGGGAGCAGAGCCCGAGAGAGTGAGAGAACCGTGAGAGAGAGCAAGAGCCCGAGGAAAAGCTGCAGGAGAAGCAGCAGCAGCGTGGACTGGTGATGGTGGAGCAGAGAGACATAGGGGGCTGCCCAGGGGTCAGTGGGGAAACAAGCCTGCGGGGGCAAGACCCTGGGACAGAAAGAACTGTGGTGGTGCAGCCCCAGATGCTGAGGGACTGTGGGACCTGGGTGAAGTTCCCTGGGGTGAAGCCCCTCGCCCTGCCTATGGCCCAGATCCCTGTGCAGACCCAGGAGGTGTCGGGCTGGCTGGTGGTTGGGGTTCTCCAGGATATCGGCTCGGAGGCCCTGTTGGGGGGTGACTGTCTCCCTATGGGACAGGATCCAGGCCCCGCTCCTGTAACGGCCGAGGGTTTGAATTCAAATCCAGGGAACCAATTGGCTAGGATGGAAATGGTCAGTGAAAATCCAAATGACCTGGCTGGCAGGGGAGAGGTGCTGCTGGGCTCAGGATACCTGCCTACCTGTAACCAGCCCCCTGGGGCTGAGGGGGAGGGAGAGATGCTCCCCACCCCCCTGCACACCGGAGAGGGGGCTCACGCTGGCTCTGATGCTGTGACCAGAGCAGAGAGCTCGCTGCCTGTCCCCACTGGGACAGCAAGGGCAGCGCTGAGCACGGGGGGAGCTGAGATCCCAGCTGAGTGGGGGGACACCCGGGCAGGGCAGGTCAGCTGCCAAACAGGTTTGCCTGGTCCAGACGTGCTGCTTGGAAGTGATTACACAGCAGGAAGGGAGCTACCAGGGACAGGGCTCAGGGGGGCTGTGACCCCAGGCCCAGCCAGCGAGAGGGAGCAGGTCCCACTCCCTGCCCCAACCGCTGAATCCCAGACCGAGCTGCAGAGGGATCCCTCCTTGGAGAAGCTGAGGGAACTTGCTGGCCACAGCGCTGCAAACCCCCTTGGGGAAGGCTGCAGGGACAGAGTCCTGCAGGAGGAGGGATTCCTGTACCGGGAATGGGATCCCCAAGGGGAAGTAGAACTGGGGGGAATCGGGAGGCAGCTGGTGGTACCCCAGGAATCCACAGGGTTCTTCCCTTTCGAGCTGCTGGATGGGAGGAGAGTGAGGGGACCCCTGGACCTGAAGAGGGAGGATTGGATGGAGAAGGGGGAAGACCCCCAGGGGGATCTCTTCCCTGAGGTGGGAGCCAATCTCCTCATCAGGTGTTACCCATTCAGAGTCACTGGGAAAGCAGCCCAGAACCTGGAGAGAGAGGTCAAGGACCTGCTGGCTTTAGATGGGATCCAGCCGTTTTACAGCCCATGGGCCTCACCCGTGGGGCTGATCCCCAAGGGAGACAGGATGATCTGGTTTTGTGGGGGCTATCGGAAGCTTAAAGCCATCACAGTGTCCGATGCCGACCCCATGCCTAGGCCTGGGGAGATTCTAGACAAGCTGAGAGGGATGGAGAACTTGGCCCTGGCAGACACTGATAACATGTGCATCTTTAGCCAGACCTGGGAGGAACAGGTGTCCCAGGTGAAGAGGGGGCTGGGCTGCCTCAAGGAGGTGGGACTGACGGTAAAAGCTGAAAAGTGCAAGGGGGGACGGCAGAGGTGTTGTGTCTGGGCCACAAAGTGGGAAGCGGCTTCCCAAGCCCAGAGCTCGCCAAGGCCAAGATGGGGGCTATTAACCAAGAGAGCCTGAATTGCAGCCCAGAGTGCTGGGAGAAGACCCCATCCCAGTCTGAACCCCAGGGGTATTGGGGTAGCAAAAGAGTTCAAGCCGCATAAACCTTCCCACATGCGGCCTGCAAGTGCCATCAAGCACACCCGACCTAAGGGAGGGCGTGAGACTGGACTGTCCTGGTGTAACTCACACCAAGGAATGGGAGAGATGCTGGGGCATCCATGGGAATGTTGGTGGGTTCGAACTTCCCCAGGTCACTGTCTAGAGTGACCTCGCTCAGTTCGGTCTCGAAGGGGGGAGAGATGTGACGAACTGGGAAAGTTCTTAAGGTTTCCTCTGAATACCGTGTTGGTGCCTCAGTGTCCCCATGGCAGTTCTTAAGTATCTGGCAGAGCAAAGGGCCAGTGCACCTAAATGCCTGACACTCTGTCTCTTAGCAACTGATGGCCTGGGCCCCTCCTCTGCAAAGGTGCCAGCTGAAGGTGTTGGAGACAAAGGGATCAGGTGACCTCCTGGCCCGGGAAAGGGGCTGAGCAGAGAGGAGGGGCTGGGGGCGTTGTTAGTCTGGAGCTGGCTGAGGGCAGACGTGGGGGTCTGGCTCACTGACCCCCAGAATGGACCTGGCCGAGGGGTCCGGTTCTCTGTACCTACAAGCTCTGTTTTAGACCCTGTTCCTGTCATTGAATAAACCTCTGTTTTACTGGCTGGCTAAGAGTCACGTCTGACTGCAAAGTGGGGGTGCAGGACCCGGTGGCTTCCCCAGGACCCCGCCTGGGTGGGCTCGCTGTGGGAAGCGCACAGAGGGGCACATGCTGAATGCTCCAAGGAGAGACCCAGGAGGTGAAGACGTGTGAGCTTCTTGCCCTGAACAAGTCTGCTCCAAGGGAGAGGAGGCTCCCCAAAGTCCTGCCTGGCTTGGTGGGAGGAGTTCCGGAGCATCGCCCGGTGACTCCGTGACAGCTTTGCTATTTTTGACTCCCAGGTGATAGGATATTATGAAACTGAAGCGTGAAAAGAACAAGACCCACCAAAGTTGTCACAGGTTAAGGGCATGGTTCACCTAGCTGGAGTACCAGGACCCTTCTAGAGAATGGCACCACTCTTCAAAAGGGATTTTAATTGCCAGGCGTCCCTTGTCCAGACTCTCATAGTTCTGCTCTGTGGGTGAGAGTTTTCTGGAGTAACAGGCACATGGATGTAACAACTGTTGGAGACCTTGTCTCTGAGAAAGCTCTGCTCCGATCACCACATTGGAAGAATCTGCTTCAGCGATGCAGGCCTGTGTAGTGTCTGGATGAACCAGAATAGGAGCAGTGGTGAATGGGAATTTTAGCTGCTTGAAGGCTGTTGGACCTTGGGGGACCAGAGATACTTGGTGTTTTTGCAGAGCAGGGCGGTGAGGGGGGATTATATTAGAAGAATCTGCAGATAAACCATCAATAAAGCAGGAAAGTCTGTAGTTCATGAACGTTGCATGATGCTGCCCACTCAAGGAGCACCTTCACCTTGCCAGGATCCATCTCAATACCATCAGGTGATAAGACAAACCTTGGGAATTCTACCGAAGCCTGGTCAGAGGCAGCTTTCTCCAGTTTAGCATAGAGGCCATATTGATGTGGTCTCTTCATGACGGAACAGCGTTTTCTGAAAAAATAAGTGTGTCATTCAGGTATGCTACCCTGCATTGGTCCAGAATGTCCCGTTGTTAATAAAATGGTGAAACATGGTGGGTGTGTCCATCGAACCAAAGGGCACCATGAGACACTCAATATGACCCTAATGAATTTGGAGGGCAGTGTTCCACTCATCCCCAGCTCTCCTATGGACAACATTGTACACCCCTCAGAGGTCTAACTTTCTGTACACCTGAGCAGCCCCCATGTAGCCCAATAGTTTGGGGATGAAGGGTAGTGGTATCGGTTACTAATAACGACTTGATTTAGGGCCCAATAGTTCACAAAAAGTTGGAGGCTGCCGTCTTTTTTTTGACCCAGCGGGCAAGGTGGGCTTGCGAATAAAGCTCTTGGCTAGACTCTCCTGCCGTTGGGAGTGCAGAGCAGCTAGTTCAGGCTCAGACATGGCATCAATGTAACTGAATTGAATGCTCGTCCCGGCTGTAACTCTACAGGGCAATCATAACGCCTGGGTGGGGGCAAGGTGTCTGTGTTTCTTTTCACAGTCATTGATGTCGTCGTTATATTTGGATGGGAGTTGAGAATCGGGGTCAGTGCTCAGCTCTGTTGGCCCCGTTACCCCAGCTCTACAACCGCTGGGGGGACTACCACATGCTCCCCGTTTCCTGGGGTCAAGCTGTGCTGTGGGCAAAGTCCTGAGGGAACGCTGACTGTTCCTTCATGCCAGTGGATAAGAGGATTGTGAAGGCCAGCCAAGAGATATCCCGGATCAGGGGAAAACATGGGGAATGGGTTTCACTGACCTGTAGTGTCTCTCCTTGCCCCTGCAGGGTAACCCATTGGGGAACTGGCCTGGAGGAGAGAAGGGACCTGTCAGTTGTCTCTACTAACTCTGGAATGGCTTGGACTGCAGGGAAATCGACCGTCTCTCTGTCGATAAAGTTATATGCTGTATGTCACGGAGTGTGGGGGAGTCCGGCCCTGCACCCCTCTTCCTGGGACTCACAGTGACTCTCAGCCAGCCAGTAAAACGGCTTTAAAAGGTTTATTGGACAAGCTCTGCTGTAGCCTGCGTTCCTGTTGGAGGCACAACCAGGACCCCTCAATCAAGTCCTTCTGGGGGATCAGGATGCTTAGTTCCCAGTTTGCGATTCCCTGTGTGACGTTATTGATATAAACTGGGACCATATAAAACATGGGTTGCAACCAAGGGCCTGTAGTGGCACCAAATCCTAGGTAAAGGGGGTCATATAAGGTGTCTAAGACCAGGTTATGGATTACTGGTTATGATTATGCTGTGTGTATGTTTGTATCATTTTGGTAGTTGAAGTTATGAATATTGGCTGTATGCTGTCTGTATTTCAAACTTGTGTTGTGTTATTGGGAAAGATCCCAGACAAGTTGTGTCAGCTCTGTTTAGCCTGCTTGATGGCCCATTAAGGACCATCACCTACACAATTGTCCCATCGAGAGAAGGCAGTTACGCCCTGTGACTCAGCAGGGTGTGCAGAAACTGGCCCATGTGACTGCAAACTCCATTTTGCTGTAACTTTCCACAGCAGGAACAAAGGAGTGTTCTTACACCTGGAAAAGCCTATATAAGGTGGAGGCCTCATCTCCATTTTGTCTTCAATCCTGCTTCTTACCTCTGGAGGGACTTTGCTACAAACTGAAGCTCTGAACAAAGGACTGAATGACCCATCCCAGTGGGGGATGTTCTCCAGAGACTTGATTTGAACCTGCAGTTTAGTCCATCACTGCTACAAGCCTGAACTAAGAACTTTGCCATTACTGTATGTAATTGATTCCATTTAACCAATTCTAGCTCTCATCTCTACCTTTTTCCCTTTATGAATAAACCTTTAGATTCTAAAGGATTGGCAACAGCGTGATTTGTGGGTAAGATCTGATGTGTATATTGACCTGGGTCTGGGGCTTGGTCCTTTGGGATCGAGAGAACCTTTTTCTTTTACTGGGGTGTTGGTTTTCATAACCATTCATCCCAGGACAGGTGGCACTGGTGGTGATACTGGGAGACTGGAGTGTCTAAGGAAATTGCTTGTGTGACTTGTGGTTAGCCAGTGGGGTGAAACCGAAGTCCTTTTTGTCTGGCCGGTTTGGTTTGCCTTAGAGGTGGAAAAACCCCAGCCTTGGGCTGTGACTGCCCTGTTTATAGACTCAGACTCTAGGACTGGATGGGACCTCGAGAGGTCATCGAGTCCAGTCCCCTGCCCTCATGGCAGGACCAAATACTGTCTAGACCATCCCTGATAGACATTTATCTAACCTACTCTTAAATATATCCAGCGATGGAGATTCCACAACCTCCCTAGGCAATCTATTCCAGTGTTTAACTACCCTGACAGTTAGGAACTTTTTCCTAATGTCCAACCTAAATCTCCCTTGCTGCAGTTTAAGCCCATTGCTTCTTGTTCTATCATTGGAGGCTACGGTGAACAAGTTTTCTCCCTCCTCCTGATAACACCCTCTTAGATACCTGAAAACTGCTATCATGTCCCCTCTCAGTCTTCTCTTTTCCAAACTAAAGAAACCCAATTCCTTCAGCCTTCCTTCATAGGTCATGTTCTTAAGACCTTTAATCATTCTTGTTGCTCTTCTCTGGACCGTCTCCAATTTCTCCACATCTTTCTTGAAATGCGGTGCCCAGAACTGGACACAATACTCCAGTTGAGGCCTAACCAGCGCAGAGTAAAGCGGAAGAATGACTTCTCGTGTCTTGTTTACAACACACCTGTTAATGCATCCCAGAATCATGTTTGCTTTTTTTGCAACAGTATCACACTGTTGACTCATATTAAGCTTGTGGCCCACTATGACCCCTAGATCTCTTTCTGCCATACTCCTTCCTAGACAGTCTCTTCCCATTCTGTATGTGTGAAACTGATTGTTCCTTCCTAAGTGGAGCACTTTGCATTTATCTTTATTGAACTTCATCCTGTTTACCTCAGACCATTTCTCCAACTTGTCCAGATCATTTTGAATTTTGACCCTGTCCTCCAAAGCAGTTGCAATCCCTCCCAGTTTGGTATCGTCCGCAAACTTAATAAGCGTACTTTCTATGCCAACATCTAAATCGTTGATGAAGATATTGAACAGAACCGGTCCCAAAACAGACCCCTGCGGAACCCCACTTGTTATACCTTTCCAGCAGGATTGGGAGCCATTAACAACTACTCTCTGAGTACGGTTATCCAGCCAGTTATGCACCCACCTTATAGTAGCCCCATCTAAATTGTACTTTCCTAGCTTATCAATAAGAATATCATGCGAGACTGTATCAAATGCCTTACTAAAGTCTAGGTATATCACATCCACCGCTTCTCCCTTATCCACAAGGCTCGTTATCCTATCAAAGAACGCTATCAGATTAGTTTGACACGATTTGTTCTTTACAAATCCATGCTGGCTATTCCCTATCACCTTACCACCTTCCAAGTGTTTGCAGATGATTTCTTTGATTATCTGCTCCATTATCTTCCCTGGCACAGAAGTTAAACTAACTGGTCTGTAGTTTCCTGGGTTGTTTTTATTTCCCTTTTTATAGGTGGGCACTATATTTGCCCCCTTCCAGTCTTCTGGAATCTCCCCTGTCTCCCATGATTTCCCAAAGATAATAGCTAGAGGCTCAGATACCTCCTCTATTAACTCCTTGAGTATTCTAGGATGCATTTTATCAGGCCCTGGTGACTTGCAGGCATCTAACTTTTCTAAGTGATTTTTTACTTGCTCTTTCCTTATTTTCTCTTCTAAACCTACCCTCTTCCCGTAAGCATTCACTATATTAGACATTCCTTCAGACTTCTCAGTGAAGACTGAAACAAAGAAGTCATTAAGCATCTCTGCCATTTCCAAGTCTCCCGTTACTGTTACCCCCTCCTCATTGAGCAGTGGGCCTACCCTGTCCTTAGTCTTCCTCTTGCTTCTAATGTATTGATAAAAAGTCTTCTTGTTTCCCTTTTTTCCCATAGCTAGTTTGAGTTCTTTTTGTGCCTTTGCTTTTCTAATCTTGCCTCTGCATTCCTGTGTTATTTGCCTATATTCATCCTTCGTGATCTGACCTAGTTTCCATTTTTTATATGACGCCTTTTTATTTTGTAGGTCACGCAAGATCTCAAGGGTAAGCCAAGGTGGTCTTTTGCCACATTTTCTATCTTTCCTAACCATCAGAATAGCTTGCTTTTGGGCCCTTAATAGCGTCCCTTTGAAAAACTGCCAACTTTCCTCAGTTGTTTTTCCCCTCAGTCTTAATTCCCACGGGACCTTGCCTATCAGCTCTCTGAGCTTACCAAAATCCGCCTTCCTGAAATCCATTGTCTCTATTCTGCTGTACTCCCTTCTACCTTTCCTTAGAATTGCAAGTTCTATGATTTCATGATCACTTTCACCCACGCTTCCTTCTACTTTCAAATTCTCAACAAGTTCCTCCCTATTGGTTAAAATCAAGTCTAGAACAGCTTCCCCCCTAGTAGCTTTTTCAACTTTCTGAAATAAAAAGTTGTCTGCAATGCAGTCCAGGAACTTATTGGATAGTCTGTGCCCCGCGGTGTTATTTTCCCAACATATATCTGGATAGTTGAAGTGCCCCATGACCACCAAATCTTGGGCTTTGGATGATTTTGTTAGTTGTTTGAAAAAAGCCTCATCTACCTCTTCCGCCTGATTAGGTGGCCTGTAGTAGACTCCCAGCACGACATCGCCTGTGTTTTTTACCCCTTTTAGCCTAACCCAGAGACTCTCCACCCTTCTGTCTCCTACGTCCATCTCCACCTCAGTCCAAGTGTGTACATTTTTAATATATAAGGCAACACCTCCTCCCTTTTTCCCCTGTCTATCCTTCCTGAGCAAACTATACCCATCCACGCCAACATTCCAGTCGTGTGTATTATCCCACCAAGTTTCAGTAATGCCAATAATGTCATAGTTGTATTTATTTATTAGCACTTCCAGTTCTTCCTGCTTATTACCCATACTTCTTGCATTTGTATAAAGGCATCTTAGATACTGGTTTGATCTTGCCTCCCAGCTTTGCCCTGACCCTCCTTCCTCTCTGCCATTATAGCCCGTGCTCCCTCCTGTTTCCAACCCATCTCCCAGGTCTTGTTCCCCACTTACCTGTGGGCTTTGCTCACCTGTCCCCGTCGAACCTAGTTTAAAGCCCTCCTTACTAGGTTAGCCAGTCTGTGCGCAAATAAGGCCTTTCCCCGCTTCGAAAGATGAACGCCATCTGTTCTTAGCAGTCCTTCCTCAAATAGCATCCCGTGGTCGAGGAAGCCAAAGCCCTCCTGGCGACACCATCTTCGCAGCCAGGCATTCACCTCCACGATGCATCTGTTTCTGCCCAGACCCCTACCTTCAACAGGAAGAATCGAAGAGAATACCACCTGCGCTCCAAACTCCTTAACCCGTACTCCCAGAGCCCTGTAGTCACTCTTGATCTGCTCAGTGTCACACCTCGCAGTATCATTTGTGCCCACATGGATGAGTAGCATGGGGTAGCAGTCAGAAGGCTGGATAATCCTCGACAATGCCTCTGTAACATCTCGGATACGGGCCCCTGGCAGGCAGCATACCTCCCGGGATGAACGGTCAGGGCGACAGATGGGTGTCTCCATCCCCCTCAGCGGAGAGTCTCCAACCACCACTACCCTACGTTTCTTATCAGTGGTGGCAGCAGACCTCCCAGCCTTAGGGGTACGAGGCTTCACCCCCTTAACTGCTGGGGGTGATTTCTTCTCTCCTGTATCAAGAAGAGCATAACGGTTATCTTTTACCACAGCAGGAGGGTTCGCAGCAGGGGTGGAGCACTGCCTGCTGCTAGAAGTAACCAGCTGGCTGTGTCCACCCTGAGCCTCCTCCTCCACTGGTGTGTCAGACACACCCTGAGGCATCTCCTCCTCCACTGGTGTGTCGGTAGTCCTGTCAACTGGGACAGCACCGTCAGCTTTCTCCACATGGATACTGTCCAGGAATTGCTCATGGACATGGATGTTCCTCAGCCTGGCCACCTCCTCCTGTGCTCTCCCACCTGCTGCCTGAGAGATTCCACCAGTAGGCACCTTTCACATTGGATGCCACCCCCAGCCTGGATATCAGTAAGTGGAAATTGCAAATTACAGTCTTTGCAAGCCCACACCAGAATCTGGGTAAAAGCATCCATGCTTTGGTGCTCTGTCTGGCTACAGGCGTAGGTGGAGGAGACAGAAGCAGTGCTGGCCCAGGTGTTGCGGGTCCTCCTCACCATTGTAAGCCTCCCTCTGTCAAACTCTCTCAAATTCCCGTCTACAGCTCCCTGTCCGCTCCTCTCTGCTGTAAACAGAAAGGTTTTCGATGTGGCTCAGGTTATGGGTTCAGGGGACCAATGGGTCACAGATGAGACCGACAAGGGACCCCCCCTCCCTTCCTACTCCCCTTCCAAACTACCTTGCAAAACTCCCTGTTAGCAGCTCCTGTTTGCTAAGCTCCCTGGTCGCTTGTGCGCAGCTTTATAAAGCCCTGGCCTGAGTGAATGCCTCGCCCACTGGTTAAGGTTCAGCCAATTACCAGAGGCTTCTAGCTTTCAAACCTTCCTAGTAGCTCCACCTCCAACTGCCAGCTACAGCACACGGTCTTTCAAACAAACAAACCAAACAGACTGACAATTTGAGCAATTGGTCCTGAATTGACACTCTCAGTTGGGTCCCGCCAAAACCATAACGTCACACCCTGAATTCCAACCACCCAGCCCAAAACTGAAACTGAGCTAACTCCCTTCAGCCGGCCCCTTCCTTTTATCCGGGTTCCTGGGCAAAGGTGCTGACCCCCTCCCCCTACCTGGCTCAGGTTACAGGCTTAGGTCCTGTCCCTCACCTAAAGCCCTCCCCGGCTCTCCCATCCCCCACACAGACAGCCCCTACTCCATCACACTGTGCCTGAACTGAGAAAGGTCCATTGCAAAGGAGATGGTTGGGAATGGCCTGGGGAATTGTAACTCAGTCAGTATTAGTAGATGGGACGCTGGTTGATGGGAATTGGCTTTGCACTGGTTCAGCCATCAGCTTAGGACTGGGGAACACTTTGTCAGGGTACCCTGGCCAGCTCCCTTCACTGAGCCTGGTCTGGCTCGTTTCCCTGACCCCTTCCAGGCTGGCTTCCTTATGGAACACGCAGAGATGGCAGGACCCAGCTTGCCACAGTAGAAGCACAGGTTAAAGCATTCCCAGTGCTCTTTTTCCTCAGGGGCAAGTCCCCAGCAAGCTAGGTCTACCAGCACCGGCTCGACTGCCAGAGAGGAATCTGAGAGCGGGCGCTTGTGACCTCGCTCTTCATTCTTACCATCGCTCACCTAGCCAATTGTTGATCCAGACAACTAGATCAACACAAGTGTCCGGACCCGCTGGGGTTTCCACTTGGGCCAGCTCATCCTTGATCTCATCCCACAAGCTCTATTGGAACTGGGCTTGGAGCTACAGTTGAACTTACATAGAAACGTCACAGCAAGGGCCAGATTCAGGAGGAGAAGGACAGCAGTGACAATGCCCCCTGCCACCAAGGGACCGATTTCTAGAGAGGATTTCCTGTTGGCCTTTATGGCCGTGCTGAAAGAAATGGGCCCTTCCTGAACCTGTCTGTAAAGGATCAATTCAGCTGGCTGCTGCAGATACAGAGACAATTGGATTTCAATTGTGTGACGATGGATGATATAGTTAAACTCACTAAAAAGGGAATAGGGATCTCTAGATGGCTTGACAGCTTCCAAATGTACGAGTGGGAATGTCAGCTGGGTACCGATGTGTAGAACAATAATTAAGAACAATGCACGGGGCTTTGATCACCTCAAACCACAGATTGTAAAGAGAGACAGAGAAACACTTAATAGATTAAAAAAGAAAAAAATTACCTGTTGGAAAAAGAAAAATGTAAGTGTAACAATCACCTTACTAAAGCCCCAGAGCTCTCAGCCGTAGCTGGAAAGTAAGGGGATGAAAACAACAGGAAAACAGAAAGCTGCTACGAGAACGCAGGACATAGGTTCTCTCACCTATGTAGAACTTATTCAAAGCTTAAAATTAAAAAAAATCGCAGCTTAGAAATGTGAGCAGCTTAAATGTGTCACCTGTTCATAACCTGCAATTTACAACAGCAAAACTTCAGGATCGTAAAACCATTTTAGGAAAGAAGATTAGCCAGCAAGGTCTAGCCAAGCAAGTTTAAAATATTTATTTGGTCTTTTGTAATAAACTGCTTACAACATAACAAGGGAGTGCAGAATTTCAGAGAGCCCCTGTTTAAAAAGGAAATGCAAAATGAATTGACTTTTAAAAGATTCCACAAAAAATCCATCTGAACCTTTCATTCAGGGGTGCAAAGGTTGTGAGAGTTGCGAAGCTGAACCAGCAGCCACCCTCCCCAGGCAGTCGTTAAGGTGGGTCGTCAGACCTTCAGGTATCTCAAGGCTCTTACACAGTTTAACCTTTAAAATGTGAGACATGAGTTAGTCAATGAAAATAGGGACTCAAAGGGCATCAGAACCAGGTTAGCGCGGAGAGACTCTGGATCCCCTTTTCAGTAATAAAGCAAGAGTAAAAAAAGAGCGGCAGAAGGACAATAAACACAATACCTAACACCGGGCTGGGCAGATATTTTGGCCTGAGGGCCACATCAGGTTTAGTAAATTGCATGGAGGCTGGTTAGGGGAGGGGGTTGTGGCCCCCATGTCCTATCTGGCCCCTCCCATACCCCTGCCCCATCGAACCTCCCTGTTCCCTGATGGCCCCCCTGGGGCCCTTTGGGAGGTTTTGCTTTCAAAGATTCCCTTTGGGAACTACCAGGCCCCTGGCCACACCACTGCCACCACACAGCTCAGAGCACCAGGTCAGGCCGGGCTCTGCAGCTGCGCAGCCCCAGGAGCTCACAGCCCCCCACCCAGAGCCTTGCAGCCGCAGCAGAGCAAGCGAGCTGAGGCTGCAGGGGAGGGGGGATAGTGGGGGTGGGGCCAGGAGCTAGCATCCCGGTCCACGAGCTCAGAGGCCGGGTAGGATGGATCCGGCACGTGGGCCATAGTTTGCCCACCTCTGCCTAACATAGTATCTAAATACATCAATGTGGCTATGTAAACAGGTTGGGACTCACCACCCTGCGCCTCCTGCTGGTAACTCTGGGAATTAGCTCAATTCCAGTGGAGCGCCCCCTCCTGGTGGTGTCCCATCCGTTTTTCTGCCCTCGGTTGGCGTTTCTGGACCCACGTTGCTCCCTGCTCGGTGGCGTCCTCTTCAAGGCCACTGCCATCCGGCAGTGTCCCTTAGTCCATCTGGACCCCCTTCTGGGGATCGGTGATCAGCAGTCCTCCACTCCAGCCACCATGTGCAACCACACACCCTACAGTCTAACCCCTCTTGGCAGGGATCGGGTGTGGTCTATAATGGCTGCGCCCTACAGCCAATGGCTGGATGTACTGTAAGGAGGAAGGGGGGGACCCAGGCCCACCCTCTACTCTGGGTCCCGGCCCAGGGACCCTCTGGCCTCAGCCTCGCTGTCCTCTTTCTTTCTCCTCCTCTGTCTGTTTCCCTGGGCCGCTTCCCCTACGGCCCCTTGCACCTGCTAGGCCCTTCCCCTCAGGGCCTGCAGCCTGGCGGCTATGGGCTAGAGCCTTCTAGCCCCCTGAGCTGCCCAGCACTGTGCTGTCCACGGTGCTAGTCTCCCCCTTGGAGACTGACCTTCCCCTCTCAAAGGCCAGGGACAGACTGACTGCTCCTGCTCTGGGCAGCCTTTATATAGGGGTGAGCCTGGCCCTGATTGGTTCCCTCCAATCTGGGCCCTGACTGGCTCCCCATAAGCCCTTTTCTGATTGGCTCCCGGGCTGCGCAGGCTCCCTGGCCTCCCCAGCCCATCCTCCCAGGGAGCGGGGCAGTCCGCCCCACTACAGACTAATATAATGTTATTGCAAATAAAAAGTGGCAGTTCAATGCTGCAAGGAGTGTGCATTCCTACGAAACCTGCAGCGTTCACAATAAAGGGGGCAGAAGAAATATATACAAGATGTTCTACTTCATTAGAACCCTATAAGGGCTCCAGAGGGGAATCACCAGAGGTTGTGTTTTCTTTTTCAGGAAGCTGGGTGCTTTAAACCAAGCAGACACTGGCAGGATGGGATTTGAACTATTAACCTAGCCCCTCTACAGGTATATCCAGTGGTGTCTACCACAGCTCCCCAGAGCCACCCAACCTAGCACTCCCAGGCCCAGAGCACAATTTCCCGGCTGAGATGCTGCAGAAAACTTCTCGAGCTCATTCCATATTTTTCCTTGGAAGCCAAAGGTCATTTGCACTGTCAAAAAATGGTGAATTCCCACCCAGGAAGAGGCTAAGAAAATTCACCCTCCTGCCAGAGGTTGGCACAACTAGTGGGAGTAAAAATTTTTCCAAACAAATGGGGAAAAAACTGCTTATGTTTTTGCTAAACACTCCCTCCTGCCCCCAGCTTTAGGTCAATGTTAGATCTATCATAGAAGATTAGGATTGGAGCTAGACCTCAGGAGGTATCTAGTCAAACCTCCTGTTCAAAGCAGGACCATCCCCAGCTAAATCATCCCAGCCAGGACTTTATCAAGCCTGACCTTAAAAAGCTCTAAGGAAGGAGATTCTACCTGGTCAGAATTATTCAAAATTAAAATTGTGATGGAGAGAAAGAAACCAGGGAAACAATTTTTCACAATAATTTCTCCAATTTCCAATTCCCCTGGTCATGAGCCGGGTTGGCCACACCCTCCAAACCTGGATTTGCCAGAGGATTATGGCCAAGCTGTGAGGTTGTTTTGCTCATATCTCCTGAGACTGTATCTTGGGGCAGTGTCATCATTCATCTCATGGCAGCAGCGTTGAGGGTCCTCAGTCACTGACCAGCATCCCCTTGTGCTTGGCACTGTACCAGCACAGAGCAAGATGTCTGTACTGGAGCTTCCCCTGCAATCAGATCCCCCCTCATTCTCCTCTAAGCCAAGTGCTTAGACCCTTTGCATGGCTGGCCAGGGGAAGAGTCTTCATGACCCCTCCTCAGCAGGGGTTAATTACCTGCCTCGGTGCGTGGAGGAATCGTGCCCAGAGGGGTCGTGTCAGGATGGCACCGGGGGCCGGATTTCCCAGGCGATAGTTGGGAAGGGATGGCACAAATCAGCCGTTATCTCTCTGTGCATCCAGGACTCTTCTGCATGATGACAGGGTCCCGGAAGCTCTGCCTCTCTGGGGAGGAGGAGGAATGCAGGGTCAGCTCTTTTGCTTTAGTTCATTCACGCCAGAAATGGGGCAGGACAGGGACTGATAAGGGACCGAGCATGCTGGGACAGCCAGCCGGGCATCACCCAGTGGTCAGCGCCGGTCAGTGGAAATCCGGAACCGCCCATGACTGAGGGTAGAGTCAGGCCCGGATCCAAGGAACTGGAGTCCCAAGTGCTGGCGGCCAAGGAAGCCCCTGGGGCTGCTTCTGGTCAGCTGTGGTGCAGCCCGAGCCAGGCTCCCGAGCTGGATGCTCCCCGCATGCTGGGCCTGCGGAGCAGGGACTCAGAGGCACTCACAGTCCAAGCTCTGGGTGGGCATTAGACCCCCCAGCCCTGCACATGCGTTGGTTCGTTGGGTCCCTGCTGCCATCACTGCATGTGCCCCCTCCGGCTGCTGCCTTGGAGCCCTCGGTGGATGGGCCTGGCACATCCAGCTCCCATGTGTGTGGAGTGCAGCTCTCTCATTTGCCAAGGGGGGGCGGTGCCAGAGGTACCCCAACAGCGGCAGATGCTACAGCAGCTTCTAGGCCTTGGGGTCTCTCTCCCTGCAGGAATCCCATCAGCACCCCACTCTGCCAAGCACAGTTCGCTTCCTAACCCACCCTGGGATCCCCCTCCCAGCTCGGCCCACCCACCTCCTCAGAGCACCCGGCTCCTGGCAGTGGGGGAGCTGCCAGCGCCCCAGCCTCACACCAGGGCTTCAGACCCCTGAAGGGCGCTTACAACGCCCCCAGTCCTCCTCACTCCCAGAAGGAAGAGGAGCTGCCACTTGCCGCTTCTATCTGGAGCAGCAAGACCCACAAGGGAATGCCAGTGCCCTGCCCTCTCTCTTCCCTCCTGGAGCATGGGGAGCTGCCAGGCATCTGAATTCCTTGCCCCAGAGGTGCCACACCCTAACCTGCACCCTGCTCACCATGCACCTCTTCCCTCAGCCACAGGGTGGGGGTGGGAACCAGTAGCACCCAGCAAATCTCCATGGGCCTGGAGCCCAGACATCATCCTGTCAGGGACTCTAACCCCGACGGCAAAGTTCGTTGTCTGACCGCAAGAGAGACAGGCAACACCAGCAAGGTCCGATCAAAAGCTCTTTATTGACAAGTGCACGCATCAATAGAGAGCAGCTCGTCTCCAGAGAGAACCAGCCCCCTCTTACATCTTAGTATAAGCCTATATAGACAGTTCCATCGCGTCATAAATTATTCACTGGAGCAACCCACCCCCTTCTTCTAACAACTAGAAACTAGACACCTTTAGTATACATGCATGCCTAAAGTTAGAAATGTAGGGGAGTTAAAAACAAACAAAGAACAAAACCAGGGAGTGAAAACAAGGAGGCTGGGAAACTAGGGCTCTTATCACTTCTTCGAAGGAGCTGCCCGAACGCAGCACATCTGGTACTATGCCAGGAATGCAGCTTCTCTTTTATCTCACTTTTTCCCAGCGCTTGTGAGACATGCTGCTGCTTTTCAGTGTTTTGCACTCAGGGATTACCCACAAACCTCTGTTAGCCTGACTTTGGTCAGGTTGGCATACCTGGTTTTGTCTGCTATATCTTTATTCAGGCCTAACAATCCCCCCTTTGTCCCTAGAGGACCATAATGGGACTCTTGGGACACATATTCATTTAACAATTGTACGCGGGAGGCTAGTAAACCATGACCCAAGGTTTGAGTGGAGGTCCTTAAAACTAAAAGTGTGATCAAGAGATATAGCATGGAAAACAACAGAACATTTTTAATAGCTTGTAAATCCTTGTCAATTAAGCCAGAGTGATTAACAGAAAAGCAACATTTTTCCCCGATGCGAGCACAAGCTTCTCCCTAATTTAGCATTTATGGCATTTAGCACACATTTATTTTGCAAAGTTACTTTTGCTACTTCATCAGTCTTTTGTTGCAACTTTTGGAAAGCGTCTATTAATGCATTAGCTGTTTTTTTTTTTTTAAGCTCTGCAGAAATATTTACAACTGCTCTCTTGAGCTTAGCCACCCACAATCCAGGAATGAGTGCACGGACAAAAGAGTGGAATTCTGTTTGTCTGACAACTAAGGGATTGGGGCACTGACTATAAATCAGTTAGGTATACCAAGTGGTCTAATTTTCCAGATGTTTCGGTGAATAATCCAGTTTCATGTGCATCCTCCCCATGGACCCGTCAGGATTCGGTATGTGGAAGCCCACACCCCCCGGTCCAAATGCTTGGAAGGAGCACTGTAAATGTTTACACTTTCACCCAGAAAGTCTTTAGTATATTTTCATGACCACAGATTAGATGGTACTTCTGATGTTTCTGTAAGGGCAGTGGGCCAAGTCTGGTACTCAAGATCACTCCGAATGGCCATTAGCTGGTCATTCAGGAAATTCGGAATCTCCAAACATACTAGATCCCACTGCAATGCCTTCCCAGCCTCAGTGATATTTAATACCATCTTTCCTTGGTGTAGTACTATATTACATTTGTTATTTAACTATTTTAGGTACTTTTAAAAGGCATTGACATTAATAGCATAGGAGGGGGTTACAGTATTAGTCACTGGAATGGTTTCAATACAGGTAAAATTTCCAGTGGCAGAACAAACTCTTCGGGTACTTGTTATTTAAAATTCAATACATGCTGAAGAATTTATCCAGAACACAGGGTACAGCCTGTAGAATAAACCCCAAAATCCAATCAATACCACATTCCCAAGCATGGGTCCCACAAATTTTTTCTGCCAGTGTACAATTCTTTGTTTCTTCACCAGGGTCAGTTCTTAATGTCCTTTCTAGTCAGGAATTCCTGGACTTTGGCAATTTCAGTGGAGTGAGTGTTCCTTCTTCTTTCCCAAAACCGTCGTGGTGCAGCATCATGTAGGGCAGAGGTTACTAGCACATAACCCTGTAATGGCTTTGCTTTTTGTAGAAAAATTCAAAGGCACAATAGATCTGTCGGTGGACAAGGGAGAGGTTACTAGCACGTCACTTTGTACTTTTTCCCTACTGTCCAGAAGACACAGTGGAGCTAGAAGGAGAAATAGGCTAATCATCAGTAGGAGAATTCTCCCGAGTTGGAGGGGTCTTTTTGCAGTGAGAATCATGAGTCCAAACAGTCAGTCTTTGGCACTTCACAGCGGTGTTGGTAGTCATCAGGACTTAAGGGCCTTTTCAGCATGGAGCCAAGGCAGTCTTTCGTTGGTGGACCTTTACATCAATCTCGTCTCCTGGTTGTAAGGAGTGGCAGGGCTGCTAGGGTCTTTGGGTAGCGCTTCCTTACCTGTGAGAAAAGAAACTTAACACATTTCATTAGTGCCTGGCAGTGTTTTTCAGATCTCATAGCTGCATGGGCAAATTCAAGCTCTCCTTTTCCTGGTTGTTAACCAAGTCTTAACTGTGAGCAGTGTCCTTGAATGGAGTCAGTGTGTTATCTATAGCCTGAGCTTGCTATTTTATTTTATTTTATTTTTTTAGTTAATTTATTTTGTTCTTTGTCCTTCTTTCCTTCTTGGCTTCTTTTAACCTGCAAAGGAAACTTTTACTTTTTACTTATACACATTTTTCCCAACAATGAATACCTGCACACTGTCATTATACAGTACATTAGTCTTATTATTTAATGTATGCCACATATACCCTTTCACTAAAATAACTTTATTACAGAACTTTGGAGCAACAGGCCAGGACAAGCACACCCACTTTGAGGAGTTCACTTAATACAACCTGTAGTCCAATAGCTTCCCACCATCCCCAGCCCTCTGGCTAGAAATCTGAGGTAGCCAGAAGGATCCCATGTACAATATGGGGAGTGGGTTAACTTTTCATGTCTTTGCTTTCAAAGACTGTTGGTATGCAAATTTTAACAACAATTTTTGCAATTAACAATTTGGCCAATGAAGTTTCTTTTTCTTACTTAAGGAAATGCATTAGACTTTAATTATCACATTGTCCTGATTTATTTAAACACTTTGTATTCCAAGTTGAACAAAACAAGTATGTGCATTTTAATTTAACCTTTTTTGCCTGATTCCAAACCAGACCATCCCATGAAAACACTAAACACAACAATTTCGGCCACAAGACAAACACCACAAGACAGAACATAGAACACAAAACATAATTCCTATTGTGCCAGTAAATGCATGGTACGTTGAATGCTGTTCAGCTGGCATCAGTTTTCTCTGATTATCTGAAAGACAAAAAAAACAGAGGTCTACCCCTTCTGGGCAGTCAATCATTGCTTAAAATAGACAAATACCCTTGTTGATTTCAGGAAAAACAGAGGATTTATCCCATATTTTATGTGTTTCATAGGCAGCCCAGGTTTCAGTGGCTCCTACCTTATCAGTTAGATAATTTGCATTAATACAGATGCTTTCTGGCTTGCTTTTTACTTTTAACTGTTGCTTTCAAACACTGAAAGAAAACATCACTACTTATAGTGCCCTTACAGCCTAATAAAATTTTAATTACATAGCACTATATACATTCTTCAGCTAATTTAACTAAATTCTAAATGATTGCAATTAACAATTTCTTTGCCTCAATTTATTTACAAACATTTCAAAGACACCAAGAACTTTCCTCTTTAGCATTTTTACAAAGTTCAACT
This sequence comes from Gopherus evgoodei, assembly GCF_007399415.2. Taxonomy (NCBI): domain Eukaryota; kingdom Metazoa; phylum Chordata; order Testudines; family Testudinidae; genus Gopherus; species Gopherus evgoodei. The sequence goes on from NC_044326.1 coordinate 1,112,882, forward strand.
GCTGTTTTCTTCAGCAACTACAGAGTTAACTTCTCACTCTCCCTTAAATCACTTGCTTGTCTCCCAACAGCCACTTTTATCAACTCAAATCACCATTCCAAGTAAGTCCTGGGTATCTGAAATCCCCAGGCTTACACTTACTTACTCCTTCCTTCCACTACACCCTCAACATTTTCCAACCTGTTTTCCAATCTCTCTGTCTGTTGCCTGCCCGCCTGGGCCCAATCCTGCTTTTCTCACTGAATCGTCCCTTCCATAGGCACCAACTTGTTCCACTACCAGTTTAGCTAGGAGGGTGGGCTTCTCAACTAGCCCCCACCCCTCCTGGTCTCTTCCCTTAAACTTTCTCACTCACAAGACTACCCAAGTCCTCCTTCATGAGGCTTGCCACCTAGACGAAGACACATGGCCCTTGGGCAAAGGCCATTTACTTAACATATAAGTTAAAGGACTATTCTTAGAGGGTTTACCCAGAGACTCATTCATCTGTTTGACACTTAAACAGAAAAGAGACTTACACAGAGAGCAGAGGGAATTACAGTCTAAGCCAGACTTTCCCACTTCTATACACTGACCGCTACAGGGGATGGGACAGAAGGATCTCAATTCCACCTCAGAGCTCTCTCGCACACATGGCTTCCACTCCGAGGAATTATGAACGAGAGGTTCAGTTCCGCCCACACTCCTAACACCCAAATGAACAGAGCAAAAAAAACCCAACAGTAACTGGTTAAATAGAACAGAACCAGAACCAGATAGTGTTTCCTTATCCTATTAGGACTCACTTTTACTCATGCAGTTCTCAGCATATAACACTAACGGTACCAAGCAAAGCAAACACAAAATAACAAGGGTAAAACAAATAGATGGTGTAAATTCTGCAGGGCTCCCCTGTCATAAACAGATAGCTAAGGGTTAATGTCTCTTTCACCTGAAACACCTGACCAGAGAACCAATCAGGAAACTGGAATTTTTTCAACTTTGGGTGGAGGGAATTGTGTGTCTGAGTCTTTTGTCTGTCTGCCTGCTTCCTCTGAGCTTTGGAGAAGTAATTCTATTTTCTAGTCTTCTGTTTCTAAGTGTAAGGACAAAGAGATCAGATAGTAAGTTCTATGGTTTCTTTTCTTTGGTATTTGCATGAATATAAGTGCTGGAGTGCTTTGATTTGTATTCTTTTTGAATAAGGCTGTTTATTCAATATTCTTTTAAGCAATTGACCCTGTGTTGTATCATCTTAATACAGAGAGAACATTTGTATTTTTTCTTTCTTTTTTATATAAAGCTTTCTTTTAAGACCTGTTGGAGTTTTTCTTTACTTCAGGGAAATTAAGTCTGTACTCACCAGGGAATTGGTGGGAGGAAGAAATCAAGGGGAGAGCTGTGTGTTGGATTGCTAGCCTGATTTTGCATTTCCTCTGGGTGAAGAGGAAAGTGCTTTTGTTCCAGGATTGGGAACAGAGAGGGGGAGTCACTCTGTTTGGATTCACAGAGCTTGTGTCTGTGTATCTCTCCAGGAGCACCTGGAGGGGGGAAGGGAATTAGGATTATTTCCCTGTGTTGTGAGACTCAAGGGATTTGGGTCTTGGGGTCCCCAGGGAAGGTTTTTCAGTGGGACCAGAGTGCCCCAAAACACTCTAATTTTTTGGGTGGTGGCAGCAGGTACCAGGTCCAAGCTGGTAACTAAGCTTGGAGGTTTTCATGCTAACCCCCATATTTTGGACGCTAAGGTCCAAATCTGGGACTAAGGTTATAACATGAGTGGCAGCGGCGGGATATAGACGGAATCCAGAAGCCAGTAGAAATATTATATTTTTCTTTTCTCTGCTAAGGGCTTTTTAGCAGAGAGAAACAGTTTGGTTTTAAAAGGGAACCAGAGAAATTTTTTTTTTCTGCTCTCTCTAGCAGTTTGTGGTTTGCATGTTAAGCGAGAAGACTGTTGAGGGTCTTTTGTCATGCAATAGCCCTCCCATTAGGAGGCAAGTACCAGCACTTATATGCATGCAAATAAAGTGGTTTTTCTGGTTTCCCTTAATTGAACATTAGCTAGAGAGAGAAAAGGAAAAAAGCACTGTTGCTAGGCAGACTCCAGGAGGGAACAGAGCCTGCAGTGCAGAAGATAAACACCGGAGGGCACCCCAACACAAGAAAACAGGAATCATGACTTCTAAGGCAAAAATGGAGGCCGAAGAACAAATCAAAGAAGCTGAACACAGGCGACAACTGGAAATAAAACAAAAAGAGATGGAGATAAAAGAAAAGGAAGAAAGCATCAAACTGGCAGCCTTCCAAAGAGAACAGGCAGCCCAAGAGGCAGCACACAAAAGAAAACTAGAAGAAGAAGAGGTAGCCTACCGAAGGAAACAAGCAGAAGAAGAGTTGGCCCACAGAAGGAAGGAAGAAGAAGAGGAGGCGGCCCACCACCGAGAACTGGAAAAACAACAAAAAGAGAATGAAGAGAAGGAAAAACAGAGAAAACATGAACTGGAGTTGGCAAAAGCTGGGCTGCATGTGCCAGCCAACCCTAACAACCCGGCGCCCATTATTGCTCCACAGCACAGGAAATTTCCCACCTACAAGGCAGGTGATGACACCGAGGCCTTCTTGGAAAATTTTGAAAGAGCCTGTCTTGGGTACAGCATCCCCGAAGACCAGTACATGGTAGAATTAAGGCCACACCTCAGTGGACCTTTAGCAGAGGTGGCAGCTGAAATGCCCAAGCCGCAAATGAATGACTATAAACTTTTTCAAACCAAGGCCAGATACAGGATGGGGATAACCCCAGATCATGCCCGTCGGTGCTTCAGAACCCAAAAGTGGAAACCAGAGGTGTCATTTCCCAAACACGCCTACTACATTGCAAAAAACTATGAGGCCTGGTTAACAGGAAACAACATTCAAACCTTGGAAGAACTGAACCTCCTCATACAAATGGAGCAGTTCTTGGACGGTGTTCCTGAAGACATCACACGGTACATACAAGATAGAAATCCCAAAAATATCTCTGAGGCGGGGGAGATTGGAGCCAAATGGATGGAACTGGCAGAAAGCAAGAAAGCTACTGTCAAGGGGAACGATTACCACAGGGGGCACACAGACCATAAACCCTACAACCGAGGACAGCCAAAGACCCCACATACCACCCAAGTAAAGCCACAGATACCCTACCCTTCAACCTCACCAGTCTCCAGTAACTCACCTCGGCCCAGTGACCCATCAGATGGAAAATGCTTTAAGTGTAATGAACTGGGACATATCAAGGCCAACTGTCCAAAGAACACCATGCGAGTGCAATTCATTACACCACCATCACACCAAAGATCCCCAGGCCCGGATGCCTCTCAAATACCCGTGGAGCGAAGGGAAAATTTGAGAGTGGGCGGAAAGAAGGTTACTGCGTGGAGAGACATGGGGGCACAAGTGTCAGCTATCCACCAATCCTTCGTTGACCCCAAATTCATCAACCCAAAGGCCAAAGTTACAATTTACCCCTTCATGTCACAAGCTGTAGACTTGCCTACAGCTCAACTGCCTGTCCAGTACAAAGGCTGGTCAGGAATGTGGACTTTTGCAGTCTATGACAATTATCCTATCCCCATGCTACTGGGGGAAGACTTGGCCAACCAGGTGAGGCGGGCCAAGAGAGTGGGAATGGTTACCCGTAGCCAAACCAGGCAAGCTTCCAGACCCATTCCTGTTCCTGAGCCGTCCACAGAGGCCCCGTCTGTGTTACCAGTGACCCAGACAGAGGTAGTGGACCCGGATTCCATGCCTACCACTGAAACAGCCACAGCATCTCCAGTCCCAGGCCCGGAACTGGAACAGCAACCAGCACCAGCAAGTGCAACCACATCTTCAAACTCAACGCCAGAGGGCGCCAGTGAGCCAGAACTGGCAGAAGCAACAGACAGCCATACTCAAAAGGCTCAGCCAGAGCCTGAAATACCCTCAGGTGCACCAGCGGAGAGCGGTTCACCAGCAACGGAAACAACCCCATCACCTACATCGCTTCCAGAGGGACCAAGCCCAAGTCCACAGTCTGAGGAAGAACTGGTGACCCCAGCCTCAAGGGAACAGTTCCAGGCTGAGCAGGAAGCAGATGACAGCCTTCAGAAAGCTTGGGCGGCAGCACGGAGCACCCCACCGCCTCTCAGCTCTTCTAATCGATCCCGGTTTGTTATAGACCAAGGACTTTTATACAAGGAGATTCTTTCTGGTGGACACCGGGAAGAATGGCAGCCGCAAAAACAGTTGGTGGTTCCAACTAAGTACCGGGAGAAGCTCTTAAGCTTAGCCCATGATCATCCCAGTGGCCATGCTGGGGTGAACAGAACCAAAGACCGGTTGGGGAAGTCCTTCCACTGGGAGGGGATGGGCAAGGATGTTGCCAAGTATGTCCGGTCTTGTGAGGTATGCCAAAGAGTAGGTAAGCCTCAAGACCAGGTCAAGGCCCCTCTCCAGCCACTCCCCATAATTGAGGTCCCATTTCAGCGAGTAGCTGTGGATATTCTGGGCCCTTTTCCAAAAAAGACGCCCAGAGGAAAGCAGTACGTACTGACTTTAGTGGACTTTGCTACCCGATGGCCAGAAGCAGTAGCTCTAGGCAACACCAGGGCTAACACTGTGTGCCTGGCCCTAACAGACATCTTTGCCAGGGTAGGTTGGCCCTCTGACATCCTTACAGATTCAGGGTCTAATTTCCTGGCAGGGACCATGGAAAAACTGTGGGAAACTCATGGGGTGAATCACTTGGTTGCCACCCCGTACCACCATCAAACCAATGGCCTGGTGGAAAGGTTCAATGGAACTTTGGGGGCCATGATACGAAAATTCATCAACGAATTCTCCAATAATTGGGACCTAGTGTTGCAGCAGTTGCTGTTTGCCTACAGGGCTGTACCACATCCCAGTTTAGGGTTTTCACCATTTGAACTTGTGTATGGTCACGAGGTTAAGGGGCCATTACAGTTGGTGAAGCAGCAATGGGAGGGGTTTACGCCTTCTCCAGGAACTAACATTCTGGACTTTGTAAGCAACCTACAAAGCACCCTCCAACGCTCTTTAGCCCTTGCTAGAGAGAACCTAAAGGATGCTCAAGAAGAGCAAAAGGCCTGGTATGACAGACATGCCAGAGAACGTTCCTTCAAGGTAGGAGACCAGGTTATGGTCTTGAAGGCGCAACAGGCCCATAAGATGGAAGCATCATGGGAAGGACCATTCACGGTCCAAGAGCGCCTGGGAGCTGTGAACTACCTCATAGCATTTCCCAATTCCTCACTAAAGCCTAAAGTGTACCATGTTAATTCTCTCAAGCCTTTCTATTCCAGAGACTTACAGGTTTGTCAGTTTACAGTCCAGGGAGATGATGCTGAGTGGCCTGACGGTGTCTACTACGACGGGAAAAAAGACGGTGGCGTGGAAGAGGTGAACCTCTCAACCACCCTGGAACGTCTGCAGCGGCAACAAATCAAGGAGCTGTGCACTAGCTTCGCCGCATTGTTCTCAGCCACCCCAGAACGGACTGAACGGGCATACCACTCCATTGATACAGGTAATGCTCACCCAATCAGAACCCCACCCTACCGGGTGTCTCCTCATGCCCAAGCTGCTATAGAACGGGAGATCCAGAACATGCTACAGATGGGTATAATCCGCTCATCTACCAGTGCATGGGCATCTCCAGTGGTTCTGGTACCCAAACCAGATGGGGAAATACGCTTTTGCGTGGACTACCGTAAGCTAAATGCGGTAACTCGTCCGGACAACTATCCAATGCCACGCACTGATGAGCTATTGGAAAAGTTGGGACGTGCCCAGTTCATCTCTACAATAGACTTAACCAAAGGGTACTGGCAAGTACCGCTAGATAAACCTGCCAAGGAGAGGTCAGCATTCGTCACCCATGCGGGGGTGTATGAATTCAATGTCCTTCCTTTCGGCCTTCGAAATGCACCCGCCACCTTCCAGAGGCTGGTAGACGGTCTACTAGCTGGACTGGGAGAATTTGCAGTTGCCTACCTCGATGATGTGGCCATTTTTTCAGACTCCTGGCCCGAACACCTACTCCACCTGGAAAAGGTCTTTGAGCGCATCAGGCAGGCAGGACTAACTGTTAAGGCCAAAAAGTGTCAAATAGGCCAAAACAGAGTGACTTACCTGGGGCACCAGGTGGGTCAAGGAACCATAAACCCCCTACAGGCCAAAGTGGATGCTATCCAAAAGTGGCCTGTCCCAAGGTCAAAGAAACAGGTCCAATCCTTCTTAGGCTTGGCCGGATACTACAGGCGATTTGTACCACACTACAGCCAAATCGCTGCCCCATTGACCGACCTAACCAAAAAGACCCAGCCAAATGCCGTTAAGTGGACTGATGAGTGTCAAAAAGCCTTTACCCAGCTTAAGGCAACGCTCATGTCGGACCCTGTGCTCAGGGCCCCGGACTTTGACAAGCCATTCCTAGTAACCACGGATGCATCTGAGCGTGGTATAGGAGCAGTACTCATGCAGGAAGCAACAGATCACAACTTCCATCCTGTCGTGTTTCTCAGCAAAAAACTGTCTGAGAGGGAAAGTCACTGGTCAGTCAGTGAAAAGGAATGCTATGCCATTGTGTACGCCCTGGAAAAGCTACGCCCATATGTTTGGGGACGGCGGTTCCAACTACAAATGACCATGCTGCACTAAAGTGGCTTCATACTTCCAAGGGGAACAACAAGAAACTTCTTCGTTGGAGTTTAGCTCTCCAAGATTTTGATTTTGAAATTCAACACATCACAGGAGCTTCTAACAAAGTTGCTGATGCACTCTCCCGTGAGAGTTTCCCAGAATCCAGTAGTTAAAAAGTGTTCTTAAAATGTAAAAGTCTGTTAGTTATATACTTAGTAGTATATGTAAAGGTGCATGTGTTGTATTAATCTGTTTATTTTCAAGTTCTAAAAGGAAATTGCCGCCAGTGAGCTTCCCCACTGTCTGCAATTTGGGGGGCGTGTCATAAACAGATAGCTAAGGGTTAATGTCTCTTTCACCTGAAACACCTGACCAGCGAACCAATCAGGAAACTGGAATTTTTTCAACTTTGGGTGGAGGGAATTGTGTGTCTGAGTCTTTTGTCTGTCTGCCTGCTTCCTCTGAGCTTTGGAGAAGTAGTTCTATTTTCTAGTCTTCTGTTTCTAAGTGTAAGGACAAAGAGATCAGATAGTAAGTTCTATGGTTTCTTTTCTTTGGTATTTGCATGAATATAAGTGCTGGAGTGCTTTGATTTGTATTCTTTTTGAATAAGGCTGTTTATTCAATATTCTTTTAAGCAATTGACCCTGTGTTGTATCATCTTAATACAGAGAGAACATTTGTATTTTTTCTTTCTTTTTTATATAAAGCTTTCTTTTAAGACCTGTTGGAGTTTTTCTTTACTTCAGGGAAATTAAGTCTGTACTCACCAGGGAATTGGTGGGAGGAAGAAATCAAGGGGAGAGCTGTGTGTTGGATTGCTAGCCTGATTTTGCATTTCCTCTGGGTGAAGAGGAAAGTGCTTTTGTTCCAGGATTGGGAACAGAGAGGGGGAGTCACTCTGTGTAGTTTCACAGAGCTTGTGTCTGTGTATCTCTCCAGGAGCACCTGGAGGGGGGAAGGGAATTAGGATTATTTCCCTGTGTTGTGAGACTCAAGGGATTTGGGTCTTGGGGTCCCCAGGGAAGGTTTTTCAGTGGGACCAGAAGTTCCGCCCACACTCCTAACACCCAAATGAACAGAGCAAAAAAACCCAACAGTAACTGGTTAAATAGAACAGAACCAGAACCAGATAGTGTTTCCTTATCCTATTAGGACTCACTTTTACTCATGCAGTTCTCAGCATATAACACTAACGGTACCAAGCAAAACAAACACAAAATAACAAGGGTAAAACAAATAGATGGTGTAAATTCTGCAGGGCTCCCCTCTTCTTAATTGCTCACCAAACTGTGACAAATTTCTGTTACCAATCTATCCCTCGTGTCAGGTGATCAGGCTGACACTACAGGATCGTTGGGGGAAGATAAAGAAAACACATCATATAACTGAATTTTAAAGCTTCATTAATAAAATAATAAAACAACAACGGAGAGTGTTGGGAATGCTCCCACATCACTCAGGAAAATATTAATGCCCCAAGCCCGAAGCTCCTTTCATACTTACACACGTACGTTCAGACTGGCCACTTCTGTGTATAATGTTCAGAGGAGGGGGAGAGGTGGAAGGGAGATTATCCTGTTTACAGCTCGTCCAGAATTTCCAATATGCTTCTTCTCTTGGGAGGGCTGTTCTCTTACACCCTGGAATTTCCTGCGGCGTCTCTTTCAGAGATTCCAGTCCAGGTCGGCTGCCTGTGGCTTCTTTGGTGTCACCAAGCCACACCGACTCCAGGGTCACAAAGGCACACTGTTGGATCTTACTGGACAGTTAAGCTTTGCAAATGTAATTTTAGTTCTGTAACTTGTATTTCCTTTGCTTCGCCTCTGTCTATATTTTTTCCTTCACAGCCAGCTGGGGCCGAAAGCAGCCTCTCCCTTCACCAAGCACAGTCCGCGCCGATTCCTGACCCTGAACGCAGAGCAACCCCCTCCTTCCATCCCGGGACCAAGATGATTTTTAAATTAACCCGTTCCTTATGTCTTTTTTTTTTCTTTTTCTCTTTCCCATTAAACATTCTAGTAGCAATGCTAACTACTTTAGACAAACTTTTTCCTTGCGTACCATTTGGATGCTCTCTAAATCTTTTTGCAATATCCTTTGCACATTGTGACATGAAAACCATTTTAACCATCTCCTTTCCATGATTAGTTTCAGGATTTAAATTCCCATGCTTTTTAACTTCACAAATTAGTCGAGCACAAAAGTCAGAGAGGTGCTTATCTGGATGCTGAACACAAGCAGTCACCTTGCTCCAATTTGGAGTAACCTCCCCTGCATCTCTAATACCATTCAAAACAGCTTTTAAAAATTCATCCAACTTTGTCTTTTGAGCTGGATTATTGGGATTCCAGTTAGGGTCAGTAATTAGCCAAGGTGCATTCAAATGAGCTGCAGATTTTTCTTTTACTTTTTGTCTTTCATCTTTTGTCATGAGAGTATCTAATAACTGATTTACATTTGCCCAAGTGGGCACATGAGTGAAAAAGATTGTGCAGAACATTCTTTCCACTGCCTCAGGATTGTCTCATAAGTGAGGCATAGTGCACTGCCAGTTAAACAAATTTGAAGTTGCAAACAGGATATGGGTAAAACCATCTCATGTTCCCCAGCAACCAGTAGAACCAGATAAGTTCTCAACGAGGCTTATCATATCAGGGGTGTCTCAGAAACATTCTCCCTTATGGAGTTAAGTAACCTAGTGGGGGTCCACAAGGGCAAGGACGAGGGCTGCTGTAATATTGGGGGTGTTTGAAAAGCAGTCCCTGACCAAGTTTGCAAAAGGCTGGCTGGAGGCTGCACAGAGGGGGTGAGGCTGCCTGATTCTTCTGAAGATGAGGGACCATCACTCTGAGCTCCCCCTTGATTCTCCTCTGTCCCTGAACTGTCCCTAACCTGCTTTTGAATCTTTGCACTCCATAAGGTGGGGAAAAACAGGAACAAAATTGTCCTCCTCCCGGTGCAGCTCTGGGGCATATGGTGGGGGATTTTTTTTTTTACAAGAGCTCTCCATACAAACAGCTTCAAAAGCTATCCATCCCTCCATGGGTTCATAATTATACCATACAAACAAGTAATCCATTTGTCCCGGCCTAAGATCAACCAAAATATCCCTTAAGGAGTTCATCCTATCTGTGGAAAAGGTTTCACCCTCCGGCCAGTCTCTAGTCGGGGACAAATGAAAGGTAAATGATGGCCATTGGATCCAACACAGATTTCTCATCTTAAATTTAATTAGGCCAGCTGTCTCAGAAATCTCTTTCCAATCTCTAAGTATCAGAGACAACGGGGCGTCCCCCGGGCACTTATTGCCAACTTGTCCCATTTTAATGAAGGGACTCTAACCCCTCTTTCCCAGGTCGAGGTAAAGGGACTCTAACCCCCACCTCCCAGCGTCGAGCGCTTGCTTACCTCTCCAGGGACTTGAACACCTGGACTGGGACTCAAACCCAGACAACTTGGATCCTGCGCAAACCTGGACTGGGACTCTAACCCAGACCTGGACTGGGACTCTAACCCAGACCTAAGTAGTCAGGGACTCTAACCCCGACAACCTGGACCCTACTCAACGGGTAGGTGGACATTGCTGGATTTCTACGAGCTTCAGCTGGTTCACAGAACACGCCTTATCGCCAACGCAGAGATCAGATCACCAGGCAAGGCTCCTCTAAACTGGAGGATGCGCGCTGCGTTGCCTCAGGGTCCGATCCCCCGCCGGAGAGTCAGACGGGTCCCGGCGGAGTCGCCAAAGATGTCAGGGACTCTAACCCCGACGGCAAAGTTCGTTGTCTGACCGCAAGAGAGACAGGCAACACCAGCAAGGTCCGATCAAAAGCTCTTTATTGACAAGTGCACGCATCAATAGAGAGCAGCTCGTCTCCAGAGAGAACCAGCCCCCCTCCTTACATCTTAGTATAAGCCTATATAGACAGTTTCATTGCGTCATAAATTATTCACTGCAGCAACCCACCCCCTTCTTCTAACAACTAGAAACTAGACACCTTTAGTATACATGCATGCCTAAAGTTAGAGATGTAGGGGAGTTAAAAACAAACAAAGAACAAAACCAGGGAGTGAAAACAAGGAGGCTGGGAAACTAGGGCTCTTATCAGTTCTTCGAAGGAGCTGCCCGAACACAGCACATCTGGTACTATGCCAGGAATGCAGCTTCTCTTTTATCTCACTTTTTCCCAGCGCTTGTGAGACATGCTGCTGCTTCTCAGTGTTTTCCACTCAGGGATTACCCACAAACCTCTGTTAGCCTGACTTTGGTCAGGTTGGCATACCTGGTTTTGTCTGCTATATCTTTATTCAGGCCTAACAATCCTCTGGAGCCTCTGCCCTGTCCCCTCCCACCACCTAGTGTCTGCAGGGAGAGCAGGACGGGGTCTTGGGGGAAGCCTGGTTCCATACGCTCCAGCGAGCGGGGACCAAGTGACCCAGAAAGGCTGGGCCCAGAGGGCTCCATCTGAGGAATAAGTGAGGACTGAGCAGTGCGGAGAGCGACAGACCCCCGCCCAGCCCAGAATCGCAGCCGGCCCTGCTGCTAGGCAGAGGATGGGAGCCGCAGGGATGTCCCTGGCTGCGCTCAGCAGCTGAGGACGTTCTCAGGGGACCGTCTGTCTCAGCTGGAGCTGCCAGGCCGGAGCTAATTCTAATATTCACGGCCAGAGTCGGTGCAGGGGGAAGGAAATGATTTCTTAGCTCAGCACTGGCGGCGGTGACGAGAGACCTGGAGAGAGACGGCTGGGGGCTGGGCAGGACAAGGAGCTCGGGGGCTTCCAAAAGGGGGACTAGACTGAGACGGGAGAGTAAGGTTCCCATATCTGAACATCCCCAAAAGAGGACACTCCACGGGGAGTATCGGCCCTGCCCACAGGCCACTCCCACCCCTCCCACACTCCGCCCTCATTCTGCCCCATGTCCTGCCCCCTCCCCGCTCAGCCCCACCGCCGCACCCCTCCTCACCCCCTGGCCAGCTGCTGGCTTGCTGCGTCCCTCCTCAGTCCCCCAGCCACTGCTCGCCTCTTCCCACCTGCCACTTAGCTCCTCACCCCCCTGCCAGAAACCCCCATGTCTGCCTCCAGCGTGCCTCGTGACCCCTCCCGCCCACCCGCTGCTGGCTCCCCCGCCACTCGCCTCTTCACCCTGCCCCACTCACCTACTCACTCCCCTGCCAGAAACCCCCATGTCTGCCTCCAGCGTGCCTCGTGACCCCCCCCACCCGCTGCTGGCTCCCCCGCCACTCGCCTCTTCACCCTGCCCCACTCACCTACTCACCCCCCCACCCGCTGCTGGCTCCCCCGCCACTCGCCTCTTCACCCTGCCCCACTCACCTACTCACCCCCTCGCCTGCCGCTGGCTCCCCCCCCCACTCGACTCTTCACCCTGCCCCACTCACCTACTCACCCCCCCACTCGCCTCTTCACCCTGCCCCACTCACCTCCTCACTCCCCTGCCAGAAACCCCCATGTCTGCCTCCAGCGTGCCTCGTGACCCCCCCCACCCGCTGCTGGCTCCCCGCACCGCTCGCCTCTTCACCCTGCCCCACTCACCTACTCACTCCCCTGCCAGAAACCCCCATGTCTGCCTCCAGTGTGCCTTGTGACCCCGCCTGCCCACCCACTGCTGGCTCCCCCGCCACTCGCCTCTTCACCCTGCCCCACTCACCTACTCACCCCCCCACCCGCTGCTGGCTCCCCGCACCGCTCGCCTCTTCACCCTGCCCCACTCACCTACTCACCCCCTCGCCTGCCGCTGGCTCCCCCGCCGCTCGCCTCTTCACCCTGCCCCACTCACCTACTCACCCCCCCACTCACTGCTGGCTCCCCCCCCCCGCTCGACTCTTCACCCTGCCCCACTCACCTGCTCACCCCCCCCAGACACGCCGCTGGATCCCCCTTCACTAGCCTCTTCACCCTGCCCTGGCTGCCTCCTCACCCCCAGACCCGCCGCTGGCTCCCCCGCCGCTCGCCTCTTCACCCCTCCTGCCGCAGGTCCCTCTGGCTCCTAGGATCAGGGGCAGCCAAGAGCTCCACGTGCTGCACCAGCCACAAGCGTGAGCTCCCTGGCTCCCATCGGCCAGGAAAAGTGTCAATGGGAGCTGCTGGAGCCGCAGAGCGGGGCTTGCAGGCACTGGCAGTGCGCAGAGAGCCCTCCGCTCCCCCAGACCCAACCTGACCCTAAGAGCCAGAGGGACATGCCGGGGGGCGAGGTGGGGAGTCCCGGCAGTGCTTACCTGCGGCGGCTCCCGGGAAGCATCCGGCAGCAGGGCCAGCTTTAGGCTGATTTCCCTGATTCCCCCGAATCGGACCTCGTGCCCTAAAGAAGAGTGCCTAACTTAGGCGTCTTTCTAATTTTTTTACTCACCCGGAGGTGGTCCAGGTCTTCGGCGGCACGTCGGCGGCAGGTCCTTCACTCACTCTGGGTCTTCGGTGGCGGGTCCTTCACTGCCACGGAAGACCCAGAGCGAGTGAAGGATGTGCCACAGAAGAGCTGGACCACCACCGGGTATTCGAATCGGGCCCTGCTTCCTGAAGCCGGCCCTGTCCCGCAGGTCCCTCAGGCTCCTAGGGTCGGGTCGGGTCGGGGGGGGGGGGTTCTGCCCGCTGCCAGTGCCTGCAAGTCCTGCCCCCACAGCTCTGATTGGGCAGGAGGGAGCTGGTGCAGCATGCAGAGACCCCCTCCACCTCTGTGCCTAGGGGCTGCCCACACTGCAGGCTCCTGCTGGCGGGCAGGCGCCGGGAGCTGCCACCAGTCCCAGGACTTTGGGCTTAGGGTTACCATACGTCCGCATTTTCATGGACTTTTTAGATATTTAACAATTCCTCCCAAACGGCTATTTAAGAACTAAGAAGCGCGATATGTCTGGGAAAATATGGACGTACGGTAGCCCTACGTGAGAGGTGCTGTCCCTGCAGAGCTGGGCTAAGATCAGCCTCTCAGTCTGCCATGTCCCTGCAGCAGAGGTAGCTCCGTCTAGCAGGCAGCAGTGGTCTTAGACATTTTGCTGATCAGAGTAAAAAACATTTCCGGTGTCCCCACCCACCTCCAGCGGCCAAGCAAACGCCTCCCCCCACAACCAACCTCTTCCCCAACGGCCTGCCAATCAACGGAGCAAAAGTGGCTGGTCATTCAGAGCACGGAGCAAAAAAATCCCCCCAAACTGAAAAGCCGAGTTATTGGCCTAATTGAGAAAATCTCTGAACCAACAGCATGGTGAGCCCACAACGCTAGAGGTTATAAAGGAAAATGAAAAAAAATACAGATCTGTGTAGCTCTTAAAAGACTTAATGAAGCAGTTATGAGAAACAAATACATCCTCAAGACTGGACGAGTTCCTGCCTGCCCACAGTGAAGGGAGCTACGGTATTCTCCAGGCCATATGTCTACAGCCGATATTAGCAAATTCTTTCAGCCAAAGAGATCTCTAAACTGACTACAGGTATCACACCCTTTGGGAGGTTTTGCTTTCAAAGATTCCCTCTGGAGATTACCAGGCCCCTGACATGTTCCCAAGAAGGATGGCTGAAGTGTTAACAAACACAAATGGAGTTTTAGTTTTCACAGACAATAGTTTGATATAGGAGCTTCAGTAGCAGAATACAACAAAAACCCTCAAGAAAGTCTGGACTGAAGCTAAACAAGGAAAAGTGCATTTTCTACCTACCCTGGGTCTTACTGAATTCTGGGAGGGGGGTGGGTGCAAACCTACTCTAAGGCAACCCTATTGTTGGTTCCTAGCCTAGGACTGACAATATACAAAGATGGAATCAGTCCTAGTTCTGAGAAAGTAAAAGTAATTCAAGAACTGAATGCACCAACGAATGTACCAGAACTGAGATGCATCCTGGGGCTGGTAAATTACCTTGGCTGATACCTACAAGTGACAAACCTTATACAGTGACAAACCTTTGAATGAACTGTTAAAGTCCAACACATCTTGGCGATGGGGGCCAAATTAAGACATTGCCTTCCAAGGTAAAAAAAATGATCTCAGCGGCTCCAGTTCTCAGGTACTACGAGCCGACCAAACCCATGATGCTCAGTTCGATACAAGCAGCTATGGCCTCGGTGGTGTCTTGTTGCAGTAACAGGGTTCGGAGTGGAAGCCAGCTGCATTTTGCTCTCACGCTCACAGAAGCAGAAAAATGAGCCAGAGAGAGTGAAAAGAAGCCTGGCAAGTGTCTGAGCCTGTGAGAACGTTTACAGATATCAGTATGGGCTGGCTCTAGGTTTTTTGCTGCCCTCCACCCCAGCCCTGGGCTCCCCCCTGCACTTCCCTGCTGCCCCAGCCCTGGGTTCTACCCCCCCTCACACCCTGCTGCCCCAGCCCTGGGCTCTCCCCCTAATCTGCACCCTCCTGCTGTCCCAGCCCTGGGTCTCTGGTAACTCGCTCCCAGGGCAGGTCATTCAGCAGGAATTCTGGATGTGCACAAAACACAGACAGGATTGGTTCCCATATGGTTACAGAGCTGCAGCAAAGTGGAACAATTTTCAGCTTGTGTGATTGGAGGATCTCTGGATGCATATTATAAGACTGTGCTCCATGAATGAGGAAAAGTTGGTGTCTTTGTTATTCTTTTGTTCCGCTCTTTGTTTCTATGGGAAATTTGCCAACGCAATATCACTGTCTTCCTTTTAAACAAACAAACAGGCAATGGCTGTTGAAAATAGCAATTCCGGTCCTAAAAACCACTGAGAAGTATTTCTTGCTTCAATTTTATCCTACTTTTTCTACAGCAAGTTACAGTGGATCAGTGTATTTGATCTGGGAGAAATGAAGTAACAGCTGCCCAAATTGAGCTTGAGCACTCCTGAATTTTGCGGTGTTCAAATCTGGAAGGCAGGTGCTAGATTCTCTTTCTGAATATTGTATAAATCTGGAAAGGAAAAGTCAATTTCTGCTTCCATGGCTCAGAAGTGGAAATCCTCCTATGTGCCTGGTACTGTACCTAAAGCTGCCTAGGTCCAGTAGAGCCTCCCCTCCCTTCCTTTCCATTTTAAATTCTAGTGGGATCCACATTCCTCCCTTGCTAGGCTTCAGATAGAGAGGGGAACTGTCCATATAGTCCATCCAATTCCTTCTTTGGGGGCTGCCAGGTGAGGTCACACCAGTATCCCTAATCCAGTCTGGGGAAGTCTTCTGAAGGGGATATCTGGGGCAAAGCCTCTACTCCTTGGGCACACTTCTTCCCCATTCACACGGCCACCCCTTTCAACTCACAGCAAGCTGCAGCATGGCTCAGCTACCTAACTCCCTACCCCTCCCTTTCCTCTTGGGAGCTGCCAAGGGAATGCTGGGAAATGTAGTTCTTTCCCTGCTCTAGGGCTGGCTCTATAGGCAGGGAGCTAGGCAAGGAACTATAGTTCCCAGGGTCCCGTGGGTTCTTGTGGCTCCACTTCTGCAGGGTTGTGAGAGGGGAGGAAGTGAGTTAAAAAAAAAAAAAAAGCCCGAATGCTGCCCCCTGCAAATGTGCTGCCCTAAGCACCTGCTTGTTTTGCTGGTGCCTAGAGCCGGCCCTGCCTGGAGTTCTGACCTTTGTGAAGGGAGAGGAAGAGCAGGGTGAGAAAGAGGTCAGCATAGCTCAGAGAAGATTTAGAAATAAATGAACTTTTAGTTTTATTCAAAACTTTGTGGCTTTTTTTTTGGTCAAAAAAGTGAAAAATTACATTGAAAAAAGTGTGGCCTATTTCATTAGGGGGAAATACCTCAATCACTTATTTCTACAGTTTTCCAGGAAAAAGTGTGTCTGTGCGCAAAATGATATAAATGGGTTTCCCCTCCCCCACACATCCAAAAATATTCAGTTTAGTATGATAATGTTAGCTTTCTTGTTTGAAAAGATTTGAGTGAAAACTGAACATGTTGGGCCAAAATAAACATTTGTATTTTGGTCAAAAAGGCATTTTTTCTCTCTTTTTTTAAGTTTTGTTAGAAAGTTTTTAACCAACTCTACTGAGAGGATTTGGGCTCAGAGCCAGATCTTGTGCCTCCTTCACTTAGGACAATGACCACAGGATAGACAGGTTCTCTTAGCTCTGGTTGGGGAGCTTCGACACCATGCAGACTCCATACCAGGTGCATTTCACTTGCTTTATGGTTTTGCAGTAAATTCTTACCCCAGCTCTAGCCGTAAGCAGAGAGCAGGGGACGGGAGTGGGGGGAACTACCTCTCTACCGTAGCGAGAGCTGTTCGTTCCTTGGATTTAGTTCCTTTCCAAGGTAAATGACCCGCATATTAAGATGTCAAATTCCTACACGTAAATAAACATAATTTGGATGTTTAAGGCACACCTGTAAGGCCTTTTTTTCCCTAAATTACTGTTTTCGATGCATCTGCCTCCACATGGCTTCTCAATGACAGGTATCTGGGACTGACTGATTCTAGGAATTTGCACATCACATTCAGACGCTGACATCCTGAATCACGTTAATTGCTCACTTAAAGGAATTTAACGTTTTTGGGGGTGGATGGGTGGGGGGACATTGGATTAAAAAAAATTGCATTTGAGATTCAGCCAGACCTAGCTGTAGGTTTCAGTCTGTTTCAGGCACAAAACAGAGACTAAATCCTCAATATTTTCTCATACTGAAAAGCTCCCTGCACTGTATTTCACTGCATGTGCCCATCAAAGGGGGAATGAGCAGGCTAATTAGTTCTCCAAGTTGGCTTGCATTCAACCTGTTGCTAAGGAGGTTTTAGAAAGTGACATTTGCACCTGGGCAGATAACTGGCTCCTAAGAGTGAGACTTCTCAGATCTTACTGTGCCATTTTAATAATGGACACTGACTTTATAATGGGTCAAACTGAGACCCCCAGATGCAAACATTCCCACCCTGGGGTGTTCAAAATCCAGATAGAGAATTGGTGGCATGGGCCATTTCTAACCATCAAGGACTTATTGCCTCACGAGGAAGAAGGTGAAAAAAAGCCTCAGGAGATCAATTCATGTCTGTGGAATTGTTTCCCAAGGGCAGCGGTGTGAGCGCCATCGCTGGGGACAATTAACAACAGCCTGGGCAAAGCTCTGGAAAATGGACTGTAGGGGAGATGTCTGCACCACCCCTTGGAGGATGCACTGGATGGAACTCATCAGGTCTTGTCCACCTTTACTTGGGATGATTCTCTGATAGATGGCCCAGAGGAGGAGAGGTGTCATTAGCAGCTAGCCCTCTGGGACATCTTGAAGTGTTATGGTGCCAAACGTAATGAACATCAAGAAGGCTTTCTATCAAGGTGCAGCATGCACCGTTAAAGCAGATTCAGGCCTGAAGAAATGGTTTAACATAGACACAGGTGTCAGAAAGGGATGCAGTCTCCCACTTCTCCTATTTGGCATGGTCTTTGACATGAGAAAATGTGCAGTCAGATACAACACAGGCATTGCATGGCTCAACAAAGAGTACCCCGGAAGATCTCGATTTTGCTACGGACATAGCCCATTTAAGTGACAGCTCCACCATGATGGATGCAGAGACAGAAAGATGGGGCAGATTCACAGAAAAGATGGGGTTCACGATCAGTTATGAAAAAACAAATCTACCATAAACCCCATCAGGTCCCAGCTCCAGCATTGCATTAGAAGGCCAAGGAATGCAAGAAGGGAGTCGATTCACATTCGTTGACACCAACGTGCTGGCCAGTGGGGATGGCCAGAAGGAAACATCATCACAAATAGGCAATGTGGCAGCTGCATTCACCAGTTTGAACAAGATTTGGTCCTCAAAAGCCTACAGCCTGAAGCCCAAACTAGGAATCTGCAACTCAATCTTCAAATACAGAAAGCTGGAAGTTCACCAAAGGTACAGATGGACTCTAAACACCTTCAGAAGCAAATGCCGCAGGAACATAGTAGGTATTAAACGGAACAACAAATGCCGAGTGTGACGGAATCACAGAAACCCCCCTGGGAGCTGCCAACTGATGTGCCAAGACTACTTCTGCCCCTGCTTTCCCTGCCAGCTCAGGACCCCAGCACCCTGTCTTGCTGAGCCAGACACTCCTGCTTGCTCCAACAAAGACCCAGGGTCTGAATTACTTGCCCCAAAGCTGCAGGTTTACCTGAAAGCAGCTCACAGAAGTGTTCCTGTCTTTAACACTCAGATGCCCAACTCCCAGTGGGATCTAAACCCAAATAAATCCGTTTTACCTGGTATAAAGCTTATGCAGGGTAAACCCATAAATTGTCCAGATGCTTCAGTAAGTCTTTTCCTCAGACTGGACATGTCCCAGGCCTGGGCACAATCCTTTCCACTGGTACAGCCCTTGTTCCAGCTCAGGTGGTAGCTGGGGGATTCCTCATGATGGCTTCTCCCCTTTGTTCTGTTCCACCCACTTGTAGATCTTTTGCACAAGGCGGGAATCCTTTGTCCCTCTCTGGGTTCCCACCCCCTCCTTCTCCATGGGAAAAGCACCATGTTAAAGATGGATTCCAGTTCAGGTGACATGATCACTTGTCACTGTAAGACCCTCAAGCCTTCATTCCTCCCAGCCTGACTCACAGGAAGGCCTGCCTGCAAACAGCCATCTGCAGCCAATTGTCCTGGTTGATGGGAGCCATCAAGATTCCAAACCATCATTAATGGCCCACACTTTGCATAACTACAGTAGGCCCTCAGAGTTATATTTCATATTTCTAGGTTCAGGCACAAGAGTGGTACTTTTATACAAATAGGATGACCACACTCAGTAGATTATAAGCTTTGTAATGATACCTTACAAGAGACCTTTTGCATGAAGCATATTCCAGTTACATTATATTCACTCACTCATTACCATATTTTTATAAAACCATATAGACTGCACAACGTCACACCAAGATTTATCAAGGAGTTCATCAATACCTCATCTCCAACATGATCCAGAAAGAAGATGGAAATATCTGTAGGCTGTGTTATGGATGAAGCCAGTATGTCTGCCACAGCAGATGTGCCTTTGGGACGGACTGAAAGAATCCCTCCATCAAATAGCACAGAGAGGGCAAATATTTGGGGCATGCAAAAAGTGGCCCAGGATAGACAGTGAGGGCAAAGCCTCAGGCATCCATAGCAATGTCTGGAAGGATTCATACTCAGGCCAGCCTCAACCAATGAGTAGGAACTGAGGGATGAGTAGGAGCTGAAGAAAATTAAGTCTCTCTGAAGTGTTTATGGGGAGGAAATTCAAATGAAAAACCGTGATTCTCTTGTGTCCCCCCAGCAGGGCACTTCTCCAGAGCTTCTGAGATTCCAAGGCCATTGTGATCATCTGGTCTTACCTCCTGCCTAGCCCAGGCCAGAGACCAGCCCCACAGTAATTCCCAGAAACAGCCCATCTTGATTTAAACATCTCCAGTGATGGAGAATCCACCTGCCTAAATTGTTCCAATGGTAAAAAAAATGACAGCTTGTTTCCAGTCTGAACTGGGCTAGCTTCAACTTCCAGCCCCTGGATCTTGCTCTGTCTTTATCTGCAGGATTGAGGAGCCATTGCTAACCTCTGATGCACACAAACACACATAGCAGAGGGGCAGCTGTGTTAGTCTGGATCTATAAAAAGCGACAAAGAGTCCTGTGGCACCTTATAGACTAACACGTATTGGAGCATGAGCTTTCGTGGGTGACTACTCACTTTGTCAGACGCATGTCAAAATAGATTTCTATTCCATACGGCTAAATGCAGTGCCTTGCATGGTGTCATGCGTCCGACGAAGCGGGTATTCATCCACGAAAGCTCATGCTCCAATACCTCTGTTAGTCTATAAGGTGCCACAGGACTCTTTGCTGCTTTTTACACAAACACCCGTACATATATTCACAAACACACAGATCCACACACAAGTCTAATACACACACACACACGTACGTGCAAGGAGTCGCACACACACATCTCCAAGGCAGCTACCGGCTCGGGTCTCTGCTGCTCCCCCTCCGCCCCCGGCACTGGGCAGCCGGCCCGTTCCTGCAGGTGTGGCTCCCTCCTGCCCTCAGGGCTGTCACTCTGACAGCAGCCAGGGCTAGCGCAAGGCTCTCAGCAGTCCCACCTGCCAGGCCTGTTTTAGGAGTCTCTTTGCCTTCCTGACACTTGGCTCTGGGCTCCAAGTTTCACCCACAGCCTTGGTCTGGGGATGATTATTGTAGTTTGGGCTGGTGCTGCCGCTGGCTGGGTTAAGGGGACTCGTTCTGAAGGCACTTCCTGGGGCCGTGAGACCCAAAGCCCGGATTGGCTGAAGCTGCAGGCAGTGGGGCAGCTAGCCCACGAGGCCCCCAGGTCCTGGCTATTAACCCGCCCATCTCCAAAGAATTTGTGAAGTTCTTTTATGAATTTAGGGCCCGGTTTCTTTGATCTGGGGGAAGACTGGGGTGGGGGCGGGGTCCAACTCCTACATAGAGCCAGCAAAGCCTCTCCTGAGACACAGATGTCAGCTAATCCAGGGGTCATGCAGAAATGGGGCTGGGGAATGGGGTCAAAGAACAACACCCACTGCTCCGAGACGCTGGGAATGATGCCAGAGCCCTCGATCTCCACAGAACATGTTGACGTGTCCACACAGGCATCACCCAAATACCACAGAGTCGGGGCTGACAATGAGCACTCGGGACCTTTGGCATCACCGCAAGGCCATTTCCAGGGTTGCAGAAAAGCCAGGTTGTGGCAGGCAGCTGTGGGAAGAGGAGGACCCAAGAGCGGAAACAGGGTGTGGCTCCAGCAACCAAACTTCAGCTTGACCCTGCAACCTAAGCGATGTACCAGCTGTGCTGGGTTTCACTCCTCCAGAGACTGTGGGTCTGGAGGGGCAAAACAACTTCTAAGCACATGATCTTAGAGCAGCGGAGGAGCAGCTCTGTGCCCAGAGGGAAGAAGGGGTATTAGGCTCGGTCTGAGTGAGCTGCGGAAGAAAGAATGGCTTATGGACACGGAGAGCCCGTCCATGCAGGTGAAGAAACGTGGACCCTGTTTGCTGATACATTTGGGTAAAGAATGCGGAAATGGCTCCTCTAATGCCAGACTTCCAATCCAGCCACCCACTCTGCTTTCCCCACTCTCTTCCCCCTGCCTGCCCATCCTTTCCCTTTTTGCCCTGTGTGTGTGCGTCCTTTTTTATTATTATTGTTACTCCCACCCTAAGCTGCTACGTCTGGGTAACACTGACTGATGCACTGCCTCGCCGTGCAGCTCTGACAGGCTGGAAACTTAGAATCCTAGAATCCCAGGGTGGGAAGGGACCTCAGGAGGTATCTAGTCCAACCCACTGCTCAAAGCAGGACCAGCCCCAGACAATCCTCAGCTTCCGGGGGTGCACTGGCTCTCCTGGTGCATGGACAGTATTTGGTAATGTACAGGCTGTAAGACGTTTACCTTTTGTATTTTTTGTTTGTTTCTTTATGCAAATTAATAAAAAAATCACAACCCCTCCCAACACCCCCCCTTCCCACACATGTAGTGTTAGCATGCTCTGTAGGGGGAAGTGATGCAGGCAAGTGGGGGAATGCTGGACCAGCAGGCCTGGCATGTGGGGTTTTGTTGGGGAGATCCCACCGTTACTTCCCAGGCCATGCCTGCCTGGACTCGGGGGCAACTCACCCTCACCTTGGAGTAGGTCTCACCTTATCCAGGAGAGGGCAGTGGGCTCACATCTTGCTGTGCACAGAGTGCCAGCGCCTTCAATGACTGCAGCATCACCCTCCCTGGCCGTGGCCAATGCTACCCGCAGCTAGCAGCTGAGAGCTGGCCAGAATGTCCTGATCTTTGCAGCACCAACTCTGCTAGCCTACTGTGCATCCAGCCCGAGTCATTATTTGCTCCTCTACTTCTTTGATGGCTCCTCCTTTGGGAGGGAACCGGAACACCTGCGACAGCTGCGGGCACTTCCAGCCACGGTGCCCTGAGGGACCATTAATCAAACTCTTCCTCATGGCCAGCTGGAGCCGTGATAAATGGGATGGGTGATCCCTCCCCGCCTTTTGTCATTATCCTCTGTGCCGCCTGTTAATTCTCTGCTGGCTGGACGTGCTGGAGGGTTTAACTGGAAAGGGCCAAAGCTCCTCTCAGAACCTGGTAGGAGCCGTGGGAGTCTGCAGGAGAGCAAGCGGAGCCCGGCACTTCACCTGACATTTCTGGTTTCCTCCCCTGCCCCTGAAGCCAGGCCGCAGCCAGTCAATTGCGCTGATGGCTGGTGCTTGTCAGCAGGACTCTGGGACAAACAATTACACCCCTCTCAGGCTGATTAACTAGGATGACAAGCAATTAAGCTCAGACTAGAGGGTTAGAGCATGAACGGTGCCCATTAGCATATTAACACAGAAGGAGACGCCTGATGTGAGCAAATGGAAGGAACTGATGGACTCACAGGTTACTGGCTATTTCTTTTAGTCTTGGAGCTGTGAGAGTGGCAGCCAAACAGCCAGCAGGGGCTGGACCCTCTGCATGGGATTTTCAAAAGCCCCGAAGTGATTTAAGAGCACAGATCCCTTTGGGGCAAAGGATAATCTAGTCCCATGGCTCCCCCAGGCCCCCCACCCCACCAGCCAGCCTCAGGCAGGACAGCCTTTGGGGCGAGGGGAGTGCTCGATCTCCACAGCCCAAGCCAAAGCTACTGAAATCCATAGGAGCTGGTCCACCAACGTCAGGAGGCTTCAACTCAGGCCCTAAGTGTCTCTACAGAGGCAGCCAGCTGGAGGCCTAGCTGTGCTGAGGGCCCCGTCCCACAGGCCCCTAAATGGCAACCACCTGGTGTCTATCAACCTGGGCTGGATTGGAACCAGATGCCAATGACTCTTTGCTCTCATGCCCAGTCCTCTGAGCCAGCCGGTCCCTGTCCAGCTGCACTAGGATCTGTGCCACACCTCCTTAGCTGGCGGCGGTGCTCAGACATGGAGAGCCAGGCATAGGTGCTCATGGGGGTGCAGCAAGCTGCTCTCTTAGCAGAAAGGCCCTAGAGCCAGCCAGCGAGGTGGGAGTCCCCGTCAGTGGGAGCCCTCAGGCCCTGCCAGGGCGGAGAGACCATATCACAAGAGCTGGCCAGAGGTTGCCTGTTTGATGCCGACCCTTATACGCAGACCTGGGGAAGCCTGAGGAATCCAAACTGGTCCCCTGGGGAGGTGCTGAGGGGAACAGGAGAGAAAATCCTAAGTGGAGCTAGTCCACATCTTCCCACTGAAATGTAAGAACATTAGAATGGCCAGACTGGGTCAGACCAAAGGTCCATCCAGCCCAGTGTCCTGTCTGCTGACAGTGGCCAATGCCAGGTGCCCCAGAGGGAATGAACAGGACAGGGAATCATCAAGTGATCCATCCCTTGTTGCCCATTCCCAGCTTCTGGCAAACAGAGGCTAGGGACACCATCCCTGCCCAGCCTGGCTAATAGCCATTGATGTTGTTTCTTGAACTCTGTTATGGTCTTGGCCTTTGCAACATCCTCTGGGGAAGAGTTCCACAGGTGAAGTCAATGGAATGACTGGTGTATTATGGACTGGGATGTGGGCAGCCTGGCCTCGTTGTCAGAGCAGGAATCAGGTCTAGTGGGCGGAGCAGGCATGCAGGTTGGGGAACCTAACTGAGGGGAAGCACCAGAGTCGACTGCCAAGAATCAAAGTGGAGGGTCAGAGACCGAATGCCAGTGCCAAGGTCAGAGACTGGAGGCTGAGGTTGGAGCCAGGACGGGCTTGGTGGTGCGGTGTCAGGGCAGGAGGTGAGGAAAGGATCGAGCATGGTGGGAACAGGAGTCAAGCTGTGGGTAAGGCAGGAGCCAGATCCAAGCAGGAACAGGGCTGGGTGCAGGTGGCAGGCATAAGCAGGGCCCAGTGCAGCCACAACAGGAACCCACCTTGCTGCTCCAACAAACTTCCTGTTCCTCCTCCTGCCTAAATAGTGTTGTGGGATCTATCGGTGGAATTGGGTGATCCTCCAATCAGAGCTCCCGTGGGTGGTGACTTGGCTGGGGCTATAGCCCTGGTAGCTTCTCAGCACCCTACTCCAAGCTCCCATTGGGTGGCAGCCAGGATGTGGCAGCTGTCAGGGGATGCCCGGGTTCAAGACCCGGGATGTCAGAGTGAATGAGGTGAGCTCACCCAGGGGTGCAGTGCTGGGCTTTGTGGCAATGTCTGTGTGTATAAAGGCAAGTGGAGAGATCCGGTTCCTGGGGGGGAGCTCCCACCTTGACGGAACCGCAGGCGCCATGTGGATCCCCAAGGAACTTGCCACTTGTTTCTATGTTAATTGGCTTCTAGAGCAAGCATCTCTGTCTTTCCAAGCTGGTGATGTCTGGGGCGGCTAACAAAGCACAGAGCCTGCCGAAGGCTGCTGCTGGCATGCTGATAAATTGTAGGCAAGGGGCTGCATGCTGGTACTCTGAGCCGTCCAGGTTAATGCTCCAGGATCGTGGCCTGCGTTCAGTGATGATAAAACAAAGGGGCCAGGCTGGCTCCATCTGCTTCAGCAGTGGCCAATGCAGACCCACATGGAGGAGGCACACCCGCCCGAGGTGAAACATGGCTGTATATGTATGTGCAGACGTGTGCAGTAGCAGTGCAAGGTGCCTGATACCCAGGCTCTTGGTTGGAGACCCCAGCCATGCCCCTGCTCTCTTGCTGCCCCTCTTCACCTTTCTGGCCACCTTATCTTCTTGGCCCCTCACCTGCTGTGTGTCTCTGGCTCCCCAGGACCCTGGCTGCTGCAGGGCAGGCAAGAGGCATGATGGAGAAGGCAGACGGAGGTTTCTCTCTCCTAGCCCTGCAGAGGGTTCTCTGGCTCCTAATCTCTTCCCTCCCTGCACTGTGGATCTGGCAGACCTTGTAGGCTTGGGCCAGGCTAGGAAACAGTCGCAGCTGCCTCTCCACTCCCTGGGGAGCGAAGCAGAACCGCTGCCCTGTGCGCCTTGCCTGCATCTAATCCATGCCTGTCACAGGTGCTTGGAAGGCGAGGGGCTCTGTCCAAACTCCAGCTGCATTCCCTTCTCCCCTGCCTGCTGGGAAGTCAGTGCTGCTCCCAGGGCTGGTCTCAGCCGGCTGGGTGCATGTTAATAATTCACAGCCCTGCCGGGCCCAGCAACAGGGCAGGGAGGAGAGAGACACAGGGGGTGTCTGGTGAAGACAAACAAAGGATTCAGTAAATCATTTCCTCTTGCAATCCTCAGGGAGACCTGAAGCCCAGCCAGGACCAGCATTAAGGCTGGTTAGCTCACAGTCTGCTGCCCCTGCAGCCCCCAGGTGGATCATTGCGCTGCACGGTGTCATGTGTGCTGGAAAATCAATCTCCCAGCGCCAGTCCAGGTGGGAATTTACTGAACCAGTGTGGGGGGAAGAGAAAGAATTTCACCAGATGGGGAGCTTCAGGTGTGTCTCAATATGGTAACTAAAGGGTTAATGAGTTCAACCTAATTGCCTTCTATGAGGAGATAACTGGGTCTGTGGACGAGGGGAAAGCAGTGGATGTGTTGTTCCTTGGCTTTAGCAAAGCTTTTGATACCGTCTCTGTAACCGGGTTGGGACTCACCAGCTGGCGCCTCCTGCTGGTGACTCTGGGAATTAGCTCTGTCCGGTGGAGCGCCCCCTCCTGGTGGTGTCTCATCTGTCATTCTGCCCTCTGTTGGCATCTCTGGACCCACGTTTCTCCCTGCTTGGCAGCATCCTCTTCAAGGCCACTGCCCTCCGGCAGTGCCCCTTAGTCCACCTGGACCCCCTTCCAGGGGTCAGTGATCAGCAGTTCTACACTCCAGCCATCGTGTCCAATCACCCTCTGAGTCCAATCCCTCTTGTCAGGGATCTGGCGTAGTCTAATGGCCGCTCCCTACGGCCAATGGCTGGGTGTACTGCAAGGAGGGGACCCAAGCCCACCCTCTACTCTGGGTCCCAGCCCAGGGACCCTCTGGCATCAGCCTCGCTGTCCTCTTTCTCTCCCCTCGTCTATCTGCTTTCTTGGGCCGCTTCCCCTACGGCCCCTTGCACCCGCTAGGCCCTTCCTTTCAGGGCCTGCAGCCTGGCAGGTTACGGGCTCATGCTCCCTAGCCTCCCCGAGCCTGGCCAGCACTGCGCTGTCCACGGTGTTAGTCTCCTCCCTTGGAGACTGACCTTCCCCTGTCAAAGGCCTGGGACAGACTGACTGCTCCTGCTCTGGGCAGCCTTTATATATGGGTGAGCCTGGCCCTGATTGGCTGTCTCCAAACTGGGCCCTGATTGGCTCCTCGTCTGCGCAGGTGCCCTGGCCTGCCACAGCCCACTCTCACAGGGAGTGGGGCACTCTGCCCCACTACGGTCTCCCACAGTATTCTTGCCAGCAAGTTAAAGTAGTATGGGCTGGATGAATGGACTATAAGGTGGACAGAAAGCTGGTTAGATCATCTGGCTCAATGGGTAGTGATCAATGGCTCCATGTCTAGTTGGCAGCCGGTATCAAGCGGAGTGCCCCAAGGGTCGGTCCTGGGGCTGGTTTTGTTCAATATCGTCATTCATGATCTGGAGGATGGGGTGGACTACACTCTCAGCAAGTTTGCAGATGACACTAAACTTGGAGGAGTGGTAGATACACTGGAGGGTAGGGACAGGATACAGAGAGACCTAGACAAATTGGAGGATTGGGCCAAAAGAAACCTGATGAGGTTTAACAAGAACAAGTGCAGAGTCCTGCACTTAGGACAGAAGAATCCCATGCACTGTTACAGACTGGGGACCAAATGGCTAGGAAGCAATTCTGCAGAAAAGGACCTAAGGGTTACAGTGAACGAGAAGCTGGATATGAGTCAATAGTGTGCCCTTGTTGCCAAGAAGGCTAACGGCATTTTGGGCTGTATAAGTAGGGACATTGCCAGCAGATCGAGGGATTTGATCATTCCCCTCTATTTGACACTGGTGAAGCCTCATCTGGAGTATTGTGTCCAGTTTTGGGCCCCACAACACAAGATGGATGTGGAAAACTCGGAAAGAGTCCAGCAGAGGGCAACAAAAATGATTAGGGGGCTGGAGCACAGGACTTATGAGGAGCGGCTGATGGAACTGGGATTGTTAAGTCAGCAGAAGAGAAGAATGAGAGGAAATTCGATAGCTGCTTTCAACTACCTGAAAGGGGGTTCCAAAGAGGATGGATCTAGACTGTTCTTAGTGGTACCTGATGACAGAACAAGGAGCAATGGTCTCAAGTTGCAGGGGGGGAGTGTGACGAACTGGGAATGTTCTTAATGTTTGCTCTGAATACTGTGTTGGTGCCTCAGTGTCCCCTATGCATTTCTTAAGTATCTAGATGGTGGAATAAGGGTGTGTGATTGCTGCAGAGCAAGGGGCCAGTGCACCTAAATGCCTGACACTCTGTTTCCTAGCAGCTGATGGCCTGGGCCCCTTCTCTGCAAAGGTGCCAGCTGAAGGTGTTGGAGACAGAGAGATTAGGTGACCTCCTGGCCCGGGAAAGGGGCTGAGCAGAGAGGAGGGGCTGGAGGGGGTTGTTAGTCCGGAGCTGGCTGAGGGCAGATGTGGGGGTCTGGCTCACTGCCCCCCAGAATGGACCCAGCCGATGGGTCCGGTTCGTTGTGCCTACAAGCTCTGTTTTAGACCCTGTTCCTGTCATCGAATAAACCTCTGTTTTACTGGCTGGCTGAGAGTCACGTCTGACTGCAAAGTGGGGGTGTAGGACCCTGTGGCTCCCCCAGGACCCTGCTGGGGCGGGCTCGCTGTGGGAAGCACAGGGAGGGGCAGAGGATGCTGAATGCTCCAAGGAGAGACCCAGGAGGTGAAGCTGTGTGAGCTTCTTGCCCTGAACAAGTCTGCTCCGAGGGAGAGGAGGCTCCCCAAAGTCCTGACTGACTTGGTGGGAAGCAGTTCCAGAGCATCACCCGGGGACTCCGTGACAGGGAGGTTTAAGTTGAATATTAGGAGAAACTTTTTCACTCAGAGAGCAGTGAAGCACTGGAATGGGTTCCCTAGGGAGGTGGTGGAATCTCCTTCCTTAGAGGTTTTTAAGGTCAGGCTTGACAAAGCCCTGGCTGGGATGATTTAGCTGGGGATTGGTCCTGCTTTGAGCAGGGGGTTGGACTAGATACCTCCTGAGGTCCCTCCCAGCCCTGATCTTCTATGATTCTGTGATTCAGTGATGTCTGAGCGTGGGCTAAGCTGGCGCCCTGGGATCCATCGCACAAGCTGCCGAGCACCCCGAGCTCTCAGTGAATCCGGGGGGCCTGCCCCGGGATCAGCTCCCGTAGTTACCGTGTTCTGATCGGCTCCGATTGCCTGGGCTCACAGGTGGGTTCGGGTTGTTCCCAGCTCTTGTGCACTGAAGCTGAACTTGCTGCACCAACTGGAGCCAGCGTTAGCAGCAAGCGTGTGCACGAGTCCCGGTTTCACGGACTGCAAGGCCAGAGGGGGCCATGGTGACCCTCTGCCTAGCACAGGCCCCCGACTAATTCCCAGAGCAGAGCTTTTAGAAAGAGATTTAAAAATTGCCAGCAGTGGAGAATCCACCCCCCCCCCCCGGTACATTGCTACATGGGGTAACTACCCTGACTGTTTCGATGGGCTGCAGCTGTTGTTGCTAAATTCTGACTCAGTTTTCTAGAAGGCAAGTGTCATGGACTCACAGATCATGCCCACTCTTGGCCCCGTGTGGTCCATGGGGGGGGGGGAGTGCCCCTTTCCAAGTTCCCTCTCTGGTGCTCTGTAACAACAAACTCCCTCTCTCCTCCCCTTGTTAAACCAGTAACACCCAGGGACACTGAGTCCCACTCCCTCTGCATGCAAACCACTGGAAAACCACGAAAAAATTAAAAAATCCCCACTTCGTCACATCAAGACACAACAAATATGCACAAAAGGGGAGAGAAAAGACCAGCAAAGAGAGAAACGCAGCTTTTGTCTTGGGCGTTGGCATTCACTGGCAACCCCCCTGCTGCAGAGACACAGGCCCAGCCCATGGTCTGATCAGCCATTCGGAGACCTGGCAAACTCGCACCAGCATCGGGCTGTTCAGGGCATCACTTTTAGCTGCCTCTCTGGTCACAGGCTCACTGCAGTGTTGCTAAATCTAGTCTTGGCCGGCTATGCCAGGCTGATCAGAGAGAGGAAACAGGAGAGAGAGAGAGGAAAGAGAAGCAATAGGATGGGGAAGGAAAAGGACACACAGGTGAGGGGCAGGCAAAGTCTTGGCCCCAGGTGATGTTCTGAATTTAGCTGGGGCCAGCGGAGGTGGTGATGTCACCTGGGTCCATCTCTCTGGCCCAGTCCGGCCAGGACATCCTGGGGATTGGGAAGAAAAAGGTCCAGGGGTCCCAGCAGGAGGCAGAGGGGTGGCAGCCATGACGATCAGGGCCAGCTCCAACTATTTTGTCGCCCGAAGTGGAGAAGGAAAAAAAAGAGAAAAGGAAAACCCGATTGAGCAGCTGCCGAAGTGCTGAGGAAGAGGAAGAGGGAGTGAAGGACCTTCCGAAGTGCCACCGCAGACCCGGACGTGCCACCCCAACAACAGACGGACAGGCCACCCCTTTCTATTGGCCACCCCAGGCACCTGCTTCCTTCGCTGGTGCCTGGAGCCAGCTGTGATGCCGATGAAGCTGCTGCTCCCCTTCGCTCGCTGCTCCAGCATTCACATGCCTGCTTGCACTCAGCCAGCGTCACGGGAGCCACCTTTCTGCCCAAAGGCCTTTCTGTTTTTAAAAAAGGACCCAACCAGGACTGCTGGGCAGAGGAGCCCACCCTCTCGTTATTTCATTCAGCAGTTAGGCCCAATTATCTGCCATAGCAATTTGGAGCCATTGGTTTCCGGCTCTACACATCTCTGGTTTCCCAGACATGTCCCTGAGTTGAAGTAAGGCAGCCTGTCTCTGTCCCCACTGGCAGGTGTTATTCCAGGTTCTTGGGACACTTTATGAACTTTCACTTCTAACCGCTGAGCTCACAATGCAGGGAAAGCTGCAGGCCTGGTTATTCCGGTGGCTACATTGTTTAAGTGGGGGAGTGATTCTTTTAATGTTGTTTCCTAGATTTTAAAGCCAGAAAGCATCATTGTGCTCATCTAATCTGATCTCCTGCTTCCACTGGGGCTCAAATCCACTGTCTAAAGCCAGTGCAATTGCTACAAGCAGGGCTGGCTCCAGGCACCAGCGAAGGGAGCAGGTGCTTGTGGCGGCCAATGGAAAGAGGCAGCACGTCAGGGTCTTTGGCGGCAATTCAGCGGCGGGTCCCTCAGTCCCTCTCGGAGCGAAGGACCCGCTGCCGAATTGCAGCCGAAGAATGAAGCTACGTGGTGGAGCTGCTGCTGAAGTGCTGCCAATTGCGCCGTCACCAAAGAGGAGAGTGGACATAGCAACCTCCTCACCCACCGCCCCTGCTGTGCAGGGCCTGTGGGCCCATGGCTGAGCTGCAGTCAGGGCCTTGGAGAAGATTCACAGTGTTCAGTGTATTCGCCTTAGAATGATGAAACCTGGAGCTGACTGTACTCAGATCTGAACCTGGGGTGGATGCAACCTCGGGCTGATCATTTCAGGCCTGAAGCTGAGGCCCCAGGCCAGATGCTGCAGCAGCAAGATGCCTTGGCAATGGGTGCCACAGAAAACTCTTTCCTAAATCAACCGGTTTGTGACCCTTCATTGATACTTCCTTTGTTTGTCCTTCAGGCCAGAGGCTCTGTGGAGGTCCCACTGCAGAGACCAGGTTCTGGAGTCCCAGAGGGCAGAGCCCCAGGGCAGGGAGAGACATCCCATCCTGACCTCTCTACAAGAACTTCCTACTTTAATGCTAAGTTCCCTTCAGCCCCATGAATCCCTCCTCCCCAGGATGTGTGTGAGGCTCAAATACCATGTTATGGAAGGTGCACAACAATTTCTCCCTCCTCCCCTCTGTCTTTCCAACCCTTTCCCACAGAGAGACCCCTTTTCTTTCTTTAAGGGGCCAGCAAAGAAGTGTCGCATGGCTGCTGTGCGGGAGGATAGACTAGCCGGACTCTCCCAGAGAGGAGGCTTGGTTCACGTGAGGAGTCTTCTCCTTCCTGTCCCTATCTCAGGAAGGCAGAAGTTCTTACCTGAGGGTGGAGAGAATAAGGAATTGTTCCCTCTCCAGCTGGATCCAGCGACGGAAGCTGTCAGTTACTTCCTGATAATTGCTACCATGAGGCCCCAGCCAGGCCAGCTGTGGCTCATTTAAGGCATCAGAGGCAGCTCTAACCAGCCTGCAGGAATTGAGTCAGCCTGGGTGATTCTGCTGTCCATAAACCCCTGCAGCAGACCTCTGTGGTTCACCTCGGGTTGGCGTTCCATGGAAGAGACAAAGGACCGAGATCTCCTCTTACATACACCAGCCTGACATTGCCACAACTTCACAAGCCCTGCCACTGAGGTGTGCCGCTGGGAGACAAGTGTGGGCCTACGACTCTGGCAATGGAGCCTCTCTGGGCCGGGGTCCAGTGGGCTCCTGCAACTGTAACTGGGGAGGGCCAATGCTTAGGGTCTCCCTTGCTCTCTCTCTTTCACACTACAGAGTGTGCAGGGAACCCTCAGCTTCCAGGGGAAAGGGTTCCAGGCACAGAAGCCCTGGAGATACCCAGCGGGGAAGAGACTGGGAGTGTGAACATGATGGGGATTTTGAAGAACTTTACTTGGGGAATGATTTTGCACTGTTAATAAATCCAGCCCCAAGAAGGGATGTGCTGCACCTGACAAGAGTATGTTGTGGTCATTTGACTGAGAAAGCCCTGAGAAGTGGGGAAACTGAGGCAGGCCACCTGCGCAGTGACCTCAGACCACTAGGGGGTGCATAGGAGGTGGCCAGCCTGTTCACAAGTGTCCACACACATGCTGGTTTAACTAAATCAGTATAGGATCACATCTTTAGTTACAGTGACACACTTGGGGTGTAGACCAGACTTCCTGAATTTCTAGGCAAATCTGAATGTACAGATGGGCAGAGCCCCAAGATTATGGGGTTCAAGAATGGGGAGGGGGCTTCTCAGTAGGACAGCACCCTCAGAGCCAGAGAGCAGATCCAGCGCTGCATCCCTTGGGCACCCAAACTCCTGGTGAAGTCTGTGGGGATTTGGGGTGTGTGTGAAGGGTGTTGGGCTGGTTCCCAAAAGACCCCGCCCCTTGGCCAGCACTGTTATATTCCTGCTCTCAGATTTCCAGGAACTCAGACGGCTCCGCCCTGCCAGCAGCAGAAAAGTTACACTATAGAAATTAATCCCTGAATTTCCCAGGCTGAGGAAGCACAAGGGAAAGGACCCCAGGGGAAGGACCCTTAAAGAACCAGTTTTGTGCCTGTCATAACAACAGACCAAGGAGAGGAACAAGTTAAACCTCTTCATGGAGCAGAAGCCAAAGCGAGGATTTAGGGGCTGCGAGATGGCTCTGCCAGGCTCCTACCCCAAAGGCCTGGTCCAATGGACAGGGCACTGGGGAGGAATCAGGAGGAGGGTTCTCTTCCCAGCCTCGCCATTTACTCATCACCTCACTGCTCCATGCCTCAGTTTCCCCATCTCTAACACTGGGTTAGTAGCGCTTATTCAACTCAGTAAATTGCTTTGAGATCTGCAGGTGACAAGCCCTGCATAAGTGTTAAGTATTATGAACTCTGATAGCATTTTTGCATGGAAAACAAAACACCACACAGTGACACAGGCCTCTTCACTATCGTGCAATGGAGGATGAAGAGTCAAAACAACTTAGAAGATTGTAAAGCTTTATTGTAGCTTAGTTTATCATTTATCATTTTACCATTTAAGATTCACAGACTCAAGAGGCGACGTGCTCTGAAGCTATACAGGCTGGAACAGACTGAAGGATACAACATTGAGCGAAGACCAGGAGGCTGCTTCCCAGGCCCTCATCGGATCCCCAGTTCTGTTTCCCAGAAGCTTGCACTGGAACTAGAGGAACAAATTCACTGATACTCAGGACTTATCCAGGTCTTATTCTCTACCTTACCCCTACCTGTAGATTTAACTGAGGCCAGAGGGAGAGCTCTCTAGAGCAATATGAAAGACACCAACCATGAGAAGGTTGGTCTTGTGCGTAAGACACTGGGACTCAGCA
Source organism: Gopherus evgoodei (assembly GCF_007399415.2). NCBI lineage: Eukaryota > Metazoa > Chordata > Testudines > Testudinidae > Gopherus > Gopherus evgoodei. The sequence continues at coordinate 1,146,528 of NC_044326.1, forward strand.
GATTTGGGTTCAGTCTCCAGCTCTCTCACAGGCCCCCTTAAATAAGTTATATAGGGAAATTGAGGCACAGAGACTAAGGCCCAGATCCTCAAAGGTACTTATGCACCTAACACCCATTGAAATCAATGAAATACATAGATACATATGGAACTAGTCATATCCTGGGGGGATTTTTGCACAGATTTTGCAACTACGACATCTTCAGTTTACTGTGATTGTATACGAAACCTTTAACATTCACGGATACACAAAGCCTTGAATCTGAGCTGCCTGATCCAGCTGATTTCAGGTATTCTACCCCCAGCCCATTCTTGAGTCATGAACACCAATGTGGAATCATGAATGAAAACAGCCACTCGCCAGCACTGTTGGCGTGGGATGGTCACAGAATATTTCTGAATTCCAAACAGCAACGCTAGTAATAGGACTGATTAGTGCAGGGGTTCTCAGACTTTGGTCCTGGTGACCCCTTTCACCCAGCAAGCCTCTGAGTGTGATTCCCCCATACATTAAAAACACTTTTTTGTATATTTAACACCTTTATAAATGCTGGAGGCAAAGCACAGTTTGGAGGTTGACAGCTTGCGACCCCCCCCCATGTAATAACCTTGTGACCCTGAGGGGTCCCAACCCCCAGTTTGAGAACCCCTGGATTAGTGAAAGCTCCAGAAAGACAGTTTGTGTGTGTGTGTGTGTGGGGGGGTGAGTGTAGCCAGAGCTCTGCAAATGACCACGTGGAGTGTCTTGATTGGGGTTGAGTCCCAAAACGGAGCCAGGCGAAATCACTGGGCCTGGAGCCCAAGGCCAGAGGGACCATCGTGATCATCTGGTCCGACCCCCTGGATGGCACAAGCCAAAGACCTGCCCCGAAACAGTCCCTGGAGCCGCACTGGTAGAACAGCCCAGCTTGAGTGTAAAGCTGGCAGTGCTGGAGAACCCGCCCCACCCCCGCAGGAGACTGTGCCGCTGGTTCATCACCCCCCCCCGACCCCCTCGCCTTACTGCCGGCCTCCTTTCACTTGGGGTTGGGCCGGTCCTGCCCTGCACAGCTGAGCCTGTGTCCTGGATTCACACACACGGACTGAAAGGCACAGCCGGGCTCGGTACCTTTGCTGCTGTCCGCGGCCACCTGGGAGGTGGCGCAGAGAGCCAGGGAGCGGGGAGCCGGAGCCGGAGCCGGAGCCGGAGCCTTCCCCTCGCCACCTTCTGCTCTCGCTCTCACCTATTAACCCCCCCGCCCCCCACCTTGCGGGGATCACAAACCCGGGCCCGCCCGTGGATTCCCTTCAGTCTCGAGGAAATGCCTTGGTCACCAAAGAACCTGCCCACCCGGCTCCCCCGCCAGCTGCCCGCAGAGCTCCGGCCGCTCCCCCGCTCAGTGTCTGCCCCGAGAGCAGCGCGCTCCGATCCCCGCGGGCAGCGAGGCGGATCTCCCTTCGGAACAGCCACCTGGGTGTAGCCACATCCCCTCCGCCGGCTTCACACTCTACACACACTGCGTGAAGCCCCCGCTTAGAGCCTCGCTGCAGGGGACAGAGCCCGGATCCGAGCGGCGTTAGCCCGGGGCACTTATCCCCTGGCTGGGGATTTACAGAGTCGGGGGCGGGCGAGGGGTGTCTTGGTGGCGGAGTTACACACGCTCTTGCCGCGGAGAATCACTGGCGCCGGGCGGGGCGAGGCGCATCTGGACAGCTCCAGCTGCCAACATCTGCGGATACAGAGCGCGGCGCCTGGGGGGCTTTGCCGGCGCAGCCGGGGCAGGCTGGGCGAACAGCCGCTGCCCCCGGGGGACAGGCTCAAACCCCAGCAGCCCCGGGGCTCCCTCCCGCGCAGCGATGCAGGCTGCAGAGGGGCGTCACGTCTTAGACACTCCCCGCATCCCCGCAGCCCCAGGTCCGGTGTTTACAAGCCTCTCCCGGACGCCGGGCCCGGGGTAACCGCTGCCGTCCGGCCCCAGGCCCCGGGGCGCAGGACCGCCCGCTGGGGCGGGGCGGGGCAGGGCTGCAGCTCAGGGGGTGCCCTGGTGCTCCCAGGGCACCGGGTCGCTCTCCTCCCCGGCCGCCGTGTTCCTGCGGTGCTGCCAGAAGTGCTGCACGTCCGGAAGCTCCTTCTCCGCCGGCGGCGCCTCCTGCCGCTCCTGAGTGCGCTCCGCGGCCCCTGGGCCGCCCCGTCGGGCCAGCGCCCGCAGCCCGGCCCGGAACTCCGGGCAGGCCGCCAGCAGCGCCACGGGGCCCAGCGCGCCCGGCAGGAAGAGCGCGGCCTGCGCCAGTCCAGCCAGCGCCGCCGGGGGCGGCCGCGCCCCGCCGTGCCGCCCCCACAGCCACAGCCCCCAGGCGGGCAGCCAGGCGGCCTGGAAGAGCAGGCTGAGGCCCAGCAGCAGGCGGGTGCTGGGGCCCGGCGGGGGCGGCCCGCGGGCGCGCAGGGCTTTCCAGTAGCAGCCGCCGGTGAAGGCGGCCGGCAGCAGCAGCGCCAGCAGCGGGTAGGCGGCGGCGAAGACCCGCATGAAGCCGGCGGCGCCCGGGGGCGGCTGGAAGAGGCAGCGCTGCCCGTCGGGGCTGGGCTCCAGCCGGCTGAAGAGCAGCAGCGGCAGCGGCAGGCCCAGCGCTGGCAGCCAGAGCAGCAGCAGCGGCAGGAGCAGCGGCCGGGGCCCGGGCAGGGCGTGCGGGCCGGGGGCCGGACCCGCGAGCTGCTGCAGGCGGGCTCGCCCGACGGCCGCCAGCGCGAAGCACTTGGCCAGCAGCCCGGCGTGCAGCAGCCAGTCGCTGCCGCGGCAGAGGAGCCCGCCCAGCGGCCAGGCGCGGCTGCAGGCGGCGGCCAGGCGCAGCGGGGCGCTTAGGAGCAGCAGCAGCAGGTCGGCGCAGCAGAGGTGGAGCAGCCCGGCGAGGGGCGGCGAGCCCCGGCCCCGCCGCAGCTCCTGGCTCAGCACGGCCAGCAGCAGCAGGTTGCCCGCCAGCCCCGCCAGGCCCAAGGCGGCCAGGCCCAGGGGCAGCGCCAGGGTCCCGGCCAGCCCCGCGCCGGGCCAGGGGACGGGCTGGGAGCTGTTCATGGCCCCTGGCCGGCGGGGAGCGGGTCTCTGCGCAGCGAAGAGGCCGGCAGGGGCGTCGGGGCTCCGCGGGGCGGCTGGTGGCGCAGCGAGCCGAGGTCCGTGCGGGCGGGGGCGGCCGGCGGCCTGCCGGGCATGTAACAAGGTGCGTGGGTTCTCGGGCGGCCCCGCCGCTGCGCTGGAGCCGAGCGAGGGAGGGTCCGGAGCCAGCGGGGCCCAGGCCGCCTGCTCCCTACACGTCAGTCCGCGGGGTCCCGGCTGCGCGCTGGCTGGAGAGCGGCGAAATCCTCGGGAGCTACTCAGCGAGGCGTGGTGCTGAACTGGGACCCGGCAGCCCGGAGCCCGCCCGCCTATATGGCCCGGCCCGGCGTGACATCAACTCCCGCGTCAGGGCCCCCCGCCGGCCCCCGATAACAAGCCCCCGCCCTGCAGGCGGCGGGAGGGCGGCTCGGGTGCCAGCGCGGGCGGGAGCCGTCAGCGTTAGTGCGCAGCTGATTTCACAGCCACCGGACTCCCAGAAATCCCGCCCCGGTGCCCCCCGCCGCACCGCGCTCGCCCCTTCGCTGGAGCTGCGAAACTTGACTGACAGGCGTGACCGCTCTGATCGACAGCTGTTTGTGCAGGGGGGTCCCCCCCGCCCACGCCTCTCCGCTTCGTGTGAATGGGGCCTGGAGCTCGGCGCCTGTTGCTTTCCACGGGTGCCCGGGAAGGCAGACCGAGCCGCGATGTGACTCCCCCGGATCGCTTTAGTCACAGCCCCAGCTCCGCCTGCGCGCTGGGCATCCGTGTCATTCCTGCTCCCACCCACCCCGATCAGACCCACCCCCAGAGCTCACACTCACTCCTAGTGTCCCACCCCCAGGGAGATCGGACCCGCTGCGTGTGTCCCACCCCCTGGGAGATCGGACCCGCTGCGTGTGTCCCACCCCCAGGGAGATCGGACCCGCTCCGTGTGTCCCACCCCCAGGGAGATCGGACCCGCTCCGTGTGTCCCACCCCCCTGGGAGATCGGACCCGCTCCGTGTGTACCAACCCCCAGGGAGATCGGACCCGCTCCCTGTGTCCCACCCCCCAGAGCTCAGACCCGCTCCGTGTGTCCCACCCCCCTGGGAGATCGGACCCGCTCCGTGTGTCCCACCCCCCAGAGCTCAGACCCGCTCCGTGTGTCCCACCCCCAGGGAGATCGGACCCGCTCCGTGTGTCCCACCCCACTGGGAGATCGGACCCGCTCCGTGTGTCCCACCCCCGGGAGCGGAGAAACCAGAATCAGAGACTCCAAAGCCGAAGGGATCGTAGAGAGACTCTCGGCTGCGCCCCTCTAGACCAGCCTGGAGACCTGCCCCCAAATCCTTCCTCTCGCAGAGGGAGCGAGGGAGAACCGGGGCCATTGCTCCAGCGGGTCGCTGCTTTACAATACAAAGACACCCGAGTTCGTTTTCTTTGTGATTATGTTTCTGGCACCGAATCCCGGCAGGCAGGTAGCGGCGTGAGGCCGGAGCCCAGGGGAGGAGGCGCAGGAGGCGCGCAGCCAGCGGCTTAGCCGCGCAGTAATGTCACGAGTTGGGCGGCACCAGCTGCTGCGCAGCGGCTGGTTAACCAGCACTGAGCCGGGAGCGTTTCTAGCTTGTGCCTTTGCTGCAGAGGAAACGCCGCGAAACCCAGGCAGCGGCCACTCTCTGGTCACTATTCTGAGCGCCGCTTGGGGACTCAGCGGGCAGAGCCGGGGGGAGCTGGGAGTCCCTCAAGGAGGACTTGGAAAAGTGCAGCTGCGAATGAGCTCAGAGGAAGCGAGACCTGTGCCCGCAGGCCGGGCAGACGTGGGCTGCCCCCCCAGCCCCTGTGCTTCTGAAAGCGGCTCCGTCAGCTGGAGATTGAAGGCGCAGGACTGACTCGGAAGGGTGGGCTGGTGGGGCAAGCACTTGACTGGGGCTCTGGCAAGCGGCAGGCAGTTCCCTGCCCTCAGTCAGTGCCTCAGTTTCCCACCCGCATCTCTCGCGCCCTGTGACTTTGGAAGAGCAACACTTCCAACTAGGGCGGTTGGATATTGGCAATTTTGAAATAAAAGAAACATTTCAAAGTGTCCCTTGGAACAAGAATGCTGAGGAAGGTCAATTCAGACCCTTCTACTGCTTCATTTTGATCCCAGGGGGTTATTTTGGTTTGCTGGTCGCTTTTTCTGAAATATGACACAGGACCATGTTGGCCACAGGAAGCGAAATGATAAAAATGTCACCCAGAGCTACATGCTGCTGCAAACCGTTTCGAGTTTGACAAAACTGCAGTTTTGGGACACAAAATGGTTTGTCAGAAAAAAAACAAAAAACCCATCACCAAAAACCTGTCGACCAGCTCGTCTCGCTGCACCCCAGCAAGCAGGGCAGTGCCAGGCACAGGGGGCTGCTGAGGTTCAGAGAGATTAAGTGACGGGCCCAGGGCCACGCTGGCAGTAAGTGTTGAAGAAGGACCCAACCCTAGGGCAGCTGTTCTGCCTCCCTAGTCTGCTGTAAGCTCTTCTGGGCAGGGACGGGTGACGCTGCAGCCTATATGGTTTTATAACAATATGCTAATGGGTGAATATAATGTAACTGGAATATGCTTCATGTAAAAGGTCTCTTGTAAGGTATCATTACAAAGCTTATAATCTACTGAGTGCGGTCATCCTATTTGTATAAAAGTACCACTCTTGTGCCTGAACCTAGAACTATGAAATATAACTCTGAGGGCCTACTGTAATTATGCAAAGTGTGGGCCATTAATGGTGCTTTGGAATGTTGATGGCTCCCATTAACCAGGGCAATTGTCTGCAGATGGGATGGGTGTCTTACCTGTAAGTCTTCCTGTATGTGTGTGTGCTGGCAAGTGGGCAATGAAGTCTTGCAGTGATGTGTGATCATGTCTCCTGAACTGGAATCCATCTTTAACCTGGTGCTTTTCCCATTTAGAGGGAGGGGTGGGAACCCAGAGAGGGACAAAGGATTCCCGCCTTGTGCAAAAGATATATAAGTGGGTGGAACAGAACAACGGGGAGGAACCATCCTGAGGAATCCCCCAGCTACCACCTGAGCTGGAACAAGAGCTGTACCAGGGGAAAGGATTGTGCCCAGGCCTGGGAAGTGTCCAGTCTGAGGAAAAGACTTACTGAAGCATCTCTGAGGGTGAGATTATCTGTATTCAGTTTGATTAGACATAGATTTGCACGTTTTGTTTTATTTTGCTTGGTAACTTACTTTGTTCTGTCTGTTACTACTTGGAACCACTTAAATCCTACTTTCTGTATTTAATAAAATCACTTTTTACTTATTAATTAACTGAGTAGGTATTAATACCTGGGGGAGCAAACAGCCATGCATCTCTCTATCAGTGTTATAGAGGGTGAACAATCTATGAGTTTACTCTGCATACATTTTATACAGGGTAAAACTGATTTATTTGGGTTTAGACCTGTCATAACCTAGTCCCAGATTTGGACCTTAGCGTCCAAAATATGGGGGTTAGCATGAAAACCTCCAAGCTTAGTTACCAGCTTGGACCTGGTAAAGCTGCCACCACCCAAAAAATTAGAGTGTTTTGGGGCACTCTGGTCCCCCCAAAAACCTTTCCTGGGGACCCCAAGACCCAAATCCCTTGAGTCTCACAACAAAGGAAAATAAACCTTTTCCCTTCCCCCCCCTCCAGGTGTTCCTGGAGAGATGCACAGAAGCAAGCTGCGTGAATCTAAACAGAGGGATTCCACCCTCCCCGTTTCCAGCCTTGGAAAACAGAAGTACCGAGAGCTAATCTCTCTTCCCCCCTCACCCAGAGGGAATGCAAAGTCAGGCTAGTAAATCTAACACACACAGATTTCCCCCTGACTTCTTCCTCCCACAAATTCCCTGGTGAGCACAGACTCAATTCTCTGGAGTTCCCCACTAAAGACAAACTCCAACAGGTCTTAAAAAGAAAGCTTTATGTAAAAAAGAAAGAAAAATACATAAAAATGGTCTCTCTGTATTAAGGTGACAAATACAGGGTCAATTGCTTAAAAGAAATATGAATAAACAGCCTTATTCAAAAAGAATACAATTTAACACATTCCAGCAACTACACACATGTAAAATACAAAAAAACATATAAATCACTATCTAATCTTTTGTACTTACAACTGGGAAACAGAAGATTAGAAAGTAAGAGACAGAAATCCTCCCATAGCCGAGAGAGACACAGGCACAAAACAAAGAACTCAGACACAAACTTCCCTCCACCCAGACCTGAAAAAGTCTGGTTTCCTGATTGGTCCTCTGGTCAGGTGCTTCAGGTTACCTCTTTCCAGGTGTAAGAGACATTAACCCTTAGCTATCTGTTTATGACAAGACCCCACTAGGAGTTGGGTATCTGAGTGTTAAAGACAGGAACACTTTTGCGAGCTGCTTTTAGATAAACCTGCAGCTTTGGGGAACGTGGTTCAGACCCTGGGTCTGTGTTGGAGCAGACGGGCTTGTCTGGCTCAGCAAGACAGGCTGCTGGGGTCCTGAGCTGGCAGGGAAAGCAGGGGCAGTAATCTTGGCACTTCAGGTGGCAGCTCCCAAGGGGGTTCTGTGATTCCACCCATCACAGGACTGTCTCACACTGTGTGTGGCTACACGGTAAGTGCTGCAGCTGCGCCTGTGCTGTGTAGCATGGACACTTACTACAGACACAAAAGGGGACAAGGGGTTTCCCCTTGGCTCTAGTAAATCCACCCCCATGAAAGGGTGGCTGGAAGAATTCCTCCATCTGCAGTGCAGGTTCCACCAACCAGGCCACAGCACGCAGGGCAGGGCATTTTCCCCAGCCCTGAGCAATGTAGCCAAGCCGCCCTGCGAGGTAGGTACCTCCTTGGGTGCCGAGCTTGACTGGGGCCTGGCGGCCTCAGTAATGAGATTAGTCTCAAGAAGAGTCAGATCCAGAGCTCAGCGCTGCTTGGATACCAGGACTGGAGGTGGGACTGGGACCGGGCAGACGGGGGCTGGAGATCGGGCCAGAGGTGCTTCGCCAACGCCCCTCCACCCACAGAGCTGAGTGCAGAGTTTGACACCGGGGAGCGGCTGATATTCCGAGCCGAGCTCGTGGAGCTGTTTCTGGAGCATCCCTCCCAGCTGGCAGGCAGCCTGCCCCAGCGGTGGGGCTCTCAGCCAGGCAGCAAGAGAGGGAGTGCAGGGGAGACGGGCTGGGGGCAGGGGACGAGTGAGGAGCAGCCGGGGAGGAGAGCAGCTTGTTTCTCCACAAACCCAATGCGCTTTGACGCTTCTGGTGATTTTCCTCCTGCCCGGCCACGCAGGGTTTGTGGGTTCACCTTGCTCCACGGCACCCGGCGCCCGGGACAATGGCAGGAAAACCCAGGGGCTGGGGGGGCCAACTGGTTCGCAGCCAGGTGGGCGAGTCCCACTCACAACAGCGGTTGTACTCTGCCTGGCCGGGTGATCTGCCAACGGGCAGCATGGGAACAACCTCAACCCGGGAACCTGCTGCTGCGTGGAGCTCGCCGGAAATGTCAGCAGCTCTGCTCCTTTGCTAACCCATTGTAATCAGCCTCGTTAACACGAAGCGGCTCCTGATTCTCATTCTATTTCCCCCACCTCTGGCCTGGCTCCTTGCATTACCCGCTATTTCAATGAACACTCACACTAATGTCCGCCCCGTACTGTCACTGCAGGTAGCACTTGAATAAAACATTCACAGTCCTTCAGACCTCGCTCGGAGCAGTTCTAACCAGGACAGAATGAGAACGGACCTGGGTCAGGGCCTTGCTCACTTCTACTGTCCCAGAACATTAACTCTGCACCAGCAACTTCGCTTTCCCAGACTCCTGGACACTTAGGCCCAGAAACCTGATTTCTACTTAGTTTTTTAATCTAAACTATGTTAACTCATGTTCTAACTTCCTATCGGCTACCACAGGATCTCTGCCTGTGTCCAATGGCAGGATCAGGCCCAAGAGTCCTGGACATTAAGCCTGGCACCACTGGCGAATTGTTTTGGCTAAGAATCAAGACTGGTAGCTATGGACCTGCTGCTGCTAATCAGAACACTCCGGTAGGCATAAGGGCTAATGGTTACAGCAGAGGCATAGGGAGTTAGGGGTCCTGGGTTCTGTTTACAGCTTGGGGGCAGGGGGAACATGATTCAACCAGGGGACTAGCAATCAGGTTTTAGCATATAGGCTTGTTTGCCAACCTGAGATAGAATTTTGGGGTTGACTTTTTGATACTCTTGTATCTTAGGCCTGGTCTACACTGGGAGGGGGGCGGAGGTGGGGGGATCACTCTAAGAAAAGCATAGCTGAAGTCGACGTATCTTAGATCAAATTAAAATTACTTATTTCGCATCCTTGCGCCGTGCCACGGCTCTCCCGTCGACTTTGCTTCTGCCCCTTGCCGAGCTGGAGTCCGCCAGTTGACGGGAGAGTGATCGGGGATTGAGTTACCATATCTACACTACACACGATAAATCGATCCCTGACAGATCGATCACTACTCACCGATCTGGCAGGTAGTGTAGACGTACCCTTATACTAATTGTCACGGAGTCACCGGGCGATGATCTGGAACTGCTCCCCACCAAGCCAGGCAGGACTTTGGGGAGCCTCCTCTCCCTTGGAGCAGACTTGTTCAGGGCAAGAAGCTCACACGGCTTCACCTCCTGGGTCTCTCCTTGGAGCATTCAGCATCCTCTGCCCCTCCGTGTGCTTCCCGCAGCGAGCCCGCCTCAGTAGGGTCCTGGGGAAGCCACAGGGTCCTGCACCCCACACTTTGCAGTCAGACGTGACTCTCAGCCAGCCAGTAACACAGAGGTTTATTCGATAACAGGAACAGGGTTTAAAACAGAGCTTGTAGGTACCACGAACTGGACCCCTCGGCCGGGTCCATTCTGGGGAGCAGTGAGCCAGACCCCCACTTCTGCCCTCAGCCAGCTCCAAACTTACAACCCCCTCCAGCCCCTCCTCTCTGCTCAGCTCCTTTCCCGGGCCAGGAGGTCACCTGATCCCTTTGTCTCCAACACCTTCAGCTGGCACCTTTGCAGAGAAGGGGCCCAGGCCATCAGTTGCTAGGAGACAGAGTGTCAGGCATTTAGGTGCACTGGCCCTTTGCTCTGCCAGATACTTAAGAACTGCCATGGGGACACTGAGGCACCAAGACCGTATTCAGAGAAAACATTAAGAACATTCCTAGTTCATCACACTAATATGTGTGATCATAGAGCTAAGACGCTGTGTGTGTTGCTGCTTCTCCCTAGCCAGCTGGGTTTGTTGGTATAATGAGAAGAGAGATAAGGGATAGAGCAATTAAAATGTCACAGGGTGTGGTGGGAGTGTAATATACCGGCTACACTGGAAGTCTGCCTGGCTTCTCTCTTGAGCCAAGGTCAAGCAACCAGTTGGGAGGGACAAAGGGGGTTGGCGGGGGCAGGACCAGCGCTGGGGGTTTGCGCGCCCTAGGCGACCGGCAGTTTCGCCTCCCCGAGCGCTGGTCCCGCGGCTCCGGTGAAGCTGCTGCAGTGATGCCTGCGGTGGGTGCGGTGCTCCATGGCTCCGGTGGAGCTGCCGCAGTTGTGCCTGTGGGAGGTCCACCGGAGCCGCGCGAGCAACCGATCCTCCGCAGGCACCACTGCGGCTGCTCCACTGGAGCCGCAGAGCACCAGACCCTCTGCAGGCACCACTGTGGCGGCTCCACCGGAGCCACCTGCCGCCCCCTGCGGCAAAACGGCGCCCACCAATTATTCTGGCGCCCAAGGCGATTGCCTAGGCTGCCTAAATGGTAGCGCTGGCCCTGGGCAGGGGAGACATAAGAAACACTAAAAGCGAAAGAAAGCTTGGCCTTGGCCAAAACACACCTCACTCCTTACCTCTCCCATGGGATACAAAAGAGGTGGGACAAAGACTCTCGACTCACGACCCTCCAGAACAGAACATGACCATAAATTGAAAGGGGTGTGACTAGGGGCGTGCGCTGCAGGTATATTTGGGCATGCTAAGAAGAGGGAATAGGGAATAGGGAGGTGAGAACGGGAACACAGGGAAGGGTCTGTGGTGTCAGAGCTGGGAATGGGGATATGAGGTATAGGGTCTGTAGTGTCATAGTGTTGGGATATATATATCTCAATATACATTGTGATTCATATATTCATGTAATGAGTTATAGGTCACTGAGGCCTGGTATGAACGATGTGTGCTTGACATGAATACATGCATTGCAAGTTGGCAGCCGAAGCAAGAACTTAAGGTTAAGAAGACTTTGAGCAGGGGGTTGGACTAAATGACCTCCTGAGGTCTCTTCCAACCCTAATCTTCTATGATTCCATGATTCTATAAGAATGATTAGAACTATTTGTGCAAACACAATCTTGTCATGTTTCGAGAAAAACACAGAGAATCAAAAAAAAAAAGAAACACTGCCAGCTGGACTGATATAAAATGGTATAAGAATTGGAGGAAATTGCATACCTTGGATCATGGTGGCTCACTCAGGATTGTCTCTTTGGAATAGTGTCAGCAAAAGACCTAGAAAACAAAGGCAAAAAACCAATAACACAACAAAATGAACTATAAATGGTTGCCTATAATTTCTGCAAATCAAAGTCATTTATTAATCCAAAGCCTCATGTGACTGTAAATATGGTTTTCACTGGAGCAGTGCATTTTAGAATCTTATCATAAAAAAAATCTCGACTGGCCATCAAAACCATTCTGACCTTTGAACTGTGGCATAATATGTTTGGGGTGTAAATGTAAAGTAAGTAAGGTTTGTTTTGTAATCAATAAAGAGCATTTAAAGTATTATATACCAGCACTGTGTCTGGTATCTGCTGCTCCCCATCCTGTAAAAAACCCTCTATTGCAGGCCTAACACGAGCTGCGAAGGGGTATACAGGGTAAAGCCTATGTGGTGTCAGAGCCGGGAAGGGGACATTGGGAAACAGACTCTGCCGGCGTGTAGAGCTCTGCATATGTTTGCTTGGAACTAACCCCCAATAAACATGGCATTGCCTGCACTTTGGACTTCTGGTCTTCTGCTTTCTGTCTGCGTGACAAGAACCAGGGTAGGGGGTGTAGAGAAAGCCCTGTAACATCTTGGTGCTGTGACTCAGATGCATTACGCTGGACAGGTAAGTAGCAGCCAGCTAAGTTCGCTTGTTCAACAGTCCGTGCAGCTGCTTGGAGGGAGTATGGTGGGCTCTCATGATAGTAGTTGCGGGTCCTTGCAAATTGAGGTAACTGTCTTTTTGGATAAGTGCATATGGAAGAATCAGTTATTCCAGGTACGAGAACCAGGAGAGGGAGTGAAGGGAAAGCCCTCTAACATCAGGGCTCCATGGTTTGATTTTGCCACTGACCCAGGGTGCCCTGAAAATCATTTCACTTCCCACCAGTTTTCACATCTGTCAGTACAAGCTAACGCTACCCCCCTCTAGTGTGAAGCATGATGGAAGTTGTGAGGTTCCCCTCCGGTGTTATCTGGACTGGTGATCTGCTAGGTCCCTCTAATCCTTGACTCTGGGAGCCAGCCTGACCCTGCTCTGCTGTGAGAACCCCCACTCCTGGGCTGTTCACACACACCCTCTGGCACATAAGCTGCTCATTGGATTGTGCAACCAAATGACACTAGCCAATATCTCTGGTCCCAGACACAATCCTAGGAACCTCCGTCTTGCAGTGTCTAGTTATGTCCACTGGATGCTGAAAGCTTATATGAGTTCATCAGTTTAACAAAGAAATTGATATGTATCAGGCTTGTTATCTCGAGGGGAGTCTCTGACACACTTCAAACCAAATGCACTGCTTCAAGCAGAATAAACAAACAGATTTATTAACTACAAAGGTAGATGTTAAGTGATTATAAGTCAAAGCACAACCAGTCAGATTTGGTCACATGAAATAAAAGCAAAGTGCATTTTAAGATGATTTTAACACTCTCAATGCCCTTGCAAATGTAGATGCGTCTCAGCACAGGCTGGCTGGGTGCTCTTCAGCCAGGCTCTCCCCTTTGATCAGTGCTTCAGTAGCTTGGTGTTGGTATCTGTAGATGGAGGTGGAAGAGATAGGAGGGAGATGGGCAACATCTCTTCATTTTATCATGTTCCTTCTTGGCTTTGCCCTCCCCCTTCAGGGTCAGGTGAGCATTACCTCACTGCAGTCCCAAACTGGCCAAAGGAAGGGGGGTGACTCCCTCGAGAAACTAACAGAGCCTTTTGTTGCTGCCTAGGCCACTGTCTTTGCTCCTGTGAGGCTGGGCTGGGTTTGTCCCATACATGCCCTGATGAGGTGTGAACTGCCCCTCTGCTTCTGGAGAGTTTTGCCTGGGCTTGTTTTCAGCCATGAGGACACATTTTCAGCCTCAGAACTATATAAATGAAGTTACAGCCTATAACATCACTATAACAACACTGCTCAGTCCATCATGAGCCTCCCAAAGACACTCGAGATGACAAACTTTGCCTTGGACACCACACAATCATATTATAAGGATGAACATGGGAGTGCAGGGTGTTCCCCCGAGGTACAGAGTGTCACAGAAGTGCAGCGCAGGATTCATGTGACCTGACACGTTTGTTTTGTGACTCTGTGGGTCTGCATGATCCCTGCCACGTTTCCTCTGAATCTGCTGCCCTGGGCTCATTGCTGGTTGTGGCTGTGCCATGCTTGGTTCCCGCGGTTTATTTCACATTGATTGTAGCTGCTTTCGCAGCAGTAGGACTGAGTAGAAGTATTCGGGGAGCAGCTGGTGGCCCAGTGCACACAAACACACAGATCTTTCTTAACTTGGAGGGTTTGCAGTCCAAGTAGACCAGACCTGGGCAAACTATGGCTCGTGGACCACACCTCGCCTGTGAGACTGTCCTGCCTGGCCCTTGAGCTCCCAGCTGGGGAGACTAGTCCCCGGCCCCTCCCCTGCTGTCCCCTCTCCCCTGCAGACTCAGCTCACTGTGCCATCAGCACTCTGGGCGGCTGGGCTGCGAGCTTCTTCGAGGAAGCACGGCTGCCAGTCCTGGTGCTCTGAGTGGTATGGCAAGGGGGTGGATAAGGGACAGGTGATCCCGGGGGGCAGTCAAGGGACAGGGAACAGGGGAGTTGGATAGGTGTGGGAGTCCTGGGGGGCCTATCAGGAGGCGGGGGTATGGATAGGGGTCGGGGCCATCAGGGGACAGGGAGCAAGGGGCTGTTGGATGGGGTGGAGGTTCTGGGGGTGGTGGTCAGGGGACAGGGAGCAGGGGGGGTTGGATAAGGTGGAGATTCAGGGGGTGGTGATCAGGGGACAGGGAGTGGGGGGGTTGGATAGGCATGGGAGTCCCAGCAGGCCTGTCAGAGGACGGGGGTGTGGATAGGGGTCGGGGTCATCAGGGGACAGGGAGCGGGGGGATTGGATGGGTCAGAGGTTCTGAGGGGGGCAGTCAGGGGGTGGGAAGTGGGAGGGGGCAGGGACCAGGCTGTTGGGGTAGGCAAAGCCTTCCCTACCCAGCCCTCCATACAGTTTTGGAATCCCGATGTCGCCCTCAGGTCAAAAAGTGTGCTCATCCCTGAGTAAATGGAGCTAGGGAGATATGATAAAGGAGTCAGAGCCTCTGCTGGTGGAAACTGACCAAGTTCCATTAAAGTCCGTAGAGTTAGGTCAACGGACACCAGCCAAGGATCTGGGCCCAAATGTTTAATCTCCCCTCCCCACTCCCAAACCTAACATTGTTCCAAAGCTGTGAGCGCCTGTCTCACCACGGCAGCCTCTGTGTGACGAGGGCTTTATTCTGGAAGCTGTTTTGGGTTGTGCCTGCTAGGCCCTGACAGCAATGGTCATCTAAGGAGAAAGAAACAGGTTATCAGACTGGAGATGCCCATCACTGGAGCCTAGTGCAAAGGAAGGAGCTAATCCTGGCAGGTGCTCAACCCTTCCAGCTCGCTGCTGGGCACTCTTAGCTTCCCTCAGAAGTCCCCTGATGTGCGGTCTCTTGGTCTCTGCCAGGATTGGGCCCTAATGTGTGCAGGCTGCATTGTCAGGAGTTATTTATGAAAGAATCCCTTGCTATTGTCAGTCTATGGAATTAGTGTGTTTGTATTGGGCTGGCACTTGGCCAGGTGCGTACACCTCTCTCCTAGGACAATCTGGGGGACATGTAACAATGTAAACCACAACATCTGCGTGGGGGAGGGGGGTAATCCTGTGGGGAGCATCACGTGATCGTCCCAATTGACAAGGGAGGAATTTATCCCCAGCCGCTGCGCTGTGACGCTGCCCGTCACAGTGGGAGCTAGTGGAGACGCGGTGCATACTAGCTAAGGGGGCTAAAGTGCTAAAGGGCTTGATCTTGCCCAGTGCTGGGCCGGAATATTGGGTGTTTCCTTGCCTGGTAAAGAGAGTTGATGCGGGAGCATGGCATGCAGGGGAGACCGAAAGAGCATTGAGATGCTGTTCTGTGCCATCAAGAAGCAGGGGGAAGGTCGAAGAGGGGCAGGTCTAGTTAGGGACTCCTTAGCATGGTGAGGATAGTGCTTTGATCCGACCCACTCATACTCTGGCCTCACCCTGCCTCTTTTTAATCCAAAGTGTATGCAAGCCCAGGGATGGGCCTGCAGGGACACTGAGACTGGCACCTCTACATTTAACTTCAGGGCCACAGAGGTTTGGTGCAAGAACTTGCTCTGTGGCAAGTGACTGGTCTTAGGGTCAAGGAGGTGCCTTTTGTTGTCTCCATGAAGGTAAACCCAGATTTTATTAGTCACTGAAAATCACCCTTTGCACATGTTCAGCAGAACTGGCTAGAGGATTGCTCCTAAATTCTTTCCAGACCCTCTGAGCTTCCTGTGTCATTTTGAAGAGGCCACACAGACCCGCACTCCAGTTGGAACACAGAAAAAATATGGAGCCTTGTTCTCTTTAGTCTTATGAGGAGGAGGCACAGGCAGCAAGTTCTCGTACGCCATCAGCAACGCATCTGCATTACAGCCCATGTTGCCAATGCATTGGAACGGGGTCATCATTTCCATTGCATCAGCAGGATGGGCCACAAGGGACATACCCCGCTGGATACCATCTGCATGCTACAGAGACAGTAACGCTTGTCTCCTTACTGACTTCTTTGGCGGTCTCAAATACACACTAAACAAGGAAGGAGAGAGAAAGATCCAGCACTACCCTGCATGAAAGCACCAACCAGGGGGATGAAAACTCATTCAGAACAACCCTCTTGGGTCCGTCTCTCATGAGGGCTAAGGAAGCTACATTAGATCCGGTCCAGGATTGAGGAGACCCGAACACTACCAATATTACCACAGCTGTCTGGTCACTGCTTTCTCAGTGATCCGCCCCTCAAATGGCAGCGGGACACTGGGCTGAAACTGGGGAGCAGAACTGGATACAATGTTTTTGAACAATCATCCAAAAATGGCCTTTGGTCCCCTCCTTCCTTCTGGGTTGAATTTTTTTTCATGAAAATTTAACTTTTTTGGGGGGGGGAATCAAAATTTTTGGAATTCCCCCCCCAAAAATTTCCTGTGCTTTTTTTTATATGTATTGGAACTTTTATCACAAAGTTCTTGCTGACCAAAAGTCCTCCAGCTTTGGTAAACAACAGTTGGGAACAGCCAGGCTGACAAACCCTTTTGACAATGTGGCCAGTATAAATGTTGCAAAATTTTTCAAATGCCGCCCTCCCTCAAACTAGGTCCGTTTCAAACCCTGCAAAATGGGCAGCAACCCCTGAAGAGCTTCAGATTTTACCATACAATCTTTGCCCCACTTTTTGGTCAGCTCTGACGGTGAGGTCAGCAATGCAAAGGGCTGACTTACTGCAAGGCCATCTCAGCAGAGTCTCCTGGAGATTTCTGGCAACCAGACTTCAACCAAAGGCACTGAGCACCTCCATCAGCAAACAGGCCCCTTCATCTCTGCCATCCACGCAGGGCGTGGGATCAGTGTGCTGTGGACGGTCTGAACTGCCCTTCCAGAACCTCACCGAGCATCCTGGGGACAAGTCCTTGCCTTGACCTCCACTTTAAACCCAGGACCTTTTTGCTCAAAAGCACAGACTTCTACCACGTGAGCTAAAAGACTAACTCCATCAGCTGTCAGCAGTAACAGGCTATTATCCTCTCTGGAGAAGGGCAGGACACACATGCATTAGGAGACCCCCACACTGCTCCTCATTCTAACACGACGAGGGGTTTATGTTTCAGTGAGCACTGCCATTGCCAGTCACTCAGGTCCCGAGTGCCCAGACTTCAGCTGTTTGTGTACATGGGCGATGCTGCATGTGGTGCCCCAGAGCCAGCTTCCCTCCTGTCCATGCTCTCCCGCCTCCGCTGTGCCAGAGACACCACCCCAGAGAGGAGCAGGCTGCTCAGCAGTAAGAGGAAATACAGACAGATAGAAGCAGAGGCGAGATCTGAAGTGTCTTGTCTGCCCCAAGGCAGGGAGCTCCAGCTCCCCCGCCCCCCGAACAGAAGCCAGGGCCCCCCCGAGTCTCGTGGGGACGAACCATTGCCGGAGCGGATCAGCGGTAGGGGGAACAGTCACTTTGCGGTGCTGGGGAAGCGGCTGGACGGTGCCTGGCTAATCGAGTCTGCAGCAATTATGGGGGGAATTAGAACCATTGATCATGATGGACTGGAAAAAAATCCCCCAGCTGCCTTTAGAAAAGAAGCCTCAAGTGCCCTCTGCCAGAGCCCTGGCTGTGCTGGAAAAAGCCTTTTATTCCTGTCCCTGCCAATTACCTCATTGCTTTCGCGTGGGAACTGCAGCTAACAGGCCTCTGGTTCCCGAGCTGCCTTTGGAGCCCAAAGCCTGACTTCCCATGCTGCAGGGGATGCCACCGGGCAGCCATTCCCGGCTCAGAGGGACCAGGCGGAGGCGGTAATGGCTTTTATTGGCCCAGCCCCTCTTGGTGAGCGTTACAAGAGTGGGTCGTTCAGCCACAGAGGCCGGGCCAATAAGAGAGATCACTGCCTCCCCCCACACCTTGTCTGCCCAATATCCCGGGACCCCCCTGACCACATCGCCACTGCGGCAGATATTGGCCGTTTCTCAAGGGTGTGGCCCTGGAGCTCCTGCTAGGTTCAGCTCCACGTTTATGTTCCCAGCAAACTGGCACCTTCGGTCTCTTCCTTTTCCAGTGTCAGGGGGCCGGGGGTTGTGGGTTTTGTGTTTGTGTTTTAAATGATGAACCACCCCCGGCAGCTGTTTCTGGGTCTCTGCAGACGTGTGTTTAATAGCAGCCCCGCTTGGCGCTGGGGGCTGAAAAGTGGGTGTGTGGGGTGGAGACAGGCAGGCCGGATCGAGGGGAAAGGGACGGAGGGGCAGCCCGGGAGAGGCAGCTCTTGACTCTGGCCCATTCATCAGGCTAGAATTGGCTACGGCTTAAAGTCCTGAGTCACAGCTGCAGGCTGAGGAAACAGAGCCCAGGGGAGGGTCTGGCCAGGAGACAGCGTGGAATCCTGGCAGCTGGCCCTGGTCTGCCCCGGCCCCGGCCCTCTGTGGTCATTGATGGTACCTTGCATGGAGCTCAGGAGCGTTGAGTGTGATCTGGGCATGGGCTGGACCTGCCCCTGTGCACTGCGTGGTAGTTAAATCTCCCTCCCTCCCCGCCCCCGCCTGCCCTGTCACCCACGGGCGGGGTTATGGGAGTGCAGAGCCTGGCTGCAGCTGGGGGGTCAGGGGGTGACCCCATCTCGCTAAAGAGGCTCCCAGCTCTGCCTACCCTTAAGCAGCCCATTTGCACTTGGTCTGTTAGACGTGTCACGTCCAGTGGCGGCCCTGAGCAGGATCGGGCCCTTCTAACAAGGCCCTGAATGGGGCTGTCACAAGGCAGTGCTTCTGCCCAGCTTGCGAAGGATCCCCTGCCTCCCCCCCCCCCACCTCTCACTGCCTCAGGGGGCCTCCCGCTGCTCCGGCTTCGGGGCTCATGTCCAGCCCCAGGGGATGGATCTGGGTCAGATGATGCCGTGCAGATGCTGGTCCTGCTTCCCCAGAGAGGGCTAGTGGCACCCTGGGACCCCGCTCCCCCCTGGCCCAAAGTCCTTGCCCACCCCTAGGGCAAGCCTCATGGAACCCTCTATGCCTGTGCCCTTCCCAAGGGGTACAACCCCCGCCCCCATGCATTAGAAAAGGGTGTTCCCAGGCATTACACACTGGAAACAGCCCCGGGTGGGGCGTTATTGGGTTCCTCTTCTGATCTTTGCCCTCGGATACTGGGGGAAGATAAATACCAGGGCTGTCCATTAATTGCAGTTAACTCAGGCGATTAACTCAAAGAATTAATCGTGATAAAAAAAATTAATTGTGATTAATAGCCGTTTAATCGCACTGTTAAGCAAGAGAATACTAAGTGAAATTTACTATTTTTGGATATTTTTCTACATTTTCATATATTGATTTCAATTACAACACAGAATACAAAGTGTACAGTGCTCACTTAATATTGTTCTTTTTCATTACTAATATTTGCACTCTAAAAATGATAAACAAAAGAAAATCAACCTTATGCTGGTGGCACCTGACTCAGATAATGAAAACGACCATGCGTCGGTCTGCACTGCTTTGGATCATTATCAAACAGAACCCATCATCAGCATGGACGCACGTCCTCTGGAATGGTCATTGAAGCATGAAGGGACAACATATGAATCTTTATGGCATTTGGCACATAAATATCTTGTGACACAGGTTACAATTGTGCCATGTGAACGCGTGTTCTCACTTTCAGGTGATGTAAACAAGAAGTGGGCAGCATTGTCTCCTGCAAATGTAAACCAACTTGTTTGTCTGAGCGACTGGATGAACAAGAAGTAGGGCTGAGTGGACTTGTAAGCTCTAAATTTTTACATTGTTTTATTTTTGAACGCAGGTTTTTTTTTACATAATTCTACATTTGCAAATTCAACTTTCATGATAAAGAGATGACACTATAGTACGTGCAACAGGGGAATTGAAAAATACTATCTTTTGTTTTTTACAGTGCAAATATTTGTGACAAAAATAAATATAAAGTGAGCACTGTACACTTTGTATTCTGTGTTGCAACTGAAATCAATATATTTAAAAATGTAGAAAACATCCAAAAATATTTAAATAAATGGTATTCTATTATTAACAGTGCGATTAATTGCAATTAATTTTTAATCACTTGACAGCCCTAATAAATACCAGCAGACGGACACGCAGACAGACAGGCAGATTGAAATGCCAGGAAGGGCCACTAGAGCCTGTAGCCTGACCTCATGTGTGGCACCAGCCAGTCAAATTCATTCACTCCCCGATGTATCGAGCCCAATCATTTGCATTTGGCTAAAACAGTCGCCAGAAAAGCAGCCAGGCTGGATCTGAAGAATCAAGAGCTGGAGAATCCAGCCGTTCCCTTGGTAGTTTGTTCCAGTGCGCACTCACCCCCCCTGATAACAAAGCACCTGATTTCGAATCGGACTTTGTCTGGCTCCAGCTCCCAACCACTGGATCTTGTTCTGCCTCTCTCTGCGAGTGTAAAGAGCCCGTTAGTACCGGGTATGTTCTCCCCAGGCAGGTACTTACACGCTGTAATCAAGTCCCCTCTCAGTCTTCTTTCTGTTAAGCTAACCAGGTTGAGCACTTGAAGTGTCTCTCTTTGAGACATTTTCTCCAGCCCTCGAATCATGTTTGTGGCTTTTTTCTTCATCATCTCCATTTTCAGCATTTCAAGATGTGGACACCAGAACTGCACACCATATTTTAGGTTGGATCTACATGACAGAGATAGCTCAACATAAGCTGCTTTGCCTCATCTGAACTATGGAAGTGTCTACACTGAATTTCACTGCTGACGACGTAACTGCCTGGCTATGCCGACTTCATAACTCCACCTCCCCCAGCGGTGTAGAGTCAAGGCTGCTGTGGTTACATCCATGCAGAGTCCGCGTAGACCTTGCGTTCCCACAATGCCCTGCACTGACTGTGCAATTGGCACAAGGGTTCCTGGTGCGGCCGTGCTCCGCCGACACAAGGAGCGAGGTGCAGCCATGCACGTGTGATGTGATTACTGCGGGGACTGTCTGCTGATGTAAGTTAGGTCGTAGCGTAGACATGGCCCCAGTATTGGTCTCACCAACGACAGATACAGGGGTAAAATCACCTCCCGACTCCGACTCACTACTCCCCTGTTTATACATCCCAGGATAGTATTCGCCCTTTTTGCCACTTCCCCCCCTCGCCCTTCCCTTGGTTCTTGCCACGCAGACAGAAAGCAGAAGACCAGAGTCCAAAGTGCTGGCAATGTCGTGTTCACTGGGGTTAATCAGGCAAGTTCCGTACACCAGAACATAGAGCTTTTCCCTGTCCCCCCTCCTAGTGCACGGCCCTGGCGACACCCCTTACAATTCATGGCCAGGTTCCATTTCGGAGGGTCGTGAGTCTGGGGGCTCCAGTACCACCTCTAGGCGGGGCAGGGAGTGAGGTTGTCTATCTGGATACAGGTGCAGGTGGAGGAGACAGGAGCAGTGCTGGACCTGGCAGCGTGGCCCTGCCTAATCAGAGCTATTATGTTATGACTCCTTGTAGCTGAGCGGACTCACCCCTGCGGCGCCTCCTGCTGGTGACTTCTGGGAATTAGCTTGTTCCAGCTCCGGAGCGCCCTCTGCAGGCTGGTGATCTGCCTGTCCTCTGGCCCTGTGTCCCTCCCTGGATCTGATGCCCTTTTACCTGGAGTGCTGCCCCCTGGCAGTAACCCCTTTCGCTCAGGGTATCACCTCCCCAGGAAACCCCCACCTTCTAGCCCCACCTCGCCTCAGTATATGGCTACTGCCAGTCATTGTCTAGCCCCCGTGCCCCAGGGTGGACTGAATCACAGATTATCAGGGTTGGAAGAGACCTCAGGAGGTATCTAGTCCAACCTCCTGCTCAAAGCAGGACCAATCCCCAAATCTCTAAATGGCCCCCTCAAGGGTTGAACTCACACCCCTGGGTTTAGCAGAACAATGCTTAAACCCACTGAGCAATCCCTCCTTGAAGTGTCGGCCACTCATCACCGGCAAGGAGGGTTTGGACCTGCTGCCTTTGCCTACCCCTGGGCTGTCCTCTGCACCCCCAGTACCCATTGGCCTTCTGCTAGGCCGCAGCCTGGGGCTTTCCAGGCTGGAGCTCCCCAGCTCCTCCGCCTTTCCCCAGCCCTTCTCCACTCAGGTATCCTGTCTCCAGCTCCCTGCAGCCAGGCTGTCATAAACAGATAGTTAAGGGTTAATGTCTCTTTTACCTGTAAAGGGTTAAGAAGCTCAGGGAACCTGGCTGACACCTGACCAGGGGACCAATAGGGGGAACAAGATACTTTCAAATCTTGGTCGGGGGAAGTCTTTTGTTTGTACTGTTTGTGTTGTTGTTCACTCTTGGGACTAAGCAGGACCAGACGTCCATCCAGGCTCTCCAAATCTTTCTGAATCAGTCTCTCATGTTTCAAACTTGTAAGTAATTAGCCAGGCAAGGTGTGTTAGTCTTATTTTTGTTTCCTCAACTTGTAAATGTTTCTTTTTGCTGGAAGGATTTTACCTCTGTTTGCTGTAACTTTGAACCTAAGGCTGGGGGGAGGCTCTCTGATCTATAGGAATCTGATTACCCTGTAAAGCATTTTCCATCCTGATTTTACAGAGATAATTTTTACCTTTTCTTTCTTTAATTAAAAGCTTTCTTTTAAGAACCTGATTGATTTTTCCTTGTGTTAAGATCCAAGGGGATTGGATCTGGACTCACCAGGGATTGTTGGGGGGAAAGGAGGGAGATGGTAAATTTCTCCTTGTTTTAAGATCCAAGGGGTTTGGATCTGTGTTCACCAGGGAACTGGTGAAGTCCCTCAAGGCAACCCAGGGAGGGGACGAAGTTTTGAGAGAACAGAGAGTGCCCCAGACACTGGAATTCTGGGTGGTGGCAGTATACCAGAGCTAAGCTAGTAATTAGGCTTAGAAGTGTCCATGCAGGTCCCCACATCTGTACCCTAAAGTTCAGAGTAGGGAAAGAAACCTTGACACAGGCCCTTCTCCCTGTACAGGCAGAGGGAGACTGTTGGGCTCCTGGCTCCCAGCCTTTTTCTACAGGCCAGCTATGGCCTGATTGGGGTGTGACCCAGTTGCAGCCACTTCCCAGTCAGCCCAGCTTAGCAGCTCCCAGACACAACCTTCCCCCAGGGCTGTTTTAAGCCCTTCAGGGCAGGTGCAGGGTGACCACCCCACTACACTCCCTCTTAGAAACTCCCCTGTTTGCAGTTCCCTTGGTTACTTAGCCTCTGGCTTTTAAGGCTTCTCTCCTAGGTCAGCCCTGCTCCCGCGTTAATCACACAGGGGAGGGTGATCACAAGGCAGATCCAGGGAACAAAGGCTCAGACTGTCGCCACACACAATCCCGACTGACCCTGTCACTTGAAATAACCTGAAAGAGAAAGAAAAACAGAAACAGCCAAAACCCTGGGAGTTGGCAGAGTGGAGCAGGCTGGGGCCAGCTTCACCCACAAAAGCTCATGCTCCAATACATCTGTTAGTCTATAAGGTGCCACAGGACTCTTCGTTGCTTTTAACAATATTCAGGTTACTCTCAGGCCCAAAGGACCTCACTTACCCCAGATCAGTTGCACCTTAGATCTGACAATGCTTGTAGCCAATCCTACGATAAACTGTCTAAAGATTAATTAACCAAGGAAAGGAAATAAGAGTTACATACAAGGTTAAAGCAGGTAAACGCACATACGCGCACACACACACACAAGTTACAGTCTTAAGTTTCAAGAAGTCATAGAAGTTTCTATAATAAGCAAGCGCTGTGTGTTCTTTAGGGCTAACTCAGACCAAGCACTGGGGATCTTTTGCTTATGCTTAGTAATCCTTGCCCCTCAGAGGCCAAGCAGCAAGAAAGATACAGTTCCTCCTTGTCAGGGCTTTTTATTCCTTCACCCATCCTGCTTCGAGTTACAAATTCAGCTGCTGGGAGGAATTCACTTGCACAGCTCCTCTCTGTGGGGTGGAGAGAAAACAACAAAGTCTTTTATCCCCTGATGTTCCACAATAGCTCGTCTGGCATTGATCGACCTCCTTTGAGGGACAGGAGACAATACCTCCTGTTGGCCCCTAGTATTTCATGCTTGTTAATGCTCCTCTCCCATCTGGTGATTCACACTTACAGAGCAAACATTTAAATGTCACCTGACCACATGGGATACAGGTATTATAAATGAGATTAATGCAGGCAGCAACTTACAAGCAGTCCATAAAG
Source organism: Gopherus evgoodei (assembly GCF_007399415.2). Classification (NCBI taxonomy): domain Eukaryota; kingdom Metazoa; phylum Chordata; order Testudines; family Testudinidae; genus Gopherus; species Gopherus evgoodei. The sequence goes on from NC_044326.1 coordinate 1,170,786, forward strand.
TCTGAACACCAAACACATTCTTATCATTCCAATACCTATCTGAACAACACTAACGCACAGCTGAGCCAGACTGGTTCCCAGCCAGGGCCGGCTCCAGGTACCAGCCCAGCAAGCAGGTGCTTGGGGCGGCCAAGGAGAAGGGGCAGCACATTGGGCTCTTCGGCAGCAATTTGGTGGTTGGTCCCTCGATCCCTCTTGGAGGGATGGACCTGCTGCCGAATTGCTGGTGAAAAAGAAAGCGGCGCGCTGGAGCTCCTGCCAATCGCGATCACGTCTTTTTTTTTTTTTTTTTTTTGTGGCTTGGGGTGGCAAAAACCCTGGAGCCAGCCCTGTTCCCAGCTACGTATTTGACAGTGTTCAGTTGAGATCTAGGGGCCCTGGCATGAGCTGGTCATGTCACAGTACCGTCAGGCAGGACCATGTCAAGTCAGTGTTGACTGCCTGTGGTAGACCCAGTCTTGTAGCACCTGGAATCTGTTCCTGAGTTCAACTGGACATTACTGCTGTGATGTCTCATCTGGGAGCCTTTTTGCTGTCAGTTTTCTTGGTGCCTTTGTGGATTATGTTTTTCTTCATTTTTTCGTAAGTGCCTAATAGGTGGTTTTAAAAGTGCATGAGATGTGGCAGCAGTCCTAGCTGGTCTGTTTCCTGGCGGAAATGAGTCCCATGGCTGTGAGCCTCCTCTAAGAATGCCCCCCCCCCCCAACACTCATCATGATCATAGCCAGGGCTCCAGCAGTCACCCCACAGTCTCGCTGGCGTGACAAGGTATAGGGAGCAGGGAGTCTCTGAAATAACTGGCCCCTGGCTGAAATAACTGGCCCCTGGCTTGTGCTAGGGCCAGGAATTGGACCCTGGACTGGCAGCCAGTGTGAGATGTGGAGTATCATGGGAATGTATTGACACTGGTCTGCCCCTGCTGAAAAGGTGACAAGGCCGGCTGCCTCTGGTGATCCTTAGACCAGCCTGGACTAGGCGCAGGCCGGACTATCTGTGTTCAGATCTGCATCTAGACAAGAGTGAAAATCGAATACAAATTGTATTTGGAAAGCAGGCTGCTTCAGAGGGAGGGGTAATAGGCAGCAGGTTTAAAACAAATCAAAGGAAGTTCTTCTTCACACAGCGCACAGTCAACTTGTGGAACTCCTTGCCTGAGTAGGTTGTGAAGGCTGGGACTATAACAGTGTTTAAAAGAGAACTGGATAAATTCATGGAGCTTAAATCCATTAATGGCTATTAGCCAGGATGGGTAAGGAATGGCGCCCCTAGCCTCTGTTTGTCAGAAGATGGAGACGGATGGCAGGAGAGAGATCACTTGATCATTGCCTGTTAGGTTCACTCCCTCTGGGGCACCTGGCACTGGCCACTGTCGGCAGACAGGATACTGGGCTGGATGGACCTTTGATTTGACAAGGTACAGCAGTTCTTATGTTATGTTCTTGTGTTCATGTAGTTGGCACCATCCCATTAATGGACACCCAGGCTTGCACAAAGCCGGATTGCCTGGAATAAACAGCTCCTGAGCTTATGTTTAAGCAGCTTGGACACCGACAGATTTGCTGCTTCATTGGCAAGCTGTCGTTCCAGCTTCCTTCCCCAGCGTGTCAGATGCTGAGGCCTTTTGTCTGGCTGAACCATCTGCCGCTGCTAGAGTTCCGCATTCAGCTCCCTGCTCATGGGAAGCAGGTGGCTCTCCAACGGGAGCTGATGCCATCAGTTCGCAGCTTCTCGGGGTAAAGATGGACGTAGCGTCTGTTCCCACCATTATCTGCCTGTCCGTGTGGCTCACCTCCATTGCTGATGTGATGTTGCAAGGTAGCATTAGGGCAGAGGTCCCCGCCATGGCGGCCGTGGGGGCAGCTAAATGCACCCGTGTCCTGACCCCCAGTGGAGCACCTGCCGAAATGTCGCTGAATTTCAGCAGCATTTCGGCGGGGACATCTCTCGATGACGCTGCTTGTCATTGACAAGTGATGTCATCAAGAGGCGTCGCTGCAGAAATTCGGTGGCATTTCGGTGGGTGCTCCACTGCTGCAGTGGTCCTTCGTCTGGCACCCGCCAGACGAAAAGTTTGGGGACCACTGCTGTCATGGTATAATCCCCACTCTGAACCTTAGCATCCAAAAGATGGGGTACCAGCATGAATTCCTCTAAGCTCAATTACCAGCTTAGAACTTGTAGCGCTGCCACCAACCAGGAATTTCAGTGCCTGGTACACTCTGGTCCCCCAAAATCCTTGCACGGGGACCCCCAAGACCCAGTCCCTCTGGATCTTAACACAAGGAAAGTAAACCCTTTCCCTCCTTTGCCTCTCCCAGGCTTCCCCTCCCTGGGATACCCTGGAAGATCACTGTGATTCAAACTCCTTGAATCTTAAAACAGAGAGGAAAATTCACCTTCCTCCCTCCTTCTCTTTCCCCCTCCCAGACTCTTCCTGAGAGAAAGTAATCCTGGCACAGAGAGAAATCAGCCTCTCTCTCCCTCTTCCCTCCTTTCTCCCCACCAATTCCCTGGTGGATCCAGACCCAGTCCCCTGGGGTCTCACCAGAATAAAAAAACAATCTGGTTCTTAAACAAGAAAAGCTTTTAATTAAAGAAAGAAAAAACAGTAAAAATTATCTTTGTAAATTTAAGATGGAATATGTTACAGGGTCTTTCAGCTATAGACACTGGGAATACCCTCCCAGCCTAAGGATACAAGTACAAATTAAAATCCTTTCAGCCAAATACCAATTTGAACTCCTTCCAGCCAAATACACATTTGCAAATAAAGAAAACAACCATAAGCCTAACTCGCCTTATCTACCTAGTACTCACTATTCTGGATCTATAAGAACCTGTATCGGGGAGATTGGAGAGAAACCTGGTTGCACGTCTGGTCACTCTCAGAACCCAGAGAGAACAACAACCAAACACTGACAGCACACACACAAACTTCCCTCCCTCAAGATTTGAAAGTATCCTGTCCCCTGATTGGTCCTCTGGTCAGGTGACAGCCTGGCTCACTGATCTTGTTAACCCTTTCCAGGCAAAAGAGACATGAAGTACTTCTGTTCTATTAACTCTTATCTGTTTATGACAACTGCATTAGGGGGATGTTGGACTCACAGATTCATGTATCAGAGAGGTAGCCGTGTTAGTCTGGATCTGTAAAAGCAGCAAAGAATCCTGTGGCACCTTATAGACTAACAGACGTTTTGGAGCATGAGCTTTCGTGGGTGAATACCCACTTCCTCAGATGCATGTAATGGAAATTTCCAGGAGCAGGTATATATATGCTAGCAAGCAAGCTAGAGATAACGAGGTCAGTTCAATCAGGGAGGATGAGGCCCTGTTCTAGCAGTTGAGGTGTGAAAACCAAGAGAGGAGAAACTGGTCCTGTAATTGGCAAGCCATTCACAATCTTTGTTCAATCCTGAGCTGATGGTGTCAAATTTGCAGATTCATGGCATTTAAGGCCAGAACTGACCCTCAGGCTATCTAGTCCAACCTCCTGTCTAGCACAGGCCATTAAAATTCATCCAGCTTCCCTGTCAGTCCAGTACATTCTGCTTGGCTAAAGCATCTTCCAGAAAGACATCACGTCTGGAGCTGAAGGCAGCAGGAAGCTGCAGAATTCACCATTCCCTCAGGAGTTTGTTCAGAGGGTCACTCACCCTACCTGGTAACCATTTCTGCCATATTTCTAATTTGAATTTGTTTGGCTTCAACATCCAATCATTGGTTCTTGTTCTGCCTTTCCCGGGGAGATTGAAGGGCCTTTTTAAACTGGGTATTTTCTTCCCAGTGCGACGTTATTGACATAAACAGTGACCATATAGATCATTGTTACAACCATTGTTATATATTTGCTGCAAATATTGTACCAAGGTTGTCGTGTGTGTTGTCTATGAAGAGATTATGATTTGCTGGTTATAATTATGCCAGCTGTGTGTGTATCATTTTTGTAGTTGAAGTTATGAATATTGGCTCTGTACTGTCTGTATTTCAAACTTGTGCTGTTCTTCTGGGTGATACCCGAGACAAGTTGGTGTCAGCTCTGCCTAGCCTGCTTGATGGCCCATTAAGGACCATCAGCTATACAACTGAGCCTTGGAGACCTCATTAAAACAGGGTTGTGACTCATTTTGGGATCCCAACCCACAGTTTGAGAACTGCTGACAGCCCAATATCCTGTCTTCCCACAGTAGCCAATGCCAGGTGCTTCAGAGGGGATGAACAGAACAGGGCAATTATCCAATAATCCGTCCCCCTGTCACTTACTCCCAGTTTCTGGCAGTCAGCGGCTAGCGACACCCAGAGCGTGGGGTAGTGTTCGTGACCATCTTAGCTACCAGCCAGTGGTGGACCTTTCCTCCATGAACTTTTCTAGTTCTTTTTTGACCCCACTATATTGCTACTAACATTAATAACTGCTCAGCTATAAACCTACTTCCGTGAAAGATGCTATTGTGACGAGATCCCTTGGGTGCAGCCTGGGACTGTGGCACTGCTGTGCCCCCCTGAACTCTCTCCAGCCTGGGCTGTCCCTCACAATGCCTTGCAAGTGACAAGCAACAAACCCCTCCAGGCCCTGTTATCACTCAGCACAGCTCAGCAGCCCCACATCCAGCTGGGTTGCATGAATGCTCCCAGAGCCACTCATGAATCACACAGAGAAAGGCATCAGTGCCAAATCTCCCCAGTTCCCAGCCTTGTACCTCAGGAATGTCACAGCTGAGAAGGACACGAGGCTGCCTGTAATATTTTGTGAATCCTGTATGTCCATTTGTTCAGCTGGTCTTACGTGGTTTGCTGTAGGGAGGTCAATCAAGCAGGGTTCACTTGCCCCTATGTAGGAGAGGGACCCGTAGCTCCAGGTGGTCCAGTTAACCAGGACGTATGGACCATGCTGGTGTCATTCACGTTGAGGTTTTCCTAGGCCTGGGCTGAGCTCAGGAGTCTCAATGGATTTGTCTGTGTTGCATTAGAAACTCCCCAAACCTTACGCAGCGAGTCTCAGAGCCTGGCTCGACAGACTGGGGCTTGGCAGATGGGGCTGGCTGGAGACAGCAGTGTAGATGTTTCAGCTTGGGTGGCAGCTCAGGCTGTGAGACCCACCCCCTTGCTGGGGAATGTCTACATGGCTATTTTGGGCCCTGTAGCGTGAGCCCCACGAGCCCAACTCTATAGGCCTGGGCTCTGAGACTCACTTCTGGGGGGTTTGTAGCACAGTGTCAGCTAGTCCCCCCACCCCACCCGTCGGTGACAGAGATGTGGGCTGGCCTTTCCCTGGGTTACACCCCGTGCGCTGGTTCTGCTAGGCCGTGTCCTCACTGCTGCCATTCAGCAGCACTTGGGGGGGAAGAGGCTGTTGGGTCTCCGTAGTCCCTGCTGGTGGCAGCTCCGAAGGGCAGACTCCCAGGGCTGGAGCCCGTGGGGCCTGCTGGGCAGCCACAGGGGCACACAGGGCCAGAGCCCAGGGAACCAGCCTCAGAGTGGGAGAAGGGCAGGACTCCACCCTGGGGCAGGTGGAGGCCCGGCCCCCAGAGAGAAGGGGTCCACGGTGCAGCTGTGACAGATGCCTTCCTTCCATTTTGAACCTAACGTCCAAGGATGCTGGACCATGTCCATGGGTGCAAGCTGAACAGGGGCTCCCGGTGCGATGCCCTGGCTAAACGGACTAATGCGATTCCTGGATGTAGAAGCAGAGGAATATCTAGTAGGAGTAGGGAGGGGGTATTTCCTCTGCACCAGAGGTGGGAGTGAAGTTTGAATTGGTGCTTGGGAATTCATCGGAGAGTTGTTCCCAGCGTGGAATCGGCTCCTTCATGCTCCAGTCTAGCCCCAGGGTTGATGATGGTGTCCAAACACCTTCTGGCCTTTATTAACTGATGTGGGAAACAGTAACAATGCTCTTCCCTGAAAACAGCCTTTGGCTGGTACCTGAGGGTCACTGAAGGGAGGGTTAATGCACAGGGTTCTCTGGATATGTTTATGGACCGTCTAGCCTGGACCACATGGGAGCTAATGCTGCAGTCACAAGGCCTGCATCCGATCTGAGTTACAGCACTGTGAATGTGGGGTATTTCCAGGGGAGCTACTCTGGATGTACAGCAGCAGAGCTTAGATGTCTGTGTGTGTGTGTGGTGGGGGGGGAGTGTCTGGCTGTGTGTGTGTGTGTGGGGGGGGAGCTGGCTGGCTACCTGTGTGTGTGTGCGTGTGTATATGGTTGTGGTTGTGTGCGTGTCTGGCTCTGTGTGTGTGTGGCTGTGTGTGTGCATGTGTGTGTGTGTCTGGCTGTGTGTGGGTCCTGCTGTCAGAAGTAAAACCTCAGCAAGGAAGAAACACCCTCTTCCATATTATGAAGGAAAATAAATGTCACTCTAAATATCAAATGGAACAGCCCCCCCCCCCACCCCCGCTCAGCTGTCCTATTTTTGAACTGGGCTGATGCGGCTCTAAGCTCAGCCTGGTGGTGGACGCCCTCGTTTGATGCCTGTTTGTTAAGGGCCAGGCTGAGATTGTCATGTCCATTGGGAGGCTTGCGGCTGGAGCTAAAGGCAGGTCAGCGGATGGGAGGAGCTGCACCCCCGCGACCCCAACAGACACACCTGAGGCCCGTGGACATTGCGAGGAAGCAGGGTGGAGTGCTTGTGACTGTGTGAGGATCCTGATTTGTTCTTCCCACAAGGATCTCTCAGCGGAGATGCAGCATCTGCTTCTCAGCCAGGTTTTGGCTTGTAATGCACCCGGCACCTGTATTGGCAGGGGCACAAGCAATCTGTCCGATTACGGTGACAGGCAGGGCAAGCCAGTGGTTCGGTTGCCCATCAGAGCCTGGGTAGCCACTTCAGGCTTCCAATCAGCAGAGCACACGGCCTCTCAGTCTACACAGTCCTCTGGGCTGCCACGTGCTGATGGAGGCCGGGACGGTCTCCTGTGGGTGTGGGCTCAGCCTGAGAGTCCTTGGAAGAGATGTGGCTTCTGACCACGGGCCTATGTGTGGCCATTGCATGACAGGAGCCTCGCTTGGCTGCTGCGGGGTCTGAGACGTGACAGTGGCCCACAGAAGCTGTGAACACGTCTTGTGTTGCAATATGGGGTTCACCGCAAGGCAGCAGCTCAACCTACCCCACCATCCATGCACCCCACAGGTAGGCTGGAGCTTGGGAGGGGTGCGGCCCATGGATCTGGCTCTCTGAATGTAGGAGAGTTGAAGGAGGAAAGAGACGCCAGGAAGTGAAGAGAGCTGGGAGGAGACTGAGAGGGAGGGCTAGGGGAGAGATTCTGGAGACTGCTTTTCTCCCTGGCTGGAGCTGGAGCTGGAGCCTGGCTCAGGCCAGGTTTTCTACTCAATGCCACATTTCCAGTTGAGGCAGATAGCCAGTGACTCAATGAAGCTGGCACCTCACCCGGCTTGTTTGGTCGCCCACACGGCTCAGCTCCACGTGGGAGCAAGAGAGGTTGGAATACGTGCATGGCTGGCATCCCACCTCTACCACCCACAGTGCCGGCTGCTGCTAGCACCAGGCCAGCTGGCAGCGGACGGGCCCCTGCTGGCCTCTGCGCTGCTGATGGAGGCAGTCAGCAGCCGAGGGGCCTGTGAGCAGCTGCAGTGCAGGCTGGGGAAGTCCTGGCAGCCCCATGGGGAGGGACAGAGCCTGCAACTCTGGTGCCCAGGAGGAAGGAGGAGCTGTTGGCTGCAGGGGGTCAGCAGCAGAAGGAAATGCAGCATCGGGCCTCAGTGGGCCAAGAACTCACTTCCAAGACAGTCTGGTTGAGCTTCACAGCAGCCCAGGGGACATGGGGCAGGAGCAAGATCCTGGCCCTGGTGAAGTCAACGGGAGTTTTGCCAACAACTTCAGTGGAGCCAGGCTTCCATGCTGGGCATGAGAGCTTTGAACAGAGGCAGGGAGGTCCCCCACCCCCTTTTTCCTTGTTTTCTTGGTGCCTCCCATGCCAGGCCTCCAGATGTGTCTGTGCCCCTTAGGCTGGTGGCGTTTGTTGGGGCCAGCTGTAGGAGGGCACCCCAGAGGCCCATGAGAAGAATGAACCATGGGACTGGCAGACAAATGTGTGTGGGTTTAGGAGGAGGAGGAGCTGTGGGTTAAAGGCCTGGGACTCAGGAGGTCAGGGCTCAATTCCCAGCTCTGCCGCCATGTCCCTGTGCGACCCTGGGCCTGTCACCTAGCCTCAGTTTTCCTGTCTGTAAAATGGGGATCATCTCCCCTCACCTCACTGCTGTGGGACTAAAGCCTTTAGTCTGGAAGGCATTTGGGTCCTGTGGAGACAAGGGCTGCATAAGGGCATGTCCACGCATGAGAGTTATTCTGCAGCAAGGTAAGGTGGGAATGCAAAGCAGAATGAGAATCACTCATGTGAGGACAAACCCTGAATGCCCTCCCCTCTGCTGCTTGTCCTCCTGGCTGGGGAATGCCCCAGGGCAGGAGCCAGGGGTTTGTTCTGTGCAGTGGGGCCCAGCTCCTGACTGAAGTATTGAGGATGGCAAGCGGTCTAGGGCAGGTCTGCCTTTCCTTGCAGGCCCCACAGTTTCAGGCTTGCCAAGCAACTGGACAATCCCCTCACTCTCCAGGAGGTCAATAACCCACAGGCACGGCCCAGCACTAATGGTAGCAGCAGTGGCCTGCAGGGTGGTTAGGGGAGGACGCAGGGGAGATGCCCCCTGATCCTGCCATGGTGAGGGACCCTGAAGCCCTTTAAGGGAACTGTGTCAGAACGTGCAGGAGTCCAGTATGCAGTCCCCAGGCCTGGCTTTGTTGGCCTGGCCTGTGAGAGCTGTGAAGGCAGCATGCCTGTCTCCTACAGAAGAGGGAGCACCTGCAGCAAGCCAGGGGACTCTGGATAGGCCTGGGCTTTCCTTGGGACAGCTCCACCAAAGAACGGTCAACCGGCTGCAGGGCCTCCAGGGGGATAAATGGTGCATCTCACCGGGAAGTGCCCTGCCTCCCATGCTGGTGTGAACCGATGCATTAAAGTGCCAGTCATCCCATGACACAAATGTCTGGGTCACACGTGTGAGGGCATGAAACCTCAGCTGCCCATTGCAGGGTGCCGGCCAGCCTCTTGGAGTTCAGCCATCCTCCCTCAGACATCCATAATGAAGTCCAAAGGTCAGTCATTCCACCTCTCTTCTTCCTGGGGGTCACCAGAAGTCACCTACTATGGGACAGGCCCAACAAAGAAAATAACAGAACGTCACTAGCCGTCACCTTCAGCCCCCAACTAAAACCTCTCCAGCGCATCATCAAGGATCTACAACCTATCCTGAAAGATGATCTCTCATTCTCACAGATCTTGAGGGACAGGCCAGTCCTTGCTTATAGACAGCCTCCCAACCCGAAGCAAATACTCACCAGTAACCGCCCCACCCTAACGCTTCTGAACCAGTAGAGGCAACAGAGACTGGGCCTCTAGATCTCGGGCAGATTAGCCCCAGGAGAGGAAATTTTGGATGGGACCAGGCTGAAGACCCAAAGTACGACAACATTAGGAAGTAGGTGACTGAAATAGATGGGGTCCCCGTGGAAGGGAAAACCCAGGGACCAGGACCCTACTTCATAATGAAGAAGAATCTCTTATACCGGGTTGCACCAGTACAGGGGCAGAAGATACAGCAGATTCTAGTACCTCAAAAACACCGGAAAGCTGTATTAAGTCTTGCTCATAGTCATCTTTTTGGGAGGCATTTGTGGGTAGAGAAGACCCTGGCACGAGTCCTACGACGGTTCTTCTGGCCCGGAATACATGAAGTGCAGCGGTACTGTGCGTCCTGCCCGGAGTGTCAGCTGCACAGTCCCCGTCCCCACCTGAGGACACCTTTAGTACCCCTTCCCATCATAGAGGTCCCCTTTGAGCGAATAGCCATGGACCTAGTGGGACTCCTGGAGAAGACGGCTCGGGGCCACCAATATATACTTGTTGTTTTGGACTATGCTACTCGCTACCCAGAAGCCGTCCCCCTGTGAAACACAGCCTCTAAAATGATAGCCAAAGAGCTGGTGGGGATCTTTGCCCAAGTGGGGCTACCAAAGGAGATATTAACAGACCAAGGAACCCCATTTATGTCAAAACTAATGAAGGACCTCTGTACGCTGCTCCATATACATACTCTGAGAACTTCAGTCTACCATCCGCAGACAGATGGGTTGGTAGAAAGGTTTAACCGAACCCTCAAGGCTATGATAAGGAAGATGGTAAGTCGGGATGGGAAAGATTGGGACACCCTACTGCCCTACCTTATGTTCGCTATCTGGGACGTACCTCAGGCCTCAACTGGGTTTTCCCCCTTCGAGTTATCATACGGGCGTCACCCCTGTGGCATGCTAGACATCGCCAAAGAGATCTGGGAAGAAGAACCCAATGAGGGGAGAAATATAATAGAACATGTAATACAGATGTGAGACCGGATAGCCTGGGTCACCCCTATTGTACGGGAACATTTGGAAAAGGCACAGGAGGCCCAGAGAACCTATTACAATCGCCAGGCAAAAGTCCAACAGTTCCAACCAGGGGATCGGGTGATGGTGTTGGTACCCACGGCAGAAAGCAAGCTTCTGGTCCTATGAGGTGGTTGAACCCATGGGAGAAGCAACCTACAAGGTGCGGCAGCCAGGACACTGAAAACAAGAACAGATTTATCACATCAACCTTCTGAAACCCTGGCATACACAAGAGGCATGCATAACTGTCCTAAAAGACCTAACCCAGGAAAACAAGCCTTCCAAACAGGTGAGAGTGTCTCCTGATTTAACACCAGACCAGAAGAATGAGGTGTCTGAGATGATCTTCTGGAACCAAGATGTATTCTCGACAAAACCGGGTCGAACAACCGAGACGTATCACCACATCGTCACGAACCCTGGGGCCAGAATAACAATGAGGCCCTATCAGGTGCCAGCGGCCAAAAGGGAGGAAATAAAAGCAGAAGTAAAAAAAATGCTGGAGTTGGGGATCATCGAAGAATCCCACAGTCAGTGGTCCAGCCCAATTGTGCTGGTGCCCAAACCTGATGGCACCACAAGGTTTTGCAATGACTTCCGGCAACTAAATGAAGTATCCCAGTTCGATGTGTTAGAGCAAGGGTCAACTATTTGCTATTATCCCAGCTGCTCCCCTCATGCTTTCCGCACCACGTACTCAGGCTACTCAGTAAAGGAAGTGAAACAAATGTTAAACAGATGCATCCTGAGTACCCCTAGAGAGAAATTCAAAAAATGCAGAGGCTAGAAGAATTTATGCACGCTAAGCTGTTTGTCACAGGGTATAAAAAGCCTGCTCTGCGCTTGTAAGGTGTGCTTCTCTCTCTGGCATGAGTCGAGGACAGCACCCGCTCAGCTGACTGACAAAATAAAGAACTTGGTAACCGTCTTTTAGTCTTCCGTGCCTCCTTGGGGTAATTGAGCAAGCTCCAGGGGGAAACGAGCCCATTTGGCTAACAGATGCATACTCCATACCTCACATAGATGAGCTAGTGGACCGTCTGGGTAATGCCCGGTACTTGACTACTCTAGACTTGACAAAGGGGTACTGGCAGATTCCCCTTGTGGAAGATGCAAAGGAAAAGACTGCGTTCTCTACACCAGAGGGTCTTTTTCAATATACTATCCTCCCTTTTGGACTACATGGGGCCCCAGCTACTTTCCAGTGCCTCATGGACAAGCTATTATGCCCTCATAACAGTTATGCTGCTGCCTACTTGGACGATGTGGTCATTCATACCCCAGACTGGGAAAGTCACCGAGAGAAGGTGGAGGCAGTCCTTGATACCTTCAGGCGAGCTGGCCTTACAGCAAACCCTGCCAAGTGCACTGTTGGGTTTACGGAGGCCAAATATCTTGGCTATATTGTGGGAAAAGGTCTGGTAAAACCCCAAGTAAACAAGTTGGAGACCATCCAAAATTGGCCGTGACCATGTCGCAAGAAACAAGTCCGGACATTCCTAGGTGTAATAGGGTATTACTGATGATTTATCCCCCACTTTGCCACAAGGGCAAGCCCCATGACAGACTTAGTGAAAGCCCGTGGACCTGATCTGGTGAGATGGTCTGATACAGCCGAGGAAGCATTCACAGACCTAAGGACTGCCCTCTGCAGTAACCCTGTACTGATAGCCCCTGATTTCACCAAGGAATTTATCCTGCAGACGGATGAATCGGAAGTAGGGTTGGGGGCTGTTCTATCACAGATAGTTGGGGAGAAGCAACACCCAATTCTCTACCGCAGTAGGAAACTCCTTCCGAGGGAACAAAAATATGCAGTAGTGGAGAGGGAGTGCCTTGCCGTAAAATGGGCCATGGAAGCATTGCGCTACTACTTGCTCGGGTGCAGATTTGTCCTCGTGACAGACCATGCGCCTCTTCAATGGATGCAGCAGAACAAGGAGAAGAATACAAGGGTGACCAGGTGGTTCTTATCCCTCCAACCTTTCCAGTTCCGTGTGCAACACAGAGCAGGGAGCCGTCACGGCAATGCCGATGGCTTGTCTGGCTTCCCAAGCTGCCCAACCCCTTGGTGTTGAGCAGGGGGGAGGGATATGTGACAGACCCAGGCCAGTGGGGTACAGGAGTCTGGTAGAGGGCAAATATACTGGTCACTGGCTGAGTAGTTTTCTGTTCCCTGAGTGACCAGAGCAGGGGTTGCACTAGAGTAATCAGGAACCTGATAGAGCCAATTCAGGCAGACAGGCTGATTAGAACACCTGCAGCCAATCAAGGCAGGCTAATCAGGGCACCTGGGTTTAAAAAGGAGCTCACTCCAGTCAGGGAGTGGGGAGCCAAAGGAGAGGAAGTGCATGTGAGGAGCTGGGAGCAAGAGGCACAAGGAGCTGAGAGTGAGAGGCTGTGCAGCTGGAGGATTGAGGAGGACAAGCGTTATCAGACACCAGGAGGAAGATCCTGTGGTGAGGATAAAGAAGGTGCTTGGAGGAGGCCATGGGGAAGTAGCCCAGGGAGGTGTAGCTGTCATGCAGCTCTTACAGGAGGCACTATAGACAGCTGCAATCCACAGGGTCCTGGGCTGGAACCCGGAGTAGAGGGCGGGCCCGGGTTCCCTCCAAACCTCCCAACTCCTGATCAGACACAGGAGGAGTTGATCCAGACTGTGGGGAAGATCACTGAGGTGAGCAAATCTGCCAATAAGCGCAGGACCCACCAAGGTAGAGGAGGAACTTTGTCACACTGTCCTTGCAACAAAGCCCGATGCCAGCTCTGTCCACATATCTATTCAAGTGACACCATCATAGGACCTAATCACATCAGCCACGCCATGAGGGGCTCACTCACCTGCACATCTACCAACGTGATATATGCCATCATGTGCCAGCAATGCCCCTCTGCCATGTACATTGGCCAAACCGGACAGTCTCTACGCAAAAGAATAAATGGACACAAATCTGACATCAGGAATCATAACATTCAAAACCCAGTGGGACAACACTTCAGCCTCTCTAACCACTCAGTGACAGACTTTAAGGTGGCAATTTTACACCAAAAAACTTCAAAACCAGACTCCAAAGAGAGACTGCTGAACTCTAATTAATATGCAAATTAGATACAATTAACGTAGGTTTAAACGGAGACTGGGAATGGTTGGGTCATTACACTAATTGAATCTATTTCGCCATGTTAAGTATCCTCACATCTTCTGTGGGTCATCTCGATTATCACTTCAAAAGTTTTTTTCTCCTGCTGACGATAGCTCATCTCAATTGATTGGACTCTTCCAGTTGGTATGGCCACTTCCACGTCCTCTTGTTCTCTGTATGTATAAATATCTCCTGTCTGTGTGTTCCATTCTGTGCATCTGAAGAAGTGAGCTGTAGCCCGTGAAAGCTTATGCTCAAATAAATGTGTTAGTCTCTAAGGTGCCACAAGTCCTCCTGTTCTTTTTGCGGATACAGACTAACACGGCTGCTACTCTGAAACCTATGGAAAGGTTATGGTTTGCTGATTATGATTATGCTGTCTGTACGGGTGTATCATTTTTGTAGTTGAAGTTATTAATATTGGCTCTGTACTTGTATATCAGTGTGTTTTGATTTTAAATGGCTTCAGTGAAGCATTTGGTCAGCTTCTTGAGAAGGGACTGTTTTCAGTAAGTGCCCAGTTAAGAAACACTTAAATGACAATGAACTTTGGGAGACACCAATCCACATCTGAGCTTTCCTCCCCGCGTTCAAAATTACATGTAAACAATGGCATCGGCCTGCAAACTGAGTCATGCATGGACTTATGACTTGCCCATGTCACTCCAGACTCCTTACTGTGGAAAATCGCAGCAGCAAGATGAACAAAGGACTGTCCTTCCACGGGCAGAGAATATAAAAGGCCCTGAAAACTCCTCCACTTTGTCTTCAATCCTGATTCTGACCTCTGGAGGGACTTTGCTGCAAACAGAACCTTTGAACAAAGGACTGAATGACCCATCCCAGCGGGAGATGTTCTCTAAAGACTTGATTTGAACCTGCAGTTTATTCCATCACTGCTACAAGCCTGAACCAAGAACATTGCTGTTACTGTATGTAATTGATTCCATTTAACCAATTCTAGCTCTCATCTATATTTCTTTCTTTTTATGAATAAACCTTTAGATTTTAGATTCTAAAAGATTGGCAATAGCGTGATTTGTGGGTAAGATCTGATTTGTCTATTGACCTGGGTCTGGGGCTTGGTCCTCTTGGATCAGGAGAACCTTTTTTCTTTTACTGGGGTGTTGGTTTTCATAACCATTTGTCCTCATAACGAGTGGCACTGGTGGTGATACTGGGAAACTAGAGCGTCTAAGGGAATTGCTTGTGTGACATGTGGTTAGCCAGTGGGGTGAGACCAAAGTCCTCTCTGGCTGGCTGCTTTGGTTTGCCTTAGAGGTGGAAAAACCCCAGCCTTGGGCTGTGACTGCCCTGCTCTGAGCAATCTGTCCTGAAATGATACTCAGAAGTGTCCCACCAAAGGCAGCATTGATACATCCTGGATTGGGTTGTAACAGCTCCACTTCTGCCCCTGAGTTTGACCGTGCTGAGCAAGAGCTTGGCCCAGGTGTCCCTGTGGGCATCAGGCTATGTCTGGGTTACATGGCCATGGCTGGAAGGATATGTACATAGCAGCATAATAGCGAGAGGCCAACGGAGCTGTCCCAGTTCAGAGAAAAGGCTGATGAAAAGTCTCAAGCTCCCATAAGACACTGCACTGAATACCAATGATACTTCCTGAGTGTCACCTACATTTCTGTTCTTTAATCTCCCTTTGAAATTTCTGCTTCTGAACATAGACCCTCAGCCCTATTTATCACCACTTAACTACTCGGCACTAAGCAAAGGAGCCTCCAGTAGCTACAATTTATGAGCAGACTGTCAACTGAATGGCCGTCAGCGTCATTCCCGACTTAGATCTGAATCAGGAATCCGCACTACGTTAACGAGCATTAGGGAACATTCACTGCACACTAGCAGGATCTACATGGGCCAGGCAAGGCATGACACATTGGTGCTTTAGAAATCACACCCTGCTAGTGGGCATTACCGTGCTGTGTAGCCAAGCCCTCTGCCTCTGCGAATAGTTGTTCTAATGACACGTGGATTGTATGCTGTCCCCATGCGGGTTTTGGATCTAGTTACTGGCATGGGCAGCGCCTGCATCCCTGAGTTGTGAACACAGGCCAGTGAAGTTGCTCCTGAGGAAGCCCTGCTGGCTGGCTCTGTATCCCCATGGGCTGCGATTCATTATCAGCAGAGACTGAATTTCATCTCCAGCTCAGGTGCTACCTTGGAAGCCAGATGATGTATTCACTGCAAATGGCCAATTCATTCCAAGGCGGTTCATGCAAACGAGCCTCTCTGCATTGCATGAGGCTCCCCAAAAGGCAGGGCAGAGCAGGAGGCTGGGGATTGGCACAAAAGAGGAAATTAAAATTTGCTCTGGACGAGCCCCAGGAACCCGGCTGTTGGGGGCCTCTCTCACTCACAATATTGATGCCACATTCCTGTTCAATCTGCATCGATCTCGGAGAGCTCAGCTGCCCCGTTCCATGGCGCTGGGCCTGTCTGGGGGTTTCACACCTCACCTGGGCCAGGGCTGGGGCACCCGTGGGGTTGGGTGGCTAGCCTGTGGCACTGAGACTTCCCCTGAACAGCACTGCAAATCTGCCCCTTTTTATTTGGGTTTAGGTGCTGAACACTAGGGCCTTAACCCTCCCAGGTCTCAGTTTCCCCGTGGGGTGAGTTAGCTCGTTAAGTATTTGAGGTCGGTGGGCATGGAGGGCTGCACTACTGGGGCCTGAATTCAGGGCTCGAGGTTTGAAAAGGTCACTATGTGACTTGCCCGTGGTCACCCCATGAGTCAGTGGCAGAGCTTGGAACAGACACCATCTCTCCAGCAAAGGTCCATATCTGGCCCCCCATCATCGCAAGACCTGAAAGCCTCACTGTCCTCAGTATAGTTCTCCTCCCAACGCTGCTGTGCATCAGGGCGGAGCTGTTAACACCACTGTACAGATGGGGAAACCGAGGCACAGAGAAATAGAGTGATTTGCCTGTCATCATACAGGATGCTTATGGCTGAGCAGGAACTGAAGCCGAGTCTCCCACACCCCTGGCATGTGCTGTAACCATCGGTCCGTCCTCTCTCTCCTTTTTGCACCTTCCTCAAACCAGGCCACCTGACTCCCTATTTATGGGCTGTGCTGCCACTAGGTAATATTTTCTCACTGAGACCCTGATGCGGAGGGGGGGAAAATCAACTTCCTGGATCTGCAGGGGAGTCGCATGGGGTGGCCAGGTCACCCGGGACTCAGACCAAGCAGATGAGCCAGGTCCCTTGCTGCAGCTTGTGATCAACCCCAGCAAACCTCAGGGCTCCGTGAAGGATGACACTTGCAGATGTAAATCTCTCTCTCCCCTTTCCCCTCCCCCAAGGCCTTCTCTGTGGCCGGGACAGTTGGGCGGGTGCTCCCTGAAGTAGCGAGAATATTATGAGCACTGGGAAAAGGAGCCAGCTGACTGGGCTGCCACTTTCCCCTCCGCCTGTCATTCCCTGCACAGGCTGGCCCTCTTCCCCTGTGGCGGCCGCTGAGTGCAGCCCCATCCTGCAGGATAGAAGGGCAGCCAGAGGAGACATCAAAGGAGATGCAATTAAAAGTGCTAAAGCTAGCAGGGAATCAGATCAGAGAAGGTGGCGGCAGGAGCTGAACAGAGCCCGAACCCAGAACTCGAATTATGCAAAGAAATCTAAGGAAAGGAAAAGCCATTGTACCTGTCCCGCTTCAGCCCAGCTTGAGTCATTCAGACTAGACAAAGCGTGAAGGTAGGAACAGTCTCCTAGTCGCCCCTGCAAGGAGCTGGAATAGACACGGCTATTAAAGGCCCTTTTCATCTTGGACCATGGCATGACAGAAGCGACACACTAGTTCAGTGCATATGACGGCGTCTCGGTCTCCTCTGGTGGCAGGCCGCAGTGACTTTAACAGCCTGCCACTTTACAGCACCTGCGGGCGGCCTCCCCTGCTTAGGAGGGGCTGTGTGGCCCAGTGGTGAGCGTGCAACACTAGGACTCAGGAGGGCTGGGTCCTGGTCCCAGCTCTGGCCCCTGGTCCCAGCTCTGGCCCCACCCTTCTGGGTGACTGACACTGCACCCCATAGTCTTCACAGAGATATTATTAGGACATGATTATAACATCAGCATAATATAGTGCATGCAGGATGGGTCATATGAGATGTCATCGGAAAGGTTGTGATTTACTGAATACGATTATCCTATTTGTAGTCATGGATCATTTTTGTAGCTGACGTTAGGAATATTGACTCTATCAGTATTAGGAAAGTGTTTATGCCTGGGGAAGGCCCACTCGGCGAAAGGCTGTCAGTCTAGATGGCTGGCTGAGATGGACCCGTTCAGGTTAAAGGGCCATTAGGAGAGAACAATAGGCTTTAGAAGCAGCTAATCTCCCAGCAGGAAACGTTCCTTTGGAGGCTGTAAACAGCCTCTGAGTCGTGGCTGCTATGACACTACCAGGTCACCTGGTGCTGGACTCCATCTTGGACTACTAGTGACTGGTCTGGGAACCAAACATTGAGACAAAAGGTTCCCGCCATATGCAAAAGCTATTTAAGGCAGGGGAGTGACATCATCATGGTTCTTCCCTGACTCCCCACCCCAAAGAGACTCCTGGAAACACCTGAGGAACAAGGACTGAACTGGAGGGAAGTGCTGGACCCGGGCTAAAGGGACTTTTAGCCTGTGAATCATAGGACTGGAAGGGACCTCGAGAGGTCATCTAGTCCAGTGCCCTGCCCTTGTGGCAGGACTAATTATCTAGACCATCCCTGACAGGTGTTTCTCCAATCTGCTCTTAAAAATCCCCAATGATGGAGACACCCCTGGGTATCAGGTTGATTTGACACGCTTTGTTTTTGACAGATCCATGCTGACTGTTACTATCACCATATTATTCTCTGGGCGTTTTTAGAAGACCTGAGGTTTCTACGTTGTAAGCCTGTGCAGCTGGCCCCTTCAGAACTTGCAGCCTGCTAGGATCATCGTTTAGGGTGAGAATTTGCTATTCATGTCCGATCTATGTTGTATATTATGCTTAGTTTGTGTGTTTTGTTTATTTGCTAGATAACCTGCTTTGATCTGATCGACTATAAGGGATAGCAATCTTTTGTACTTGTCATGGGTTGTGCTCACCACCATGGCACCTCCTGCTGGTTGCTCCGGGAATTAGCTTTGTCTGTCAGCAGGGCACCCTCCTTTTGTGGTGTCCCACTCTCCGTCACTGCCTCTCCACCGTCTCCATTGTCTGTGGGGACCTGCGTCGCTCCCAGACCACGACGTCCTCTTCAGGGCACGGCCCTCCGGGGTAACGGGCGTCCTCTGCCTGGCCTTTCTCCGCAGTGGTGAACTGCAGCCCCTAATCCAACTCCTCGCTCAGGAGCAAACTGCCGTTCTTTGGCTGGCCACTTCCCTTGGCCCCCAGTGGAGCAAAGTGTGGGGGGACAGGCCTGCCTGCTACTCTGGGCCCTGACCCAGGGACCCTATAGCTGGCAGCCGCTTACTGCCTCTCCTTCCCCTCTACCTGCTTTCCTTGGGTTACTTCCCCATAACCCCAGCACCTACTTGGCTCCTGTATCAAGGCCTCAGTCCGAGAGCCAGCCAGGCTGGAGCTCTGCTGGCTCCCCTGACCCTGCCCAGCACTGCTCTGTCCCAAGCACTTCTCTCTGCAGGCAGCCAGTCGTCCCCCCTCAAGCTCCAGGGAGAGACTGAGCCCCTCTCTGCCCTGCAGCCCTTCTTATAGGCAGGGCCGTCCTTACCCATGTACTGCGCAGGGCACCAGGACATTGGGGCACCACATTTCCTGGTGCCCTGCACATCCGCGTGCTGTTCCAGCCCATTCCATCTCTTCCCCATGTGGCCGCATCTGTATTGCTGCATTCACGCTTGGCCATCACTCCGTGATGCATTGACTTCCCACTCTCCCTTATTCAACTGGAAGTAAAAACCTTCCCTGCTCCCCTCCCAGCTGCACCTCAGAACTGGGTTTGAGTTTCCGACCCTGCAACAAACCCCATCCTGTGACACTGGGGTGCAAAGGCTTTGGATTGACACGGCTGCCGGGGCTCAGGTCCTCTGGTGGTGAAAGCGCCTCCTGGAGGACAGCTGTAGTCATGCAAGGTCTGCACCCTGGGGAGGGTCAGTGCAGCCGAAGCGGGGGTGGTGCTAGCCAAGGAGTCAAGGGCCTGGCTAGGGTGATGCAATGGGTTAGCACCACCCCAGAGCAGTCTGCAAAAGGGAGCCCATCCGCCGAGGTAAAGGTGCTCAACCTGGGTGGGTCCAGAAGTGGATGGGATCTTCTCCAGAATCCGGGTGGGCTTGGGTTAAGCAGCCATCGAGTAGCCAGAGTGCGGCGCACTCTGCTCATGTTTCTTCTTTCCCGGACGTGCCTTTGACACCCCCACGACATGGTGTGAAAGGGGGACAGGGTGGCACTATTCTGGCAGGTCCCCTCTCCCACCTGTGCTATTCCTCCGGAGCCGTCTCTACCCAGTCCATAGCCCATGGTGCCAGACTGTCAGAAAGAGGTCAAAGGGCAAGCAAAAATTAGGCCCTCTGGTAAGACAGAAAACAGCTGGGCCTAGGAAACACGGCTGCTGTCTGGCTGATTTCTGAGTGGCCAGCACATGCTTTGAAGTCAATGCAGAATATTGGGTTAAGATCAATTCCAAGCCTCAGCCTGTTCTCCTTTTGAGATCACCCGGGGGGTGTTTGATTGGCCCAGCAGGGTGGGGGAGACCGAGTTGGCTGTGAATATACTGTGAGCTCATTAGCAACTCTGAATGCATCCTGTACAGGAGCTGTTGAGAGAGAAAGGGAGGAGAAAGGCCCTGTCTGCACTGGCTGTGGCTCGACAGAGAGGGTCCTGGCCCGTTTGGACAATCATGACGACAGGTCTCAAAGTCTGGGGTGGGGAAGAGAACGGGGACAAGAGAGGGAATGGAGTTGCTGTCTCCAAGGCAGACCCAAGCAAGCCAAACTAATGCACCCATGTATGCACTAGCACGTGCTTGGTGTTCATTTAACAACCCCAGCACAAGTCACTGGCAGGGAATGCATCTGGGATCTTCAAAGCACAGACCTCTGCTGTGTAAAGCTAAAGGACCAACTCCATTAGTGGATAGCAGTAGTGGGTTGTTATCCATATGCAGAGCAGCCACTAGAAGGAAACAAGACTCACACGTCACAGTCCCAGCTCTGTGCCTAGAAATGCTGCTGTTTAGTTTTAATCGAGAGAGGTTCTGTACTGATATCAAAACCACTAGGTGAAGGGACCCCGGGCAAGTCTGAGACCCCCTGGGACTAAGGGAAAGGAAAGATTTTAAACAAAGAAGGAGGCTGGGGAGGGGATTCTTCTCCCTCTCGTATTTAACTACACCTGGCCTGGGCAAACTCAGGTCTGGTCAAATATCAACAAAAAGGCACCAAGGTCACAAAGCCAGCAGACCTTGGCACATAAAAGCAGAGCAAGTGCTTCTAGCTCTCCTATCCATGCCCCAAACCAGGCTCTCAAGTCACCTCCTGCCACACAGGCATGGTCCTGCCCAGCGCCCCAAAAGGACGGGATTTATGGCGAGCGGGAGATTATAAACCCGCAGGCTCCAGGGCTTGGGCCAACCTGTACCCACCAGAGGGCAGGAAGAAATGTTTCCTATGGATGGGTTATCCCATTGTTGCCCACTAGGGATTTTTTTTGCACTTGCATCTGATGCTGGCCACTGCTGGAGATGGAATACCGGGTTAGACGGACTTTGGGTCTGATCCAGTCTGGCAATTCAGTTAGGACCTCTTGACAGTGAGGTCTGTAATATATGGATTGCCAGACTGGATCAGCCGTGAGCCCACCTAGCTCAGTGGCCAGCACTAGATGTTTCAGAGGAAAGTGCAAGAACCCTGCAATAGCAGATGTGAGATAGTCCGCCCCCATAAAGGTCTCTTCCCGATCATGGACATAGTGGACACAGTATACTTAGATTTCCAGAAAGCCTTTGACAAGGTCCCTCACCAAAGGCTCTTATGTAAATTAAGCTGTCATGGGATAAAAGGGAAGGTCCTTTCATGGATTGAGCACTGGTTAAAAGACAGGGAACAAAGGGTAGGAATTAATGGTAAATTCTCAGAATGGAGAAGGGTAACTAGCGGTGTTCCCTAAGGGTCTGTCCTAGGACCAGTCCTATTCAACTTATTCATAAATGGTCTGAAAGGGGTAACCAGTGAGGTGGCAAAGTTTGCAGATGATACTAAACTACTCAAGATAGTTAAGACCAAAACAGATTGTGAAGAACTTCAAAAAGATCTCACAAAACTAAGTGATTGGGCTACAAAATGGCAAATGAAATTTAATATGGATAAATGTAAAGTAATGCACATTGGAAAAAATAACCCCAACTGTACATACAATATGATGGGGGCTAATTTAGCTACAATGAGTCAGGAAAAAGATCTTGGTGTCATCGTGGATAGTTCTCTGAAGATGTCCACGTAGTGCGCAGAGGCGATCAAAAAAGCAAACAGGATGTTAGGAATCATTAAAAAGGGCATAGAGAATAAGACTGAGAATATATTATTCCTTATATTAATCCATGGTATGACCAGATCTCGAATAATGTGTACAGATGTGGTCTCCTCACCTCAAAAGAGATATTCTAGCACTAGAAAAGGTTCAGAAAAGGGCAACTAAAGTGATTAGGGGTTTGGAGAGGGTCCCATATGTGGAGCGATTAAAGAGGCTAGGACTCTTCAGTTTGGAAAAGAGGAGACTAAGGGGGGATATGATAGAGGTATATAAAATCATGAGTGATGTGGAGAAAGTGGATAAGGAAAAGTTATTTACTTATTCCCATAATACAAGAACTAGGGGTCACCAAATGAAATTAATGGGCAGCAGGTTTCAAACAAATAAAAGGAAGTTCTTCACACATCGCACAGTCAACCTGTGGAACTCCTTACCTGAGGAGGCTGTGAAGGCTGGGACTATAACAATGTTTAAAAGGGAACTGGATAAATTCATGGTGGCTAAGTCCATAAATGGCTATTAGCCAGGAAGGGTAAAGAATGGTGTCCCTAGCCTCTGTTCACCAGAGGATGGAGATGGATGGCAGGAGAGAGATCACTTGATCATTGCCTGTTAGCTTCACTCCCTCTGAGGCACCTGGCATTGGCCACTGTTGGTAGACAGATACTGGGCTAGATGGACCTGTGGTCTGACCCGGTACAGCCGTTCTTATTTTCTTATGATCTCTAATACTTAGAGATTGGCTTAAACATCCCTTCCAACCTTTTTGTGAGCATTAACTGTGATCCAGAGTTAGCTATATCAGTGTCAACCCCCTCTTTGAATCTCACTCCATTCTTGGCCTTAATGACATCTGGTGGCAGAGAGTCCCACAGTTTCCTATGTTGTTTAGGAAAAATAGCTCCTCACCTTTCAGCTTCATTGAACGTCTTCTTGTTCTTGTGTTATGAGACATTGAGGTTCAGACTGTAGAAGAGTCTTGCTGATGAGTCTTGCTGATGAAGCAGCAGAAGCCCCCTTCCTGGAGACATTTCACATGAGATTGGAGTAAAGCCCCAGGCAGAGCAGGAACCATACTGTGTTGTCCTGGAGGGATGGATGCTGTCATCAGCCTTTCCTTCTCTGATTTCCAGATTCCTTTGAAAAAAGGTTGGAGCGCTCACAGGAGGAGGCAGGAGAAGAGCATGGAGCCATCACCATGGCATTGCATGGCGTCGTTTGACACTTGGCTGCGATGTCTGAACAAGCAGCTGTCAAAACACACTAGCATGTATTCCCAGGTGTGACGTTGCACTCCATATGCTTTATAAAAATATGTTCATAAGTGTGAATATGATGTAACTGGAATATGCTTTATGCATAAGGTCTCTTGTAAGGTATCATTACAAAGCTTATGTTCTACTGAGAGTGTGGTCATCCTATTTGTATGTAAGTATCATTCCTCTATTTAAACTAGAAATAAGAAGTATTACTCTGAAGTTCTATTGTAATTATGCAAAGTGTGGGCCATTAACGGTGGCTTGGAATCTGGATGGCTCCCATTAACTAGGACAATTGGTTGTGAATGGCTCTGTTTACTTGCAAAACTTCCTGGGTACCTGCTGGCCAGCCTTGGAAGAATGGAGACTAGGGATCTCATAGAACATGTGACCATGTCACATGATACTGGAATCCATCTTAAACCTGGTGCTCTTCCATTTAGAAGGAGAGGTGGGAACCCAGAGAGAGAGACAAAGGATTTCTGCCTTGTGCCAAAGCTATCAAATGGGGTGGAAAAGAACAAAGGGTCCCAGTCATGTGAAATCCCCTGCTTTTCACCTAAGATGCTGGAACTAACAAGGGCTGTACCAGGGGAAAAGATTGGGCTCAGAATAGGAAGGAGTCTAGTCTGTGAAAGACGCTTATTGGAACATCTGTGAGGGTGAAATTTTACTTGTACTCAGTTTCTTAATGTATTAGGTTTAGACTCCTTCTTTGAAAAGGTAACAGATTATTTAGACAAAGAAAATGCAGTAGATCTAATTTACCTCGATTTCAGTAAGGCATTTGACATGGTTCCACATGGGGAATTATTAGTTAAATTGGAAAAGATGGGGATCAATATCAAAATTGAAAGGTGGATAAGGAACTGGTTAAAGAGGAGACAACAACAGGTCGTACTGAAGGGTGAACTGTCAGGCTGGAAGGAGGTTACTAGTGGAGTTCCTCAAGGATCGGTTCTGGGACCAATCTTACTTAACCTTTTTATTACTGACCTTGGCACAAAAAGCGGGAATGTGCTAATAAAGTTTGCGGATGACAAAGCTGGGAGGTATTGCTAACACAGAGAAGGACCGGGATATCATACAGAAAGATCTGGATGACCTTGTAAACTGGAGTAATGGTAATAGGATGAAATTTAATAGTGAAAAGTGCAAGGTCATGCACTTAGGGATTAATAACAAGAATTTTAGTTATAAATTGGGGACACGTCAGTTGGAAGTAACAGAGGAGGAGAAGGACCTTGGAGTATTGGTTGATCACAGGATGACTATGAGCCACCAATGTGATATGGCCATTAAAAAAGCTAATGCAATTTTAGGATGCATCAGGCGAGGTATTTTCAGCGAAGATAAGGAGGTGTTAGTACCGTTATATAAGGCACTGATGAGACCTCATCTGGAATACTGTGTGCAGTTCTGGTTTCCCATGTTTAAGAAGGATGAATTCAAACTAGAACAGGTTCAGAGACGGGCTACTAGGATGATCCAAGGAATGGAAAACCTGCCTTATGAAAGGAGACTCAAAGAGCTTGGCTTGTTTAACCTAACCAAGAGAAGGTTGGGGGGGGGGGGATATGCTAGCTCTTTATAAATACATCAGAGGGATTAATATTAGGGAGAGAGAGGAATTATTTAAGCTTAGTACCAATGTAGATACAAGAACAAATGGGTATAAACCAGACACTAGGAAGTTTAGACTCGAAATTAGACGAAGGTTTCTAACCATTAGAGGAGTGAAGTTCTGGAACAGCCTTCCAAGGGGAGTAGTGGGGGCAAAAGACATATCTGGCTTTAAGACTAAGCTTGATAAGTTTATGGAAGGGATGGTATGATGGGATAGCCTAATTTTGGCAATTGATATTTGATTATCAGCAGATAAGTATGCCCAGTGGTCTGTGATGGGATGTTGGATGGGATGGGATCTGAGTTACTGCAGAGAATTCTTTCCTGAGTGCTGGCTGGTGTGTCTTGCCCACATGCTCAGGGTTTAGCTGATCGCCATATTTGGGGTCGGGAAGGAATTTTCCTCTGGGGCAGATTGGCAGAGGCCCTGGAGGTTTTTCGCCTTCCTCTGCAGCATGGGGCATGGGTCACTTGCTGGAGCATTCTCTGCAGTTGGGGTCTTCAAACCACAATTTGAAGACTTCAATAACTCAGACATAGGTTAGGGGTTTGTTATAAAAGTGGATGGGTAGGATTCTGTGGCCTGCTTTTTGCAGGAGGTCAGACTAGATGATCATAATGGTCCCTTCTGACCTTAAAGTCTATGAGACTTGCATGTTTTGTTTTATTTTGCTTTGTGACTTACTCTGTTTTGTCTGTTATTACCTGAAACCACTTAAATCCTACTTTTTATACTTAATAAAATCACTTTTATTTATTAATTAATCCAGAGTAAGTGATTAATACCTGGGGGAGCAAACAGCTGTGCATATCTCTCTATCAGTGTTATAGAGGGTGGACAATTTATTAGTTTACCCTGCATAAGCTTTATACAGGATAAAACAGATTTATTTGGGGTTTGGATCCCATTGGGAACTAGGTGTCTGGGTGCTGGAGATAGGTGACCTGCTGAGCAGTTTTTGGTTAAAGTCTGCAGCTTTGGGGGCATGGTCCAGACCTGGGTCTGTGTTGCAGCAGGCTAGCATATCTGGCTCAACAAGGCAGGGTTCTAGAGTCCCAAGCTGGCAGGGAAAATGGGCTCAGAGGCAAATTCAGCACATCAGGTGACAGTCCCAAGGGGGTTTCTATGACCAAACCCATCACACCAGGAAACTGAGGGAATCAATAACCTGGTGAAATGTACTTTTTTTGGTGCCACTTATTTGAAAAAAGAGACACAGAGAGAATTCACCCATTTCTGCGGGAGAGACATATCAGAGTCAGAGAACATGGGAAGGTAGGACAGGAGCTGGCTAGAAAACAACAATTTGGTTTCATGAAAAACCTTGAGGTTTTGAAATTTTAGTTGCATTTTGATGTGGAACAAAATTTTGAAAATTGATAAGGGAAACCAAGGGATACAAGGAGAAATCTATGGGCCGCAGAGTTCAGGAAGAGTTTAAAAGTATATTATGAATTACCAATAAGAATGCAGAAAAGCAAGAAGCATTCAATAAATATTTCTATTCTGTATATGGGGGAAAAAAGAGATATCATGCCATCATATATGATAACATTCTTTCCATCCTACTAGTATCTCAGGAGTATGTTAAACAGCTGCTGCTAAAGTGAGACATTTCTTAAATCAGCAGGTCCAAATAATTTGCATCTGAAAGTTTTACCTGAGCTGCTTGAGGAGTTCACTGGACCATTAATGTTGATTTTCAATAAGTCTTGGAACGTTGTGGACATTTCAGAGGATTGAAAGAAAGCTAATGTCATGCCGCTGTTTTAAAAGGGTAAATGGGATGACCCAAGTAATTATAGGCCTGTCAGTTTGACATTTATCTTGGATAATGGAGAGTCTGATAAAGAACTCGATTAATAAAGAATGAAAGGAGGGTAATATAAATTAATGCCAATCAACCTTGGTATATGGAAAATAGATCCTGTCAAACTAACTTGATATCTTTTTGGATGAGATTACAAGTTCAGTCGATAAGGGTAATAGACTCTGTAAGGCATTTGACTTGGTACCACATAACATTTTGATTAAAAAACTAGACTGATAAAATTAACATGGCATACGTGAAATGCATTAAAGGTTGGCTAACTGACAGCTCTCAAAATACGAACCATCCTTGGACAGGTGTGTGTGACACTTGGCACCCCATATTCAGCATCGTGGTAGGATGAGGATATAATTATGATGCATCTTGTACAAAATGCATCAAGTAAGGTGTCATTGATTTGCTGAATATGATTATCCTGTTGGTGTACACGTATCATTTTTGTGTCTGGAGTTATGAATATTGACCGTGTATCTGTATTTCAAATGTGCTTGTCCCGGGTAACACCCACAACTACAATGAAGAAGCCAGACAGTGCTAGCAGCCCATCAGCGAAAACAACAGGCCATGGAAAAGGCTTGTCCTCACCTGGGGACGCCGCAGCCAGCCTATGGATACTGGCTGCCACGACTCATCGGGACATGCAAGGGCTTGTGATTAGACCACATGACACTGAACTCCATTTCGTTACCCGTAATTTTCCACAAACCGAGCTGGGAAAATTTGGCTTGGTTGGAACAAAGGGGTTCCCGCCATATGGAAGAAACTATAATAGGGGAAAGTGACATCACCAAGGGATCCCCACAACTCAACATCTAGAAATACCCCTGGAACAACAAAGACTGAACTAGGGGAAATGCTGGTCCCAGGCAGGGAAGAAGGAAGCCTGGCTGTGTATGGAAGCTTGGTGGACTGTTTATACTATGTAACAGGGTGAGACACTGCTTGATTCAAATCCAGTCTTGTGTATAAGATTTAGATTGTGATTTCATTTATTTCTTAGGTAACCATATTTGATCTGTTTGCTATCACTTATAATCACATAAAAACTATCTTTCTGTAGGTAATACATCTATTTTATGTATTTTTTTTTACCTAAAACAGTGTGGTTTGCGTGAAGTGTTTGGGGAAACATCTCAGCCCAGTGAAAGGCTTTGTGCATATTCCTCTCCACATCATGCGGAGGGTTGGGGAGCGGACTGGGTAATTTTAATAAATTCATATTGGTTGGGTTTTGACCAGGGCAGGATCAAGGGCCTAGGCTGGGGAGCTGGAGCCTCTGTATTGTTGGTTCATGCAGTGGCTGGCAGAGCATGCATGAACACAGCTGGGCGTGGTCCCTTCCTGTGGATGTTTGTGTGAGGGCAAGCTTTGGGCTTTGCAGCTTATCACAATGTCAGTGTGAGAGGGAACCCAGATTAGTAAAACAGAGGGCTCAGCTGTACCCCAGTTCCAGGTTGCACCTGGGGAGGACCTGTCACAGTGTCTTTCTAGTGGGATCTTGCAGGGATCAGTTCTTGGCCATATGCTATTTAACATTTTTATCAATGACCTGCAGGAAAATCTAAAATCATCACAGATCAAGTTTTCAGATGACCCAAAAGATGGTGAGAGTGATTAATAATGAAGAGGACAGGTCACTGACAGAGCAATCTGGATCGCTTGGTTAACTGGGAGCAAGCAAACAATACAAGTTGGCATATGGCTAAATGCAAATGGATCCATCTAGGAAGAAAGAATGCAGGCTATGACGACAGGATGGGGGATCCTGCCCTGGGAAGCGGGGACTCTGAGAAAGAATTGGGGGCTATGGTGGATAATCAGCAGAACGTGAGCTCCCAGTGTGATGCTGTGGCCAAAAGAAGTAATTTGTGATCCTGGGCTGCATAAACAGGGGAATCTCGAGTAGGGGTGTGACAGACTGACACTACCCCGTAATATTCTGAACACACCTGTGGAAATAAACTTTACTAAACGAGCTAAACCTTATTGAATGAGACTTAACGTCTTTGGGGAACATTGCATGAAAAATGCAGTTGTGTCTGGGTCGTTACAGCATTGTATGCACCTTCTCCTGGGTAGGGAGGTGGGATGCTAGCGAATGGGCTGTTCCTTAGTACAGTAGGATGCCTGGCTTATTATTGGGCTCATTAAATATTTCTGTTATAAGCAGATGTAACCCGAGCCAATGGCTAGACCAATTCAGACTGGGAATAAGGCTGCGTTTTCAACAGAGACAGTAATCAACCCTCAATTTAGGAAGAGTCACAGTGGATTCTCCCTCAGCTAATCTTGATTCAAAAATTGTCACTGTTTTCCTGAAAGCTCTGCTCTAGGGGCAGGTCTCTGACATGGACTATCCAGGAGGTCGGACTAGATGATCACTATGTTACTGTCTGGCTTTGGAGTTTATGAATCTATGGCATTTTGAATGACTAAATAATGCGCCTTTTGGTTAGCACCAGCAGCATCCACATGGGGCAGTTAGTGCACAACACTCTGGTGCGCTCTGCAGCTCGCACCCCCCTGGCAGTGCAGAGGACGTGAGCCTCAAGACGTTTTCCTACCACCACAATAATAAGGGTTTGGGGGATACATCCTGGAAATCATGCTTGCATCAAATGCCCAACCTCAGGCCAGAAGCCTTTCTATGTGGGCTGCCAGAGAGCTGCAAACCACTCTGTACTTCTGTGGGTGGGTGCACAGAGCGATCCCCAGAACAGGAATGTGATCGTTTGCTCAAGAGAGGAATCTGGGAGCCTTCAGATGCTAATGGCCAGTAGCTATTGCCATTAATTGTGCTTATCGTGGTAGAGGCAGTAGCAGCCAGCCCCTGCCCTAAAGATCTTATAATCCACACAGACAGGACAGTTCCAGGCAGGGGAAGGGCTAGACAGCACAAGCCCAGCGATCAATGGGACAGCTGCAAATGTCACATTGTTTCCATGAATTCTGTGTGTTTAGTTAGTCAGCTAAATGGAAGGACATGGGAAGGGAGGGCACGAGGGGGACAGAGCAAGGGAGAAGAGGGTGGCCTGTATAAAAATATCTGGTTTCTCCCCATGCAAGATGATGGGCAGGGGACTTTACCAGCTGTTCGGCACTGCGGAGAGGTCAGCTCCTTTCCAAAGATTCCTAGGCCAGAAGGGACCCCTGTGCTCAGACAGTCTGACCTCCTGCACAGCACAGCCCACAGAGCAGCCCTTCCACCACGCAGCAGTACGAGAGCCCTGGGGACCTGGGTCTGACATTCCCCTCTGGGAGAGAGTTCACATTCAGTCCGGTCCCAGTCCACGCAGGGGCTAGCTTAGTTTTCCTCCTGATACCTATGACCTCCTGGCCTAGTCCACTCTACAAGAGATGCAGTCCTTACCACCAGCTCAGCTAGAGCTTCCCCTGAATCGTCACCATCATAATCTATTAACTATGGAGTCCTGCCAGAGTGCATGGAGCTATACAAGTGTGGAAGGAGATATAGCCATTTCTCTGCCGTGCCCACGCTCTAAGGCAGTTGGATTTTTCAGGGCAGACAGAAAGGGAGCTGAGGTGTTCCCCATAAAACAGGGTGACTTCACTAATGACTTTCTGCTGCTGTGCAGAATGCCAGAAGCAGCCCTGGGAAGCCCTCAGCTCAGTTCCCAAGAGTAAAAATGTGTTCAGTGAATTGCAACCCAGCAAAACAGGCCTCCTCAGCGGCAGCATGGGACAGAAAATAGGAAGTAATAAAGAATAAACTGAATGTTTTCTTGCAGCTAGAGTCGCTCCTAGCTAACAGCTAAATCCCCATCTGCTTATAACAGAAACATTTAATGAGCCCAATAATAAACCAGGCATCCTACTGTACTAAGGGACACAGCCCCGCAGGGCTGGGGAACTGCGCTCAGGAGACAGGGCAGGAACCGGGGCTGATGACTCAGCAGGTGTCAGACTCCATGCAAGGCCTGTGCAAGGAAGTTTCGCACCCCAGGCAAAACTTCCACTTTCCACCCCCCTACCCAGCTAACCCTGCCCCCCCCACCGCAGCTAACTCAGTCTCCCCCACCTGGGAAGCCCCCCCCCAGGACAGCTAACCCCTCTCCCCCCTGTCCACCACGGCAACTAACCCCGCCCAGGGAGATTCTCCCCCCGTCCCCCTGTGGAACCTAACCCTGCCTGAGGAGACCTCCCTCTACCCCCAACAGAAGCTAACCCTGCCTGGGGAGACCTCCCCCCCCCCCCCCGCGGCAGGTAACCCTGCCTGGGGAGCCTGCCCCAGCTCACCTCGGCTCCGCCTCCTCCGCTGAGCGCGCCGGCATCGCTCTGATTCTCCCCCCACCCAGGCTTGCGGCGCTGACTGGAGGAGACTTCGAGCTGGGCTGTGTGCTCAGCGGAGGTGAGCTGGGGCGGGGAGCTGTTCCCCTGTGCGCCCCCCCCATTACTGTGGGCAGCCCTCTCTGCACGCCCCTCTGCCCCCCAGCTCACCTCCACTCCACCTCCTTGCCTGGGGGACTTTTAGGCACCCCCAACCACTCAGTGCCCTAGGTGGCCACCTAGTTTGCCTAAATGGTTGCACCAGCCCTGACTCCACGTCTCTTGCCCGGGCTCCAGATTTGGCCTCAGCCAGAGAGGAGGGTGAAGAACTGGAGAGTGTCAAGCTGGGGAGATTCTCTGCCATGAGGCCCTGGACTACTGCACCCCAGGGGAACCTGATCTGCAAGTACAATGAGGGGGAATGAAGGGGTCTGAGAGCAAAGTGTCATACACAGAGGTGTCCGATGGCAGGAAAGCCCTAAGAGATGCTAGAACCAAGGCGATCCCTCAATGGAGGTAGAATGTGGAAAGGGAAGAGACATCTGTAGCCTATAGGACTAACCTGCTTACTTGTGTATCTCTCTATCGATATATCTATACAGATATATATCTATATATAGATATCTTTTCTTATAGTTTAAGTATTTGGTTTATTGAAATAGGTTTATAAATATATATTAAATGTAAGTTTGGCTGTAATGCAAGAGACCTACAGGCCATACCCTGTATGTTAAGCTAAAGCAAAGTTAGCATATCTATATTAAGACGTTTTACTCAGAGAGCAAAATTGACCTTTATCTTGTTTCTCCTATATCCAAATGGATAAATTATCTACGCCTATGACCTTTTAGTTAGACCAACAGACAATAGAGAATGGCATGGGGGGTTTTCAGTGTTGTACCCACAGGCTTAACAAGCACACCACAAGAGACTGATGTGAGTACATACCTGTCATCAACACACACATACATACTAGCCTATGTGGTAAGGGTACCCTAACATTTCTGTGGGTGAGGAATGAAATCTAAGGAAGGATTTCTGGTATTTGTCCTATAAAAGATGTGACCCACTTCAATGGAGTACTCCCTTCTCACTTACTCCATTTCTCACTTTACTCCATTTCTTACTTCTTCTCACTTACTTCCCCCACTCTATCTACCATGACTGCTACTGTTAGTAGGCTAAACTTGTTCTTCTTAAACTTGAAGTTTCAAAGGAACTAGGCCAAGCTTGGTTTCCCTAAAGTTTAATCTTTGTTTATTAGGTTTTGATTTTCAGTTTAAGTTAGTCAAGTAAACCCTAAGTTCACTTTACTAGCTTGTAGCATTCATTTCTTCTGAGCACTGCATCCCTCACTCAAGAGCTGAGAAACCTGAACTGCGAGGCTGGTTCTGTGTCTCTTACCACCAGGTTATCAAGGAAGGGTGTGGGTATACTAACCAAAGCTTTGTTGCATATAATACTATATTAACATATGTATCTTTTGAACAGCAGTAATGCAGTTGTAACTGATTATTTTACCATTTAATTACTATTATTGATTTTAATAAACAGTCTTTAAGACTGTACCTGTCTCAGTGTGAGCTTCCTGTCATACCCACGAGGGTCCTTTGTAAATTCTGTGGAGCCTAATTCAGGACAAGAACGTTTATCTTCTGATCAGACGGATTGGTGAGCCTAAAACCCATAGGGAGACGAGCAGACTCACCCCTGTGTCGCCTCCTGCTGGTGACGCCTGGGAATTAGCTCGTTCCAGCTATGGAGCGCTCTCGGCAGGTCAGTGATCCGCCTGTCCTCTGGCCCCCGTGTCCCTCCCTGGATCTGGTGTCCTTTTACATGGGGTGCTTCCCCCTGGCAGTAACTCCCTTTCTCTTAGGGTCTCCCCTCCCTGGGAACCCCCCACCCTCTATCCCCATCTCACCTCAGTATATGGCTACTGCCAGTCACCAACTGGTCCCCGCGCCCCGGGGCAGACTGCAGCATCAGCCTCTCATCCCTGGCAAGGAGGGTTTGGACCTGCTGCCTTGGCCTACCCCTGGGCTGCCCTCTGCACCCCCAGTACCTGTTGGCCTTATGCTAGGCCACAGCCTGGGGCTTTCCAGGATGGAGCTCCCCAGCCTTGCTCCACTCAGGTACCCTGTCTCCAGCTCCCTGCAGCCAGGCCCATCTCCCTCTACAGGCAGAGAGAGACTATGTCTGCCCCTGGCTTCTCTGCCTTTATAGGGCCAGCTGAGTCTGTTTGGGGCATGGCCCCAGCTGCAGCAACTTCCCCCAATCAGCCCAGCCTAAAAGCTGCTTTCTCCAGCCACAGCCCCTTTCCCCAGGCTGTTTTTAACCCTTCAGGGCAGGAGCGGGGGTCTTTCCTGCTACACCATACTAATTAATATTTATGATAATTATTAATATTATTAATAAATTAAAATTAAATAAACATTAAATTAATATATTAAATTCCCATATTATCCAAATGAATATGATCAGTACACCCTAAACCAGGCTACATGTCAAAGTGTCCCACTGCTTCAGAAAACTGCGTAAGAAAGCACAGCTGTGCACACACGCACCTGCTCAGGTGCCACCCTGAGCTCATTCCTTACCTGCCTGATGATCTGCAGGTGCAGAGGAAAAGGCTGGTCTTTTGGGTGAACTACGGGACCGTGGTACTATTGGATGTCTGGGAAGTGGGTGGGCGAAGCTAAAGGATCCACTGCTAAAGGATCCCCCCCCCCAGCCTAAGGGGAGGACCCACAGGACCACAGAACCCACTGATTATGGGGGACAACTAATAAAAGAACAGGGACAGGAGTGCAGTCAAAGGGTCATAAGAAGGGAACCTGATGGGGACACCGAGCAGAGAACCCCGGACAGCGCCCACTGCTCCTCGAAGGCATCAAGGGAGCCAGTGGACGCCGCCCAAAGGAACTCCGCCCGGATACATGAACGGACCATGGATCGGAAACAAGCCCCACAGTCACCGGAGCCTCCATCGGCCAACCTCCTCTCCCTGATCGTGTAGATGGCCATTTTAGCCAGGGCGAGGAGGAGGTTGACCAGGAGATTACGGGACTGTGGTGCAGGAGGTTTGCATTCTAGTCCTGGCTTTGCTGCAGGCTCCCTGTGTGACCCTGGGCAAATCACTTCATCACAGATCCCAAGGCCAGAAGGGCCCATTGTGAGCCTCTAGCCTGACCTCCTGTGTAATGCCGTTGCAAAAAGAGCAAACATCATTCTGGGCTAAATTAGCAGCAGTGTTGTAAGCAAGACACAAGAAGTAATTCTTCCGCTCTGCTCTGAGCTGATTAGGCCTCAGCTGTAGTATTGTTTCCAGTTCTGGGCACCACATTTCAGGAAAGATGTGGAGAAATTGGAGAAAGTCCAGAGAAGAGCAACAAAAATGACGAAAGGTCTAGAAAACATGATCTGTGAGGGAAGATTGAAAAAATCGGGTTTGTTTAGCCTGGAGAAGAGAAGACAGAGGGGACATGATAACAGTTTTCAAGTACATAAAAGGTTGTTATAAGGAGGAGGGAGAAAAATTGTTCTTAACCTCTGAGGATAGGAGAAGCAGCAATGGACTTAAATTGCAGCAAGGAAGGTTTAGGTTGGACATTAGGAAAAAGTTCCTAACTGTCAGGGTAGTTAAACACTGGAATAAATTGCCCAGGGAGGTTGTGGAATCTCCATCATTGGAGATGTTTATAAGGAGGTTAGACAAACACCTGTCAGGGATGGTTTAGATAATCTTTAGTCCTGACATGAGTGCAGAGGACTGGACTAGATAACCTCTCGAGGTCCCTTCCAGGGCTACGATTCTATGGAAGTTTCTATAACGCAGGCCGGAGAAACACTCCGTGCATCAGCTCCCCACTGCCCAACAAGGGTAAAAATGCTTCCTTGTCTGCCAGGCCCCTCTAGCCTGGTGCAGGGATCAGGTCTCACTTTGAGCCTGCCCAGCACCCAGCACCGGGGGCCCTGAGCTCAGCTCCAGCAATTACTGTCCAGTCCTGGCTTGGCCCAATGATCATTCAGCCGATGCAGACGCAAGCGAGAAACGCAGCATAAAAGCAGGATGCCCCGGCTGCTTGCCATGCTTTCCAGAGAGAACTTCCACCTTTCTGAGCTCTCCGGGGAAGTGGGCAGGTGCAGCTGAGACGAATCCTGCAGAGCTGGAACATTATCTACTGGGACAGGAAACATACATGGGTCCCCAGAGGGATCCCTGCTGGGGGTCAGAGGAGTGGGATTCCCATGAGAACGGCTGGAAGAGGAGTGGTTAGAGATGCCGTGTATTGGTTTGGGGCTTTGGGGGGGGCATGTTGTTTATAAGCAGGGATATACCCCTAGGATCTGTTCTTTGAAGGGTGCTGAGCACCCCTGGACTTCCACTGGATTTGCACTACAATTCTGGAAGCCAGAACATCACAAGCTGGGCTGACCATATTTTCCTCTGCTGAATACAGGACACCTGGTAAAATTACTCATATTCAAGGGAGCTCAACAGCAATCAATCAGAACTATGCCGTGCAAATGTTCAAATTAACGTCAAGTTGACTCAGCCCCTGTTTAAAAGAAATCCTGTGTATGTAACCCATGTGCCTAATAGGAAGATATCTCTTTAAGAGACCCATTGTGCGGGAGGTGGAGTGAGCTGTGTCTGAGTCATTGCTGCTAGGCAGATTAAGCACTCCACATCCAGAAGTTTCTGGAATTGGGTGTAGTAGATTTGGGCCTGCTCCACTAGGTTCCCTGTAGCTGGGGTCAGATCCAGGAGGGCGAGCGGGCAGGACAAGTGCTTTGCAGGGGGTCATGTGCCCTGAGTGAGTCGGGAGAAGCTGAGCCCAGGAGCAGAAGCTGGCTGCTGTCCCAAACTCTGAAGTGAACTGTAGCCCACCCAAAGGTTACATGTAGTTGGATTCTTTTGATTTATCTTCTTATCTTTAAGGCTTTAGGGTTCAGACACTGTCCTACTGGGTGACCTTTGGCACATCCTCTCCTCTCCCTGGGCCTGGTTCCCCTCCTGCCTTTTGCCTGTCTTGTCTGCACAGCTTTATCCCAGGGTCACTAACGCAGGGTCAGGATGTGTTACTTTCCCTGGTGCAACCCTGGCGTGGACTCAGTTACTCTGGCATCAAAGTGCCTTATCCTGGAATGCCCCTTCCCCATACCAATATATGCACCTGTATAGTGGTGGAGCAGCATACACACGCTGGAGGGAACCTAGCCTGGTGTGGGTAAAGCCTGGTCTAGCGAAGGGTTTAGTTTGGAAGCTCTTTGGGGCAGGGACCCTGTCTTGCAATGGGTCTGTCCTCGCAGGAGGAGGCCCTGATCTCAGGGGCTCTAGGCACTACCACAATGCTAGTGGGACAGGTGTCCATCACCTCGGCAGCCATTGCCATCCCCTCCCGAGCTACCCGTGCGTAGCCCCTCTGTACCGGGCAGGATGCCTAACTCCATTGTTGTCTCTGCCTGTGGTGCTGCTTTGTGCCCCGTGAGCCATTAACTTAGGACTGTCCTGAGCTCCCAGCCTAGCTTGGCCCTTGGGTGCTGCCTCCTTTGGCAGTTTGATCTGTCTTGTGAGAGATTCCTCGGAGCCAGGTCAGTCTCAAATTCCTTAGTGCCTCTGGCTCCTCCCTCCACAGGTGGTGGATCTGTTACCCCCCGCCCCACATACACAAGGAGAGGTGACACACATATTCCCATACAACTCTAATCATGGGGGCGGGGGGCGACTGACCTGACCCTCACTGCCCAGCGCTTTCCACCCTCCATACCTCGCTGGGCCCCCAGGACAGACCTGCCTCTCCTGGTACCTGGCACCACATCTTCCTGAGGCAACACATGGGGGGGGCATGCAGGGTCACATGTCCCCTTCCCGTATTGCTGCCAGGATTTATACCAGGACAGGGCCAGCAGTAGGCTTTCTGCACTGTGCGGGAGGAAAGGGATGGGCTCATCTCTTCCCCTGCCCACCCCCCAGGGCTGGAAGAAGCTTACCCCTTCCTGCCCATGCAGTGTCAAAAGGCAGCTAACACCTCCAGGCTGGCCACCAATGTAACCCAGCCCCTCCTGTCCCCTGGCTACAGTGCGGGCAGAAAGGGGTTAAGCCCCGAGGATGCATTGTGCACCAGGGCCCAGGGGACCTGACTGCAAGGCATTCAGTAAACCTGGCCAGAGCAGTGGCTCAGCAGGGGATGGAGCAGCCCCGCACTGGTGGGTGGAGGAGCAAAGAGGGTGCTAAGCCCCTGCCCAGGGGGCTGCTGTGAAGCTGGCATGGTTGGGGCAAAAACAGGGTAGAAATCCCACACACGCACACCTCCGCTGCCACTCTAGAGCTTAGCTGAGAGGCTGCCCCATGCCAGTGCTGTGCGGGGCTTTGGCACATGCCGGGCTCAGCTCCTCCTGGCCCGCACCCTAGCCCAGAGGGTCTTGGGCTTTCCCGGAGCACCGGCCCAGCCAGAGGCAGTGGAGGGAGGAAGGCGCTTGCTGGCCAGGCTGTTGGTGAGCTGCACGCTCCGACCAGCGGCTGGTTCTCCACCCAGCGCTGGGAGTAGGATGTGCGCTGCTGGGGGGGGTATGGAAGTGCAGCAGAGTTGGGAGGGTGAAGGAGCAAAGCAGGAAGAGGACAGCGAACTGGGGAACATGTAAAGGGCTGATGGGTGGGCAGCGGAGGCGACACATAACCAGCTGCTGCCTGGCACCTGCCCTCACTCACCAGCCACCGAAGCACACAGTGTGCAGCCAGTGCCGGTTGGAAATGGGACAAGGAGTGAGGCCCTGCTGGCAGAGAGCCAGCACACAGTGGGGGCTGTGCTGATGGATCAGCAGGGGGAGCAGCCAGCCCATCGCCTCGCCACCAGCCTGGCATACCCACCCCCATGTCGGCCACTGGACCCCTCCACTCAGCGCTGGTGGGCGGGCGGCTGGTGAACAGGAATCCGGCCAGCAGCAGGACCTGCCAGTACTGATGAGGGGGAGATAGAAAATACTGGACAATTTGCCCGTTTTTAAGAAAAGTCGGGACAGCTGCAGGAGATCTTAAATACGGGACTGTCCCTTTGAAAACAGGACGTCTGGTCACCCTATCACAAGCCAAGGGATGGGAGCTTGGAGCTGCTGATTTCTAATCCTGTTTCTGTATGCCTGGGGGCCACTTGGTTCACTCACCATGGAACTATTTCTATGCTTAAAATTATGCACATGCTTAAGGGCTTGGGGCCTCAGTGTGCGTCCTGCTTCCATAGAAGTTAATGAGAGTTTTGTCCCTGACTCCAACGGCTGCAGGAACAGCTTTTAAAAACGGCTGCATCAGCTGCAAAAGAGCAATTATCTGCGAGCACTGTGAGCCGCCAATTTCTCTACAAACTATAACCCATAAATCACAGAGTCTGGGGCTCCCAAGGAAAGGGAATTGCAATCAGCTAGCCAGGCTGCGTCTAAGGGCATGGCTACACTGGAGAGTTGCAGTGCTGGTGGTGGGTTTACAGCGCTGCAACTTACTCACCGTCCACACTTGCAAGGCACATACAGGGCTGCAACTCCCTGGCTGCAGCGCTGGCTGTACACCTGGTCTGCTTGGGGTGTAACCATTGCAGCGCTGGTAATGCAGCGCTGCTCCTCCAGTGTGGCCATCAAAAGCACTGTAATTGGCCTCCAGGGTATTCGGAGGTATCCCAGAATGCCTGTTCAGGCACTCTGCTCATCAGTTCGCACTCTACTGCCCTGGCCTCAGGTGACCCGCCCTTTAAATGCCCCGGGAATTTTAAAAATCCCCTTCCTGTTTGCTCAGCCAGGTGTGGAGTGCAATCAGAATCTTCCCAGGTGACCATGGCTCCACGTGCCAAACGAGCCCCAGCATGGAGCAATGGCGAGTTGCTGGACCTCATCAGTGTTTGGGGGGAGGAAGCTGTGCAGTCCCAGCTGCGCTCCAGCAGTGGGAATTACGATACCTTTGGGCAGATATCAAGGGCCATGCTGGAAAGGGGCCATGACCGGGACGTGGTGCAGTGCAGGGTTAAAGTAAAGGAGCTGCGGAGTGCCTATTGCAAAGCCCACGAGGGAAACCGCCGCTCCGGCGCTGCCCCCACGACCTGCTGTTTTTCAAGGAGCTGGATGCGATACTTGGGGGTGACCCCACTGCCAATCCAAGGACCATGATGGACAGTTCAGAGCAGGGAGAGGAGAGGGATGTGGGGGTTAGGGTTAGGGTTAGGGTTACTTTTCCAGCCAGTAAAACGGAGGTTTATTCGATGACAGGAACAGGGTCTAAAATAGAGCTTGTAGATACAGCGAACCAGACCCCTCGGCCGAGTCCATTCTGGGGGGCAGTGAGCCAGACCCCCCACGTCTGCCCACACTCCTCGTCCCCAGCCAGCTCCAGATTGAAACCCCCTCCAGCCCCTCCTCTCTGCTCAGCCCCTTTCCCGGGCCAGGAGGTCACCTGATCCCTTTGTCTCCAACACCTTCAGCTGGCACCTTTGCAGAGGAGGGGCCCAGGCCATCAGTTGCTAAGAGACAGAGGGTCAGGCATTTAGGTGCACTGGCCCTTTGCTCTGCCAGATACTTAAGAACTGCCATGGGGACACTGAGGCACCAACACAGTATTCAGAGAAAACATTAAGAACATTCCCAGTTCCTCACATCTCTCCCCCCTTCGAGACTGAACTGAGCGAGGTCACTCCAGTCAGTGACCTGGGGAAGTTTGAACCCACCAACGTTCCCATGGATGCTCCAGCATCTCTCCCATTCCTTGGTGTGAGTAACACCAGGACAGTCCAGTCTCACGCCCTCCCTTAGGTCGGGTGTGCTTGATGGCACTCGCAGGCCGCATGTGGGAAAGTTTATGTGGCTTGAACCCTTTTGCTATCCCCAATACCCCTGGGGTTCAAACTGGGACGGGGTCTTCTCCCAGCACTCTGGGCTGCGATTCGGGCTCTCTTGGTTAAGAGCTCCCATCTTGGCCTTGGCCAGCTCTGGGCTTGGGCAGCCGCTCCCCATGCTTTTAATAAAAAAAGAAAGAAAAAAGTTAAAAGGTTTATCTCTGCAATTTAGATGGTAAACAGTTACAGGGTCTTTTAGCTTATAGAAAATGGATAAACAGCCTTATCCAGAAAAAATACAATTTAAACTATTTCCAGCAGACTACACATTTGCAAATACAGAAAAACAATGTAAAAGCCTATATTGTCTTTCTACCGTTGTACTTACAAATTGGAAATAGAAGATTAGAGAGCCCGGAGATTCGTGTGGTCCCTCTCAGAGCCCAGAGAGAGAACAGCCCAAGAACAAAGGACTCACACCCAAACTTCCCTCCACCCAGATTTGAAAAAGTCTTGTTTCCTGATTGGTCCTCTGGTCAGGTGTTGTTTGTTAACCCTTTCCAGGTGAAAGAGACATTAACCCTTAGCTATCTGTTTATGACAGGTGGCTGGTCCAATCCCCCTCTGCTGGTGATGAGTGGTTTACAGGCTGCCGTCGGCCCCAGGGAGCGGGGGCTGGATGGTGACTGGCAGTAGGTACTGAGGCAAGGTGGGGATAGAGGGTTGGGGGTTCCCCTGGGTGGGGAGACTGTGACGTTATGAGTCTAATATAATATCTCACTGAAAGGTGACAGGGCCTGAAAGAGTTGATTAACTCACCTCACCGACTGACCTGACCCATGGGTGAACCTCAAGAACTGGTTAGCAAGATATGTAAATGAACAGAGCTTTGAGATGCAAGTCTGCATTGTTAGAGGTAGAAGGGGAGGTGTTTGCTCAGCTCTTGTGATGTAAGCAAACAAGTCTTGTCTATTGCTGTAGTTTTAATTCAAAGATTGAAAAAGGAATATTAACATTTATGATGATACTTGAGTGAACTAGTATTATTGTCTATGTGTCTCTGTGAAGATTGTGGTAACCTGTATTTGAACTGTTTAATGGATAAATTACCCAGTGCTAATTGCCAGGATGTTTGGGAGAAGGAGAGTTAAGCCTATTGTTTTCTCAGGCCGAAAGGCTGCTGGAAATGTATAAGAACCCTGGGACACGATCCTTCTTCATCTCAGATCTGCTTTGGGTTTCAAGAGGGGGAAACCTTAAGCCACAAGGATTGAGATCCCCAGTCATTAACTGGAGCTGCTCTGAGTATGGAAATTGGACTATAACCTATGGACTATTTCTAAAAGGACTTCTGGCAACTACAAGCTCATCTCTGCTGTGTATCTGAACCTCAAGAACTGAATTCAAATCAGTCTGTGTATTGATCTTTTAACCAACACTCTCTCTCTTTTCTTTTTGAAAAAATTTTAGCTTAGTTAATAAGAATTGGCTGTGGCGTGTATTTTGGGTAAGATCTAAGTTATAATTGGACCTGGGTATGTGGCTGATCCTTTGGGATTGGAAGAACCTTTTCTTTTATATGATGAAGTAAGATTTTCAGGAATCATCATCATATCTGACAGGTGTGTCTGGACGGACGGCTGAGGCTGGGCACTTTAAGGGAACTGCGTGGTTCAAACTTCTAAGTGACCAGTGAGGCACTACAGAAGCTGTTTTGTGCTGGTTGGTAAATCTAAGTATTGGAATAACCACCAGCATTTGGGATTTGTCTGCCCCGTTTTGTTTGCAGTTCACCCTGATTGAGTGACCTCAGCTGGCTCCTATGGGCAGCACCGTCACAGAGACTGCAGGGTACTGCAGTGGGCAGAACCCTGAGAGAAGGCACCAGAGTCCGGGAGGGACATGGGGGCCAGCGGCAGGCTGACATCAGCCGGCAGAGGGTGCTCTGGAGCTGGAAAAGAGCTCATTCCCTGGCCGACCAGCAGGAGGCACTGCAGCGGTGAGTCATCACCCCGCCACAGGTGGTCTTTGGAAGGATTTATTTGAAAAACGATATGTCTAAAGATCCACACTACAGTAATGGGCTACTGTTTTTGTCAGTAAATTCAGAAACTGACAGTAGATCCCTGGGGGTTGGCAAGTGCCTGTTAAATGGCTTCATTACACTTGAATGGCTCTTTCAGTTTCAATGCTGGGCTAATAGGGCTGGCAGGCTGGAGGCTTTTTCACTTTTAAGTTACTAGATCCCCTCCGGAGGAGGACTCACCAGGCTGCGGCAGCCAGCTGTGGGAGCCTGCAGGAAGGGTCAGAACAGGGATAGGAAGGGGGAAGGGTGGACACTAAGACCCAGCGGTGCCCCAAATTTTTTGTTGCCCTAAGCAGCCCTGTATGCTGTGTATGCCTAAGGACTGCCCTGGTCGCAGAGCAATTCTTGCTGGTAGAAATAATATGAGAGAAACAAACTGCCTTTGCGCTAGCAAGAGACCCACAATATATATTCTTAGCAGGCAGTTTCTATGACTCCAAAGAGAGATTCTGCAGCCTCAAAAGCTAATTTGCTTCTAGCCGTAATACTTCCACGTTGAATCCCTAGGACAAGGTAACATCAAGCAGATAAACCAGACAATGACCAAGCCAGGATGCTAGTGGCTGAGCTCACTCAGAACTGGGTAAATCAGGAGTCGCTCCTGTTCCACATAGACCTGATGCTGGATATGCCTCGTTCCCTGGTCCCGTTGGGGTCTCTGCTCTCTGCAGGACAGGAGACATGATAGTGTGTCTTGGACTGACACAGGACGCCGCATAGGCACTTCAGCCTGCGAGATGCCTTGCCGAAGTCAGTCTTTGGAATCGTTCCTGATTGTACGAATTGATATTTGAGCTTCCCTAGCACCTTTCATCAGAGGGCCTCAAAGCTCAGCTCCTTCCCTGACAAGTGCTGTAGAAAAAACCGACAGGAAGGCACGCGCGGCAAGGGATGCAATAGGTAAGCCAGCTATGCAGCACACAATTAAGT
Source organism: Gopherus evgoodei (assembly GCF_007399415.2). NCBI lineage: Eukaryota > Metazoa > Chordata > Testudines > Testudinidae > Gopherus > Gopherus evgoodei. The sequence goes on from NC_044326.1 coordinate 1,213,681, forward strand.
AGATGTTCTATATAATTAAGCAGGTGTAGAGCCGAATATAACAATTTCACCCTTTGATAATAGTAACAACTGTATCTGCCTTCTGCCCCCTTCTGGGAGTTAATTCTCAGGTAGGACTCTCATCTGGGCATGATCAAAGTGGAGAAATAGCCCCTTTTTGAGTACAGATTGGCTAATTAGTTTCTGGTCTATGCCAGCCGTTTGCGCTCTGCTGCTGCTGATTTTGTCTATATATCGGTGTGTTGGGGAGGGCTCTTGTGTTGATCATGCAGCTAATGGCAGGCAAACACTCAGCATACCAAGCTCGGTGAGGGTGGCAGAGGACACTGCCTGTTAGGACAGAATCGGCATGTGTCACGGAGCGTGGGGGAGTCAGGGCCCTGCACCCCCAGCTTCCTGCGATTCACCAGGACTCTCAGCCAGCCAGTAAAGCAGGTTTATTTAGATGACAGGAGCACAGTCCCAGACAGGTCTTGCAGGCACAGACAGCAGGATCCTCCCCAGTTAGGTCCATCTTGGGGTCCCAGGAGCACCACAGCCCCCTTGGGGGGTCAGAGCCCCGTCTGTCCTTCCCTCCATTCCCCAGCCTTCCCCTCAAACTCTCTCACTCCCTAGCATCTCCTCCCCGGGCAGAGGTGTCACCTGGCCTCTAACCCCTTCCTGGGTTCTCACGTTACATGCTCAGGTATCCTCCCTCCAGGCCAGTCTCCCATCCCCCAATGCAGACCGTCCTCCCAGGCCAAGACCCCCCACTCAGCACTCACAGACCATAGTAAGAACAGTTCCAGTTCGTCACAGCATGTCGGGCAGGGCCTGGCACCAGTGGAAGTGGTTGGAGACACTGGGCCCGGTTCAGATCTCAGTTACACAAATGCAAAGCCAGGGTGACCGCTGGAGGTACCCTGGACTGGTACAGATCAGCCATGCTGCTGCTGCAAATCTGGAGCTGCTCCCCTGACGTCAGTGAGGTGACTGGGACGTACACGGGTGTCTCTGAGAGTCAGACCTGACCCTTCGTGTCCCTCCATTTTGCAGAGCAGATCTATTTGGGTTCAGCTCCCTGGGTAGATCTCTGTTCTCCATTGCCTAGTCTACTAGTTACTCTTCTGCCACTTGTTATTAAAATGTTTTTACCTGCTCCATCATTCAGGGGGCCTGGGGCAAAGCAGGGAAGCTGTGGTGCCTGTACTCACTGGGCGGCGGTCCGATTCTTCGGCGGCATCTCAGCGACGAGGGGCCCTTCGGAGCTGCCGAAGACACAGAGCGCCTGAAGGGGCTCCCCTGCCACCGAAATGCCACTGAAGTCCCGGACCGCCGCCCAGTGAGTACAGGCACCACAGCTTCCCTGCTTTGCCCCAGGCCCCCCGAATCCTCTGGCAGCCCTGCCATTGGCATTAAATGGGCTTTTCCTTGAGCAGTTGACCAAGCAGCTTACATATGACTGAGAGTCTAGTGTCACTTAGTGGTCTGCTGTGCTATTGCATACGGCTGTATCTGCTGCCTATATTTTCTCCTCAGTGGAAACCAGAATAATAATAATACCCAACTTTTCTATAGTACTTTTCCTAAAAAGAACAGGAGTCCTTGTGGCACCTTAGAGACTAACAAATTTATTTGAGCATAAGCTTTCATGGGCTATAGCCCACTTCATCAGATGCATTCCATTGTATGCATCTGATGAAGTGGGCTGTAGCCCATGAAAGCTTATGCTCAAATAAATGTGTTAGTCTCTAAGGTGCCACAAGGACTCCTGTTCTTTTTGTGGATACAGACTAACACGGCTGCTACTCTGAAGATTGTCCAAAGCAGATCTCAAAGCACTTCATAAAAGAGTCAGTAACATCACCCTCATTTTACAGATGGGGAAACTGAGGCAGACAGCAGGCCGGTGACTTGCCCAAGGTCACCCAGCAATTCAGTGACAGAGCCAAGAACAGACGGTGGCTTGAGTTCTAACTTGTGTTTGTAGCTACCTGGAAGCCTGGGCTAGTCAAACCCTCAAGATTTGTGTCCGACATCAAGAAGCCGACTGCTGGAACTAACAGGGGGATCAAATAAAGAGGACATGCAGCAGCCCAGCCCACAGGAGTGATCAAAGCCGAATGCAGCTCCAGGCGCAGAAGTTCTGCGCTGTGATCTAAATCTAAGACGAGGCCCTAGGCTGAACTCAGCATTCAGATCTGACTCCGGCCCCAAGCCTTCTCCGCCATCAGTGGGTTTTAACGCAGTTCCAGCCCATCTTTATTGCTACGTCCAACAGGCAATGAGCAGCCCTCTCATCAATGTGTCAGTTGACTTTCCTGGGTGTGATGGAGCTAGCGTGCTAAAAACAAAAGTGGAGGCTGAGTGCAAGTAGCCGGATGGTCTCAAATCCCGCCTGGGACCCTCGGTACACCGTTCCTCTTCTTCACGGGTCACTGGGGTATTTTTAGTGCTGTAGCCAAATCAGACCTAGTGCGGGTATGTCTCCTGGAACTAGAATTTATATCTCCCGCTCCAGTGCAGACATACCCTACGTGACTTAGGAGCCCAGTGAATTTGACTCTCTAGGTCTTTCCCACAACAAATCAGCATCACCTCTGACCTTGCCAGGCGGCGTCACTGCTTGCAGGGCAAGTCCACCAGCAGAGAACTCCCGTTACTTTCCTGTCATGGTCCCTCGCCACCTTTTTAGCCTCGGGGCTGGGGGGTGCTACCACCCCCATTGCACAGATTGGGACTGAGGCAACTCACAAGGGCCACGTTTTGAAATGTGTTTGGGTTCCTGCAGATGAAGACTGGCCCCTGGTCGGGCTTCTCAAAGTGCCTGAGTTCCACTGATTTCAGCACCAGCGAAGCGCCTTGGAAAATCCCACTAGGCACCTAGCTGGATTTTTGAGAGCCTAAATACCTTTACAAATCTGGTCTAAGTGACTTAGATGGCTACGTTCCATTTCCAAAAGTGATTTAGGCGCCTCTGAGGCTAAGTCTCATTGGAAGTCAGTAGGGCTTGGAGCCTGGAACGGAGAAACAGCTGCATCCCTGTAAACATCTGGGCCTATGGGACATGCTCAGTGTCACAAATGACATTTGCAGAAGCGTAGGGAATTGAACCTGGGTCACGTCCTAAACTAGGGTCCCCAACCCCCAGGGCATCCTGCTTTCGAATAACCCCCCGACGATCCCTCCCGAAGCTGCTACACTGCGCACAATGCAGTGCTAGACAGTAAATAACCAGCGGGTATTCAATACCCCACCCATCACTTCCCCTTCTCAACCTCAGCTACCTCCCTTCCCACCCCCACAACTCAACTTCCTCCTGAATGCCCACACTCCCGAGTGGTTGCCGGGCAGACTCTGAGTTTGCCTTGGCTCCCCCTCCCTGAGCTGCCAGCAGACAGAGCCCCAGGAATTTCGGTCATCTCCTTGGGGTTACACCCATCCCACAGCTAATGGACAACCATCTCCTCATTGTTCAGTGAGATGGGGAATCAGGAGCCTGTTTCCAAGGTGGTTCAGGAACTGGGATGCAGCCTTCGCAGCAGACACAGCCCTTGGTCTCACATGGATCAGTCACCAGGCCCCCAGCACTGTCTCTAGCTCCCATGTTTGTAACCTTCCTCCTGAGCTCTGACCGGCTCAGCTCTCGGTGAATGTGGAATCTGAAAGGCTGCTTGTCCTTCCTGGAAACATCCTGTACAGCCCCCGAGATGGTCACCGAGGCCGTGTCTACGCTACAAAGTTATGTCTGCGTTCAGCCACCAACGTTTGTGTATCGCCGGGCATGTGCCCACTTGGCTGCTTGTAGCAGTGCTGCTCGTACTCACCAGGAGTGCTTGTGTAACACGCTAACCTTTGATTCCACACGTGCCCCCTCTCATCCCATGTTACCGCCGGAGCAGTGAGCAGGGTCTGTCTCTTTGGACAGCAGAACTCCCACCCGTGGATGGTCACACACAGGAAAAAGATGCAGATTTGGACAGTCGTGGATGCCCCAGGATAGGGCCGGCCTTCGGGGCGGGTGATGTGGGTGACTGCCCAGGGCGCCACAGTTTGAGGGGAGGGGACGTGGTCCGGAGGCAAAGAGCAGAACACAGGCCTGGCCCCACACTGCCCCCAGCCTGCCCCACACCGTGTTTCAGCGGGACGATGCTGGAGGCCCCACAACACAAGTGGGGCCAGGACACAGAGCAGGACTGCCATGGTTGGGGCGGAGCTGGGGGTATCCCAGGAGGGGAGAGGGCCCAGGCTTCCCCAGGCCCAGCCCCTCCGCTGTACGACCTCCAACAGCCAACTGCACGCGCCGCGCACGGGGATGATGCCTTTACGCTCTCACCAGAGCCCCACCCGCAAGAGGGGGCCATAAAAGGGGTGAAAAAATGTGAATAGTGGGGTGCTGAGAGCCACTGAACCGAACTGGAACCCCTGCATGTGATGGAAACCACCTCTAGCCAGGGGGTGCGGCAGCCCCCCTAGATCCAGCACCTCTGGCCAGGCGCTGCCGACAGAGCACTGTCTACCTCTTCCTTCTCCCCTACTACCTCCATCCGCCCAACTCTGCCCTCCATGCCCTTCCCCTCCTTCCCCCATTCAACTTTCTCTCCCCTCTTCTCCACCTCCTTCCCTCATCCAACCACCAGGCATCACTTCCCATTTCTATTTCTGGGCCAGGGCTGCTGTCAGAGGGAGGCTCTAACCCAGCAGGCTGCTGAAAGGACCCACAGGCCAGTGATCAGGGGCCTGGCTCAGCACGAAGGCAGGACAATGGCGAGGGACAATATCTATGAGAACATGCTGATGACGGAAGCTGCTCCCCGGCCCAAAGGTAAGCACCAGAGGCTGCACCGGACCCTGGACTCCCGCTGGCCTCTCCTTGGCTTTGCGGTCTCTGCAGAGCGTCCTGGGCAGCGATCGCTTGCTCCACCGACCACGTCCCCAGAGCTCTCTCCCCTGCCAGTCCCCAATGGGAGAAGGGCACAGGGGGAGAGATGGGAGTCCCTGCACAGCATCCCTGCCTCCTGCCGGGCAGAGCAGTGCCATGGGCTGCCCATAAAAGCCATCCAGGCTCCCCCTCCCCAGCTCACTGCCACCATCAGCCTCTCCCCGGGGTTCTAGCTCGGTTCAAAAAAGACCTAGATAAGTTCATGGAGGACAGGTCCATCAATGGTTATTAGCCAGGATGGGCAGGGATGGTGTCCCTAGAATCTGTTTGCCAGAAGCTGGGAATGGGCGACAGGGACTGGATCACTTGCTAATTCCCTGTTCTGTTCATTCCCTCTGGGGCACCAGGCACTGGCCATTGTCAGCAGACAGGACACTGGGCTGGATGGACCTTTGGTCTGACCCTGTCTGGCTGTTCTCACGTTTGGTTGGGCAGGTATCAGCTGAACAGGGGCCTGCTCTGTGGGTTGTTTATCCCGTTTGGCTTCAGTGCAATCCAGATGCCGTGTGGCAGCTGTTCCGGATTTGAACACATGAAAGACGCCCAGGAAGGGTCAGGAGACAGACAGGGAGATGGAGCTGATGGAAGTGGAGGGTGTGGCCGTAGGCAGCTGCATCTCCGCACCGAGCTCAGCTAGGATCTCTGCAGCGACAAAGGAAAACACAAGGGGAATGTAGCCTGTGCTCGGTGACAGAGAAACTCCTCCCAGAATCTGTTTCAGGAAAGGCTGAGACCTGTAAACTCAGTACATTAGTGAGAGGCAGCTTCACCCTTTGGTTAGCATGAGAGAAGCCACTTCTGCAATGTAAGGGGATTATCTGGACATCTGAGTGTTGTTTGCTGGTTCCAGAAACTACACCCCATGGGGGAACAGCGCGAGCTAATGGCTGAGGCCCAGATCAGACAGGGAGGGGACGTGGTCAGGGGCAGCAGGTTTGTAGAAATTTTGGTGGTGCTCAGAACACCCAAAACCCACCCCCGCACCTGCGTAAGGCTCTGGGAGGGAGTCTGAGTGCAGGAGGTGTGAGGGGTTGGGCTCTAAGAGAGAGTTTGGGTGCTGGGTGAAGGCTCTGGGCTGGGGCAGGGGGTGGGGATGCAAGGGGAGTGAGGGGTGCAGGCTCTGGGAGGGAGTTCGAGGGCAAAAGTGGGTGTGGGGGGAAGGGTGGGAGTGCAAGAGGGAATGAGGGGTGCAGCGTGGGGGTGCAGGAGGAGGTGATGGGTGCAGTCTCTGGGAGGGAGATTGGGTGCTGGGTGCAGGCTGTGGGCTGGGCCAGGGGGTGGGAGTGGAGGAGGGGGTGAGGGGTGCAGGATCTGAGATGGAGTTTGAGGGTGAGAGGGAGTGCAGGGGATGGGGGTGCAGGAAGAAATTTGGGGGCCAGAGGGTGTGTGTGGTGAGGGGGGGTGCAGGCTATGGAAGTGGATGGGGGTTCGGTGCTTACCTGGGGCACCCCCTCCGGCAGCGGCTCCAAGGCAGTGCAGGCCAGAAGGGTCTCCACGTGCTGCTGTCCCCAGGGACGGCCCCCACAGCTTCCAGTTGGCCGCAGGGGTGTTCAGGGCAGGGACAGTATGCAGCGGCACAGCCTCACCACAACGAGCTGCAAGGACGTTCCTGCAGCCACGTGGAACGAGCGTGCAGGAAGCTGTTCAGTCCCGCTGCGCTGCTGGGTGGCACTGGGCGCCTTGGGCTGCTTTAAATCGCCGGGGTGGCAGGCAGAGCCGGGGACATGCGGGGGGAGTGTGCAGAGGGGGGCAGGCAGGAGCCAGGCTCATGGGCCAGGAATATTCCTGGTGCCCGGACACCAGGGGCTCATAGAACTTGCCAGCCATGGGTGAGGCAGGCTGAGACTATCAGGGAGAGGAGAATCTGACAGTCTTGTGTCTCCAAGCAGCTGCCGTTCACCTTGGGGAGACCAAATCCAGAGCACACTGAGCACACTTACTTCTTTCTGTACATAGATCCTGGCTCGAATGCAGCTCTAGTCTTCTCCCCTTAATGTGCAGGGGAGACATAATCTTCTGGCTTTGCCCTGTGATTTGCCCTTTGGCTGCCTTGCAGGGATGAGCCCAGCATCCTGGGGATGGGTTATCAGACAGGGATGCTGTAGAAAGGCCCTTCTGAGCACACTGCTGCTGTCAGCCCCACTTTTCTCATGCAAAGAATCATTTCCCCTCATTTCACCGCCTAGTTGTATTCATATTTCATGAGTTGTTTCAGTTTTCTTTTCTCACTTAAAAATGCTCCTTTGGGCCTGGACTTCACAACCCCTAAACTTCCCTCTCAAGAAATGCTTAGGCAGGGGGGAAATCCTGCTCCCAGATCTCTCTCACAGGACACCTGCCTAGCACTAGAGTCACTCCTGATTTAGGGAGGGTCGCTTTTCACATTCGAGTTCCGGTCGGTTCTGACCTTATTTGGCCTCATTCCGCTGTTGCTGTTAACCACAGTCAGCAGGGCCGGCTTTAGGCCTATTCCATCAATTCCCCCGAATCGGACCCCGCGCCCAGTGAGAATCCCTGCCCTGGCTAGAGGCGCCTTTTTCATTTTTACTCACCCGGCGGCGCTTCGGGTCTTCGGCGGCACTTCAGCGATGGGTCCATCAGTGCTGCCGAAGACCTGGAGCAACTGGATGACCCGCCACCAAAGTGCTGCCGAAGACTCAGAGCAAGAGAAGAACCCGCCGCCCAAGTGGGTACAAGCCCCATGTGTTTTTTTAAGTTTTTCTTTTAAGTCATCCCTGCTGGGGCCCCACCAAAACTGTTGGAATTGGGCCCCGCACTTCCTGAAGCCCGCCCTGACAGTCAGGGACTAGGAGGCTGAGCAGGTATTGGATTTGGGGGGTGGAGTTTCCTCGGTCAGTGGCATTTGAGCTGTAACTTTCCATGGATACGTTTCTTCTTCTCCTTCAAGGCAATCCTCCCGAGACATCGGTCCCTTGGTGGCACAGGGCGCGGGGCATCGTCACTCCTGTCCTTCTCCTCCTGGGGTTGGCCCTGGCCACGTCCCTCCTTGCTGTGATGCTTCTATGTAAGTTCAACTGCAGCTCCAAGCCCAACGTTCGCCAACTTACATACAGGCCAGCTGGCTCCACTGGGGGGGGGGACACATTTCAGCAGAATATTGACAACGCTTCCACTCTGTCCCTCCAAATAAATCTCCTACTCCAGGGAGCTTGAATGGAGCTGTAAGATCTTGCCCTGCTGGTTTGATACTGCCACAAACTTTCTAAGTCTAACGATGGTCCAGCACTGGCACAGGTCACCTGGGGAGGCTGTGGAATCCCCATCACAGGAGGTTTTGAAGGACAGGTTAGACAACTACCTGTCAGGCATCAGCTCAGAGACTTCAGATCACATGTGGCAGCCCCACATGCTCAATCCGTGCTCTGAGGATCACGCTGGGTCCTTTCCTAACCACATATCACCAGGACGAGCCTCAGCTCCAGGCATCCTCATGGCACAACTGAAATACCCTACGGAGAGACCGGATGGCCCAGTGCTTCGGGCACTTGTCTGGGGGCTCAGACTGCTGGGTTTCATTCCCTGCTCTGCCAAAGAGTCTCTGCCCTGGAGCCAGCAAACAGCTGAAAACAGGGAGCTGGAGTGAAGAGTTCTTGGAGGAGAGGGGGGAGAAGCCCCTGTTCCTTAGGGGCAGTGAGTGGCAAAGACGAATGGTGCCTCCCCATGCTGCGGGGACACAATCTAAAGGGGAGGACACGTGACCACCCCACATGTCTCCTCTGCCCAGCAACCCCCATGCCCAGCTCAGGGCCACCACGCACTCCCCACCCTGCCAGAATTACCTGTGGCGGGGCTCTGTTCTTCTTCTGCCGTGCCTCCCCCCAGCACATTCGGCTGCTCTCCCTGGCAGCCGGGCTTGGGCTAGGAGCAGGAGGGAGCCACGTCTCATGAGGCTGAAGTCGGCTGCTCCAGGTCACTGCTCTGCAACATACACCAGGAGAGAGCCCTGAACGGGGCCTTGGCTTTGCCGGTGTCCCTCCTCAGGAGGGAAGGTTTCCAAGATTAAAATAAAACATGTCATAGAGAACAGCCTCGCGCTCGGAGAATGTTCCTTCTCTGGGCATGGCTGGTCTCCAGCCGCAGTTTGGTTCAGTCGCTGACCTGCAGACCTGTGATTTCTAGATCTCCAGGCACAGAGCAAGCTGCAAGTGGTTGGAGAAGTGGTGCAGAAGCTCCAGGTCTCTCTGCATCCTCACAATGCCTCGGACGCGTCAGCAAAGGGATCGGACAGTAAGTCGCAGGACGAGGCATCAGGGTCAGTTCCCCTCCCTTGGCCTGGAAGCTGAGCACTCTCCTGCCTACAGGGATGGTGGGTGCCTGGCATCCTCCTGCTCCCCTCCATACACTTCCCTGCCAGGTGGTCCTGTCCCCGTCTAATGAGCTGCTGCTCTGCACCTTCCTCTGCCAATGGAGGCTCTGTTCCCAGGGATGGGTGGCTGCTCCAGGCTCCCTCCTAGCTCCCTTCCTGGCAGTGGCAGGCTGGCTGCATCCACCCATGCTCCTACGCAGGATGCCTAGTGGTCAACATCTTCCGTCCTTTCACTGTTGCTCCCTTCGCTCCGTAGTTTTCACCTTGGCCCCTGTATTGTCAGGGTTGCATTGGCGGGAAAGACGGATGCAGCTCATGAGACATACAGGGCCGAATTCAGACCCTGGTGTAAGCAGGACGTCAGTGGAGCTGCACTCGTGGGTCTCAATTTGCCCCCCAGTCCCTGAGCCCTCCCTGTGCAGCTCCAATAATTTGGGTACCTGCCACAGTCCCATTGCTGGAGGCAGAGCGCCCCCTTGTGGCCACGTCTCACAACTGTCTGTCTGTCTGGCACAGGGCTGCACATACAAACCCCTCCATGGATCAGGTTATTCAGTGTCCAGTCAGAAAATGGGCCTGAACTGAACCCTGGCACAGAACTCGCCTGAACACTGGGCTGTTCATAATCCCGGCCTGGAGCCTGGGGCCAGGGCTCAGGGCCATGGAAGTTCTTGCACCCCCAGCTCTGCCCCATGCTGCAGGGGACCCACTCACAGCTCACAAGGGGGGAGCGATTGGGAAGAGGTGGCTGGGGAGATTGGGGGGACAGGGCTAGAATTCAGGAGCCCTGGGGTCAATTCCCAGCTCTGCTGCAAACTTCCTGTGTGATCTTGGGCACCTCTCCCTGCACCTCAGTTCCCCTGCAGGAAAATCATCCTTTATTTCTCCCACCTAGAGTTGATTTTGACTGTGAGCTGTTGAGAACAGGGACTGTCCCCTCCTGTCCGTACAGCGCCTGGCACACAGGGGCCTGCAGGTGCTGCTCTATCACACATGCTGATACTCAAGTGTTCTGCATCTCCACTGACGTCGCTGTGACTTTCTCCTAGGTCTGCAGCTATTGGATGAAGCGCAGGCAGGAGTCCGGCTGCTGAAAGCCCAGCTGGGTAACGTCAGTGCAGCGTATGGAGAAATCCAGATCCGGCTGGACAATGTCAGTGCAGCGCGAGGAGCAGTGCAAGGTCGCTGCAGTAAGTACTAGCTGCAGTGCTGGCTGGTGCCGTTTCTGCTGGTGCTGAGGATGAACGGAGGATTTCAGGCTCCCAGGCTGTCAACACAGCACCTTTCTCCAGCCCCGAGTTCTCTTCCATTGAAAATCACTGGTGGCTGCACCTGTGCCCACACCGTGGTGATCAGTGTGGAGTTAAATTACACCCTAGGCCTCGTTAGCGTAATGGGAGCACCCAGCTGTCAGCTCTTCTTAGATGCTCCAAACCTGTCAGGTCACAGGCAAGTGCTCCTGGCATTTCAGCGTATGGGGTGTTACTTTCAGAACCATCCCTGAGCCAGTGCCCCGGCAGGGTGTTCGGGGATGTGCCAAAGTTTTAAGTCCCGAGACTTTCATCACTTATGATCAATGAAAATTGTTAGTGCAGAACCAGGGGATGTTCCACCTTGGGCAGCTACATTCACCCCCATCTGAACTCCCCCTGCCAGCTCAGCTGAACTGTGAGTCTCCCCTTTCCCATTACAGCCGTGCTGCTCTGCACTGCGACCAGCGCCCATGCTCCAGCCCAGATGCAGCTGCATTTCAGTGCTGGGGGAGTGACCTCGTGGTGACTGCTTTCTGCAGCGCTCTTTGGGATCCATTATGTGGCCACAGAAGTTACTTATTGTGATGCTGGAGAATCAGGATTCAGAAGTTCCCTGGGCTGGGGGCAGCTGAAAGGCAGGGGCAATGCAGCACTAGAAACCCTGAGCTCCCTGCGTGTATCCCTGTGACTTTAGCCCGGGCGTCTCACCTCAGTCTCTGCTCCTAGGTGACGTGCTGACAAAGCTCTCCAGGGGCTGGAGGTTTTACGGTGGGAACCTCTATTACTTTTCACAAGAAAAAAAGTCGTGGGATGAGGCTGAGCAGTTGTGTGTGTCTCAGGACTCGCACCTGACCTCTGTCTCCTCCCAGGCAGAAGAGGTGAGCGCAGGAACCTCCCAGGGGTTTGGATAATGGGTCAGGGCCTTGTTTCATACCAGAAGGAGGTGGAAGGTGGCAGCTGAGGTTGCAAATCTATGATGTGCGTTGTGGCAAATTATCCCACAAGGGATGCGAAGCCTTGGAACCCGACACGGGGGATTCACCCATCAGTTTAAAAGCAGAGATGCGGCAGAGGAACAGAGCCAGGATCTGGACTTCCCAGAGTCTGGGGTGCTGGGGGAGGGGGATTTGGGTCAGGCTCATTTCTGATTTTCCCTACTTCCAATGTAGCATTTCCTGCAAACCCAATGACCTTTCCCAGTGAGGACCCCTTTGATCCCTCTCCCAAGGCCTGAGCTCCCGCTGGACAATCTAGATGCCTGCAAAGAATCCTGTGGGTGAATACCCACCAAAGCTCATACTCTAAAATGTTTGTTAGTCTATAAGGTGCCACAGGATTCTTTGCCGCTTTTACAGATCCAGACTAACATGGCTACACCTCTGATACTTGAATCTAGAAGCCTGTATCTGGACGGCTTGTGTGCAAGGGGCCATGCATCTCTCAGAGAATCCTCTCTCCCCACATGCCCACTGTAGCCCTCACCCCAGGCCTCTGGGGCACTTTCTGAGGAGGAAAAACCCACCCTCCAGCAGGGCCAAACTTTGCACCCAGTTCTCTGCTCCAAGCTTTGCCTCCTGCCAGGGCAGGGCCCTGGTGTGACACAGATGCAGACACACACACAGAGATGCTCGAGGACTCCCTTGGGGTCTCCCAGCTAGTCACTGTCAGTGTTGGGGGCAGGACACCGTATCTCCCTCAGCCCGGTGCCCTGCTCACACCACCAGACGCCCTTTCCTCTCCCCCAAAATCTGTTCAGCCCAGGCAGCTGCCGCTGCATCCTGCAGCCTCTCTTGGGTGACCTGCACATGCTGCAAACTGTGTTGTGCAGGAGTTTCTCACCAAGGAGACCAAGGGAGAAGATCACTGGATTGGACTCACCGACCGGGAGACAGAAGGCAGCTGGCGCTGGGTGGATGGCACAGAATACAGAGCAGACGCAAGCAGGGGGTGAGTGAAGCTTGAGAGAAGTGAGTATTTATTACATGTTTGGTCACAAGCTCTTTCGGGCAGCGTCTGTACGGCCCCTTGTGTCTATGCAGCACCCGGCACAGTGGGCCCAATCCTGAGGGAGGCCCCCGGGTGCTGCCACGACAGCAGTGAATCCTCTCAGGAATTTCTGCTAATGCCCCTTTGCTCAGAGCAGGAGCCTAAACACGGAGTAGCAAAGAATCCTGTGGCACCTTATAGACTAACAGATGTTTTGGAGCATGAGCTTTCGTGGGTGAATACCCACTTCTTCAGATGCATGTATTCACCCACGAAAGCTCATGCTCCAAAACGTCTGTTAGTCTATAAGGTGCCACAGGATTCTTTGCTGCTTTTACAGATCCAGACTAACACGGCTACCCTCTGATACTAAACACGGAGTGTGTGTTCAGTGCCCACTGAGACCCAGGGCCAGAGCCTCCCCTGGGGTAACTCGGCATTGACTTGAATGGACCACAGGGATTTACACCAGCTGAGGATCTGGCCCCAAGTCAGGTCAGTGCAGCCAGGGGAGTCTGGAGTGAGCGGCAGGTTCCCGCTCTCCTTGGGACTGCCCTGCGCTCTCCCCTCTGGCAGGCTGGGCAAGGGGAGGCTGTGGGGCCGGGGACATGGCCGGAGCCAGCTGCAGTTGGTGCAGTGACCTCAGTGGGCTATGGGCGAGGCCCGTAAGCAGGGCCAGGGAGAAGTTACTGACTGACCCCCGCTGCCCTCTCTTCCCGTTCCTGCGTTCCCATCTCGGGGGTGCCTGGGACGTGCTGTGCCACCTGCTCTGGTTCTGGGCACTGAGATCCGAGTTGCTGCTGCTCAGCATTTGGAGCCACACACTGACCTTGGCTCTTTGCTGGCCTGTCAGGCGCAGGGCAGTTGCTACTCCCGGCCGTCCGAAGCCCTTTGTTACCATGGCCACAAGAGCTGTAGAGTATCAGAGGGGTAGCTGTGTTAGTCCGGATCTGTAAAAGCAGCAAAGAGTTGTGTGGCACCTGATAGACTAACAGACGTTTTGGAGCATGAGCTTTCATGGATGAATACATGCATGCATCCGACAAACTGGGTATTCACCCACGAAAGCTCATGCTCCAAAACGTCTGTTAGTCTATAAGGTGCCACAGGATTCATTAAGAGCTGTAGAGAACTCTGAGGGGTAACCAGGGGGTGCATCGCTTCACAACGTCACTGCTGAGTGTCTTGGTCCCCTGCCGACAACAGAGTCCACAGAGCAGAACTGAGCTCAGGAACTGGCTGTGGTTCTCCACTGAGACATTAACACTCTGATCCGTAGGTTCTGGGTGGAGAATGAGCCAAACAATTATGACCCGCTGAGAGGTGTTGGAGAAGACTGTGTTCATACCAGAATTTGTGGAATGATGCCAAGTGTTTTTGGTCTTTCAGGTGGATTTGTAAGCAGGCCCATATGTACGGGGAGACTTTGGCAAACCAGTATAGTGTCTGAAACCACTATATCTTATTGTTAAAGACAGCCTAGTCAGCAAGCTATTAAAAGCAAATCTCAGCTTGACCAAGGCAGGAGGGGAGAGGGGTTTACGGTGCCACCGAAAGGGCAGCTTGACCCCGCGTCCTTCCTGATAAGGATTGGGTTGAAGTTGCTGATCCATGCATTTTAAAAGAGTAGGATATGCCCCAGGAATGTCTAATGAGGTCTCAAGGCTGCAAGCTCTAGAAAGACCCACACCTGGTTAAACAATAATCAGAAGGAACCTCTTGTTCGATCATTAAAACTCCTTACTTAACAAGGTTTCTTTAATTACTAATGTATAAATAAGGGGAAAAAGCTTGAGATAGGTGGGACTCGTTTTGGGACTGGCCTCTCCCTCTGGATGCATCTTCTGTTCCCCAGCAGCAGATGGGCTGCCGCTGTATCACTCAAAAGCCACACTCAGCTTCAATAATTATCAAGGGTTGTGGGTGTTTTACTAACTTGTTGCGGACGTGTGTGAGTGCTTGAGACTAAGTAAAGTTTAGCTTGAAGTGAAAGCACTATTGTGTTGTCCTGTTTGTGCAGCCGTCTATCGGTCGGATGGCTGTGTCTTTCCTGATTTCTTTCCTGACACCTCCTCGGACAAAGTAAAAGTTACCAAGAGCTTTGGGTTGAAAGAACCTCGGGTAACACATAGACAGGCTGGGCTGTGACATGCAGGTCCCTTCACCTCAGAAAGCACCTTAATTTCCAAGCTATGGAGCATGTTTCCCAGCCACCTGTCAATGAGGAGCCCTGTGCACTGGAGGGGGCCGCATGGGATGTGCATCGCAGGGACGCTTTGTCTTGGTGTGATATTTCTGGCTGTGGCAGCGACAGCTGCCCTTATGCTGCTCAGTGTGGCTGGCTCTGTAATTTGTATGTTTCCAGGTCTGTCACTGAATAAAGTCCTTGGATCATGGAGTTATTGTTTCATAATCACCCAATAAATAATGATTTTCTTGACTTCTGGTAGTCAGACCAGTTCATGATGACAACAGCACCTCCGTTATCAGCCTCTTTGATGATAATGTCAGGGTGGTTTCTGAGGCTGTGGATGGCATTGCGTTCTGCATGACTTAGGTTATGAAGCAAGCGATGTTGTTTTTCCACAATTTCTGCCTGTGCATGTCGGCGGAAGCATTGTATGTATAGGTCCAGATTGTCATTGTGACCCTCAGGAGTCTACCAGAAGGAGGCTGCCAGAGAACTCTCCAATACCAAATTCTACAGGCCACTTTCCTCAGATCCCACTGAGGAATATACTAAGAAACTACAGCATCTACTCAGGACACGCCCTACACTCACACAGGAACAAATCAACATACCCTTAGAGCCCCGACCGGGGTTATTCTATCTGCTACCCAAGATCCACAAACCTGGAAATCCTGGACACCCCATCATCTCGGGCATTGGCACTCTCACTGAAGGACTGTCTGGATATGTGGACTCTCTGCTCAGACCCTACGCCACCAGCACTTCCAGCTATCTCCGTGACACCACTGATTTCCTGAGAAAACTACAATGCATTGGTGATCTCCCAGAAAACACTGTCCTAGCCAACATGGATGTAGAGGCTCTTTACACAAACATCCCACACACAGATGAACACAAGCGGTCAGGAACAGTATCCCTGATGATGACACAGAACAACTGGTTGCTGAGCTCTGTGACTTTATCCTCATGCACAATTATTTCAAATTTGGTGACAATATAGACCTCCAGACCAGTGGCACCACTATGGGTACCCGCATGGCCCCACAATATGCCAACATTTTTATGGCTGACCTGGAACAACACTTCCTCAGCTCTCATCCACTCACGTCCCTTCTGTACCTACGCTACATTGACAACATCTTCATCATCTGGACCCATGGGAAGGAGACTCTGGAAAAATTCCACTACAATTTCAACAGCTTCCACCCCACCATCAACCTCAGCCTGGACCAATCTACATGGGAGGTCCACTTCCTAGACACCACGGTGCAAATAAGTGATGGTCACATTAATCCCACCCTTTACCAGAAACTCACCGACCGCTATGCCTACCTTCATGCCTCCAGTTTTCACCCTGGGCACATCACACGATCCATCGTCTACAGCAGGGGTCGGCAACCTTTCAGAAGTGCTGTGCCGATTCTTCATTTATTCACTCTAACCAAAGGTTTCGCGTTCCAGTAATACATTTTAACGTTTTTAGACGGTCTCTTTCTATAAGTCTATAATATATAACTAAATTATCGTTGTATGTAAAGTAAACGAGGTTTTCAAAATGTTTAAGAAGCATCATTTAAAATTAAATTAAAATGCTGATCTTATGCCGCCAGTCTGCTCATCTCGCTGCCAGCCTGGGGTTCTGTTCACCTAGGTTGGCAGCGGGCTGAGCAGGGCCTGCGACCGGAACCCCAAACCTGGGGGGGTTCAGGGCAGAAGGCTGGGGTGTGTGTGCGGGGGGTTCAGGGATCAAGGCAGAGGGCTGGGGTGTGGGGGGTGAAGGGCAGAAGGGTGGGTGTGGGGGAGGTTCAGGACAGAGGGATGGGGGCTGTGGGGGTGCAAGGCAGAACGCTGAGTGTGTGGTGGGGGTCAGGGCAGAGGGCTTGGTGTGTGGGAGGGTTCAGAGCAGAGGGATGGGTGTGTTTTGGGGTGGGGGGGGTCAGTGCAGAGGACTGGAGAGTTTGGGGGGTTCAGGGCAGAAGGCTGAGTGTGTAGCGGAGGTCAAGGGGGGCTGTGGGGGTGCAAGGCAGAAGGCTGAGTGTGTGGTGGGGGTCAGGGCAGAGGGCTTGGTGTGTAGGGGGGTTCAGGGCAGAGGGATGGGTGTGTTTTGGGGTGGGGGGGTCAGTGCAGAGGGCTGGAGAGTTTGGGGGTGCAGGGCAGAAGGCTGTGCGGGGGGTCAGGGCAGAGGGCTGGGGGTGCAGGGCAGAAGGCTGAGTGTGTGGCGGAGGTCAAGGCAGAGGGCTTGGTGTGGGGGGGTTCAGGGCAGAGGGATGGGGGGTGCAGGGCAGAAGGCTAGGTGTGTGTTGGGGTGGGGGGGTGCGGGACAGAAGGCTGTGGGGGGGGTCACGGCAGAGGGCTGGGGTGCTCGGCTCATGGGGGTGCTCCCAGCCCCCTCCCCCTTGGTAGGGCTGTCAGCTGATTGGCGCAGGGACGGAGAGGGGGAGGGGCACGAAAGCACCACGCTGAGGGAAGAAGCGGGCGGGGGGGAAGTTTGGCTGCCACAGGACCAAGCTTCTGCCTCCTGCCCCGGCAGGGGAGAGTGGTGGGCAGGGGGACTGAGTGGGGCGGGGGGCCGAAACCACGGCAGGCAGCTGCGTGCCACTCAAAATCTGCTTGCGTGCCATGTTCGGCACGTGTACTATAGGTTGCTGACCCCTGGTCTACAGCCAAGCGCTGAGGTACAACTGTATCTGCTCCAACCCCTCAGACAGAGACCAATACCTACAAAATCTCCACCAAGCATTCTCAAAACTACGATACTCACATGAGGAAATAAGGAAACAGATCAAAAGAGCCAGACGTGTACCCAGAAGCCTCCTACTGCAAGACAAACCCAAGAGAGAAACCAACAGAACTCCAGTTGCCATCACATATAGTCCCAGCTAAAACCTCTCCAACGCATCATCAGTGATCTACAACCTGTCCTGGACAATGACCCCACACTTTCACAGGCCTTGGGTGGCAGGCCAGTCCTCGCCCACAGACAACCCGCCAACCTGAAGCATATTCTCACCAGCAACCACACACCGCACCAGAACAACTCTAACTCAGGAACCAATCCATGCAACAAACCTCGATGCCAACTGTGCCCACATATCTACACCTTTGACACTAGCACAGAACCAACCAGCTCAGCCACACCATCACTGGTTCATTCACCTGCACGTCCGCCAATGTAATATATGTCATCACGTGCTAGCAATGCCTCTCTGCTATGTATATCGGCCAAACTGGACAGTTCCTACATAAAAGGGTAAATGGACACAAGTCAGATATCAGGAATGGCAATATACAAAAACCTGTAGGAAACACTTCAATCTCCCTGGACACACAATAGCAGATTTAAAGGTAGCCATCCTGCAGCAAAAAAACTTCAGGACCAGACTTCAAAGAGAAACTGCTGAGCTTTAGTTCATCTGCAAATTTGACACCATCAGCTCAGGATTGAACAAAGACTGTGAATGGCTTGCCAATTACAGAACCAGTTTCTCCTCCCTTGGTGTTCGTACCTCAACTGCTAGAAGAGGACCTCATCCTCCCTGATTGAACTAACCTCATTATCTCCAGACTGATTCTTGCCTGCATATTTATACCTGCCTCTGGAAATTTCCATTACATGTGTCTGACGAAGTGGGTATTCACCCACGAAAGCTCATGCTCCAATACGTCTGTTAGTCTGTAAGGTGCCACAGGAACCTTTGATGCTTTTTACAGATCCAGATTAACACGGCTACCCCTCTGATACTATATCATTAAAGTTTTTCCAGAGGTCTCTATCCATATCCAGATAGGATCCTGGGGGGCTGTAGCAGACCCCAATCACTATCTCAGGGGAGCCTGTGGTAGCTTTCTTCCCCAAAGTGATTTTGACCCAAACAGTCTCTCATTTATCCGTTGCAGCACTTCTAATTTCTTTACAGTCAGTCTATCTCCTCCTCAATATACAACGCTACTACACCACCTTCACCTTCATTTCTGTCTTTCCTGAACAGCACATACTCTCCATTGTCTGTACTCCAGTCCTGGCTACTATTCCACCATGTTTCTGTTATCCCCATAACATCTGGTTTCACTTCCTGCACCAGTAGATCTAGTTCCTCCATTTCATTCCCCAGGTTTCTTACATTGCTGTATAGACACCTTAGTTGTTTCCGCTCGGCTTCGCCAGGGCTCCTCACGCGATTAGGCACAGTCATGCTACTGCCAGTATCACCTATTACTTGGTTATTAGCATCATTGGTTTGGGAACCGTCTTTCCTCTTGGTGTCCATTCTCCTTCCCTCTGCTGTTCCTTTCTCCATTGCTGTGTCTGCTCTTACTTGATTTTCTCCTGCTCAATATTAGAATCAGAAGTGGAGATTACATGAGCATCTCTCAAGTGTCTCCCCTAAATTCCAAGCTTAAAGCTCTTTTAATCAGTTGTGCCACCTTCCATCCCAGAATCTATTTCCCTCCTTACTTAGGTGGAGTCCATCCCATTAGAACAGTCCTATATCCGTGAATGCCTCCCAGTGGTCGAACAGCCCAGAAATGTTCTTATAGCTCCAATGCCTGAATCATCTGTTAATCATCATCATCTTGTCTCACTTCCCTTCTCCTCCTCTAGGGACAGGTGGAATCTGATTGAAGATCACCTGAGCCTCCATTTTTTAAAGTTTCTCTCCCAGCCTGGCATCATCTCCCTTGATCCATTCCAGCAAGAATCTAGCAGTATCATTTGTTCCCACATGAAGGACAATCAGTGGATTCCTTCCTGCTCCCATTAGGATCCTCTTCAGCTTCAGGTCCACATCCCATAACTTAGCTCCCAGCAGACAGCTCATCCTTCTGTTCTCTGGATCAGCTCTGGTGCCAGGTCTGTCCATTCTTCTTAGTAAGGAGTCACCAATCACATAGACCTGCCTCTTCTTGGTGTTGGTGCCATTCTCCAGCCTTCCTCCTGTTCCTTCTGAATGCAAGTCCTCTTGTCTTTTGTTCTTCCCTGCGATCTACTGCAAATCATCCTGTCCTTCTGGGGCTCCGAACTCTGGGTATGTACATTGACTCTTCCCCTCTTCTCGTAGGACTAGCTGCTCTTCTCTTCTCCCTGGTCCTCCCACCTTCTGCTACTCCCTGCTGCAAGCCTTCTTCACGTTCCAACTCAGCAAACCTATTCCTGAGCTCTACTTCTCCTTCACTAGCTGGTCTTTTCCTCTGCCCGGTTCTCATCATCACCTTTCCACTGGCCACTTTACTCACCCAGCAGTCTCCTCTCCACGTTCTCCAGTCCAACTTGGATCTGCCAGTCCTGAGTTCTCTTTTCAGCCTCCTCTTGCCTTCCCTCCATCATCTGCTCAAATCCCCTTCAAAACTCAACCATAGTTTCCACCTGCATCTCCAAACCTTGGCTCTTCTCTTCCATCAGCTCTCTCAGGCAGCACTTCATACAAACAAGCTCTTTTCAGGTACCTGCACCAGGAACATGTACATCCTGCAGCTTCCACATCTGGTCATCTGGTCACTGTCTCTTTCATTGCCTGGGTCACTACCACGCTGCCTCTGTATCTGTCACACCCTTCCAGCCTAAGCGCCTGTCAAGGAGAAAGAAAACCCCACACCACACAAAAACAGAACGGCACCGCCTCTCCCCCAAACTCTCCGTACAATCCCGCACGCTAACTCCCCTGTTTCCAGTTTCAGAGGGTAGCCGTGTTAGTCTGGATCTGTAAAAGCAGCAAAGAATCCTGTGGCACCTTATAGACTAACAGACGTTTTGGAGCATGAGCTTTCGTGGGTGAATACCCACTTCCTCAGATGCATGTAGTGGAAATTTCCAGGGGCAGGTATATATATGCTAGCAAGCAAGCTAGAGATAACGAGGTCAGTTCAATCAGGGAGGATGAGGCCCTGTCCTAGCAGTTGAGGTGTGAAAACCAAGAGAGGAGAAACTGGTTCTGTAATTGGCAAACCATTCACAGTCTTTGTTCAATCCTGAGCTGATGGTGTCAAATTTGCAGATGAACTGAAGCTCAGCAGTTTCTCTTTGAAGTCTGGTCCTGAAGTTTTTTTGCTGCAGGGTGGCCACCTTAAGGTCTGCTATAGTGTGGCCAGGGAGGTTGAAGTGCTCTCCTACAGGTTTTTGTATATTGCCATTCCTAATGTCTGATTTGTGTCCATTTATCCTTTTCCATAGAGACTGTCCAGTTTGGCCGATGTACATAGCAGAGGGGCATTGCTGGCATCTGATGGCGTATATTACATTGGTGGATGTGCAGGTGAATGAACCAGTGATGGTGTGGCTGATCTGGTTAGGTCCTGTGATGGTGTCGCTGGTGTAGATATGTGGGCAGAGTTGGCATCGAGGTTTGTTGCATGGATTGGTTCCTGAGCTAGAGTTATTATGGTGTGGTGTGCAGTTACTGGTGAGAATATGTTTCAGGTTGGCAGGTTGTCTGTGGGCAAGGATTGGCCTGCCACCCAAGGCCTGTGAAAGTGTGGGATCATTGTCCAGGATGGGTTGTAGATCCTTGATGATGCGTTGGAGGGGTTTTAGCTGGGGGCTGTATGTGATGGCCAGTGGAGTCCTGTTGGTTTCTCTCTTGGGTTTGTCTTGCAGTAGGAGGCTTCTGGGTACACGTCTGGCTCTGTTGATCTGTTTCCTTATTTCCTCGTGCGAGTATTGTAGTTTTGAGAATGCTTGGTGGAGATTTTGTAGGTGTTGGTCTCTGTCTGAGGGGTTAGAGCAGATGCGGTTGTACCTCAGTGCTTGGCTGTAGACAATGGATCGTGTGATGTGCCCGGGATGGAAGCTGGAGGCATGAAGGTAGGCATAGCGGTCGGTGGGTTTTCGATATAGGGTGGTGTTAATGTGACCATCACTTATTTACACCGTGGTGTCAAGAAAGTGGACCTCCTGTGTAGATTGGTCCAGGCTGAGCTTGATGGTGGGGTGGAAGCTGTTGAAATCATGGTGGAAATCAACAGTTTCTAGTTGTTTGCTGGCTTCTTTCCCACAGCTTGGCTGCCTTTGTAGGCCCCCTAACCAGGGAAGCCCCGTTCCTGATCTGATATGCTCACAGGCTCTGCATCTCTCAGCACACGGCCCATAACAGCCTCTGCAAACTGAACACCACAAACCAGCAGGCAAACTCTCCAGAACCCACTCGCCAGAGGAGATGCATGGGGGGGGGGTGCAGGGTGAAGCGCCCCCTCGATTTATGCTTGGCATGCTGGGGGGGGGGGCAGGAAGAGGGGCTCTGTCCTTCTCCTTCTGATGTTGACCCTTGGCATGCTCAGCTCCATCCCTGGCAGCCGGGCCCGGGTAGGAAGTGGAGGGGGCAGGACCAGACAGTTCTCATGTTGGCCGCTCAGGGTCACTGCTCTGTGCAGTGCAGCAGCTGCCTGAGAGAGCCTGGTAGGGAGGTGGTGGGGGCTACCCCATCAAGGCCAGGCTACCAGGGACAGGGGTCAAGCAAGCTGGAGTCTCCTCTCTCCCTGGCACATTTCCAGCTCACTTGGCCCCTGTCCCGAGCAGCAGGGCCCTGGTGAGGGCATCCCGGCCCTGCGCCCCCAGCCAGGCTCTCAGGCAGCTGCTGCACTGCACAGAGAAGTGACCTGGAGCAGCCGGCTTCAGCCACATGAGACGCGGCTCCCTCCTGCTCCTCGCCCGGGCCTGGCTGCCAGGGAGAGCGGCCGAATATGCTGGGGCGAGGCGCAATGGGAGAAGGCAAGAGCCCCCCGCAGGTAACTCTGCTGGGGTGGGGAATGCATGGTGGCCCTGGGCTAGGCGCGGGGGTCGCCAGGCAGAGGAGACACGTGGGGTGGTCACGTATCCTCCCCTTTAGATTGTGGCCCCCCAGCACGGGGAAGCACCAGTCATCTTTGCCACTCACTGCCCCTAAGGAACAGGGGCTTGTCTCCCCTCTGCTCCAAGAGCTCTCCACTCCAGCTCCCTGTTTTCAGCTCTGTTTGTTGGCTCCAGGGCAGGGACTCTTTGGCAGAGCAGGGAATTAAACCCAGAAATCTGAGCCCCAGACAAGTGCCAAAACCACTGGGCCATTTGGTCTCTCCGTAGGGCATTTCAATTGTGCCATGAGGACACATGGGGCTGAGGCTCGTGCTGGTGATATGTGGTCAGGAAAGGACCCAACGTGATGCTCAGAGTGCAGGTTGAGCATGTGGGGCTGCCACATGTGATCTGAAGTCCCTGAGCTGATGCTCAGGCAGGATGAAGTTCACCCAGACCATCCCTGACAGGTGGTTGTCTACCTGTCCTTAAAAACCTCCCGTGATGGGGATTCCACAGCCTCCCCAGGTGACCTGTGCCAGTGCTGGACCATCGTTAGACTTAGAAAGTTTGTGCTAATATCAAACCAGCAGGGCAAGATCCTACTGCTCCATTCGAAGCTCCCTGGAGTAGGAGATTTATTTGGAGGGACAGACTGGAAATGCAGTCGATATTCTGCTGAAATGTGGAGGTGCCCCCCCCCCACCTGCAGTCGACCCAGCTGGCCTGTATGTAAGTTGGGAAACGTTGGGCTTGGAGCTGCAGTTGAACTTATGTAGAAGTGTCACAGCAAGGAGGGATGTGGCCAGGGCCAGACTCAGGAGGAGAAGGACATCAGTGACGATGCCCCGCACCCTGTGCCGCCAAGGGACCAATGTCTCGGGAGAGTTTCCGTGAAGGGGAAGAAGAAACGTATCCATGGAAAGTTACAGCTCAAATGCCACTGACCGAGGAAACTCCACCCCCCAAATCTAATAACTACTCAGCCTCCTAGTCCCTGACTGTGGTTAACAGCAACAGTGGAATCAGGCCAAATAAGGTCAGAAACAACCGGAACTCGAATATGAAAAGCGACCCTTCCTAAATCAGGAGTGACTCTAGTGCCAGGCAGATGTCCTGTGAGAGAGATGTGGGAGCAGGAGTTCCCCCCTGCCTAAGCATTTCTTGAGAGGGACGTTTAGGGGTTGTGAAGTCTATGCCCAACGAAGTATTTTTAAGTGAGAAAAGGAACCTGAAACAACTTATAAAATATGAATACAATGAGGCAGAGAAATGAAAGGAAAATGATTCTTTGCCAGAGGTGTAGCGAGCGCCCTCCGTGCCCTCCGACCGGAGGGGTCCCCACAAGGAAGGGGGCCCCTAAAAGTGGCAAAAAAAATGTAAGGTATAACTAGGTAAATGACATTTATTGACGCTATTGCACAATCCATGTCGGTTTTACTGACAAAACCGTGAAGTCATTATGATACATCATAATGCTATTGGCTACATCAGTGGTCTGTCGGTCAGTTTCGAATTTTAGTTGGACCCATTCAAAGAATGTGTATTTGTGTTCATAATGGCTGTTGGCGGATAAATGTTATTAATTTAGTTGTTTAGTTTTTTATGGTTTCCAACGCAGAAGCGTGCTTTGTGGTGTCTAAGAGAATGTATAGAGCGGAAGCGTTTCTTGAAAAGGCAAACAACTTAGGAATAGACATTGCTGACATAAGAGGCCAAGCTTATGATAACGGCGCAAATATGAGAGGAAAGAATAAAGGAGTTCAAGCCCGCATGCTAGAAATAAATGACCGTGTCTTGTGTGTACCATGTGGAGCTCACACTTGGAATCTTGTGATGGCAGATGCGGCAAAGTCATCGAAATATGCCGTTGACTTTTTCGGTCTGATTAACAGAATATACGTTATCTTTTCTTCTTCACCTTCACGTTGGGATATACTTCAAGAACGTATGCCAATATCTGTTAAAGGGTTATCGGACACTCGTTGGGAGTCGAGAATTGATGCTGTGAAGCCATTGCGTTATCACCTTGAAGAATTGTGCAACGCTTTGTCATCTTTGCGAGAATAGGCACTCGAAAAGAAAGATGGCAATACAGCAACAGAAGCCGGTGCGCTTTTAGACCATGTTACTACGTGGCCTTTTGTTCTGACTGTGTACACGTGGTACGATATACTATTTCATGTCAATAAAACCAGCAAATTAATTCAGTCACCAGATGTGTTAATTGACGTACTGCAGGCAGAAGTCAGTGCTACAATGAAGTTTTTGGAAGACTATCGAAATATAGGATATAACTCTGTGGTCACAAATGCACGTGAAATAGCAAAGCATATGGGTATTGAGCAGGTGCTTCCAGAAACCAGGGTGCGACGTAAGAAGAGAATGTTTGATTACGAATGTGCTGATGATTCGAATCGTCTTTCTGCCGAAGAAAAATTCAAATCGCAGTTCTTTCTTGTTCTCACTGATCAGGCCATATCTTCTGTTTCGTCGTGATTTGACCAACTCGTGGAGTGGTATAAGTTGTTTGGATTTCTGTACAACGCTAACAGCCTGAAGCAGTGTCACAGAGAAAATGAACTGGAGAATCACAGCAAAAATTTTGAAAGAAAAATGGGAGACATTGATGCCAACGAACTTATAATGGAATTGAATCGTTTTATTTATGTCATTGAGAAAGAGAGAGGACTTGTCACGGCAAACAATTTTTTAACATACATATACAAGAACAGCCTTCAGGAGATATATCCGAATCTTTGCATTTGCATCAGAATTCTTCTGACCATACCAGTTACTGTCACTGGTGCTGAAAGGAGCTTCAGCAGAATGAAACTGATCAAGAATATCCTGCGCTCAACCATGACAGATGACAGGCTTTCTGTGCTTGCAGTTATCTCCGTCGAAAACAAGATTGCCAGATCTCTGGACTATGACGCATTGATTAACCAATTTGCGGAGAACAAGGCTTGAAACAAGCGCTTTGCGTAAATACAGAATACATGTACACTGTAGGCCTATGTATACATAATATGAACCCTGTATATTGTATAAAATAAATACCGCATTCCAGTTTCTGCATTGTAAGGGGCCCCGGACATATGTTCGGAGGGGGCCACGTTCTTTGTTGCTACAGCCCTGTTCTTTGCAGGAGAAAAGTGGGGCTGACAGCAGCAGTGTGCTCAGAAGGGGCTTTCTACAGCATCCCTGTCTGATAACCCATCCCCAGGATGCTGGGCTCCTTTCTGCAAGACAGCCAAGGGGTGAATCACAGGGCAAAGCACATTAAAGGGAGAAGACTAGAGCTGCATTTGAGCCAGGATCTATGTGTAGACAGAAGTAAGTGTGCTCGGTGTGTTCTGGATTTGGTCTCCCCAAGGTGAACGGCAGCTGCTTGGAGACAGAAGACTGACAGATTCTCCTCGTCCTGATAGTCTCAGCCTGCCCCATCCCCTCCCTGTCTGATCTGGGCCTCAGCCATTAGCT
Organism: Gopherus evgoodei; assembly: GCF_007399415.2. Classification (NCBI taxonomy): domain Eukaryota; kingdom Metazoa; phylum Chordata; order Testudines; family Testudinidae; genus Gopherus; species Gopherus evgoodei. The sequence goes on from NC_044326.1 coordinate 1,239,607, forward strand.
CGCGCTGCTCTCCCATGGGGTGTGGTTCCTGGAATCAGCAGACAACACTCAGATAATCCCCTTACATTGCAGAAGTGGCTTCTCTCACGCTAACCAAAGGGTGAAGCTGCCTCTCACTAATGTATTGAGTTTCCAGTTCTCAGCCTTTACGGTGAAGAGCTTCTCTGTTATCCAGTGCAGACTACATTTTTCCCTTGTGTTTTCATCGAATCATAGAATATCAGGGTTGGAAGGGACCTCAGGAGGTATCTAGTCCAATCCCCTGCTCAAAGCAGGATCAACCCCAACTAAATCACTCCAGCCAGGGCTTTGTCAAGCCTGACCTTAAAAACCTCTATGGAAGGAGATTCCACCACCTCCCTAGGGAACCCATTCCAGTGCTTCACCACCCTCCCAGTGAATAAGTTTTTCCTAATATCCAACTAAACCTCCCCCACTGCAACTTGAGACCATTACTCCTTGTTCTGTCATCAGGTGCCACAGAGAACAGTCTAGATCCATCCTCTTCGGAACCCCCCTTCAGGTAGTTGAAAGCAGCTATCAAATCCCCCCTCATTCTTCTCTTCTGCAGGCTAAACAATCCCAGTTTCCTCAGCATCTCCTCAAAAGTCATGTGCTCCAGCCCCCTAATCATTTTTGTTGCCCTCTTCTGGACTCTTTCCAATTTTTCCACATCCTTCTTGTAGTGTGGGGCCCAAAACTGGACACAATTCTCCAGATGAGGCCTCACCAATGTCGAATAGAAAGGAATGATCACATCCCTTGATCTGCTGGCAATGCCCCTACTTATACAGCCCTAAATGCCGTTAGCCTTCTTGGCAACAAGGGCACACTGCTGACTCATATCCAGCTTTTCCTTTGTCACTGTAGAGAGCCTAGCTGAGCTCGGTGCTTAGCTGCAGCTGCCCACTGAACCTCACATCCTCACCCGCACCCTCCACTTCCGTCAGCCCCGTCTCCCTGCCTGTCTCCCGAACCTTCCTCGGCATCTTTCATGTGTTCAAATCCAGAAAAGCTGCCACACGGCATCTGGATTGCACTGAAACCAAAGGGGATAAACAACGCTCGGAGCAGGCCCTTGTTGAGCTGACATAGGCCCAACCAAATGTAAGAATGTGAGAACGGCCAGACTGGGTTAGACCAAAGGATCCATCTAGCCTAAGATCCTGTCTGCTGACAGTGGCCAATGCCAGGTGCCCCATAGGAAATGAACAGAACAGGGAATCATCAAGTGATCCATCCCCTGTAGCCCATTCCCAGCTTCTGGTAAACAGAGGCTAGACACCATCCCTGTCCATCCTGGCTAATAGCCATTGATGGAACTATAGGCCATGAATTTATCTAGTTCTTTTTTGAACTCTGTTATAGTTTTGGCCTTCACAATATCCTCTGACAAAGAGTTCCACAGGGTGACTGTGCATCATATGAAGAATATTTCCTTTTGTTTCTTTTAAACCTGCTGCCTATTAATTTAACTTGGTGACCCCTAGTTCTTATGTTATGAGAAGGAGTAAATAACACTTCCTTACCTACTTTCTCCACACCAGTCATGATTTTATAGATCTCAGTCATATTCCCCCTTAGTTGTCTCTTTTCCAAACTGAAATGTCCTATTCTTATTAATCTCTCCTCATATGGCACTTATTCCATATCCCTAATCGCTTTTCTGGACCTTTTCCAATTCCAATATATCTGTTTTGAGATTGGGGGGGGGGCACATCTGCACACTGTATTCAAGATGTGGGCGTACCATGGATTTATACAGAGGCAATAGGATCTTTTCTATCTTATCTGTCCCTTTCTTAATGATTCCCAACATTCTGTTGGCTTTTTTGAAGCTGCTGCACATTGAGTGGATGTTTTCAGAGAACTGTCCACAATGACTCTAAGATCCCTCTCCTGAGTGGTAACAGCTAATTCAGACCCCATCGTGTTATAAGTAAAGTTGGGATTATGTTTTGCAATGTGTGTTACTTTGTATTTATCAACATTGAATTTCATTTACCATTTTGTTGCCCAGTCACCCAGCCAAAGCCCTGAGAGGGGTCCCTTGTGCTGGGAGCTTTAGGAAAACAGCCTGGTCCCTATCTCAGAACTTCCAGCTCCATTTCCTCCTTGTCCTTCGAGGAACAGGTTCCCTCCCCCAGTCCCCGAGTCCTGGGGAAAACCCTTCTCTGCTAACAAAGCTACATCTCCCTACCCCTGCTCATGGTTAGACGCATGTGCTCGGGCAGGGAAGGGGCAGAGGGTAAGGAAAGGAGGTGTCCCTGTGAAATGGGGGAATGAGAGGGAGCTGGTCCCCAGAGCTGGGGGCTGTGAGGATTTGACCCTGGTGATCTCCTCCTGGGAGAGGCTGATGGTGGCAGTGAGCTGGGGAGGGGGAGCCTGGATGGTTTTTATGGCCAGCCCATGGCACTGCTCTGCCCGGCAGGAGGCTGGGATGCTGTGCAGGGACTCCCATCTCTCCCCCTGTGCCCTTCTCCCACTGGGAGAGAGAATGCACTGGGAAGCACTGACCAAGCACCCTCACCCACTGCCCGTGGTGCTGTCTGGCCAGCACAAGGCTGAGCTCTGGGGACGTGGTCAGTGGAGCAAGCGATCGCTGCCCAGGACGCTCATGCAGAGACTGCAAAGCCAAGGAGAGGCCAGCGGGAGTCCAGGGTCCGGTGCAGCCTCTCGTGCTTACCTTTGGGTGGGGAGCAGCTTTCGTCACCTCTGTGTTCTCATAGATATTCTCCCTCGACATTTTCCCTTCTTCGCACTGAGCAGAGCCCCTGGTCACTGGCCTGTGGGTCCTTTCAGCAGCCTGCTGGGTTAGAACCTCCCTCTGACAGCAGCCCTGGCTCAGAAATAGAAATGGGAAGTGATGCCTGGTGGTGAGAGCCACCCTGTCGCCAGCTGGGCCATGTGCCATCAGCCCTAGTGGTGGAAGTGAGAGTTCAGCCAATGGGCTTGTCATAACTATGAAGGGAAGGGAACAGCCCTCCTGTGTACAATACTCTAAAATCCCTCTTGGCCAGAGACACCAAAATCCTTTTACCTGTAAGGGGTTAAGAAGCTCAGGTAACCTGCTGATACCTGACGCAAAGGACCAATAAGGGTACAAGCTACTTTCAAATCTTGGCGTGGGGGGAGGCTTTTGTTCATGAGCTCTTTGGTTTGGGGATTGTTCGCACTTGGTACTAAGAGGGACCAGACATCAATCCAGGCTCTCCAAATCTTTCTGAACAAATCTCTCATATTTCAAACTGGTAAGTAACAGCCAGGCAAGACATGTTAGGTTTATCTTTGTTTTCTGAACTTGTAAATGTTCCTTTTGTTAGAGGGTTTACTTCTGTTTGCTGTAACTTTGAACCTAAGGCTAGAGGCGGTTCTTCTGGGTTCTATAAATCTGATTACCCTGGAAAGTTATTTTCCAGCCTGATTTTACAGAGATGATTTTTACCTTTCTTTCTTTAATTAAAAGTCTTCTTTTAAAGAACCTGATTGATTTTCCTTGTTTTAAGATCCAAAGGGGTTGAATCTGGACTCACCAGGAATTGGTGGGGGGGGAAGGAGGGGGAATGGTTAATTTCTCCTTGTTTTAAGATGCAAAGATTTGGATTGGTGTTCACCAGGAACTTGGTGGAGAAGTCTGTCAAGGTTACCCAGGGAAGGGGTATAGTACTTGGGAGGGAGATATTTGGGGGTGGGGGTGAAGGAAGGTAGACAGAGTTTCCCAAATGACTCCTAAATAATTTGGGTGGTGACAGCAAAAGCAGATCTAAGCTGGTAGTTAAGCTTAGAGGTTCCCACATCTGTGCCCTAGAGTTCAGAGTGGGGAAAGAACCCTGACAGGGCTGGAGCTGGGTCCAGCGTGGGCAGCATCCAGGAAATGGGCCCCAAATCAGAAGCCAAATAGCAGAGCCTGGGTGGGGGGTACAGAGGCAGAGCCCGGGATCAGAACCAGCGAGACAGAAGCCCAAGCCAGTAATGGGGGCCAAGCAGTTAGTGAGGCAGGGCTGGGCATCAGACCGGACATCTGAAGCCGAAGGGGAGCAGGGGCTGGAGCAGAGCAGGAGCAGGACCTGGACGAAGAGGAACCACAGCTGCAGCGGGCAAGATACACATTGAGCAGCCACTGATCTCAGCTGGGTGCCTGGCTTCTAAGCAGGCCTGGTGAGAGTCGGCCAGCAGCTGTCCCCGCCGGTCCGGTCCCTGACAAGACCTGGCAATAGGGACTCCCAGTTTCTATTCCTTGCTCTGCTGCTGACTCATTGGGAGACTGTGGGCAAGTTACCTGACCTGTCTGTGGCTCAGTTTCCCCCCTCTATTTACCATTCTAAGGAAATAGGAGGGGGATCAGGGTGGATCAGGGCCTTGGTAAAGGCCTACAGAGCCTTTCACCTCAAGGCAGATGGGTAAAAGCCAAAAGTTGCCATGGCTCACGAGATAAATATGCGACGCTGCCCTTCAAAAATAAGCCCAACCGCCCTAAAACAAGCAGGTCGGTCAGAAGTGACTTAAGCTCCCCCGGGGGTGGCAAGCCGCCCCTCAATTCCTGGTTCCACTTTCCCCTTCCCTCTGCCTCTTCTCATCTCTGCTCTGCCTCCTTCCCCCAGGTCCCAGCAGCAGCATCGCTCCTCTCTCTGCTCCCCCCCCCCCCTACACACTCTAGGAGCGCTAAGTCGACATGTGGCCTGCAGATAACGTGCTCTGGTTTTAATTTACAAGGCAGGGGGTGCGGGGAAGAAGTAAGCTGTCCCCTTCTACTTGTATTTAGAAACATGGCAAAGGCACTAATCAGAGTTTCCCACGGATTCGGTTCCTTTGAAACAAATGGTTCTGAGAGGACTGAACCGCCCGTGGTCCAGCCAAACCTGAACCCTGAGCCTTCCTCTGCCCCGCCCCTCACCACTGCTAAGGCACAGGAATGTTGTCAGTACGGCATCAACCGCAAGCCAGGCTCTTTAGAAGGCAATGAGAGCCGGTCCCTGCCCTCAAAGAGTTGACAGTAGGTAGGCACCAGACCAGTGCAGGGAGATGGAACGAAGGCAATAGAAAGCCACACACCTGAACTGCAGTGTCTGGTTAGTGCCCTAATTTGTTTGAAGCGTGTGCTGGGAGGGAGGTCAGAGGACTGGCAGGAAGATCAGGGTTTGAAGGAAGACATGCATATCAAAGGTGGGCCTGGAGGAGCGAGTGGGTACATGGCAGCTAGGTGCTGAGAGGGGGAATCATTCAAAGTGCAGGGAGTTAAGAGTCGGTTCTCCCACTCCTGGGCGTTTGGTTCCCTGAATACCTTCCCTCATTGGCCTGTAGTGCCCTGTCAATCAGGCTGACCTGGAGCGTTGGCGTCTCCCCATTGGCCCTGGGGGCTGTGAGTCTCCTCCAGATCATTTCTTTTAGTTAGATGGATTGTGCAACCAGGAGCCAATCACACTCTTCTCGTCTCGGCTCTGTCCCCTCCCCTTCAAAAAAAAAAAGCAGCAGCCACTCCTCTGGAAGCCCAAAACAAGCAACGAGCAACTCAAACAAATTACAAGGCAAACAGCGGCCAATGGGAGCTGCGGGGGCAGCACTTGCCGGCATAGGCAGCACGCAGAGCCTCCTGTCCACGCCTCCGCCTAGGAACAGCCAGGACAGGTCGCTGCTTGTGGGGAGCTGCCCGAGGTGAGCGGACCCTGGAGCCACCTCCTCCCACACTCAAGCCCTCTCCCACACCCAAACTCCCTCCTAGAGCCCATGCTCCACACCTCCTCTCATGCCCCAACCCCGTGCTGGCCCCGTGACAACTGGACTATAATCCGGACTTCAATGAACATGAGAAATGTCAGCTTAAAGAGCTTTCCGGCTGGTGAAGTGCCACATAAATAGTTTTTACTGTATAGACTTGGTGCTTTAAAAGGACCAATTTCACACAGTTGAAAACAATTTTGAGCCAAATCTCAATTCTGTGAGGAAGAATTTAATCAGAAAAGTGTGAATGATAAGTACAAATTGTTTAAGAACAGTTTAATGGATGGCCAAAAAGCCATAGTACCACAATTGAGGAAGAGGTCCATGTTGGCTAAAACAAAAGACCTAGTTTACAGGGGGAGAAAAGGCAGCTCTAAAAAATTATATATAACTAGGCCTGTCAAGAGATTCAAAAAATTAATTGCAATTAATCACGTGATTAATCACACTGTTAAACAATAATAGAATACCGTTTATTTAAATATTTTTGGCTGTTTTCTACATTTTCAAATATACTGATTTCAGTTACAACACAGAATGTAAATATTTATTTTTGATTACAAGTATTTGCACTATAAAAAACAAAAGAAATAGTATTTTTCAATTCACCCCATACAAGTACTGTAGTGCAATCTTTTTATCATGAAAGTTGAACTTACAAATGTAGAATTATGTACAAAAAAACCTGCATTCAAAAATAAAACAACGTAAAATTTTAGAGCCTGCAAATCCACTCAGTCCTACTTCTTGTTCAGCCAATTGCTCAGACAAGCAGCTTGTTTATATTTGTAGGAAATAATGCTGCCTGCTTCTTGTTTACAATGTCACTGGAAGGTGAGAACAGACGTTCTCATGGCATTGTTATAGCTGGCGTTGCAAGATATTTATGTGGCAGGTGCGCTAACGATTTGTGTTCATGCTTCATGCTTCAACCACCATTCCAGAGGACATGCGTCCATGCTGATGACGGGTTCTGCTTGATAAGAATCCAAAGCAGTGCAGGTCGAAGCATGTTCATTTTCATCATCTGAGTGAGATGCTACCAGCAGAAGGTTGAGTTTCTTTATTGGTGGTTCGGGTTCTGCATAGGAGTGTTGCTCTTTTAAGACTTCTGAATGTATGTGCCACATCTCGTCCCTCTCAGATATTGGAAGGCACTTCAGATTCTTAAACCTGGGGTCGAATGCTGAAGCTATCTTTAGAAATCTCATACTGGTACTTTCTTTGGGTTTTGTGAAATCTACAGAGAAAGTGTTCTTAAAATGAACAACATGTGCTGGGTCATCATCTGAGACTCCTATAACATGAAATATATGCCAGAATGTGGGTAAAACAGAGCAGGAGATATACAATTCTCCACCAAAGCATTCAGTCAGAAATTTAATTAACGTTTATTTTTTAATGACCATCATCAGCATGGAACATGTCTTCTGCAAGGGTGTCTGAAGCATGAAGGGGCATATGAACATTTAGCATATCTGGCACATAAATACTTTGCAATGACAGCTAAAAAATGCCATGCAGATACGTGTTCTCACTTCCTGGTGACCTTGTAAATAAGAAGAGGGCAGCGTTGTTTCCTTTAAATGTAAACAAACCTGTTTGTCTTAGCGATTGGCTGAACAAGAAGTAGGGCTGAGTGGACTTGTAGGCTCTGATGTTTTACATTGTTTTGTTTTTGAGTGCAGTCATGTAACAAAAATAATCTACATTTGTAAATTGCACTTTCACGACAAAGCGATTTCACTACAGTACTTGTATCAGGTGAATTGAAAAATACTATTTCTTTTGTTTATCACTTTTACAGTGCAAATATTTGTAAGCAAAAATAATATATGCTTTGATTTCAATTACAACACAGAATACAATATATATGAAAATGTATAAAAACATCCAAAATATTTATTACATTTCAATTGGTATTCTATTATTTAACAGTGTTATTAAAATTGCGATTAATCACAATTAATTTTTTTAATTGCAATTAATTTTTGAGTTAATTGCATGAGTAACTGTGATTAATCTACAGCCCTGTATATAACAGAATGGAAGAAAGGGGAAAGTGATATTAATTAATATAAATCCGAAGCTTGGAATTGAAGAAAATAGACAAGGAAACCAGAGGGACACAAGGAGAGTTTTTTAAGTATATTAGGAACAAAAAGAATGCTAAGAATGATACTGGTCCATTATCCCTGCATCGCCCCTGTCCCTGCTGCCTCCCTCACCATTGCTGCAGAAGGTCGGGGCTGTGGCAGGATCCTTCTCATCCTGCCTCAATGTCTGGCTTCCCTCAGCTCCCAACCCCCGGGGCCAGTGTCTCTTGTTGTTCTTCTCTAACAGCCCTTCCCCTCTGCCCTTTCGGGAACCCTGTGGCAGGGGTAGGGAGGTGAGTTGAGGAAGGGCAGGAAGGAAGGATGGGGGTGAAGGGGGGAGGCGGTTGGATGGGTGAAGGAGAGGGTGGAGTGGAGGTGAGAAGTGGTTGGATGGGGAAGGAAGGGGAGGGGGAGGAGTGATGGGGAGAGGTCGTTGGAGAGGGAGGGTCGGGAGGGGAGTGGAGGGGAAAGGTGGTTGGATGGGGGAAGGAAGGGGAGGAGTAGAGGGAGTGGAGGGGAGAGGTGGTTGGAGGGGGAAGGAGGGGCAGGAGTTTTAAGGCAGCTTACGTTGACCTAACTCTGTAGTGTAGACCAAGCCAGAGGGTGAGATTCTGCCACTTTTAGTCACTATGAGAAGTACCTTAATTTGCAGCTGGTCCCCTTGAAATGAGTGAGGCTGCTTGTGGGGGAAGGTGTAACCCAGTGTGGATAAGCATGGCAGAACCCAGCCCTACTGCACTGGGCGGTTGTTGTAAGCTAGCTTCCTTCCTCAGCCAACCTGAGAAACAACATTTGCAGTGGAGGAAAGGGGGGGTTTCCTGTTAAAACCAACTTCTGCCCCAGCCTAGTGTTAACCTCAGGAGAACATGCGTTTGGGCTCTCTTTCTATTCTGTGTCGCAGGAGGTTTCTGAGTTATTCAGGGGCACAGTCGGACCAGAAAATTGGATTTTCTTATCAGCAGGCTGCATTTCAGGCAGAGGATTTTCAGATTCATCATCCCCCAGTTGTCTCCTACTCTCTCAATTGCATGTTTTGTCATTTGGGTTTAACCAAAAGATTCTAATTTTCTCCAAAAGTCTTTTTCTCCATGCCAAGCAGTCCCCTGCAGCGCTCCTAAGCTCCGGATGGCCTTGTCAGGATGGGGAGAAAGGTGTGCCCTTAACTCAAGCTAAAACCGCATGGATACAAGGCAGTGTTAGGCAAATTAGTTGTTAGGCTCCTCCACAGGCTTTAACATTATCTGCTAAGAGCTCATGTGAAAACTGCACACTGCCTTGCCTTCACTCAAGTTCTAGGTCCAGTGTTCTTTAACATCTTCAGTAATGACCTGGGTGTAGGTATGGAAAGCACACAGATCAAGTTTGTAGATGACACAAGGCTAGAAGGGAAGGATTGTAACACTTTGGAGGATAAAGCTAAAATTCAGAGGGATCTTGCTAAATTGGAGAACTGGGCTATAGACAACAACATGAAATTCAACAAGGACAAACGTAAGGTGCTACACATAGGAAAGAACAACCAAATACACAAATACAGAATGGGGGGAAAGTGGTTTGGCAGAGCACTGCTGAGAAGGATCGGGGAGTTGTGGTGGATCTCAACCTAAACATGAGTCAGCAATGAGATGCTGTTGCAGAAAAAGCAAAAGCAATTTAAGGTTGCATTAACAGAGGCCTTGCATGCAAGTCACAGGAGGTGATAGTACCACTCTACTCAGCGCTGGGTAGGCCTCAGCTGCAGTACTGTGTCCAGTTCTGGTCACCAATGTATAGAAAGGATGCAGAGAAACTGGAGAGTATCCAGAGGTGGACACAGATGGTCAGAGGGATGGAATGCAATGCAAGGCGTCTGAGCAAAGACTGAAGGGACTGGGTATTTTGGTTTGGAAAAGAGGAGACTAAGGGGGGACATGACATCGGTTTTCAAACACGTGAAAGGCTGCCATAAAAAAGATGGGGAAAAGTTGTTCTCTTTTGCCACAGACGGCAGGACGAGAGGCGATGGGTTCAAACTACAGCACAGATTGAGATTAAATCTCAGGACAAACTCTCTCACCGTCAGAACAGTAGGACAATGGAACAGATGCCTAGGGAGGCTGTGGAAGCTCTGCCACTGGAGAGTTTCAAAGGCTCGCCGACTGTCTGGGATGGTTTAGACACAGCAATCCTGGCATCTTGGCAGGGTTAGAGTAGACAACCCTTGTGGCCCTTTCTAGCTCGATGGTTCTATGATTCTCTGAGTTAACATCCCTCTTCTGCAGTGATGACAAGGCCTTAAGGGTTGGCTCCTGGACCTGACTCAGGTAGCTCCAGCCAGGCCTTTCCCTCTGGTTGGTTTTGGGGAAGGTGCTCCCAGGTTCCCCTCTGATAGCTTTCTTTGATAGGATAACGAGTCTTGTGGATAAGGGAGAAGCGGTGGATGTGATATACCTAGACTTTAGTAAGGCATTTGATACTGTCTCACATGATATCCTTATCGATAAACTAGGCAAATACAATTTAGATGAGGCTACTATAAGGTGGGTGCATAACTGGCTGGATAACCGTACTCAGAGAGTAGTTATTAATGGCTCCCAATCCTGCTGGAAAGGTATAACAAGTGGGGTTCCGCAGGGGTCTGTTTTGGGACTAGTTCTGTTCAATATCTTCATCAACGATTTAGATGTTGGCATAGAAAGTACGCTTATTAAGTTTGCAGACGATACCAAACTGGGAGGGATTGCAACTGCTTTGGAGGACAGGTCAAAATTCAAAACGATCTGGACAAATTGGAGAAATGGTCTGAGATAAACCAGATGAAGTTCAATAAAGACAAATGCAAAGTGCTCCACTTAGGAAGGAACAATCAGTTTCACACATACAGAATGGGAAGAGACTGTCTAGGAAGGAGTACAGCAGAAAGGGATCTAGGGGTTATAGTGGACCACAAGCTAAATATGAGTCAACAGTGTGATACTGTTGCCAAAAAAAGCAAACGTGATTCTGGGATGCATTAACAGGTGTGCTGTAAACAAGACACAAGAATCATTCTTCCACTCTACTCTGTGCTGGTTAGGCCTCAGCTGGAGTATTGTGTCCAGTTCTGGGCACCGCATTTCAAGAAAAATGTGGAGAAACTGGAGAGGGTCCAGAGAAGAGCAACAAGTATGATTAAAGGTCTTGAGAACATGACCTATGAAGGAAGGCTGAAAGAATTGGGTTTATTTAGTTTGGAAAAGAGAAGACTAAGAGGGGACATGATAGCAGTTTTCAGGTATCTAAAAGGGTGTCATCAGGAGGAAGGAGAAAACTTGTTCACCTTTGTCTCTAAGGATAGAACAAGAAGCAATGGGCTTAAACTGCAGCAAGAGAGATTTAGGTTGGACATTAGGAAAAAGTTCCTAACTGTCAGGGTAGTTAAACACTGGAATAAATTGCCTAGGGAGGTTGTGGAATCTCCATCTCTGGAGATATTTCAGAGTAGGTTAGATAAATGTCTATCAGGGATGGTCTAGACAGTATTTGGTCCTGCCATGAGGGCAGGGGATTGGACTCGATGACCTCTCGAGGTCACTTCCAGTCCTAGAGTCTATGAATCCTCCACAGGTCTCTTTCTGCCCTTTACCTGTCTATCAGGGCACCAGCACCAGCTCTCCCTGAGCGAGGGCGCTCTACCAGCCCCTTGCAAGACTCTGGGCCTCTCCCACCAGCCCCCTATGTTTTTCTGAGCCTCTTGTCTCCCCTCTGTGAGACAGCAGGTTCCATTTTACGAGCAGCCCTGCCCCTACCCCAGGGTACCATCACATGATGTCTGATCCAGCCAGTGTCACAAACCCATCACCTGGGGGTGGGGGGTGCAGGATGCTAGCTGCACACTGATGGGGCTGAGCCCAAATCTCCTAAAAGGGCCAGCCTGTCCCGACACCAGCCACCTGGCACACTCACTCACTCATGCCCATCACCCCAATCAGGGTATGGGGCGCCAACAACAGATCTCCAGAGTCCTCTGTCCTGGGCCATTCGTTCTAACTGGTTCCAGGTATAGCCCATTTTTTTGCTATCAGCCTGAAGGTCACATCGCCAGGTGTTTCTTGGACATCCTCTTTTCCACTTGCCTTGAGGGTTCCACCGCAGTGCCTATCTGGTGATGTTAGTTGGCTGCTTGCGTAGTATATGTCCTATCCAGCCCCACCTTCTCCTTCTGATTTCTTCCTCTGCTGGGAGTTGACAGGTCCTCTCCAAGAGGTGGATGTTACTGATGGTGTCTGGCCAGAGGATCTGGAGAATCCTTCTGAGGCAGCTATTTATGAAGGTCTGGATCTTCCTGATGGTTGTTTTGGTTGTCCTCCAGGTTTCAGCTCCATACAGTAGGACTGATTTCACACTGGAGTTGAACAGTCGAATTTTTATTGCCAAAGACAGCTCTCTGGAGCTCCAGACGTTCTTGAGCTGTAAGAAGGCTGCTCTTGCCTTACCAATCCTTACTTTGATGTCTGCGTCTGTGCCACCCTGCTGGTCGATGATACTACCTAGGTAGGTGAAGGACTGACCTTCTTCTAGGGGGCTTCCATTCAGTGTGACTGGGTCATTGCTAGTGGAGTTAATCCTAAGGATCTTGGTCTTGTCCTTGTGAATGTTGAGGCCAACCTGTGATGACGTGGTTGCCACTATGTTGATCTTCTCTTGCATCTGCTGTGCGAAAGGAGTGCAAGGTCGTCAGCAAAGTCCAGGTCATCAAGCTGGGTCCACAACGTCCACTGGATTCCGTTCCTATGCTCGTAGGTGGATGTCTTCATAATCCAATCGATGACCAGGAGAAAGAGAAGTGCTGACAACAAGCATCCTTGCCTGACTCCAGTTTGCACCTGGAAGCTGTTAGTAAGCTGCCCTCCATGGATCACTCTACAGTGTATACCGTCATATGAGTTCTTGATCAGGTTAACCACCTTTGCTGGGATGCCGTAGTGTCGAAGGAGCTTCCAAAGGATCTCTCGATCCACGCTATCAAACGCTTTCTCATAGTCAACAAAATTGATGTACAACGAGGAGTTCCACTCTATAGACTGCTCAACTATGATGCGAAGCGTTGCTATCTGGTCCGTGCATGATCTGTTCTGCCGGAAACCTGCCTGTTCATCTCGTAGCTGTGGATCGACAGCATTCTTCATCCTCTCTAAGAGGACTCGGTTGAAGACCTTCCCTGGCACCGACAGGAGTGTGATTCCTCTAAAACTGGCACAGTTGCTAAGGTCTCCTTTCTTGGGGATTTTGATGAGAGATCCCTCTTTCCAGTTTACCGGAATCACTTCTTCTTCCCATATCTTCTCAAAGAGGGGGTACAGCATTTCCACTGAAGCATCCAGGTCTGCTTTCAGGGCCTCTGCTGGATGTCATCAGGTCCAGCCGCCTTCCTATTCTTCATCATAGTGATGGCTTTTCTGATCTCGTCTCTGGTTGGTTTATCGCAATTAATTGGGAGGTCCTCGTTAGCTGAGTTGATATCCAGTGGATTTGGTGGTGCTGGTCTGTTCAGGAGTTCCTCAAAGTGCTCTGCCCATCTGTTCATCTGTTGTTCTATTCTTGTTATAGACTTTCCCTGCTTGTCTTTAACGGGATGTTCTGGCTTGCTGAACTTTCCAGACAGTCGCTTGGTAGTATCATACAGCTGTTTCATATTAGCGCTGTATGCTGCCTGCTCCGCTTCTGCTGCTAGTTCATCCACATACTCTCTCTTGTCCTTCCTGATATTCGTCTTCACTGCTCTGTGGGCTTCAGCATACTCTTTTTGAGCTTTGGCCTTTGCTGCTCTAGTCCTGCTGTTATTGACTGCTGCCTTCTTCTTCTTTCTGTCTTCTATCTTGATCAAGGTCTCTGCTGTGATCCACTCTTTCTGCTGGTGTTTCTTAATTCCAAGCACTTCCTGGCATACTGACCTAAGTGTCTCTCTCACTTTCTGCCATCTGTTTAGTACACTGTCTTCCTCTTCCTCAGACCGATCCTGTAATACTGAAAACTTATTCTTCAACCTCAGTCCAAAATCTTCCTTGGTCTTATGGTCCTTCAGAAGGCTGACGTTGTACTTCACTCTTCTGTCTGACGCGTCTATCCAGTTCTTTTTCAGCTTCAGCTTCAATCTGGCCACCACTAAGTGATGGTCGGACGCCGCGTCTGCTCCTCTTCTAACTCTAACGTCCTGCAAGGATCTTCTGAACTTCTTGCTAATGCAGACATGGTCGATCTGATTTTCTGTGGTGCCTGCTGGTGATACCCAGGTACTCTTGTGGATCTGCTTGTGAGGAAAGATGCTGCTTCCTATGTGTTAAGTGCACACAAATCTCTCTCCATTCTCACTCATCTCTCCCAGAGCGTGGGTCCCCATAACTTGTTCGTATCCTGTGTTGTCAGGTCCAATTTTGGCATTAAAGTCTCCCATAAGGATGATGATGTCTTTGTCTGGGAGAATCTCTAATATTTTCTGGAGTCTATGGTAAAAATAATGTTTGTCCTGCTCTTCACTGTCATTAATTGAAGCACAGCACTGAACAACATTCATCTTAATCCTCTTCATTTTAGTTCTGAAGGATGCTGTGATGATCCTGGGACCATGTGCCTCCCAACCAATCAGTGCTCTCTGTGCCTCCTTGGACAACATGAAGCCTACTCCCTGTGTGTGGGGTGTGTCGCTCTCTTCATGTCCTGAATACAGCAACAACTCTGCTGTCAACACTCATCTCTGCCCTGCTTGTGTCCGTCTTGTCTCGCTAATGCCTAATAGGGTCAGGTTGTTGCTCCTCATCTCTGCTGCAAACTGCGCCGTCTTTCCTGACTCGTACCTGGTCCTCACGTTCCATGTGCCTATGGTAATCCTCCTGGGTGCAAGAAGGGTAATCGGCTTAGTGGCTTCCTCACGGCTTTTACCACCCAGCGTCATGCATCTTCTAATTGAAGACCCTTCTTTTTCCAGGGTAAAAGTCTCTGTTGTCTCTATTGTTGGCGTTTCTGTAGCAGGTTGATTTTTTTTACGAGGTGGAGTTGCTAGCCCCACTCCCAAGTCTCCTCCTTTATCCTGACTTGGGACAGGCAGATGGCCCCAAAGGACCTCTCTGGTGGAGTTCAGCCACCTGGCAGGGGAGGGGGAAACCGCTGCCAGGAGTCAGGCTGTGCTCGACCAGTGGTGATGCTGCAGCAGGACACAGAGATGCAACGGGCTGGAGGAGGCAGAGGCAGAATTAGGTGTAACTGTGACACCCCCGATCCCTGCCCCTCAGCACAACTCCCTGCTGAAGCACAGGCCTGAGCTCTGTCTTTTCAGGACTTCAGAAAAGAAAAGTTTTGCACAGAATTGAAGCTCAGAGCTACGGTACCAGCCCTGCCTGTAGGGGTTAACAACAGCTGCCAGTCAGCTCAGAGAGTCCCAGACAATTTCTTAGTGAGCGAACGTTTAACACACACACGGCCCCTCGCAAACAGTATGTGGGACACTTTTCAGTCCCTTCAGCAGCGCGGTTCAGCAGTAAATCTGTGGGGCTCCTTACAAAGACTCCTGGTGCTGTTGCTGTTACATGTATTTCAGTGCAAGGTAACAACACAATGCTCACTTGTGGTGTTTGGGCCACACCTTCCGAGCATTCCCCTCTGACCTCACACTGATCATTTCCCAGTCTCTCTGGGGGGGGCTCCAAATGTATGTGTCCCCCCTCTGGACTCTCTGGGGCCTGAGGAGAATGGCGGCCTCTCCGTCCCCGCCCAGCACCTCAGAATCTCCTCAGCAAACACCAGTCCAAACCTCCATCCAGCCAGCAGCAATTCCTGTCCCACAACTAACGGACAACCATCTCCTCGTTGTTCAGTGAGATGGGGAATCAGGAGCCTGTTTCCAAGGTGGTTCAGGAACTGGGATGCAGCCTTCACAGCAGACACAGCCCTTGGTCCCGCATGGATCAGTCACCAGGCCCCCAGGACTGTCTCTAGCTCCCATGTTTGTAACCTTCCCCCTGAGCTCTGACCGGCTCAGCTCTTGGTGAATGTGGAACCTGCAAGACTGCTTGTCCTTCCTGGAAACATCCTGTACAGCCTCCGAGATGGCTACCAAGGCCATGTCTACGCTACGATGTTATGTTGGCGTTCAGCCCCCAACGTTTGTGTATCGCCGGGCATGTGTCCACTTGGCTGCTTGTAACAGTGCTGCTCATACTCACCAGGAGTACTTGTGTAACACGCTAACCTTTGATTCCACACGTGCCCCCTCTCATCCCATGTAACCGCCGGAGCAGTGAGCAGGTTCTGTCTCTTTGGACAGCAGAACTCCCACCCGTGGATGGTCACACTTAGGAAAAAGATGCAGATTTGGACAGTTGTGGATGCCCATAGGATAGGGCCGGCCTTCGGGGCGGGCGATGTGGGTGACTGCCCAGGGCACCATGGTCAGGGGGGGAGGAGATGTGGTCCAGAGGCAAAGAGCAGGACACAGGCCTGGCCCCACACTGCCCCCAGCATGCCCCTCACTGTGCTTCAGCGGGATGACGCTGGAGGCCCCACAACACAAGTGGGCCCAGGACACAGAGCAGGACTGCCATGGCTGGAGAGGACCTGGGGGTATCCCAGGAGGGGAGAGGTACCAAGGTCTCCCAGTGAGTCCTGGAGCAGAGCAAGGAATAGAAACTGGGAGTCCCTATTGCCAGGTCTTGTCAAGGACCTGACCGGCGGGGACAGCTGCTGGCCGACTCTCACCAGGCCTGCTTAGAAGCCAGGCACCCAGCGGAGATCAGTGGCTGCTCAATGTGTATCTTGCCTGCTGCAGCTGTGCTTCCTCTTTGTCCAGTCCCTGCTCCGGCCGGCTTCCAGGCCCTGCTCCTGCTCTGCTCCAGCCCCTGCTCTCCTTCAGCTTCAGACGTTCGGTTTGATGCCCAGCCCTGTCCCTGCCTCACTAACTGCTTGGCCCCCCACTTCTAGCTTGGGCATCTGTCTTGCTGGTCCTGATCCCGGGCTCTGCCTCTGTACCCCCCACCCAGGCTCTGCCATTTGATTTCTGATAATGGAGCAGGTAATCAAAGAAATCATCTGCAAACACTTGGAAGGTGGTAAGGTGATAGGGAATAGCCAGCATGGATTTGTAAAGAACAAATCATGTCAAACTAATCTGATAGCGTTCTTTGATAGGATAACGAGCCTTGTGGATAAGGGAGAAGCGGTGGATGTGATATACCTAGACTTTAGTAAGGCATTTGATACCGTTTCGCATGATATTCTTATAGATAAGCTAGGAAAGTACAATTTAGATGGGGCTACTATAAGATGGGTGCATAACTGGCTGGATAACCGTACTCAGAGAGTAGTTGTTAATGGCTCCCAATCCTGCTGGAAAGGTATAACAAGTGGGGTTCCGCAGGGGTCTGTTTTGGGACCGGTTCTGTTCAATATCTTCATCAACGATTTAGATGTTGGCATAGAAAGTACGCTTATTAAGTTTGCGGACGATACCAAACTGGGAGGGATTGCAACTGCTCTGGAGGACAGGGTCAAAATTCAAAATGATCTGGACAAATTGGAGAAATGGTCTGAGGTAAACAGGATGAAGTTCGATAAAGATAAATGCAAAGTGCTCCACTTAGGAAGGAACAATCAGTTTCACACATACAGAATGGGAAGAGACTGTCTAGGAAGGAGTATGGCAGAAAGAGATCTAGGGGTCATAGTGGACCACAAGCTTAATATGAGTGAACAGTGTGATACTGTTGCAAAAAAAGCAAACGTGATTCTGGGATGCATTAACAGGTGTATTGTAAACAAGACACGAGAAGTCATTCTTCCGCTTTACTCTGCGCTGGTTAGGCCTCAGCTGGAGTATTGTGTCCAGTTCTGGGCACCACATTTCAAGAAAGATGTGGAGAAATTGGAGAGGGTCCAGAGAAGAGCAACAAGAATGATTAAAGGTCTTGAGAACATGACCTATGAAGGAAGGCTGAAGGAATTGGGTTTGTTTAGTTTGGAAAAGAGAAGACTGAGAGGGGACCTAATAGCAGTTTTCAGGTATCTAAAAGGGTGTCATCAGGAGGAGGGAGAAAACTTGTTCACCTTAGCCTCCAATGGTAGAACAAGAAGCAATGGACTTAAACTGCAGCAAGGGAGATTTAGGTTGGACATTACGAAAAAGTTCCTAACTGTCAGGGTAGTTAAACACTGGAATAGATTGCCTAGGGAAGTTGTGGAATCTCCATCGCTGGAGATATTTAAGAGTAGGTTAGATAAATGTCTATCAGGGATGGTCTAGACAGTATTTGGTCCTGCCATGAGGGACTGGACTCGATGACCTCTCGAGGTCCCTTCCAGTCCTAGAGTCTATGAGTCTATGAGTCTATGACCCTGGGCCCATTTCCCAGATGCTGCCCATGATGGACCCAGCTCTAACCCATTGGCTGAACTCTCACTTCCACCACTAGGACTGACTGCACATAGAATCTCAGGGTTGGAAGGGACCTCAGGAGGTCATCTAGTCCAACCCCCTGCTCAAAGCAGGACCAATCCCCAACTAAATCATCCCAGTCAGGGCTTTGTCAAGCCTGACCTTAAAAACCTCTAAGGAAGGAGATTCCACCACCTCCCTAGGGAACCCATTCCAGTGCTTCACCACTCTCTGAGTGAAAAAGTTTTTCCTAATATCCAACCTAAACCTTCCCCACTGCAACTTGAGACCATTACTCCTTGTTCTGTCATCTGCCACCACTGAGAACAGTCTAGATCCATCTTCTTTGGAACTCGCTTTCAGGTAGTTGAAAGCAGCTATCAAATCCCCCCTCATTCTTCTCTTCTGCAGACTAAACAATCCCAGTTCCCTCAGCCTCTCCTCATAAGTCATGTGCTCCAGCCCCCTAATCATTTTTGTTGCCCTCCGCAGGACTCGTTCCAATTTTTCCACATCCTTCTTGTAGTGGGGGGACCAAAACTGGACACAATACTCCAGGTGTGTCCTCACCAGTGCTGAATAGAGGGGAATGATCACATCCCTCGATCTGCTGGCAATGCCCCTACTTATACAGCCCAAAATGCCATTGGCCTTCTTGGCAACAAGGGCACACTGTCGACTCATATCCAGCTTCTCATCCACTGTAACCCTTAGGTCCTTTTCTGCAGAACTGCTTCCTAGCCATTCGGTCCCTAGTCTGTAGCAGTGAATGGGATTCTTCCGTCCTAAGTGCAGGGCTCTGCACTTGTTCTTGTTGAACCTCATCTGGTTTCTTTTGGCCTCGTCCTCTAATTTGTCTAGGTCCCTCTGTATCCTATCCCCACCCTCCAGCATATCTACCATTCCTCCAGTTTAGTGTCATCTGCAAACTTGCTGAGGGTGCAGTCCACCCCATCCTCCAGATCATTAATGAAGATATTGAACAAAACCGGCCCCAGGACTGACCCTTGGGGCACTCCGCTTGATACCGAGTGCCAGCTAGACACAGAGCCGTTGATCACTACCTGTTGAGCCCGACAATCTAGCCAGCTTTCTATCCACCTTATAGTTCAATAGTCCAGCCTATACTTCTTTAACTTCTGGCAAGAATACATGGCCCAGCTGGCGACAGGGTGGCTCTCACCATCAGTCATCACTTCCCATTTCTATTTCTGGGCCAGTGCTGCTGTCAGAGGGAGGCTCTAACCCAGCAGGCTGCTGAAAGGACCCACAGGCCAGTGATCAGGGGCTCGGCTCACCGTGAAGGCAGGAGAATGGCGAGGGAGAATATCTATGAGAACATGCCGATGACGGAAGCTGCTCCCCAGCCCAAAGGTAAACACAAGAGTCTGCACCGGACCCTGAACTCCCGCTGGCCTCTCCTTGGCTTTGCAGTCTCTGCAGAGCGTCCTGGGCAGGGATCCCTTGCTCCACTGACCACGTCTCCAGAGCTCAGCCTTGTGCTGGCCAGACAGCACCACGGGCAGTGGGTGAGGATGCTCGGTCAGTGCTTCCCTGTGCATTCTCTCTGCTGCCAGTCCCCAACGGGAGAAGGGCACAGGGGGAGAGATAGGAGTCCCTGCACAGCATCCCAGCCTCCTGCCAGGCAGAGCAGTGCCATGGGCTGCCCATAAAAGCCATCCAGACTTCCTCTCCCCAGCTCACTGGCACCATCAGCCTCTCCCAGGGGTTCTAGCAGGGTTCAAAAAAGATAAGTTCATGCAGGACATGTCCATCAATGGCTGTTAGCCAGGTTGTGCAGGGATGGTGACCCCAGCCTTTGTTTGCCAGAAGCTGGGAATGGGTGACAGGGGATGGATCACTTGATGAGTTCCTGTTCTGTTCATTCCCTCTGGGTCACCTGGCACTGGCCACTGTCATCAGACAGGATACTGGGCTAGATGGACCTTTGGTCTGATCCAGTCTGGCCATTCTCACGTTTGGTTGGACAGGTGTCGGCTGGACAAGGGCCTGCTCCGGGCGTTGTTTATCCCCTTTGGTTTCAGTGCAATACAGATGCCATGTGGCAGCTGTTCTGGATTCGAACACATGAAAGACGCCCAGGAAGGGTCAGGACACAGGCAGGGAGACAGGGCTGATGGAAGTGCAGGGTGCGGCCGTAGGCAGCTGCAGCTCCAGACTGAGCTCAGCTAGGCTCTCTGCAGGGACAAAGGAAAACACAGGGGGAATGTAGCCTGCGCTGGGTGACAGAGAAGCTCCTCCCAGAATCTATTTCAGGAAAGGCTGGAGACCTGTAAACTCAGCACATTAGTGAGAGGCAGCTTCACCCTTTGGTCAGAGTGAGAAGCCACTTCTGCAATGTAAGGAGATTATCTGAGCATCTGAGTGTTGTCCGCTGGTTCCAGGAACCACACCCCATGGGGGAACGGCGTGAGCTAATGGCTGAGGCCCAGATCAGACAGGGAGGGGATGTAGTCAGGGGCAGCAGGTTTGTAGAAATTTTGGTGGTGCTCAGAACACCCAAAACCCACCCCCCGCACCTGCCTAAGGCTCTGGGAGGGAGTTTGGGGGCAAAAGTGGGTGTGGGGGGAAGGGTGGGGTGCAAGAGGGAGTTTGGTGGGAGCGAGTGCAAAGTGAGGATGCAGGAGGAAATGAGGGGTGCATGGTGGGGGTGCAGAAGGAGGTGATGGGTTCAGTCTCTGGGAGGGAGTTTGGGTGCTTGGTGCAGGCTCTGGGCTGGGGCAGGGGGTGGGAGTGAAGGATCAGGTGAGGGGTGCAGGCTCTAGGAGGGAGTTTGAGGGTGAGAGGGAGTGCGGGGGATGGGGGTGCAGGAGGAAATTTGAGGGCTGGAGGATGTGCGTGGGGAGCGGGGTGCAGGCTCTGAAAGTGGATGGGGAGTTCGGTGCTTACCTGGGGCACCCCCTCCAGCAGCGGCTCCTGGGCAGAGCAGGCTTTTCCCCAGGGACGGCCCCCACAGCTTCCAGTTGGCTGCAGGGGCGTTCGGGGCAGGGACAGCGCGCAGTGGCACAGCCCCACCACAACAAGCTGCAAGGACGTTCCTGCAGCCACGTAGAACGAGTGTGCAGGAAGCTGTTCAGTCCCGCTGCGCTGCTGGGTGGCAGTGGGCGCCTTGGGCTGCTTTAAATCGCCGGGGGTGGCAGGCAGAGCCGGGGACATGCGGGGGGAGCGTGCAGAGGGGGGCAGGCAAAAGCCAGGCCTATGGGCCAGGAATATTCCTGGTGCCCGGACACCAGGGGCCCATAGAACTTGCCAGCCATGGGTGAGGCAGGCTGAGACTATCAGGGAGAGGAGAATCTGACAGTCTTGCGTCTCCAAGCAGCTGCCGTTCACCCTGGGGAAACCAAATCCAGAGCACACTGAGCACACTTACTTCTTTCTATACATAGATCCTGGCTCGAATGCAGCTCTAGTCTTCTCCCTTTAATGTGCAGGGGAGATACAATCTTCGGGCTTTGCCCTGTGATTTGCCCCTTGGCTGCCTTGCAGGGAGGAGCCCAGCATCCTGGGGATGGGTTATCAGACAGGGATGCTGTAGAAAGGGCTTTCTGAGCACACTGCTGCTGTCAGCCCCACTTTTCTCCTGAAAAGAATCATTTCCCCTCATTTCTCTGCCTCGTTGTATTCAGATTTCATAAGTTGTTTCAGGTTCCTTTTCTCATTTAAAAATACTCCTTTGGGCCTGGACTGCACAACCCTTAAACTTCCATCTCAAGAAATGCTTAGGCAGGGGGGAAATCCTGCTCCCACATCTCTCTCACAGGACGCCTGCCTGGCACTAGAGTCACTCCTGATTTAGGGAGGGTCGCTTTTCACATTCGAGTTCCGGTCGGTTCTGACCTTATTTGGCCTCATTCCGCTGTTGCTGTTAACCACAGTCAGGGACTAGGAGGCTGAGCAGCTATTAGATTTGGGGGGTGGAGTTTCCTCGGTCAGTGGCATTTGAGCTGTAACTTTCCATGGATACGTTTCTTCTTCTCCTTCAAGGAAATCCTCCCGAGACATCGGTCCTTTGGCGGCAGAGGGGGCGGGGCATCGTCACTGCTGTCCTTCTCCTCCTGAGTCTGGCCCTGGCCACGTCCCTCCTTGCTGTGACGCTTCTATGTAAGTTCAACTGCAGCTCCAAGCCCAACGTTTGCCAACTTCCATACAGGCCAGCTGGGTCGACTGGGTAGGTGGGGGTGGGGACACCTCCACATTTCAGCAGAATATCGACTGCATTTCCACTCTGTCCCTCCAAATAAATCTCCTAATCCAGGAAGTTCGAATGGAGCTGTAAGATCTTGCCCTGCTGGTTTGATACTAGCACAAACTTTCTAATGCTAACGATGGTCAAGTTAGCATGCATGATTGTAAGGAGAGTTTTATTGGGGGGTGACGTTCGGTTTTGTGTGGTGGGGGGGTTTCTTTCTCCTTGGCAGGCGCTTATGCTGGAAGGGTGTGAGAGATACAGAGACAGCCGTGGTAGTGACCTAGGCAATGAAAGAGACAGTGACCAGATGACCAGATGTGGAAGCTGCGGGATGTACGTGTTCCTGGTGCAGGTACCTGAAAAGAGCTTGTTTGTATGAAATGCCGCCTGAGAGAGCTGATGGAAGAGAAGAGTTGAGGTTTCGGGATGCAGGTGGAAACGATGGTTGAGCTTTGAAGGGGATTTGAGCAGATGATGGAGGGAAGGCAAGAGGAGGCTGAAGAGAGAACTCAGGACTGGAAGATCCAAGGTGGACTGGAGAACGCGGAGAGGAGACTGCTGGGTGAGTAAAGTGGCCAGTGGAAAGGTGATGATGAGAACCAGGCAGAGGAAAAGACCAGCTAATGAAGGACAAGCAGAGCTCAGGAATAGGTTTGCTGAGTTGGAAAGTGAAGAAGGATTGCTGCAGGGAGTAGCAGAAGGTGGGAGGGCCAGGGAGAAGAGAATAGCAGCTAGTCCTACAAGAAGAGGGGAAGAGTCAATGTACACACCCAGAGTTCGGAGCCCCAGGAGGACAGAGGATGATTTGCAGTAGATCACAAGGAAGAACAAAAGACAAGAGGCTTGCATTCAGAAGGAACGGCAGGAAGGCTGGAGAATGGCTTGGAATTACTTTCAGTCCAAGTTGCAGGAACTCTCTGAAGCCTGCATCCCAAACAAGGGCAAAAACTTCCTAGGGAAGGGTTGCGACCAGGCTGGATGAACAAGGGTCTCACACAGGTGATTAAGAGAGAGCAGAAATCCTACAAGGAATGGAAGATGGGATGGATCAGCAAGGAAAACCACGTCTTGAAGATCAGAAAGTGCAGGGAAAAGTGAGAACTGCTGAGAGCCAAGCAGAGCTGGACCTTGCAAAGGGAATTAAAACCAACAGTAAACGGTTCTATAGCCATATACACCCAAAGGGACTGCCCAACACGGAGGGTGTGTTGGAGATTGAAGATAATCTAGGCATGGGCAAATGCCTAAAGAAATATTTTGCCTCTGTTCTTATTAAAGGGAATGAGGAGTTTAGGGGTAGTAGCAGGCTGGCTAATGGGAACGAGGATATCGAAGTAGAAATTACCACATCTGAGGAGGAAGTCAAACTCAAACAGCTTAATAGAACCAGATTGGAGGGCCTGGATAATCTCCATCCAAGAATATTAAAGGAACTGGCATGTGAAGTTGCAAGCCCACCAGCAAGGATTTTTAGTGAATACATAAACTCAGGGGTCAGACCCTATGACTGGAGAATTGCTAATGGAGTTCTGATTTTTTAGAAACAGATAAAAAGTGATCTGGAAAACTACAGAGCTTCTAATTTGACCTCAGTTGTATGCCAGGTCTTCAAACAAATTTGGAAAGAGAAAGTAATTAGGGGCATAGAGGTTAAGGGTAATGAGTGTAACCCTTCTGCCCCTCTGAGTTGGCAGCAACAAGGGCCGGGTTCAGTATCCAGGGATTCTGTTTCAATAACAATGCATAACCAGCTCGAGCCCCCACCCAGTGACCTGGGACAATTACATACCACCCTCCCGGGCGCCTCTAGGAGGCAATACTTCCCCATTCACAAGCACGGAGTCTGACTGTAGCAAAATCCTTTTAATAAAGGAGGGAAACAATGCGGCATCACGTTGGAGAAACACCACAGACAGGATTATAACATAAACCATAAGCAAAAAATCCACCTCCAAGTACGTTTGGCAATGTCCTTTCCCCCTTAGGGTCTTAAGTCCAATCACCCCAAAATCCAACAACTCGAAAGTCTCTGGTCAGTGCCACCCCAGAGTTCAAAAGTTTATCTGCAGAGTTTTACCCCCTCAGCCTGGGTGGAAATGTGGGGGGGGGCACCAGGACCAGCGCTAGTGTTTTTAGCGCCCTAGGTGCACAGCCATTTCGCCGCCCTGCGCGCTGGTCCCGTGGCTCCGGTAGACCTGCCACAGTCGTTCCTGCAGAGAGGGTCTGCTGGTCCGCGGCTCCAGTGGAGCTGCGGCTGCCATCCCTGTGGGAGGTCCACCGGAGCCGCGGGACCAGGGGACCCTCCGCAGGCACGACTGTGGCAGGTCCACCGGAGCCGCCTGCCGCCCCACCCCGGCAAAATGTCACCCCCCAATAATCCTGGTGCCCTAGGCGATTGCCTAGGATGCCTAAATGGAAGTATCGGCCCTGGGGGGCACACACAGGGTGTTAAGGGGCACCTTACGTGGGCCACGGCCAACTGCTCCGCCTCTCCGTTGGGTTCTGCTGCAGCCTTCACCACGACCAGCTCCACTACACCAGCTGTGCCACTCCTCCAGCTGACCTGTGAGCCACTCCAGCCATCTCCTCAAATGGCTCCGCTCCGCTCCACTCCGCTCACTGTTCAGTGGGCTGCTCCAACATGCTGCAAACTGCTCCACTCTGCCAGCCGCTTAGCGATAGATCTTCAGGCTCCCTCACTGGTTAACACAGCTCTCAGTGATCTCAGATCAGTAAGCTTAGCTCTTTTGGTGATCTCAGCTCTTAGTGATTTCAGCTTGTAGTAGGGGAGCCCTGATGCTGGTGCACCATTGGCCCAATGTGAATTCAGCTCAGCAGCCTCTAGATAGACTGTTAATGGAATAAAAATTAGCTCTGCTCTTTAACAGTGGAGAGAGGAGGATGTGCAATTGGTGTTCCAGGCCCCAAAAGGGGCCCATACCATCAGGCACACACACCAGTCCCCAACCTCTCTCATTTCACTGGGTTTTGGCACCCATGTCCCTTGTCTAGCATGTGCTACTTAATTTATGTTGAGACATCTCTGTCATGAAGCAGTCTCATAGTTCCTCATTCACATAATCAGGGTGACAACACTTTATTCCTCCTGCCCCAATAACAAAGAAATTGGGGATCCCAGAGATGTCAAAATAACCATCCCAGGCTGCCGTGGGCTATGCTAGGTGGGGTGGGTGTGCCAATGTAAATACCTGAAATTACTTTCCACACTCCCTATAATTCACCACCAGATGTAGGGTAGAGCTCATTCTGACTCTGCTTACATCCTCCCCCCAGCCGAGTATTTGTCATCCCAACAAATCACATTCCCTACTATACCAACTCTCTGGTCCCCTCCAAAGGGCCTCAGAGAGCCCTCTTTAGCTTCCACAAACCTGTGTGCTAAATGTATTGGCTCCTCACTAGTCACCCCAGGTACATCATAAGTTAACCGTTTCACTGGTCTTATTACCCTGTCTCGCCTATTGAGAATCCCTCTTGCTGTGGTAGGGGGGACATCCTCTTGAGTGACGGATGGGGAGGTTTCCTGTGAGGTCCCCTCGGATATTGGCATACGCCCCTGCATTTCTAGTTCTAACAGTGGAGGGTCGAAGGTGCTCAGGACATCCTCCATCTGTATGTCGCCACTGTCCAATAGCCTGTGTATGTCATCACACGGGGGTCCCACCAGTGGCTCAGGAGTGTCAGGAGTGGTCTTAAATACTTCTGCCATAGGGTTTAGGGCGGAAGAGGATGTGCTCTCTTTTGATTCAGCTGATCGAGACTGAAATCTTGTCCTCATCCCAGGATACACCATGGTTGTGTCTTCCTCCTCAGACTCACTGTCAGATGTGCTGAGTAGGGGTAGGTTAGCTGCAGGGGACCAGCTGTCCATGTTGGAAGGCGGCTTTGGTACAGCACCTTCGTTCTGCCCAGTTGCCCTGTTGTGGCCCATCTCATAAGGGCTGCCTACCAATTCCCCCACAGGGAGCAAAAGGTTTCTATGCACGGTCTTCATCTGCCCTGGACCCTCTTCAGGTTTGATCTTGTAGACCGGCAGGTCTCCTAGATTTTCCATCAAGTAAGGTATTGCCTTCCATCTGTCAGCTATCTTGTGTTTGCCAGCAATACCCAAATTTCACAGCAGGACTCTGTCCCCTGGCTGGAGCTCTGGCAGATGTACCCTAGCATCATATTGATGTTTGTTGCAGTCTGCGTTCTTCTAAGCTGCAGATGTAGCTAAGTGATAAGCATCCCGCAGCTTTTCCCGTAGTTGGGCTACATATTGCTGATGAGTTTCATAGCTATCACCATCCTCTGATACACCAAAGTACAGGTCTATGGGTAATCTTGGTTCTCGCCCAAACATCGATATGGGGTGACTCCCGTAGCATCGTTCTTTGTGGCGTTGTAGGCATGCACCAGAAATGCAACATGTTGCTCCAGGTTGGCTCCAGGTTGCCTTCTGCTTTGGCCGCAAAGTCCCTAACATATCTAATAGGGTTCGGTTGAACCTCTCTGGCTGAAGGTCACCTTGCGGGTGATAAGACGTTGTCCTCGACTTTTTAATTCCTGCTATCCTCAGCACCTCCTTCAGAAGGTGATTCTAAAGACTCATCCCTGATCCGAGTGTATCCGGGCTGGGAATCCATAAACTGAGAAATATTTTTCCCACAGTACTCGAGCGACAGTGGTGGCCCTCTGATCACGTATGGGATATGCCTGCGCATAACGCGTGTAATGGTCGGTCACTACTAGAATGTTCCCAATATTCCTCTTGTCCACTTCTAAAGACAAGAAATCAATGCAAACCAGCTCCAGAGGTTTGTTGCTGGTGATGTTCTTCAGATATGCAGCCCTCGTGGGCAGAGTTTTCCTTTGAACACATCGAGTGCAGGTCTCACATTTCCTGCGAACATCTTCAGCCATCCGGGGACAATAGAACCAACTGCGGATAAGTTCCAGGGTCCTCTCCATCCCTAAATGTCCAAAGTCATCACGCAGGGCCCTCATGGCCAAGGCTCTGTACTCTTTCGGCAGCACTAGTTGATTCCGTTGCTTTTGTAGAGGGTCTGTGATCATGCGGTGTAGCACTCCCTGAATCAGTTTTAGTTTGGTCCATTCTCTCAATAGTAGTTTGCCCTCTGGGGTAGGTGGGACAACCTCAGCTGGGCCTCGCCCCTCTCTTTTGGCAAGTAGTGTATCACGAATGTCAATATCTTGCAGCTGGGCTTCCTGCCAGCCAGCCACATTGAGCATGGGCAAGGGAGATTGGTCCAAAGCAATATAGTTCACTGAAGCAGAAGGCACGCATTCAGGGGGCAGGCCCAAAGCTTCAGCAACACATCCATGAAGGCTCTCAGGGGCCTCCGGCTCTCGGCGACTCACACTGCAGATAGCTGTCACGCCATCCGTGGGTATCACAGCAACGTCAGGTGCCTGCGGACGTCTGGACAAGGCATCTGCATCTACATTGCTCCTCCCTGATCGGTATTGAATGCTGAAGTCATAGCTAGCCAAAGCGGCCACCCATCTTTGCCCTGTAGCATCCAGTTTAGCACTTATAGACTCATAGACTCATAGACTCTAGGACTGGAAGGGACCTCGAGAGGTCATCGAGTCCAGTCCCCTGCCCTCATGGCAGGACCAAATACTGTCTAGACCATCCCCGATAGACATTTATCTAACCTACTCTTAAATATCTCCAGCGATGGAGATTCCACAACTTCCCTAGGCAATCTATTCCAGTGTTTGACTACCCTGACAGTTAGGAACTTTTTCCTAATGTCCAGCCTAAATCTCTCTTGCTGCAGTTTAAGCCCATTGCTTCTTGTTCTATCATTGGAGGCTAAGGTGAACAAGTTTTCTCCCTCCTCCTGATGACACCCTTTTAGATACCTGAAAACTGCTATCATGTCCCCTCTCAGTCTTCTCTTTTCCAAACTAAACAAACCCAATTCCTTCAGCCTTCCTTGTTAATACATAAGTCAGTGGGTTGTTGTCTGTCTACACCTGGAACTGAGCCCCATACAAGTAGTCTCGAAATTTCTCAGTGATGGCCCATTTCAAGGCCAAGAACTCCTGCTTGTGGGTGGGATAGCGGGTTTCACTATCAGACAGTCCTCGGCTGGCAAAGGCTACAGGTTTACGCTTGCCTTCCACCTCCTGGTACAGTACTGCTCCTAGACCCTCCAAACTGGCATCAGTATGCAGGATAAATGGCTTGCTTGGGTCAGCAAATACTAGGGCTGGGGCATGAGCCAGGCAAGTAATGATTGCTCGAAAAGCCCTTTCACATCTCTCATCCCACCGTGGCCCAAAGGGTTCGAAGGGGTCATAGTGTCTCTGCACGGAAGACCCCTTATTCTTGGTCTTAGATTTGTTCTTGCTGGACTGATATCCCCTGGCAAGATCATTGAAGGGTTTTACAATTGTAGCATAGTTTTTCACAAATCTGCGGTAGTAGCCACTAAACCCGAGGAAGGTCTTGAGTTCTCTGTAGTTGCTTGGACATGGCCATGTAGTGAGTGCTTCTATTTTATCGGGATCAGTACTCACACCCTCTTGGGACATGATGTGACCCACATACTTCACCGAGGTCCTGCAGAATTGGCATTTGTCAATTGAAAGCTTCAAACCATAATCTTCCAACCTATCAAGCACTTTAAGAAGTCTTTCTTTATGCTCCTCCAAAGTTCTTCCAAACACGATCAGGTCATCCAAATAAACTAACATTTGCAGTAAATTCATGTCTCCCACAACTTTCTCCATAAGACGTTGAAAAGTGGCAGGTGCTCCAGAAATCCCTTAGGGCATGCGTTCGAAATGATAAAACCCTAACGGGCAGATGAAGGCTGTCTTCTCCTTATCTTCTTCACCCAGAGGGATCTGGTAGTATCCACTCCAAAGATCCAACACAGAGAACCACTGGCTTCCCAGCGAGCAGTCTAGGGCATCTTGGACTCGAGGCATTGTGTACTGGTCAACCACAGAACGGCGGTTTAGGGTGCGGTAGTCAATACACATCCGGATTTTCCCATTCTTTTTATGGACCACTGCAATGGGTGAGGCATATGAGCTGTGGGACTCTGTAATGATGCCATTTGCAGCCAGCTCTTGAAGATGTTGTCGCATATCTTCCATCTCGGAGAGAGCAAGCCTCCTAGATCTCTCTTGGAAAAGTCGAGAGTCATGAAGTCTGATGTTGTGCTCTACTCCTTTTGCACATCCCACATCCCACTCATGCAATGAGAACACCTTGGATCTTTCACAAAGTTTCCTTCTTAGGCGATCTTTCCACTCCTTGGACAATGGTGAATCTCCAAAGTCAAACTTTGCTGGGTCTATTGTTGGCACTTGAGTCTCACACTGGGGTTTTACAATTGATTCAGGCTCAAAGAGGTCTGCTATCTTTTGTCCTTGCCTCACAACAACGTCTCTACTTGTTCCATTAGCAATCAGTATAGTCACCTTTTCCTGGGCTTCAGCAGGTAGGGTTATGACTCCACTGGGGACCAGCACTCCTTCCGGGAGCTCTCCTTCAGCCGGCTGCTCTATCATTGCTAATGCCCCTTTACTGCCTTTCAGCCTGGTACTCATGACAAGTACTTCTTGCTCCGTCCTTGCAGGCACTACTAAGGGGGTTGTACCCACATACTTCAGTGCCCCAATCGGTAGCTCAGATGTCTCCTTTTTAGCGCTCTCAATCTTCCTATAGGCTTCAGCACAAAGCGTATGGATCATCAGGGTACTCAGATACTGGTCCCCAGCCCGTTGTCTGCAGTAATCTGCTAGCACCTTGAAGAGGCTGGAGTTGGTCCCTATCAGCACAGACACATCAGAGGTCCCTTTCGGGTCTGGGCATATTAAGGCAGCGGTGTCTACCTCTTGTTTTACCCCAGCAACCTCCTCTGGGAATTCCAGGTGCACTATGACATACCCTTGATAGGGGTATTCATCCATGCTGAGGCCACACAGACCAATGCCAGTCAGTGGCTGTATGGGCAGGTGCCTAAGCATCTGTTGGTAGAATGACTGGAATATAATAGTGTGAGGGAGTAGGGGCTGTCTGTGTGGGGAATGGGAGAGCAGGGGAGGAGCCTGTAACCTGAGCTAGGTAAGGGAGGGGAAAGGTCAACACCTTTGCCCGGGAAGGGGAACAAAGGAAGGGAGTGGCAGGAGGGAAGCAGTTTGAGTTTGGGCTTGGGGCTGTGTGGGCGGAATTCAGGTTATCCTAGCTAGGATCCAAGCACCCTGAAAGCCCAGAAGGACTCGAGGGAGGGGTCCTGACTGTGCCTGCAAGCTCTGCTGTAATCTGTGTTCCTGTTGTCCAATAAACCTTCTGTTTTAATGGCTGGCCGAGAGTCACTGTGGGTCCCAGGAAGAGGGGTGCAGGACTGGACTCCCCACACTCCGTGACAAATAGTCACTTGAGATCCAGTGTCAAGCGCGGCTTTACACTCCACCCCTTCAATCCTCACCATGACCTCTGCTCGAGGCCCTATCAGTCCTGCAGGGATCCCAGCTGGACGGTCTCTTCTGGGGGAACCCTCAAATCCTGTAGGCCTAGGTGGTCTCTGTCCCCGGACCTTCTGACAGCTACTGGATCTCTCCCAACTAATCCTCAGCTTTTCATACACTAAGGAGGGGTTCTCTTCCTTATGGCAGTTAGCAGCACTGTGACCATCCTGACCACACCGGTAGCAAAAGAATTGTCCTTTCCCCATTCGGCGAGGTGGGACGGTGACTCTAGATACTGACTTCTCTATCATCACAGTCTGAGGCTCCTTATTCCTGGAAATCTTAGCTTGGTCAATGATGCTTTGCAGCTCAGCTATCTGTTCTGTCAGGACCTGCATTTGTTTGGCAAGTTCCTCTGTGGTGCTCACCATCAGTACACTGGCCATTGGCGGTGGCGTGGTGCTGGCTGGTTCCAATGTTTGGGCTTCCCAACACTCGCTGACCGCCTGCCTTTCTTCTTCTTCCCTGACCTCCTTTATCAGCTGGGAGTAACTTGGGGGATGTTCCTGCCGTTCTCTTAGTCGGAGATGAAGTAGGATTGGGTTCTGATACTGAGTCCCTCTTACAACTTGAGCCAGTCTGGTCTGATCCATCTGCTCAGCAGTCACTGCTCCCCTCATAACAGCTCTCTGAAGCAGTCTCTCCAGCCTCTGTATATAGGCTGAAATTTTCTCACCCCTTTGCTGTCAGGAATTAAGGAATTTACAGTAACTGTCCTCAGGGCCCTCTACGCTCCCAAAGGTATTATCAAGGGCCTCTAGGCAGTCCTTCACACTGACCTCAGGGTCAATGAGCTTCAGGGTGCGAATTACATCTAATGCTGGGCCACTAAGGCTCTCTATTAGACATCGTCGCTTTTCTACATCGGGTACGGCCCACTCCCGCAGCATTTCAGTAGTATGCTCCGACCAGAGTTCAAACTCCTCTTCCCCATCAAATAACCTTAACTTACGACAAGAGTTCGACATAGCATAGGCCAACACAACCTTTTCCAATATATGCCCCAGTGCTCTTGCCCAATCATAGGCTGAGTCTGCCGCCCCTGAGCTAGAGGCTGCAGGACTGGGGCCCAACAAATCCAACATATTAGCCATTATACAAACAGTAATTTCCTCAAAATATAAACACAATTGTTTCCCAATACAGTGGAGCACTCAACAGGTGCTTGTGAGGGGTACTGACCCAGGGATCCCGGATGAGCCCCCAAAAATGTAACCCTTCTACCCCTCTGAGTTGGCAGCAACAAGGGCCGGGTTCAGTATCCAGGGGTTCCGTTTCAATAACCCAATGCAAAACCGGCTCGCGCCCCCCCCCCCCCCCCCCCAGTAACCTGGGACAATTACATACCACCCCCCGGGTGCCTCTAGGAGGCAATACTTCCCCTCTCGCAAGCACAGACTTTGAGTGTAGCAAAATTCTTTTAATAAAGGAGGGAAACAATGTGGTATCACGTTGGAGAAACACCACAAACAGGATTATAACATAAACCGTAAGCAAAAAACCCACCTCCAAGTACATTTGGCAATGTCTTTTCCCCCTTAGGGTCTTAAGTCCAATCACCCCAAAGTCCAACAACCCAAAAGTCTCTGATCAGTGCCATCCCAGAGTTCAAAAGTTTATCTGCAGATTTTTACCCCCCCAGCCTGGGTGGAAATGGGACGGGGCACACACAGAGTGTTAAGGGGCACCTTACGTGGGCCACGGCCAACTGCTCCGCCTCTCCATGGAGTTCTGCTGCAGCCTTCACCATGACCAGCTCCACTACACCAGCTGTGCCGCTCCTCCAGCTGACCCACGAGCTGCTCCAGCCATCCCCTCAAACAGCTCCGCTCCGCTCCACTCCGCTCACTGTTCAGTGGGCTGCTCCAACATGCTGCAAAGTGCTCTGCTCTGCCAGCCGCTTAGCGATAGATCTTCAGGCTCCCCTACTAGTTAACACAGCTCTCAGTGATCTCAGCTCAGTAAGCTTAGCTCTTTTAGTGATCTCAGCTCTTAGTGATTTCAGCTTGTAATAGGGGAGCCCTGGTGCTGGTACATCATTGGCCTAACATGAATTCAGCTCAGCAGTCTCTAGATGGGCTCCTAATGGAATCAAAATTGGCCCTACTCTTTAACAACAGAGAGAGGCAGGTGTGCAATTGGTGTTCCAGGCCCCAAAAGGGGCCCATACCATCAGATACACACACCAGTCTCCAACCTCTCTCATTTCACTGGGTTTTGGCACCCATGTCCCTTGTCTAGCAAGTGCTACTTAATTTATGTTGAGACATCTCTGTCATAAAGCAGTCTCATAGTTCCTCATTCACACAATCAGGGTGACAACACTTTATTCCTCCTGCCCCAATAACAAAGAAATTGGGGATCCCAGAGCTGTCAAAATAACCATCCCAGGCTGCCGTGGGCTATGCTAGGTGGGGTGGGTGTGCCAATGTAAATACCTGAAATTACTTTCCACAATTCACCACCAGATGTAGGGTAGAGCTCATCCTGACTCTGCTTACATAAGGATAAAATATGATATGGTTTTACAAAAGGTAGATCATGCCAGACCAGCCTTCCCTTTCTTTTAGAAGATAACTCATCTTTTAGAGAAAGGAAATGCAGTAGACCTCATCTATCTGGATTTCAGTGGTGTTTGATAGAGTTCCAGAAGGGAAATTATTAGTCAAATTGGAGAAAATGGGGCTTAATCTTGCTGTTAATCCCTATGTGAATAACCTTGCACTTTGCACTACTGAATTTCATCCCATTTCTACTACTCCAGGTGTCCATGTCGTCCAGCTCTACTCGTATGATATTCCGGTTCTCCTCCATGCTGGCAATACCTTCCAACTCTGTGTCATCTCTTGATTTCATTAGCGCACTCCCCTTTTTGTACCAAGGTCTTTAATGAAAACATTAAATAAGATTTGTCCCAAGAGTGATCCCTGAGGATCTCCACTAGTAACCTCCCTCCAGCCTGACAGTTCACCTTTGAGCATGACCCATTGTAGGCCCACATTTAACAAGGTCCTGATGCACCTTTCAATGGGATTGGGAAGGAATTTTCCCCCAAATCAGATTGGCAGAGACCCTGAGGTTTTTTGTTGTCCTCTGCAGCCTGGGACCTGGGTCACTTGCAGGTTTGAACTAGTGTAAATGGTGGATTCTCTTTAACTTGAAGTCTTTAGATATTATTTGTGGACTTCAGTAACTCAGCCAAAGGTTATGGGCCTATTACAGGAGTGGGTGGGTGAGGGTCTGTGGCCTGCAGGAGGTCAGATTATGATCATGATGGGCCGTTCTGGCTGTAAGGTCTATGAGACCTGTCTCTGCCTTAGTTCTCCACCTGTAAAATGGGGGGAGGAGACTTCTCTTCTTCACAGTGGTGTCGTGTGACATGAAATAATATATTAAAGGCTCCGAGGTGCTCAGATACTGCAATGAAAGGCGCCAGAGACGTGTGATGGATCGCGGGAAAGATTCCGCAGGCAGCACTTAGATCACAGGTCTGCTGATGATGCACAAGCTGGAAGAGAAACTGGCTCCCTGGGGCATCGCTGTGTTGTCCCTGCAGCGCTAAGAGGAGTGAAGGCTGATTTTTAGGGACAGATGCTCTGCAGGTGTAAATCGAAGTAGCTCCTGTCATAGTACAATTCCCAAATCTGAACCTTAGCGTCCAAAATATGGGTACTAGCATGAATTCCCCTAAGCTTAATTACCAGCTTAGATTCTGTAGCGCTGCCACCAATCAGGAATTCCAGGGCCTGATACCCTCTGGTCCCCCCAAACCTTCCCTGGGGACCCCCAAGACCCAGATTCCTTGAGTCTCAGAACAAAGGGGAATAAACCATTTCCCTTCCTCCTCCTTTCTTTCTCCCAGCTCTTTCCCGCCCTGGGTACACTAGGAGACCACCGTGATTCAACTCCTTGAATCACCACAACGAAAGGAATGTTACTTTCCCCCTTCCTTCTTCCCCGGAGAGAGATACAGAGATAAACTCAGAGAGAAGATTTTTCTTCCCTCCTCCCTTTCCGTTCTCCCACCAATTCCCTGGTGAGTGCAGACTCCCTTCCCTGGAGTCTTACAAGAGATAACCAAAAAATCAATTAGATTCTAAAAAAAAAAAAAAAGGAAAACTTTAATAAAGAAGGAAAAACATAAAATTTGACTCTGTAATCAAGATGGTAAATATACAGGGTTTTTCAGCTTATAGACAATAGAAAGAAGCTTTCTCCAGCAGAAACACAATTTAAGCTACTTCCAGCAAGTACACATCTGCAAATGAAGAAAAACAAGTTAAAAGACTATAACTGCCTTTGTACTTACTTACTATTCTGAATAGATAAGAGACTGTAGCAGGGAGATTGGCAGAAACCTGGTTGCACCTCTAGTCCCGTCCAGGACACAGAGAGAACAACGCACAAACCCAAAACCCCCAAACAAAGGCTTCCCTCCACCCAGATTTGAAAGTATCTTGTTTCCTGATTGGTCCTCTGGTCAGGTGTTTGGGTCCCTGTTTGTTAACCCTTTACAGGTAAAAGAGACATTAACCCTTCACTGTCTGTTTATGACAGCTCCTCTGAAGTCAGATTGACACCATCTGAGCAGCTGGCCATTAGTCTGCAAGCCCAGATCCTCAGAGGTATTTGGGCTCCTGGTTTCTATTGAAATCACTGGGAGTTTGGGGCCTGAACACCTCTAAGGGTCTGGGCCTCCAGTTAGCAGACAGGACCCTGAGACACATCAGGAGCAGAGCTGTTAGGATCGTTAATAAGCACTTGGATGGCCACAGTGCCCAGAAGCTGCACCCGGGTCCTGCTTTCCATCGTGCTAGGGGCTGCACAAACACACAGTAAAATGAGGTCATAGAATCCCAGAACCATCGGGTGAGAAGGGACCCCAGGGGCATCTAGTCTAACCCCTGGCAAGATGCAGGATTTGTTGTGTCTGACCCATCCCAGACAGACAGCTCCAGCCTCCTTAAGAAAACCTCCCATGAAAGAGCTTCCACAACCTCCCGAGGTGTCTGTTCCTGAGATTTACTCTCAATCGGCTCTGCTGGAGTTTGTAGCTCCCTGCTCCAAGGAGCTGACGCCCTGCGTTAAGACAGTGTAACATACACCAGGCGAGAGCCCTGAACGGGGCCTTGGCCTTGCCTCTGTCCCTCTTCAGGAGGGAAACTGTCCAAGATTAAAATAAAAGACGTCATAGAGAACAGGCTCACGCTCGGAGCATGTTCCTTCTCTGCGTGTGGCTGGTCTCCAGCCGCAGTTCAGTTTGGTCTCTGACCTGCAGACGTGTGATTTCTAGATCTCCGGGCACAGAGCAAGCTGCAAGCAGTTGAAGAAGCGGTGCAGAAGCTCCAAGTCTCTCTGCAGCCTGACGACGCCTCGGACGTGTCAGCAAAGGGATCGGACAGTAAGTCGCAGGAGGAGGGTCTTAGGCATCAGGGTCAGTTCCCCTCCCTTGGTCTGGAAGCTGAGCACTCTCCTGCCTACAGGGATGGTGGGTGCTGGGCATCCTCCTGCTCCCCTCCATAGACTTCCCTGCCAGGTGGTCCTGTCCCCGTCTAATGAGCTGCTGCTCTGCACCCTCCTCTGCCAATGGAGGCTCTGTTCCCAGGGACGGGGGGCTGCTCCAGGCTCCCTCCTAGCTCCCTTCCTGGCAGTAGCAGTCTGGCTGCATCCCCCCATGCTCCTACGCAGGATGCCTAGTGGTCAACATCTTCCGTCCTTTCACTGTTGCTCCCTTCGCTCCATAGTTTTCACCTTGGCCCCTGTATTGTTAGGGTTGCATTGGCGGGAAAGACGGATGCAGCTCATGAGACATACAGGGCCGAATTCAGACCCTGGTGTAGGCAGGACGTCAGTGGAGCTGCACTCGTGGGTCTCAATTTGCCCCCCAGTACCTGAGCCCTCCCTGTGCAGCTCCAATAATTTGGGTACCTGCCACAGTCCCATTGCTGGAGGCAGAGCGCCCCCTTGTGGTCACGTCTCACAACTGTCTGTCTGTCTGTCTGGCACAGGGCTGCACATACAAACCCGTCCATGGATCCGGTTATTCAGCGTCCAGTCAGAAAATGGGCCTGAACTGAACCCTGGCAGAGAACTCGCCTGAATGCTGGGCTGTTCAAAATCCCGGCCTGGAGCCCTGGGCCAGGGCTCAGGGCCACAGATGTTTTTGCAGCCCCAGCTCTGCCCCATGCTGCAGGAGACCCACTCACAGCTCACAAAGGGAGAGCGATTGGGAAGAGGTGGCTGGGGGGATTGGGGGGACAGGGCTACAATTCAGGAGCGCTGGGGTCAATTCCCAGCTCTGCTGCACACTTCCTGCGTGATCTTGGGCACCTCTCCCTGCACCTCAGTTCCCCTGCAGGCAAATCATCCTTTATTTCTCCTATCTAGCATCTATTTTGACTGTGAGCTGTTGAGAGCAGGGACTGTCCCCTCCTGTCCGTACAGCGCCTGGCACACAGGGGCCTGCAGGTGCGGCTGTACTGCACGTGCTGATAATCAAGTGTTCTGCATCTCCACTGACGTCGCTGTGACTTTCTTCTAGGTCTGCAGCTATTGGATGAAGCGCAGGCAGGAGTCCGGCTGCTGAAAGCCCAGCTGGGTAACGTCAGTGCAGCGTATGGAGAAATCCAGATCCGGCTGGACATCTGTGCAGCGCGAGCAGCTGTGAAAGATTGCTGTAGTAAGTACTAGCTGCAGTGCTGGCTGGTGCCATTTCTGCTGGTGCAGAGAATGAACGGAGGATTTCAGGCTCCCAGGCTGACAACACAGCAACTTTCTCCAGCCCCAAGTTTTCTTCCATTGAAAATCACTAGTGGCTGCATCTGTGCCCACACCGTGGTGATCAGTGTGGAGTTAAATTACACCCTAGGCCTCGTTAGCCTAATGGGAGCACCCAGCTGTCAGCTCTTCTTAGATGCTCCAAACCCGTCAGGTCACAGGCAAGTGCTCCTGGCATTTCAGCATAT
This sequence comes from Gopherus evgoodei, assembly GCF_007399415.2. Taxonomy (NCBI): domain Eukaryota; kingdom Metazoa; phylum Chordata; order Testudines; family Testudinidae; genus Gopherus; species Gopherus evgoodei. The sequence goes on from NC_044326.1 coordinate 1,277,494, forward strand.
GGGGCATTACTTTCAGAACCATCCCTGAGCCAGAGTCCCTGGCAGGGTGTTGGGGGAGGTGCCAAATTGCAAAAGACCAGAGACCTTCACCACTTATGATCAATGAAAATTGTTGGTGCAGAACCAGGGGATGTTCCACCTTGGGCAGCTACATCCCCCTCCTGAACTCCCCCTGCCAGCTCAGCTGAACTGTGACTCTCCCCTTTCCCATTACAGCCATGCTGCTCTGCACTGGGACCAGTGCCCATGCTCCAGCCCAAATGCAGCTGCATTTCAGTGCTGGGGAAGTGACCTCGTGGTGTCTGCTTTCTGCAGCGCTCTTTGGGATCCATCATGTGCCCATAAAATGATGCTGGAGAATCAAAAGTTCCCTGGGCTGGGGGCAGCTGAAGGGCAGGGGAAATGCAGCACTAGAAACCCTGAGCTCCCTGCGTGTGTCCCTGTGACTTTATCCCAGGCTTCTCACCTCAGTCTCTGCTCCTAGGTGACGTGCTGACAAAGCTCTCCAGGGGCTGGAGGTTTTACGGTGGGAACCTCTATTACTTTTCAAAAGGAAAGAAGTCGTGGGATGCATCCGAACGGTTCTGTGTGTCTCAGGACTCGCACCTGACCTCTGTCTCCTCCCAGGCAGAACAGGTGAGCGCAGGAACCTCCTAGGGGCTTGGATAATGGGTCAATGCCTTGCTTCACACCAGAAGGAGGTAGAAGGTGGCAGCTGAGGTTGCAAACTATCGGAGAAAATGCCAAGCCTTGGTATCTGACTCGGGGGATTCACCCATCAGTTTAAAAGCAGAGATGCAGCAGAGGAACAGTGCTAGATCGGGACTTCCCAGAGTATGGGGTGCTGGGGGAGGGGGATTTGGGGTCAGGCTCATTTCTGATATTCCCTACTTCCAATGTAGCATTTCCTGCAAACCCAATGACCTTTCCCAGTGAGGACCCCTTTGATCCCTCTCTCCAGGCCTGAGCTCCTGTTGGACAATCTAGAAGCCTGTATCTGGATGGCCTGTGTGCAAGGGGCCATGCACCTCTTCGATAATCCTCTCTCCCTACATGCCCACTGTAGCCCTCACCCCAGGCCTCTGCGGCACTTTCTGAGGAGGAAAATCCCATCCTCCGGCAGGGCCGACTTTGCACCCTGTTCTGTGCTCCGAGCTTTGCCTCCTGCAAGGGCAGAGCGCTGGTGTGAATTCTGAGGTGCCCGTCGGTACCTGCAGCAGCCCAGCTCTAAGGGGGCCGTGGGGGGAGTGTTCTGAGACAGGTCGCTGCTGCTAGTCCCAGGCAGATACAGATGCAGACACACACACAGGGCTGCTCCAGGGCTCCCTTGGGGTCTCCCAGCTAGTCACTGTCAGCGTTGGGGGCAGGACACTGTGTCTCCCTCAGCCCAGTGCCCTGATCACACCGCCAGACGCCCTTTCCTCTCCCCCAAAATCTGTCCTGCCCAGGCAGCTGCTGCTGCATCCTGCAGCCTCTCTTGGGTGACCTGGACATGCTGCAAACTGTGTTGTGCAGGAGTTTCTCTCCAGCAAGACCCAGGGAGAAGATCACTGGATTGGACTCACCGACCGGGAGACAGAAGGCAGCTGGCGCTGGGTGGATGGCACAGAATACAGAGCAGACGCAAGCAGGGGGTGAGTGAAGCTTGAGAGAAGTGAGTATTTATTACATGTTTGGTCACAAGCTCTTTCGGGCAGCGTCTGTACGGCCCCTTGTGTCTATGCAGCACCCGGCACAGTGGGCCCAATCCTGAGGGAGGCCCCTGGGTGCTGCCACGACAGCAGTGAATCCTCTCAGGAATTTCTGCTAATGCCCCTTTGCTCAGAGCAGGAGCCTAAACACGGAGTGTGTGTTCAGTGCCCACTGAGACACAGGGCCAGAGCCTTCCCTGGGGTAACTCGGCATTGACTTGAATGAACCACAGGGATTTACACCAGCTGAGGATCTGGCCCCAAGTCAGCTCAGTACAGCCAGGGGAGTCTGGAGTGAGCGGCAGGTTCCCGCTCTCCTTGGGACTGCCCTGCGCTCTCCCCTCTGTCGGGCTGGGCAAGGGGAGGCTGTGGGGCCGGGGGCATGGTCGGAGCCAGCTGCAGTTGGTGCAGTGACCTCAGTGGGCTGTGGGCGAGGCCCGTAAGCAGGGCCAGGGAGAAGTTAATGACTGACCCCCGCTGCCCTCTCTTCCCGTTCCTGCGTTCCCATCTCGGGGGTGCCTGGGACGTGCTGTGCCACCTGCTCTGGTTCTGGGCACTGAGATCCGAGTTGCTGCTGCTCAGCATTTGGAGCCACACACTGACCTTGGCTCTTTGCTGGCCTGTCAGGCGCAGGGCAGTTGCTATCCCCGGCCATCAGAAGCCCTTCGTTACCATGGCCACAAGAGCTGTGGAGAACTCTGAGGGGTGACCGGGGGGTGCATCGCTTCACCACGTCACTGCTGGGTGTCTTGGTCCCCTGCCAACAACAGAGTCCACAGAGCAGAACTGAGCTCAGGAACTGGCTGTGGTTCTCCTCTGAGACATTAACACTCTGATCCGTAGGTTCTGGGAGGAGAATCAGCCAGACAACTGGCATCAGGAGACAGGAGGCAGAGAAGACTGTGTTGAGATCCGCACAAGGAAGCTGAATATGTGGAATGATGCCAACTGCACTCTGCCTTCTAGGTGGATTTGTAAGCAGGCCCATAGACAGGCTGGGCTGTGACATGCAGGTCCCAGCACCTCAGAAAGCGCTTTAATTTCCAAGCTATGGAGCATGTTTCCCAGCCACCTGCCGATGAGGAGCACTGTCCACTGGAGGGGGCCGCATGGGATGTGCGTCGCAGGGACACTTCGTCTTGGTGTGATATTTCTGGCCGTGGCCGTGACAGCCGCCCTTATGCTGCTCAGTGTGGCTGGCTCTGTAATTTGTATGTTTCCAGGTCTGTCACTGAATAAAGTCCTTGGATCATGGAATTATTGTTTCACAATCACCCAGTAAATAATGATTTGCTTGGCTTGAATTTCTAATTTTTGCACCTTTGGATCTGATGTTATGATGATGTCAGAACCATCTATATCTATATATTTTAAAAGTCCAGTTGTATCTGGTAAGCAAGGTATTTCTCAAAATATGTTTGGGCCACCAAGGAGATAAATTCAGGCTCAGCTGGGAGACCGGCTTCAACACTTGTTCGAATTCTCCTATCCCTGTCTCGCTGTGCCACATATCAAAATGTGTCTGTCTCTTCCACCCCAACAGGAGCAGTCCCATCCAAAACTGTCATTTCCTTGGAAGGACCCAATCGGTTGTTTTTCTGCATCTCGGGCTGCTCTTCCTTCGAAGATGTGTAATATATATTTCCAAGGGTATTTAGTACTGGGAGAAAGATGACAGCCCTGACAACTGATGTTGTCAAGACTGAATCCCCACTCTGTCACTTCGAGTGCAGAAGTGGGGGCCCCCAAGGATTTTAAAAATTAATACTGACCACTCCAGGCTTGCATTAAACTCTAAAGGTTAAAGCTTTTCCCTGGCTTGGTAAATGTTGCCACCACCCAAATGCAACCTGCTACCCTTTTAACCAGGAAAGAGCTCTCGGGAACACTTCCCTATGGGGTACCCTCAAGCCCTTTCACCCCCACCTTCTGGGGAATAGCTGAGAAAGAAACAAAGTAAATCTAGAATCATAGAAAATCAGGGTTGGAAGGGACCTCAGGAGGTATCTAGTCCCACCCCCTGCTCAAAGCAGGACCAATCCCCAACTAAATCATCCCAGACAGGGCTTTGCCAAGCTGAGCCTTAAAAATCCCTAAGGATAGAGATTCCACCACTTCCCTAGGTAACCCATTCCAGTGCTTCACCATCCTCCTGGTGAAATAGTGTTTCCTAATATCCAACCTAGACCCCCACTGCAACCTGAGACCATTGCTCCTTGTTCTGTCATCTGCCACCACTGAGAACAGTCTAGATCCATCCTCTGAAAGTAGCTATCAAATCCCCCCTCATTCTTTTTTGCAGACTAAACAATCCCAGTTCCCTCAGCCTCGCCTCATAAGTCATGTGCTCCAGCCCCCTAATCGTTTTTGTTGCCCTCCGCTGGACTTATTCTAATTTTTCCACCTCCTTCTTGTAGTGTGGGACCCCAAACTGGACACAGTACTCCAGAAGAGGCCTCACCAATGTCAAATAGAGGGGAATGATCATGTCTCTCGATCTGCTGGCAATGCCCTTACTTATACAGCCCAAAATGCTCTTGGCCTTCTTGGCAACAAGGGCACACTGTCGATTCATATCCAGCTTCTCATCCACCATAACCCCTAGGTCCTTTTCTGCAGAACTGCTGCCTAGCCATTCGGTCCCTAGTCTATAGCAGTGAATGGGATTCTTCCGTCCTAAGTGCAGGACTCTGCACTTGTCCTTGTTGAACCTCATCAGGTTTCTTTTGGCCCAGTCCTCTAATTTGTCTAGGTCCCTCTGTATCCTATCCCTACCCTCCAGCATATCTACCACTCCTCCCAGTGTAGTGTCATCTGCAAACTTGCTGAGAGTGCAGCCTATGCCATCTTCCAAATCGTTAATGAAGATATTGAACAAAACTGACCCAAAGGAAATTAGCTTTGGCTACCAGATAATCAAACAACATGCACAAACCTCTTAGGACACTAAAAATCCAATCTTATTCTTAAAAAAAGTAAATTTTATTAAAAACAAACAAAAAAAGAAAATACTTCAGGAATTTAGGCTTTTGCTTGATTTTAAAAGAGCAATTCCAAAAATTAACCCCCCAAAATAGCTTTCTTGGGGGTTCAGCTTAAAGTTACAAGCAAACAAAGGCATCTGGAGTTAGCACAAAGGAGATCTACAAGCCTTAAAAAGTCAACAGAAATAAACCTGATCGTGTCTAGCTAAACATTCTGAGTCACTTACACCTTTGGGTTGTTAAAAGTAGTTCTAGATATGATCTGATGATTTCATATCTGGTTCAAACTTTCAACACAATTCCTGCCGCCCCATCTCATCAGCCGAGAGAGCAACAGACAAAGAGAAAGTTTCTTTCCCAATTTTAAAAAGTTCTACCTTCCAATTGGCTCTTTTGGTCAGGTGCCTACTCCTTTTCTTTTACCTGTGGGCTTATTAACCCTTTACAGGAAAAGCAAACAGGGAACAGACTAAGTGGGATTTTACGGCTAACTGGCTGGGTGGGTGTCCATCAAAGGGAGCTACTCCCTCCCCACTTCATGTATCACACGCCCCCCAAATCACACACGGTGCTGGCCAGTCTAGTTCAGATCAGCTCCGCACCGGCTGAGATTTCTTTCTGGAGGTTTAGGAAACAGAGTCAATAAGATACATGCACCTCTAATTTCACTAATAATTACATGAAGAACTAAACAGTACTTTATACATTTCAAGGACTACAATGACTTAGAATACAGGGACATCTTCACCTGGCTGATTTTGGGAAACCTTTCCGGGAGAGTGCAACAGCCACTTTGTTAGAGGCTCCTGAAATATGTTGTATGTCAAAATCAAAGTCTTGGAGAGCTAAACTCCACCGAAGAAGTTTTTTGTTAGTTTCTTTGACTGTGTGAGACTACTTCATTGCAGCATGGTTGGTCCGCAGGTGGAACGGTCACCCGCAAATGTATGGGCATAGCTTCTCCAGAGCATACACGATGGCGTAACATTCTTTTTCTGAGACTGACCAGTGCCTTTTCCTCTCAGAAAATTTTTTGCTGAGAAACACAACAGGATGGAATTGTTGATTTGGTCCTTCCTGCATTAAAACTGCTCCTACACCACACTCGGATGTATCTGTGGTTACGATGAATGGTTGGTTGATGTCTGGGGCCCTCGGTACAGGGCCAGATGTAACAAGGCCGCCTTAAGTTGGTTAAAAGATTTCTGATGCTTCTCAGTCCACTGAACTGCATTTGGTTGGTTTTTCCTGGTCAGGTCTGTCAGTGGGGTGGCAATTTGGCTGTAGTGTGGTATAAATCGTTGGTAATACCTGGCCAAGTTCAAGAAATGTTGGACCTGCTTCTTTGACTTAGGGACAGACCAATTTTGGATAGCATTTACCTTAGCCTGTAGTGGGTTGATAGTACCATGATCCACCTGGTGTCCAAGGTACGTTACCCTGTTTAGGCCTATTTGACACTTTTTGGCCTTAACAGTTAATCCTGCCTCCCTTATGCACTGGAAGACACCTTGGAGGCATTCCAGGTGCTCTGCCCATGAATCTGAGACTATGGCCACATCATCGAGGTAGGCGACTGCAAATTCCCCAAATCCAGCCAGAAGGTTATCCACTAGTCTCTGGAAAGTGGCAGGTGCCTTTCGCAGTCTGAAAGGGAGCACGTTAAATTCGTACAACCCTACATGGGTGAGGAAAGCTGACCTTTCCTTGGCTGGGTCATCTAGCAGCATTTACCAGTACCCCTTAGTTAAGTCTAAGGTGAAAATGAACTGGGCACGTCCCAATTTCTCCAATAGCTCATCTGTGCATGGCATTGGAACCTTTTCTGGGCGAGTTACAGCTTTTACTTTATGGTAGTCCACACAAAAGCAGATTTCCCCATCTGGTTTGGGAACCAGAACCACTGGAGAGGCTCATGACTGTCAGAGGGGTGGATTACATCCATCTGTAACACGTCTTTAAGGTCAGGTTTGACAAAGCACTGGCTGGGATGATTTAGTTGGGGATTGGTCCTGCTTTGAGCAGGGGGTTGGATTAGATACCTCCTCAGGTCCCTTCCCACCCTGATAGTCTGTGATTCTATGTCCTTGATCGCCCTTTCTATTGCGGATGTGGTACAGCCCTGTAGACAAAGAGCAACTGCTGCAACGCTAGGTCCCAATCACTGGACCGCTCATTCATGAATTTACATATCATGGCCCCCAAAGTCCTATTAAACTTCTCCACTAGGCCATTCGTTTGATGGTGGTAAGGGGTAGCAACCAAGTGCTTCATCCCATGAGCTTCCCAAAGACATTTCAGGGTCCCTGCTGGGAAGTTAGTTCCTGAATCTGTAAAGATGTCAGAGGGACAACCTACCCTGGCAAAAATGTTTGACAATGCCTGGCTCACACTTTTAGCCCTGGTGTTGCTTAGAGTTACTGCTTCCGGCAATCAGGTGGCAAAATCCATGAAAGTCAGCATGTACTGCTTTCCTCTGGGTGTCTTCTTAGGGAAAGGACCCAAAATATTCACAGCTACACACTGAAATGGAACCTCAATGATGGGGTGTGGTTGGAGAGGGGCCTTGACCTGATCTTGGGGCTTTCCCAGCCTCTAGCACACCTCACAAGACCGGACATAGGTAGAAACGTCCTTGCCCATCCCCTCCCAGTGGAACAACTTCCCCAAATGGTCTTTGGTCCTGTTCACCCCAGCATGGCAACTAGGGTGATCATGGGCTAAGCTTAAGAGCTTTTCTCTACACTTAGTTGGAACTACCAACTGTCTCTGAGGATGCCAGAAAGGGTTTCCTTGTGTAAGAGTCCTCCTTTTATAACAAACCTGGACTGATTAGAAGAGCTGAGAGGTGGTGGTTCGCTCCGTGCTGCATCCAAGCTCCTTTGAGTCTCTGAGCCACTTCCTGCTCTGCCTGGAACATTAGTTCCTCACTGGGTTGTGGACTTGGGCTTGGTCCCACTGGAAGCGATGAAGATAATGTGGTTTCTGTCGACTGTGAACTGCCCTCCGCTGGTGCACTAGGTGGTATTTCAGGCTCCGATTAAGCCTCTTGTGCCAGTTCAGCTGCTGCAGCAGGTACAGGGTCTGTGGCGCCCTTTGGTGCTGGCTCTCCTGACTCTGGTGGGGTTGCAGGCTCGGGCTCTGGTGCTGACTGCTCCACCAGTTCCAATCCTTGGGCTGGTTCTGGCTGGTTCCCAGGAACTGGATCTCAGGGCCACCCAGAGGATTCAGGGGGCTTGAGGCAATGCAATTTCGGGGCCCCCTCCATAAAAAAAATTGCAATACTATATTCTGGTGGGGGCCCCTGCGGGGCCGGGTGCAAATTGCCCCACTTGCTCCCTCCCCATGGGCGGCCCTGGGAAAAATAAAGCTTCTGCATCTTGGCACAAACCCAGTTTTGAGAAAATGTCTTTACAAGGTATCACTGGTTCTCAGCATCAGCTAGTGCTAAAAGGCACTACAGCTCATTAAAAGGGTTGAACAAATATTTTCTGTCAAAACTTTTTCTGGATTGAAAATTAGGGGGGTTAAAAAGCAGAAAAAAGTCATGGACAATGTTCACTTGCCTTCAAAATTTGCTGTGGTTTTTTTAATTGAAAAGCTGAAATTAATCTGCCAAAACCTGAATATGGTTTGGGGTTTCAGAAATGTGTGGCCAGATATTTGCTGCTTGCTGTTTTTGATTGTTTAAAGAAACAATAAAAAAATTCTGCTTAAAAGAAATCCAAAACTTTTGAACCACCTCAGCTTGTGACCAAATGGCCAAGCCCATCCAGTCAGAGGTTTTTCCAGGTTTCTGATACTCTGCTGGCTTCCTTGATTCATATCTCTCTCCATAACGTTGGGTTCATTTAGCTTAGAACATAAGAACAGCTGTACTGGGTCAAACCAAAGGGCCATCCAGCCCAGTATCCTGTCTACCGACAATGGCCAATGCCAAGTACCCCCAGAGGGAGTAGACCTAACAGGCAATGATCAAGTGCTCTCTCTCCTGCCATCCATCTCCACCCTCTGACAAACAGAGGCTAGGGACATCATTCCTTACCCATCCTGGCTAATAGCCATTAATGGATTTAACCTCCATGCATTTATCTGTTTCCTAGAGACTGGCTCCATGGGGTCCCTCACAAACTGGAGACGGTTACTGTGGATTTGTCTTTAGTATAGACTATGTACATACTCCACAAACTGAGCATTTGAGCTTGTTCCAGAATCTGGGATGAGCCTATGTTGTGAAAACTGAAATGCTCAAATAGCACATGCACGTGAATGGACACAGGGTGCTAAAATTAAATTAACCCAGGGGGTCTCAAACTGGGGGTCAGGCCCCCTCAGGGGGTCACGAGGTTATTACTGGGGGTTGCGAGCTGCCAGCCTCCACCTCAAACCCCACTTTTCCTCCAGCATTTATAATAGTGTTAAATATATAAAAAAGTGTTTTCAATTTATAAGGGGGGGTCGCACTCAGAGGTTTGCTATGTGAAAGGGGTCACCAGTATAAAAGTTTGAGAACCACTGAATTAACCCCTCTGGAGCCTCAGGGAATGCAGGGGAGGGGGGTCTCCCTTGGTAGGGTTGGGAAGGATATTGCTCTTCTCATGTGATCCCTCCCCCAGTGGCTAATTTTAAATGAAGCTGCCCTCCCCTGACATGAATCTCCCTATGGCACTGAAATTAAATACAGACTATAACTTGGCATTTGAGAAGTGAAAGGGATGGTAGCCCTAATGGAAAAGCTAACAGCTTGGCTCTTCTGCAAGCCTCAAACTGCTGAATGAGCTTTCGGGTGGGGAAGGCTGTGCCTCCCAAACAGTCTGGCCCTGCCCCCTATCCAACCCCCACCCACTTCCTGCCCCCCGACTGCCCCCCTCAGAATCCCCAACCCATCCTGCTCCTTGTCCCCTCACTGTCCCCCAAAGACCCTTCCCCAACCACCACCCCAGGACCCCACCCCTGCTCCCTGTCCCGACTGCCCCGACCCCTATTCACGCCCCCCACTGAGTCCTGACAGACGCCAAGAATGCCCACAATCCAACCCCCATTCCCTGTCTCTTGACCGCCCCCCCCAACCTCTGCCCCCTCCCTGTGCCCTGACTGTCCCTGGGACTTCCAGCCCCTTAGCCAACCCCCCCGGTGTTGGCCCCTTACCCCAGCTCCCCCTCTCCTGGAGCCTCAGCACATCCAGGAGCGTCCCTGGACAGCTGCAGCGTGGCTCCCGCGGGGCTCGCAGCTCCGCCCCGCTCAGAGCCGTGTGATAAGGGGGCGAGGCTGTGAGCTCCAGGCTGAGCGGAGGGAGCTCACACCCCACTGGAGCTCGCAGCCCGGCCCCCTTACCACGCGGCTCTGAGTGGGGCGGAGCTCAGGGGCCCCACCGGAGCCAAGCTGCACTGCTGTCCAGGGACGCTCCTGGATGCACTGAGGCTCCGGGAGAGGGGCGGAGACGGGGTCGAGTGGGGCTGGGGAAGGAGCCTCAGCCATTCTCGTGGGGACTCCTGCGGAGCCTGGGGCCTGGGGCAAATTGCCTTACTCCCCCCCACCCCGGGCGGCCCTGCTGGATCTACAACTGTTGCCATAGGTTTGGGGTCTGGTTCCACCACCTCTGGCTGGGTTCCTGTAGGAGCTCAGGAATGGAGTTAGGTGTGGAGACCTGTTTAGCCTGGCTCTGGGTTAACATTCCCACCCTTTTTGTTAGCCTCACATGGTGGGCTAAGTCTTCTCCCAGCAATATGGGGATGGGATAATTGTCATAGACTGCAAAGGGCCATATTCCTGACCAGCCCTTGTACTGGACAGCCAATCTAGCTATAGGCAAGTTAAAAGAGTTGGCCTTAAAGGGTTGCACCGTCGCTTGGGCCTCTGGGTTGATGAATTTGAGGTCCACCAGGGATTGGTGGATAGCTGACACCTGTGCACCAATGTCTCTCCATGCAGTAATCTTCCTCCCTCCCACACTCACAGTTTCCCTTCGCTCTCGGGGTATTTGTGAGTAGGGCCGGCGCTTCCATTTAGGCGATCTAGGTGGTCGCCTAGGGCACCAGGATTTGGGGAGGTGGCATTTTGCCACCCTCGGTGGCAATTCGGTGGCAGGGGGTCCTTCCGGGAGAGTGGAAAGACCCCCCTGCCGCAGAATTGCCGCCGACCAGGAGCGTGGAAGGACCCCCACCTAGGGTGCCAAAAACCCTGGCGCCGCTCCTGTTTGCGAGACATCTGGGCCTGAAGGCTCTCGGTGGGACCCCAGAGTGATATGTTGCAGTCGGCTGATGCTCTTGGGGCAGCTGGCCTCCCCATGCCCCAGCTCATTACATTCAAAGCATCGCCCAGCTGAGTGTGGGCTGTGGGGAGGTGGGTGGTTGGAGAGTGGAGTGGTGGGATGAGAGGGCATCTGGGGTCTCCCTGGCTGTGTGGAGGGCTCCTTCTTGCGAGGTGGGGCCTTGGGCTGATCTCGATGTTGGGGTGTCGTCACAGGTTGCCCCTTTTATTATCGTCACCAACTGCTACTAGCTTTCTTCTTCTCCGCCACCTCCACTCATTTGATTCTATCTCCCTAGCCTCAATTTCAGTTTTGGGTTTCCCATCTAGTCCCTGGAAAAATCATGGAGCAGGTCCTCAAGGAATCAATTCTGAAGCACTTAGAGGAGAGGAAAGTGATCGGGAACAGTCAGCATGGATTCACAGAGGGCAAGTCATGCCTGACTAATCTAATTGCCTTCTATGAGGAGATAACTGGCTCTGTGGATGAGGGGAAAGCAGGACGTGTTATTCCTGGTGTAGTGGGGCGGACTGCCCCACTCCCTGGGAGGATGGGCTGGGGAGGCCAGGGAGCCTGTGCAGCCCGGGAGCCAATCAGAAAAGGGCTTATGGGGAGCCAGTCAGGGCCCAGATTGGAGGGAACCAATCAGGGCCAGGCTCACCCATATATAAAGGCTGCCCAGAGCAGGAGCAGTCAGTCTGTCCCTGGCCTTTGAGAGGGGAAGGTCAGTCTCCAAGGGGGAGACTAGCACCGTGGACAGCGCAGTGCTGGGCAGGCTCAGGGGGCTAGAAGGCTCTAGCCCATAGCCGCCAGGCTGCAGGCCCTGATGGGAAGGGCCTAGCAGGTGCAAGGGGCCGTAGGGGAAGCGGCCCAGGGAAACAGACAGAGGAGAGGAAAGAAAGAGGACAGCGAGGCTGAGGCCAGAGGGTCCCTGGGCCGGGACCCAGAGTAGAGGGCAGGCCTGGGTCCCCCCCTTCCTCCTTGCAGTACACCCAGCCATTGGCCGTAGGGAGTGGCCATTATAGACTACGCCCGATCCCTGACAAGAGTGATTAGACTTTGGGGTGTGTGGTTGCACATGGTGGCTGGAGTGGAGGACTGCTGATCACCGATCCCCAGAAGGGAGTCCAGATGGACTAAGGGACACTGCCGGAGGGCAGTGGCACTCAAAGAGGACTCCGCCGAGCAGGGAGCAACACGGGTCCAGTGACAGCAGCGGAGAGCAGAAGGCAGAACAACGGACGGGACACCACCAGGAGGGGGCGCTCCACTGGAATCGAGCTAATTCCTGGAGTCACCAGCAGAAGGCGCCAGCTGGTGAGTCCCAACCCATTTACACTGGACCTCAGCAAAGCTTTTGATACGGTCTCCCACAGTATTCTTGCCAGCAAGTTAAAGAAGTATGGGCTGGATGAATGCACTATAAGGTGGATAGAAAGCTGGCTAGATTGTCGGGCTCAACAGGTAGTGATCAATGGCTCCATGTCTAGTTGGCACCTGGTATCAAGCGGAGTGCCCCAAGGGTCGGTCCTGGGGCTGGTTTTGTTCAATATCTTCATTCATGATCTGGAGGATGGGGTGGACTGCACTCTCAGCAAGTTTGCAGATGACACTGCACGGGGAGGAGTGGTAGATATGCTGGAGGGTAGGGATAGGATACAGAGGGACCTAGACAAATTAGAGGATTGGGCCAAAAGAAACCTGATGAGGTTCAAGAAGGACAAGTGCAGAGTCCTGCACTTAGGATGGAAGAATCCCATGCACTGCTACAGACTAGGGACTGAGTGACTAGGCAGCAGTTCTGCAGAAAAGGGACCTAGGGGTTACAGTGGATGAAAAGCTGGATATGAGTCAGCACTGTGCCCTTGTTGCCAAGAAGGCCAACAGCATATTGGGCTGTATTAGTAGGAGCATTGCCAGCAGATCGAGGAAAGTGATTATTCCTCTATATTTGGCACTGGTGAGGCCCCACCTAGAGTATTGTGTGCAGTTTTGGTCTCCCCACGACAGAAGGGATGTGGACAAATTGGAGAGAGTCCAGCAAAGGGCAATGAAAATGATTAGGGGTCTGGAGCACATGACTTATGAGGAGAGGCTGAGGGAACTGGGGTTATTTAGTCTGCAGAAGAGAAGAGTGAGGGGGATTTGATAGCTGCTTTCAACTACCTGAAGGGGTAGGTTCCAAAAAGGATGGATCTAGACTGTTCTCAGTGGTGGCAGGTGACAGAACAAGGAGCAATGGTCTCAAATTGCAGTGGGGGAGGTTTAGGTTGGATATTAGGAAACACTATTTCACTAGGAGGGTGGTGAAGCACTGGAATGGGTTCCCTAAGGAGGTGGTGGAATTTCCTTCCTTAGAGGTTTTTGAGGCTCGGCTTGACAAAGCCCTGGCTGGGATGATTTAGCTGATGTTGATTCATATGACAGGACCAACTCACCTGGTTTCAGTGATAGCAACCACATCAAGTTTCTGCTCATAAACTAGCAATTCCAATTCCTCTTGTTTGTTACTCCCTGGCTATTCCCTATCACCTTACCACCTTCCAAGTGTTTGCAGATGATTTCTTTAATTACCTGCTCCATTATCTTCCCTGGCACAAAAGTTAAACTAACTGGTCTGTAGTTTCCTGGGTTTTTTATTTCCCTTTTTATAGATGGGCACTATATTTGCCCCCTTCCAGTCTTCTGGAATCTCCCCCGTCTCCCATGATTTCCCCTCTATTAACTCCTTGAGTATTCTAGGATGCATTTCATCAGGCCCTGGTGACTTGCAGGCATCTAACTTTTCTAAGTGATTTTTTACTTGCTCTTTTTTTATTTTCTCTTCTAAAACTACCCTCTTCCCGTAAGCATTCATTATACTAGACATTCCTTCAGACTTCTCAGTGAAGACCGAAACAAAGAAGTCATTAAGCATCTCTGCCATTTCCAAGTCTCCCGTTACTGTTTCCCGCTCCTCACTGAGCAGTGGGCCTTCCCTGTCCTTGGTCTTCCTCTTGCTTCTAATGTATTGATAAAAAGTCTTCTTGTTTCCTTTTATTCCCATAGCTAGTTTGAGCTCATTTTGTGCTTTTGCCTTTCTAATCTTGCCTCTGCATTCCTGTGTTATTTGTCTATATTCGTCCTTTGTGATCTGACCTAGTTTCCATTTTTTATATGACGCCTTTTTATTTTGTAGGTCACGCAAGATCTCGTGGTTAAGCCAAGGTGGTCTTTTGCCACATTTTCTATCTTTCCTAACCATCGGAATAGCTTGCTTTTGGGCCCTTAATTGCGTCCCTTTGAAAAACTGCCAACTCTCCTCAGTTGTTTTTCCCCTCGGTCTTGATTCCCATGGGACCTTGCCTATCAGCTCTCTGAGCTTACCAAAATCCGCCTTCCTGAAATCCATTGTCTCTATTCTGCTGTACTCCCTTCTACCCTTCCTTAGAATTGCAAACTCTATGATTTCATGATCGCTTTCACCCAAGCTTCCTTCTACTTTCAAATTCTCAAGTTCCTCCCTATTGGTTAAAATCAAGTCTAAAACAACTTCCCCCCTAGTAGCTTTTCAACTTTCTGAAATAAAAAGTTGTCTGCAATGCAGTCCAGGAACCTATTGGATAGTCTCTGCCCCGCGGTGTTATTTTCCAAACATATATCTGGATAGTTGAAGTCCCCCATCATTACCAAATCTTGGGCTTTGGATGATTTTGTTAGTTGTTTGAAAAAAGCCTCATCCACCTCTTCCACCTGATTAGGTGGCCTGTAGTAGACTCCCAGCACGACATCACCCATTACCCCTTTTAGCCTAACCCAGAGACTCTCAACACTTCCATCTCCTATGTCCATCTCCACCTCAGTCCAAGTGTGTACATTTTTAATATATAAGGCAACACCTCCTCCCTTTTTCCCCTGTCTGTCCTTCCTGAGCAAACTATACCCATCCACACCAACATTCCAGTCGTGTGTATTATCCCACCAAGTTTCAGTAATGCCAACAATGTCATAGTTGTATTTATTTATTAGCACTTCCAGTTCTTCCTGCTTATTACCCATACTCTTGCATTTGTATATAGGCATCTAAGATACTGGTTTGATCTTGCCTCCCAGCTTTGCCCTGACCCTCCTTTCTCTCTGCCATTATAGCCCGTGCTCCCTCCTGTTTCCAACCCATCTCCCAGGTCTTGTTCCCCACTTACCTGTGGGGTTTGCTCACCTGTCCCCGTCAAACCTAGTTTAAAGCCCTCCTTACTAGGTTAGCCAGTCTGTGTGCAAATAAGGCCTTTCCCCTCTTCGACAGGTGAACGCCATGTGTTCCTAGCAGTCCTTCCTCAAATAGCATCCCATGGTCGAGGAAGCCAAAGCCCTCCTGGCGACACCATCTTCGCAGCCAGGCATTCACCTCCACGATGCATCTGTCTCTGCCCGATCCCCTACCTTCAACAGGAAGAATTGAAGAGAATACCACCTGCGTTCCAAACTCCTTAACCCGTACTCCCAGAGCCCTGTAGTCACTCTTGATCTGCTCAGTGTCACACCTCGCAGTATCATTTGTGCCCACATGGATGAGTAGCATGGGGTAGTAGTCAGAAGGCCGGATAATCCTCAACAAAGCCTCTGTAACATCTCGGATACGGGCCCCTGGCAGGCAGCATACCTCCCGGGATGAACGGTCAGGGCGATAGATGGGTGTCTCCGTCCCCCTCAGCAGAAAGTCTCCAACCACCACTACCCTACGTTTCTTATCAGTGGTGGCAGCAGACCTCCCAGCCTTAGGGGTACGAGGCTTCCCCTCCTTAACTGTTGGGGGTGATTCCTTCTCTCCTGTATCAAGAAGAGCATAACGGTTATCTATTATCACAGCAGGAGGGTTCGCAGCAGCGGTGGAGCACTGCCTGCTGCCAGAAGTAACCAGCTGCCAGTGTCCACCCTGAGCCTCCTCCTCCACTGGTGTGTCAGATACACCCTGAGGCATCTCCTCCTTCACTGGAGTGTCAGTAGTCCTGTCAACTGGGACAGCACCGTCAGCTGTCTCCACATGGATACTGTCCAGGAATTGCTCATGGATACGGATATTCCTCAGCCTAGCCACCTCCTCCTGTAACTCTCCCACCTGCTGCCTGAGAGATTCCACCAGTAGGCACCTTTCACATTGGATGCCACCCCCAGCCTGGATATCAGTAAGTGGAAATTGCAAATTACAGTCTTTGCAAGCCCACACCAGAATCTGGGTAAAAGCATCCATGCTTTGGTGCTCTGTCTGGCTACAGGCGCAGGTGGAGGAGACAGAAGCAGTGCTGCCACAGGTGTTGCGGGTCCTCCTCACCATCGTAAAACTCCCTCTGTCAAACTCTCTCAAATTCCCGTCTGCAACTCCCTGTCCGCTCTGCTCTGCTTTAAACAGAAAGGTTTTGGATGTGGCTTAGTTTATAGGTTCAGGGGACCAATGGGTCACAGATGAGACCGACAAGGGAGCCCCACTCACTTCCTACTCCCCTTCCAAACTCCCTTGCAAAACTCCCTGTTAGCAGCTCCTGTTAGCTAAATCTGGAAAGGAAAAGTCAATTTCTGCTTCCATGGCTGTCATAAACAGATGGTTAAGGGTTAATGTCTCTTTTACCTGTAAAGGATTAAGAAGCTCAGTGAACCTGGCTGACACCTGACCAGAGGACCAATGGGGGGACAAGATACTTTCAAATCTTGGTGGGGGGAAGTCTTTGTTTGTGCTGTTTTTTTGTTCGTTGTTTGCTCTTGGGGCTAAGAGGGGCCAGACGTGCAACCAGGTTCTCCACTCTTTCTGAAACAGTCTCTCATGTTCAAAACAGTAAGTACTAGCTAGAAAAGGTGGATTAGGCTTATGTTTGTTTTCTTAACTTACTAGTGTGTATTTTGCTGGAAGGAGTTTTACCTCTGTTTGCTGTAACTTGTATCTTAGGCTACGGGGGAGGGAATCCCTCTAGTCTATATAAGCTGAAGACCCTGTAAACATTTTCCATCTGGATTTTACAGAGATAATTTTTACTTTTTTCTTTCTTTAATTAAAAGCTTTCTTTTTTAAGAACCTGATTGATTTTTTCCCCCTTGTTTAAGACCCGAGGGAATTGGGTCTGAACTCACCAGGGATTGGTGGGGGGAAGGGTGGGGGGAAGGTTAATTCCTCTCTGTTTAAGGATCCAAGGAGTTTGAATCAGTGTATATCTCAGGGTAACCCTGGGAGGGGAATGTCTGGGAGGGAGAAAGGAGGGGGAATGGTTTATTTCTCTTCGTTTTAAGACCCAGGGGTTTGGGTCTTGAGTTCCCCAGGGAGGATTTTGGGGGAACAGGAAGTGTGCCAAAACACTATATTTTTGGCTGGTGGTGGTGCTATCAGATCTAAGCTAGGAATTAAGCTTAGAAGGGTACATGCAGGTCCCCACTTTTTGGACACTAAAGTTCAAAGTGGGGAAAATACCTTGACAATGGCTCAGAAGTGGAAATCCTCCTATGTGCCTGGTACTGTATCTAAAGCTGCCCAGGTCCAGAGCCTCCCCTCCCTTACTTTTCATTTTAACTTCTGGTGGGATCCAGGTACCTCCCTTGCTAGGCTTCAGATAGAGAGGTGCACTGTCCATATAGTCCACTCAATTCCTTCTTTGGGGGCTGCCAGGCGAGGTCACACCAGTATCCCTAATCCAGTCTTCTGAAGGGGATATCTGGGCCAAAGCCTTCTACTCCTTGGGCACACTTGTTCCCCATTCACAGTACCACCACGCTCTAGCAGCCAGCTCTCCATCCACAGCAAGCTGCAGCTCTTGGGAATCTCCATATCAATTTCCCAGTTCCCTGGGCCTGTCCCCCTTGCTCCCACGTTCCTGGCAGGTCAGCTTTGTGCTCTCCAACCACTGACAGGATCCATCTCAGCATGTCGCTCTTGGGCTGTGTTTACAGCGATCCTTTTAGGGACCTCTCCCGCCACCGGTGCAGCACCACTGAAGAGGGCAATGGGGAGATCACCAGGGCAAACCCGCCCGTCACTGTCACCTGCGTCGTCTCACCCTGCTCAGAGCTCTTCCCCTGGCTGGCACCATGGAGCTATAGCAGTGCTCAAGCAACAATGGCCAACTCCCCCCAGTGCTCCATGTAAGCCAAGGCCTGTGAGCCACGCTGAGCAGGAGCTGGTCACTTGACAGCGATGTTATTGAACCCTGCATGGGTCTGGTAAAACATTCCCTGCACTTACTCACCTGAGTAGTCCCGTTAACCTCGACAGGACTGTGCCAGTGAGTAAGAGCTGCAGGATTAAACCAGGCACAGGCCCAGATCTCTGGAGGCACGAGCCCTTCCGTCAGCTTTAAACCAGTTCTTTGAGAGGTTCAGTCATGGCTTTGAAATCCAGTCCCAAAGTGGGAGGGTCCAAGTTGTGTGCTCTGCATCTCCTCTGGCTAGGACCCGCTGTGAACCGGTCACTCAGAGCTAGGAAGAAATGATCCCCACAGACGCTGACCCATTGAGTACAATGGGCTGAAGAGGCCTGTCAGCCAGGGAGCTGTCATTTTTATGAGACATGCTGCTTTATACCATTTTAAAGTGGCCCAAATCCTCCCACTGAAGCAAAGCTGCTGCACCAATTTACAGCAGGTGAAGAGCCGGTGCCTCTGCCTTCTCTGTCCTGACGACACACCTGTCCCTAGAGGGGGAGAGCGACAGTGGGACAAGATGATGATGATCAATGCACGGCTCAGGAAGTGGGGCTATTAGGATCTCTGGGCTGTAGGATCACTGGGAGGCATTCACGGACAGAGGTCTGTTCTCATGGGACGGACTCCGGCTGGGTAGGGAGGGAAATAGATTCTGGGATGGAGGGTGGCATAACTGATTAAAAGAGCTTTAAAGATGGAATTCAGGGGAGATGGGAGATGCTCACGTAATCTCCAGCCCTGATTTTAACATTTAGTGGGAGAAAAATCAAGTAAGAGCAGAAACAGGAATGGAGAAAGGAACAGCAGACGGTAGGAGAATGAACCACAAGAGGAAAGATAGTGTCCATAGGTAGGCAATGCTGGCAGTAGAGTGACTGTACCTAATCAGGTGAGGAATCTGGGTGAAGTCGAGCAGAAACAATTAAGATGCCTGTACACAAGGCAAGGAGCCTAGAAACAAAATGGAGGAACTAGATCTACTGGTGCAGGAAGTGAAACCAGATGTTACAGGGATGACAGAAACATGGTGGAGTAGTAACCATGACTGGAGTACAGGTATTGAAGGATAAGTGCTGTTCAGGAAAGACAGAAATAAAAGGAAAGGAGATGCAGTCGGTAGGGCCCACACTTTCCTGGCTGTGAGAGCTGACAGATTTCTTTACCAAATAGTCACCAAACTAAGAAGAGGTGATGCCATTTTCGACTGAGTGTTGGTGAGTAGGGAGCACCACCAGAAAATAACTGGTTGTAGGGGACAATTTTGGTTCGCGTGATCATGAGCTAAATCAGTTTCAACTAAATGGAAGGATAAACAAAACTAGGTCTGCAACTAGGGGCCTAGATTTCAAAAGGGGAAACTTTAAAATATTAAGGCAATTAACGAAGGGAATGGACTGGACTGAAGAACTCAAGGATCTGAAAGTGGGGGAGGCTTGGAATTACTTTCAGTCCAAGTTGCAGAAGCTCTCTGAAGCCTGCATCCCAAGCAAGGGGGAAAACTTCCTGGGGAAGGGTTGTGAACAAGCATCTCACACAGGTGATTAAGAGAAAGCAGAAATCCTACAAGGAATAGAAGATGGGATGGATCAGAAAGAAAAGCCACACCTTGTAGGTCAGAAAATGCAGGGATAACATGAACTGTCAATAGTCAACCACAATCGGACCTTGCAAAGGAAATTAAAACCAACAGTAAACAATTCTATAGCCATATAAACACAAAGGAAATAAGGAAGGAAGGAGTGAGGCTGCCAAACACGGAGGATGAGGTGGAGAATAAAGATAATCTAGGCATGGCCCAACACCTAAACGAATACTGTGTGTCAGATTTTAAAAAGAGAAATGAGTTTTGGGGTAGTGGCAGCCTGGCTAATGGAAATGGGGATATGGAAGTAGAAATGACCACCTTTGAGGTGGAAATCAAAGTCGAACAGCTTAAGGGGACCTAATTGTGGAGTCTAAATAATCCCCATCCACGACTATTCCAGGAACTTGCAACTACAAGCCCAATAGCAAGGATTTTTAACGAATCCATAAATGCAGCGGTTGTGCCCTGTGACTGGAGAATTGCTAACATCCTACCTAATTTTAAGAAAGGGAAAAAGTGACCCAGGAAACTACAGGCCTGTTAGTCTGACCTCAGTTGGATACATGGTTTTAGAACACATTTGGAAAGAGAAAGTAATTAGGGACAGAGGTAAACAGTAATTGGGATAAAATACAACACAGTTTTACAAAAGGTAGATGGTGCCAAACCAACCTGATCTCTTTCTTTGAGACGATAAGTGATTTTTTAGACAAAGGAAATGCAGTAGATCTCATCTATCTGGATTTCAGTGGCATTTAATACATTTTCACATGAGGAATTATTAGTCAAATTGGAGGAGATGGAGATTAATGTTGTTGTTAGTCCCTAAGTGCATGACTTTGCATTTGGACTATTGAATTTCATCCCAGCGAGCTCTGCAATGGGCAGATAAAGGGGCAGAACGTTTTGCCACATTGTTTCTGGGGATCTTGGTCCCCTGCTCACAACAGAATCTGCGCAGCAGAATCGAACTCAGAAAGTGGCTTTGATTCTCCACTGAGACAATAACATTCTTTTATCTGGGAAATATCGTCACCCGACTCAAAATCCTCAAGGAAGAAGAATTTCCAAGGGATGCAGAAGACTCACTCTGCTGTCAAGACACAGTCATGCTGGCTATGGAACCAGGCTATTCCTTTGAAAAGCAAGGGCCAGTTTCTGTTCTCACACCAGTCTCATTCTATTGTCTTGAGTTACTCCTGTGTATGAGAGACCAGAATCAGACCCCGAGAGTATAAATCCAGCTCAGGATTCTTTTCCCCATCTAATTGCAGCCTGGCCTGAGCGTTGCAGCCTTAAGAAGTGTGTCATGACATTGTCCCCTCCAAAAATCATGGGGAAGCTTTTAATGGCCTTCTGACAATTGGGGCAGGTTCTGGGCAGGTTGGGCATAGCTGAGAGGAGGGTCAGCCCAATTTAGAATATTTTTTTTCCTGTCAAAGGTGTCTGAAATGGGCAATTCTTTGTTTATTGGGCAGTTTTTGGTACCTGTGCTGTCTACTTCACTTGATGTTCTGTTTTACTTTCATATGGACATAATAGCAAAAATATGTGAGTATTTTAAAGAACTCCAACCCCCTGCCTGTCATCTCAGAGCTTAGTTAATGCTGAAATGGAGAAGCAATTAACCATTGGAACAACTTACTGAGCAATGTGGTGGATTGTCCATCTCTCAACATCTTTAAATCAAGATTGAATGGCTTTTTAGAATTAATGCTGTAGCTCAACCACAAGCTATGGGCTTGATGCATAGGTAACTGAGTGACAATCTCTCGCGGGTGTTATACAGGAGGACAGACCAGATTATCACAATGGTCCCTTCTAGCCCTGGAATCTACGTAACACGCATTACTAATAGCAGGGCAACTCACCCAGGGCCAGGCTGCCTTGGGCAAGTGGTAGCTGCCTAGAGCATTTCACATCTAGGTCAACAATTTAAATCTACTCCAGCTGGTAATGGCTGAAGGTTGTTGCCAGCTGATTGCTGTTCATCATCTTCTGTGGAGAGAATCCTGTGGTCCCGGTAGAGAGGTGCCCCCAAACCACCACCATTATTGGTAGCTTATTGGTTAAGAACTGAGTGGGTCTCAGAGATGGAGCAACCCCATCTCCAGTGAGGAGGGAGGGTGTTGGTAAAGGTCCGTCGGCAGAGCTACTTGCTGTAGACATCAGTCCTCAGGGCTGTCATCTTTCTCCTGTAATAAATGCCCTTGGAAATAAATATTACACAGCTTTGAAGGAAGAGCACCCTGAGATGCAGAAAAACAACCGATTGGGTCCTTCCAAGGAAGTGACAGTTTTGAGAGGGACTGCTCTTGTTGGGGTGGAAGGGACAGACATGTTTTGATACGTGGCACAGGGATAGGAGAATTCGAACAGCTTTTGAAGCCGGTCTCCCAGCTGAGCCTGAATTTATCTCCTCGGTGGCTGAAACATATTTTGTAACATACCTTGCTTACCACATACAACTGGATGTGTTAAGTGTATATGTAGATGGTTCTGACATCATCATAACATCTGATCAAAAGGTGCAAAAATTAGAAATTCAAGTCAAGCAAATAATTATTTATTGGGTGATTATGAAACAATAACTCCATGATTGTAGAACTGATTAATGAAATTTGTTTTTTAATCGTTCACTTTATTAATGTAACTTCATAAGTAAATTTTTATGAATGAAACAACATTCTTTCATAAAACCGGTTACCCCAAGAACTGGCTAATTGACAATGAAGATGCTTGTTAAGAGCCAGAGCTGTTCAGTTGTTGGGATAGATATACATATTACATTATATACTAATGTTAGATGTGTAGAAAGCGTGAATAGAAAGGAGTAGTTAAATGATTGGATGTGTGCCTGCCTTTTTAGCCTTGCTGTAAATTGTTAGAGTAATTTCTGTAACTAACTCAAGGACAGAAACACTAATTATCTGAGGCCTAGAGAAACAAGACAGAAAGTTTGTACCAGAGGGTAATAAGGACTTTGTGTCATAACTTTCCTACTCAGATCTGAACCTTAGAGTTCAGAACATGAGAAGCTAGCATGAAACCTCCAAACTTAATTACCAGCTTGGATCTGATATCACTGCCACCAGCCAGAATTCCAGTGTCTGGCTCACTCTGGTCTACCCAAAACCTTCCTTGGGGAATCCCCAAGACTCAGATGCCCTGAGTCTCACCACAAAGGGAAATAACCCACTTCCCTTCTCCCTCTTCCCCTCCAGGTATTCCCTCTCTGGGTTCCTGGAGAGATATACAGATTCAAGCTCCGTGAATCTAAACAAAGGGATTCCACCCTCTTTACCTCCTCCCAGATTTCCCCACCCTGGGTACTCTAGGAGATTTCCTGCTTCAAGTCCTTGAAACACAAGTACCAAGAGATCAAATCTCTCTCCCCCCTCACCCAGAGGGTATGCAAAGTCAGGCTTAGTAAATCTAACACAAAGAGATTTTCCCCCTCCCTTTGTTTCTTAGCCTTAACCAGTGAAAAACACTCAAACAAATCTTAAAAAGAAAGCTTTATATAAAAAGAAAGAAAAAGGACATAAAATTGGTCTCTGTATCAAGGTGACAATATACAGGGTCAATTGCTTAAAGGAAAAAATGAATAAACAGCCTTATCCAAAAAGAATACAATTTAACACATTCCAGCAACTACACACATGTAAATACAAAAAAACAATATAAACTTATTGTCTTACTATCCTTGTACTTACAACTTGGAAACAGAAGATTAGAAAGCCTGGAGATAGAAAGATCACTCTCAGAGCCGAGAGGGTTACCGAACCAAGACAAAGAACTCACACCCAAAACTTCCCTCCACCCAGATTTGAAAAAGTCTTGTTTCCTGATTGGTTCTCTGGTCAGGTGTTTGGTTCCCTTTGTTAACACTTTACAGGTAAAAGAACATTAACCCTTAGCTATCTGTTTATTACACTTTGGGAAACAGTGTTGTTTTACCACTAACCCTTTCATCCCTTGGAATTTGGACTGTGCCTATGTAAATCTTGTAGTCATGTTCTTTAGCAATGTAAAGGGGGAGAGAAAACAGAATGACATGTAAATCATTTAACTACTCCTTTCTATTCACGCTTTCTACACATCTAACATTAGTATATAATGTAATACGTATATCTATCCCAACAACTGAAAAGCTTACAAAAAGGATGGGTGAGATGGGAGACTTTGGAGGGTAACATTCTGCTGCCAACATGGAAGGTCATCGGTGCAGGCCCAACAGAGACCCAGCTCGTCCTTCTGCTGGCTTTCCTGGCCAGTTACCGCCACCAGCTACGAAACCAAGCTGCAAAATCAAGCCAGGAACTCAAGCTATGGTCAGGACTGGTAAACATGCAGCAACTGCAGAACATCTGATGGATATGTGTGTGTGTGTGTGTGTGTGTGTGTGTGTGTGTGTAGGTATTAGGTATAATGTGTGTGTATAAGGATTAAGATATTAGTTATTGGTCATAAATCAAATTGTTATCATAACAAATGTGGCATCTTTGTCTTGCTCCCTGAAAAGATCCTGTGTAGTTTTATCTGTACAACATGATCCAAGGAATTATTCAGTGACAGACCTGGAAACATACAAATTACAGAGCCAGCCACGCTGAGCAGCATAAGGGCAGCTGTCTGTGCTAAAGCCAGAAATATCACACCAAGACAAAGCATCCCTGCAATGCACATGCCATGTGGCCCCCTCCAGTGCCCAGGGCTCCTCATCGGCAGGTGGCGGGGAAATATTCTAGCTTGGAAATTAAGGTGGCTTTCTGAGCTGCTGAGACCTGCATGTCACAGCCCAGCCTGTCTATGGGCCTGCTTACAAATCCACCTAGAAGGCAGAGAGCAGTTGGAATCATTCCACGACTTCAGCTCCATTGAGCGGGTCTCAACACAGTCTTCGCTGCCTTCTGTCTCCTGATGCCAGTTGTCTGGCTGATTCTCCTCCCAGAACCTACGGATCAGAGTGTTAATGTCTCAGAGGAAAACCACAGCCAGTTCCTGAGCTCAGTTCTGCTCTGTGGACTCTGTTGTTGGCAGGGGACCAAGACACCCAGCAGTGACGTTGTGAAGCGATGCACCCCCCCCCCCCGGCCACCGCTCAGAGTTCTCCACAGCTCTTGTGGCCATGGTAACAAAGGGCTTCTGATGGCCGGGGATAGCAACTGCCCTGCGCCTGACAGGCCAGCAAAGAGCCAAGGTCAGTGTGTGGCTCCAAATGCTGAGCAGCAGCAACTCGGATCTCAGTGCCCAGAACCAGAGCAGGTGGCACAGCACGTCCCAGGCACCCCCGAGATGGGAACGCAGGAACGGGAAGAGAGGGCAGCGGGGGTCAGTCAGTAACTTCTCCCTGGCCCTGCTTACGGGCCTCGCCCACAGCCCACTGAGGTCACTGCACCGACTGCAGCTGGCTCCGGCCATGTCCCCGGCCCCACAGCCTCCCCTTGCCCAGCCCGACAGAGGGGAGAGCGCAGGGCAGTCCCAAGGAGAGCGGGAACCTGCCGCTCACTCCAGACTCCCCTGGCTGCACTGACCTGACTTGGGGCCAGATCCTCAGCTGGTGTAAATCCCTGTGGTTCATTCAAGTCAATGGCGAGTTACCCCAGGGAAGGCTCTGGCCCTGGGTCTCAGTGGGCACTGAACACACACTCCGTGTTTAGGCTCCTGCTCTGAGCAAAGGGGCATTAGCAGAAATTCCTGAGAGGATTCACTGCTGTCATGGCAGCACCCGGGGGCCTCCCTCAGGATCAGGCCCGCTGTGCCGGGTGCTGCATAGACACAAGGGGCCGTACAGACCCTGCCTGAAAGAGCTTGTGACCAAACGTGTAATAAATACTCACTTCTCTCAAGCTTCACTCACCCCCTGCTTGCGTCTGCTCTGTAATCTGTGCCATCCGCCCAGCGCCAGCTGCCTTCTGTCTCCCGGTCGATGAGTCCAATCCAGTAATTTTGTCCCTTGGTCTCCTTGGTGAGAAACTCCTGCACAACACAGTTTGCAGCATGTCCAGGTCACCCAAGAGAGGCTGCAGGATGCAGCCGCAGCTGCCTGGGCTGAACAGATTTTAGGGGAGAGGAAAGGGCATCCGGTGGTGTGAGCAGGGCACTGGGCAGCGGGAGACGTAGTGTCCTGCCCCCAACGCTGACAGTGACTAGCTGGGAGACCCCAAGGGAGCCCTGGAGCAGCTCTGTGTGTGAGTCTCCATCTGTATCTGCCTGGGACTAACAGCAGCGACCTGTCTCAGAACACTCCCCCCACAGCCCCCTCAGAGCTGGGCATCGGCAGGTACTGACGGGCATCTCATAGTTCACACCAGCGCCCTGCCCTTGCAGGAGGCAAAGCTCGGAGCACAGAACAGGGTGCAAAGTCTGGCCCTGTTGGAGGGTGGGATTTTCCTCCTCAGAAAGTGCCACAGAGGCCTGGGGTGAGGGCTACAGTGGGCACGTGGGGAGAGAGGATTCTCTGAAAGGTGCATGGCCCCTTGCACACAAACCTTCCAGATACAGGCTTCTAGATTGTCCAGCAGGAGCTCAGGCCTGGGGAGAGGGATCAAAGGGGTCCTCACTAGGAAAGGTGATTGGGTTTGCAGGAAATGCTACATTGGAAGTAGGGAAAATCAGAAATGAGCCTGACCCCAAATCCACTTCCCCCGGCACCCCAGACTCTGGGAAGTCCAGATCCTGGCTCTGTTCCTCTGCCCCATCTCTGCTTTTAAACTGATGGGTTAATCCCCTGAGTCAGGTACCAAGGGTTGACATCCTCTCCAATGGTTTGCAACCTCAGCTGCCAACTTCTACCTCCCTCTGGTGTGAAGCAAGGCCCTGACCCATCATCCAAACCCCTAGGAGGTTTCTGCGCTCACCTGTTCTGCCTGGGAGGAGACAGAGGTCAGGTGCGAGTCCTGAGACACACAATACCGCTCAGCCTCTTCCCACGACTTCCTTCCTTGTGAAAAGTAATAGAGGTTCCCACCGTAAAACCTCCAGCCCCTGGAGAGCTTTGTCAGCACGTCACCTAGGAGCAGAGACTGAGGTGAGACGCCCGGGCTAAAGTCACAGGGATACACGCAGGGAGCTCAGAGTTTCTAGGCCTGCATTTCCCCTGCCTTTCAGCTGCCCCCAGCCCAGGGAACTTCTGAATCCTGATTCTCCAGCATCACAATAAGTAACTTTCATGGATCCCAAAGAGCGCTGCAGAAAGCAGACACCAGAGGGTCACTGCCCCAGCACTGAAATGCAGCTGCATCTGGGCTGGAGCATGAGCGCCGGTCCCAGTGCAGAGCAGCACAGCTGTAATGGGAAAGGGGAGACTCAGTGTTCAGCTGAGCTGGCAGGGAGAGTTCAGGAGAGGGATGTAGCTGCCCAAGGTGGAATATCTCCCGGTTCAGTATCAACAATTTTCATGGATCATAAGTGGTGAAGGTCTCCGGTCTTTTCGCTTTGGCACTTCCCCCAACACCCTGCCGGGGGCGCTGGCTCAGGGATGGTTCTGAAAGTAATGCCCCATACGCTGAAATGCCAGGAGCACTTTTTGCCTGTGACCTGATGGGTTTGGAGCGTCTAAGAAGAGCTGATAGCTGGTGCTCCCATTAGGCTAACGAGGCCTAGGGTGTAATTTAACTACACACTGAACACCACGGTGTGGGCACAGGTGCAACCACCAGTGATTTTCAGTGGAAGAGAACTCGGGGCTGGAGAAAGTCGCTGTGTTGTCAGCCTGGGAGCCTGAAATCCTCCGTTCATTCTCTGCACCAGCAGAAATGGCACCAGCCAGCACTGCAGCTAGTACTTACTGCAGCAATCTTTCACTGCTGGTCGCGCTGCACTGATGTCCAGCCGGATCTTGATCTGCACTGGATCTGCACTGACATTACCCAGCAGGTCTTTCAGCATCTGGACTCCTGCCTGTGCTTCATCCAATAGCTGCAGATCTAGAAGAAAGTCACAGCGACGTCAGTGGAGATGCAGAACACTTGATTATCAGCATGTGTAATAGAGCAGCACCTGCAGGCCCCTGTGTGCCAGGCGCTGTACAGACAGTAGAGGACAGTCCCTGCTCTCAACAGCTCACAGTCAAAATAGACACAAGGTGGGAGAAATAAAGGATGATTTTACAGATGGGGAACTGAGGTGCAGGGAGAGGTGCCCAAGATCACACAGGAAGTTTGCAGCAGAGCTGGGAATTGACCCCAGGGCTCCTGAATTCTAGCTCTGTCCCCTCAATCTCCCCAGCCACCTCTTCCCAATCACTCCCCTCCTTGTGAGCTGTGAGTGGGTCCCCTGCAGCATGGGGCAGACCTGGGGCTGCAAGAACATCCGTGGCCCCGAGCCCTGGCCCTGGGCTCCAGGCCGGGATTTTGAACAGCCCAGTGTTCAGGCGAGTTCTGTGCCAGGGTTCAGTTCAGGCCCATTTTCTGACTGGACGCTGAATAACCGGATCCATGGAGGGGTTTGTATGTGCAGCCCTGTGCCAGACAGACAGACAGTTGTGAAACCTGGCCACAAGGGGGCGCTCTGCCTCCAGCAATGGGACTGTGACAGGTACCCAAATTATTGGAGCTGCACAGGGAGGGCTCAGGTACTGGGGGGCAAATTGAGACCCACGAGTGCAGCTCCACTGACGTCCTGCCTACACCAGGGTCTGAATTCGGCCCTGTATGTCTCATGAGCTGCATCCGTCTTTCCCGCCAATGCAACCCTGACAATACAGGGGCCAAGGTGAAAACTACGGAGCGAAGGAAGCAACAGTGAAAGGACGGAAGATGTTGACCACTAGACATCCTGCGTAGGAGCATGGGGCGGATGCAGCCAGCCTGCCACTGCCAGGAAGGGAGCTAGGAGGGAGCCTGGAGCAGCCCCCCGTCCCTGGGAACAGAGCCTCCATTGGCAGAGGAAGGTGCAGAGCAGCAGCTCGTTAGACAGGGGATGGGACCACCTGGCAGGGAAGTGTATGGAGGGGAGTAGGAGGATGCCTGGCACCCATCATCCCTGTAGGCAGGAGAGTGCTCAGCTTCCAGGCCAAGGGAGGGGAACTGACCCTGATGCCTGTTAGGCCTGAATAAAGATATAGCAGACAAAACCAGGTATGCCAACCTGACCAAAGTCAGGCTAACAGAGGTTTGTGGGTAATCCCTGAGTGGAAAACACTGAAAAGCAGCAGCATGTCTCACAAGCGCTGGGAAAAAGTGAGATAAAAGAGAAGCTGCATTCCTGGCATAGTACCAGATGTGCTGTGTTCGGGCAGCTCCTTCGAAGAAGTGATAAGAGCCCTAGTTTCCCAGCCTCCTTGTTTCACTCCCTGGTTTTGTTCTTTGTTTGTTTTTAACTCCCCTACATTTCTAACTTTAGGCATGCATGTATACTAAAGGTGTCTAGTTTCTAGTTGTTAGAAGAAGGGGGTGGGTTGCTCCAGTGAATAATTTATGACGCGATGGAACTGTCTATATAGGCTTATACTAAGATGTAAAGAGGGGGCTGGTTCTCTCTGGAGACGAGCTGCTCTCTATTGATGCGTGCACTTGTCAATAAAGAGCTTTTGATCGGACCTTGCTGGTGTTGCCTGTCTCTCTCGCGGTCAGACAACGAACTTTGCCGTCGGGGTTAGAGTCCCTGACATGCCTAAGACCCTCGTCCTGCGACTTACTGTCCGATCCCTTTGCTGACACGTCCGAGGCGTTGTCAGGCGGCAGAGAGACCTGGAGCTTCTGCACCGCTTCTTCAACCGCTTGCAGCTTGCTCTGTGCCCGGAGATCTAGAAATCACATGTCTACAGGTCAGAGACTGAACCAAACTGCGGCTGGAGACCAGCCACGCCCAGAGAAGGAACATGCTCCGAGTGCAAGGCTGTTCTCTATGACGTCTTTTATTTTAATCTTGGAAAGCTTCCCTCCCGAGCAGGGACACCAGCACAGCCAAGGCCCCATTCGGGGCTCTCTTCTGGTGTATGTTACACCGTCTTAATGCAGGGAGTCAGCTCCTTGGAGCAGGGAGCTACAAACTGCAGCATAACAGATTGAGATTAAATCTCAGGAAAAATCACAGGCCACAGAATCTCACCAACCCACTCCTGTAATAGGCTCATAACCTCTGACTGAGTTACTGAAGTCCTCAAATCAAGATCTAAAGACTTCAAGTCACAGAGAATCCATCATTTACACTAGTTCAAACCTGCAAGTGACCCGTGCCCCAGGCTGCAGAGGACGTGGGGAAATCTGATGTGGGGAAAATTCCTTCCTGACCCCATTGAAAGGTGGATAAGGACCCAGTTAAATGGGAAACTACAACAGGTCATGCTCAAAGGTGAATTGTCAGGCTGGAAGGAGGCTACTAGTGGAGATCCTCAGAGAACACTCTTGGGACAAATTGTATTTAATGTTTTTATTAAAGACTTTGTCACAAAAACGTGAGTGCGCTAATGAAATCAGCAGATGACATAGAGTTGAGAGGTGTTGCCAGCGTGGAGGAGGACCGGAATATCATACGAGTATAGCTGGATGGCCTTGACCCCTGGAGTAGTAGAAATGGGATGAAATTCAGTAGTGCAAAGTGCAAGGTCATGCACATAGGGATTAACAGCAATATTAATCCCCATCTTCTCCAATTTGACTCATAATTTCCCATTTAGAACTGTATCAAATGCCCTGAAATCCAGATAGATGAGATCTACTGCATTTCCTTTGTCTAAAAAATCAGTTATCTTCTCAAAGAAAGACAATGTTGGTCTGGCATGATCTACCTTTTGTAAAACCCTGTTGTATTTTATCCCATTTACCGTTAACCTCTATGCCCTAACTACTTTCTCTTTCTGAATTTGTTCAAGGACCTAGCATACAACTGATGTCAAACCAAAAGGTCTGCAGTTTCCCGGATCACTTTTTTCCTGTTTCTAAAATATAGGAACTCCATTAGCAATTCTCCAGTCATAGGGCCTGACTCCTGAGTTTATGGATTCACTAAAAATCCTTGCAGGTGGACTTGCAACTTCAGGTGCCAGTTCCTTTAATATTCTTGGATGGAGATTATCCAGGACCCCCAGTTTGGTCCTAGTAAGCTGTTCGAGCTTGTCTTCCTCCTCAGATGTGAGAATTTTTTCTTCCATACCCTTGTTCCTAATAGCCAGCCTGCCACTAGTCCTAAAGTCCTCATTCCATTTATTAAAAATGGAGGCAAAGTATTTGCTTAGTCATTTGCCCATGCCTAGATTATCTTCTATCTCCAACACATCCTCCATGACCTTTCTGACCTCCAGGATGTGGCTTTTCTTCCTGATCCATCCCATTTTCCATTCCTTGTAGGATTTCTACTTTCTCTTAATCACTTGTGTGAGACGCTTGTTCATCCAGCCTGGTCTGCAACCCTTCCCCAGGAAGCTTTTCCCCTTGCTTGGGATGCAGACTTCAGAGAGCTTCTGCAACTTGGACTGAAAATAATTCCAAACCTCCCCCACTTTCAGATCCTTGAGTCCTTCCGCCCAGTCCATTCCCCTAGTTAATTGCCTTAATATTTTTAAGTTTCCAATTTTGAAATCAAGGCCCCTACTTGCAGACCATAGATCCAGGGGGTCAGTAGCAGACCCCAAGCACTATCTCAGGGGGAGACTGTGGTAGCTTTCTTCCCCAAAGTGATTTTGACCCAAACAGTCTCTCATTTATCTGTTGCAGCACTTTCAATTTCTTTACAGTCAGTCTATCTCCTCATCAATATGCAACGCTACTGCACCAGCTTCACCTTCATTTCTGTCTTTCCTGAACAGCACATACTCTCCATTGTCTGTACTCCAGTCCTGGCTACTATTCCACCATGTTTCTGTTATCTCCATAACATTTGGTTTCACTTCCTGCACCAGTAGGTCTAGTTCCTCCATTTTGTCTCCCAGGCTTCTTGCATTGGTGCATAGACACCTTAGTTGTTTCCGCTCGGCTTCGCCAGGGCTCCTCACGTGATTAGGCACAGTCATGCTACTGCCAGTATCACCTATTACTTGGTTGTTAGCATCATTGGTTTGGGAACCGTCTTTCCTCTTGGTGTCCATTCTCCTTCCCTCTGCTGTTCCTTTCTCCTTTGCTGTGTCTGCTCTTACTTGATTTTCTCCTGCTCAGTATTAGAATCAGAAGTGGAGGTTACATGAACATCTCTCAACTGTCTCCCCTAAATTCCAAGCTTAAAGCTCTTTTAACTAGTTGTGCCACCCTCCATCCCAGAATCTATTTCCCGTCCTACTCAGGGGGAGTCCATCCCATGAGAAGAGTCCTTTGTCCGTGAATGCCTCCCAGTGGTCGAACATCCCTGAGATCCTTATAGCGGCACGGCCTGAGCCTGAATTGATCATCATCATCTTGTTTGACCTCCATTCTCCTCTAAGGACAGGTAGAATCCCACTGAAGATCACCTGAGCCTCTATTTCTTTAAGTGTATTTCCCAGCCTGGCATCAGCTCCCTTGATCCGTTCCAGCAAGAATCTAGCAGTATCATTTGTTCCCACATGAAGGACAACCAGTGGATTCCTTCCTGCTCCCATTAGGATCCTCTTCAGCATCAGGTCCACATCCCATATCTTAGCTCTGGCAGACAGCTCATTCTTCTGTTCCCTGGATCAGCTCTGGTGCCAGGTCTGTCCATTCCTCTTCGTAAGAAGTCACCAATCACGTAGACCTGCCTCTTCCTGGTGTTGGTGCCATTCTCCAGCCTTCCTCCCGTTCCTTCTGAATGCAGGTCCTCTTGCCTTTTGTTCTTCCTTGTGATCTACTGCAAGTCATCCTCTGTCCTCCTGGGGCTCTGAACTCTGGATATGTACATTCTCTTCCCAGTTAAGAGGGGGAGGAATAGCTCAGTGGTTTGAGTCCTGGTTTGCTAAATGCAGGGTTGAGAGCTCACTCCTTGAGGGGGCCATTTAAGTAATTGGGGTAAAAATCTGAGCATTAGCCCTGTTTTGAGCAGGTGGTTGGATTAGATGACCTCCTAAGGTCCCTTCCCACCCTAATATTCTATGATTCTTGTAGGACTAGCTACGCTTCTCTTCTTCCTGGCCCTCTGTAGCCAGGGCTCTTCTCTCTCCAGGACAAGCAGGGAACCTCACTACCTTTCAGAATAGCTCGTACAGAGAATTAGTCTGGTTGCAGGAGTGTTCCTCTATGGCCTTAGTGAAGGAAGAAATAAACACAGTGGTGATACTGGGAAACTGGAGTGTCTAAGGAAATTGCTTGTGTGACTTGTGGTTGGCCAGTGTGGTAAAAACCAAAGTCCTCTCTGTCTGGCTGCTTTGGTTTGCCTTAGAGGTGGAAAAACCCCAGCCTTGGGCGCTAACTGCCCTGCTCCAAGCAATTTGTCCTGAACTGGTCTCACCCAAAGCCAGCATTGTTACACCTCCTAACTAGGGAAGCCCTTCCCCTGATCTCATGTGCTCACAGGCTCTGCATCTCTCAGTGCATCTCTCAGCCGTTGCAAGCCAGCAAACTCTCCAGAACCCACTTGCCAGAGGCGACGCATAGGGGGTGTGTGCAGGGTGAAGCACCACCCAGATTTCTGGTTGGCATGCCAGGGGGGAGGAGGAAGAGGGGCTGTGTCCTTCCCTAATGATGCTGACCTCCGGCATGCTCTTCCCCATCCCTGGCAACCGGGCCCAGGTAGGGAGTGGAGGGGGCAGGACCAGACGCTTCTCATGTTGGCCTCTCAGGGTCACTGCTCTGTGCAGTGCGGCAGCTGCCTGAGAGAGCCTGGTGGGGAGGTGGTGGGGGCTACCCCATCAAGGCCAGGCTACCAGGGACAGGGTTCGAGCAAGCTGGACTCCCCTCTCTCCCCAGCACTTTTCCAGCTCACTCAGCCCCTGTCCCCAGTAGCAGGGCCCTGGTGGGAGTGTCCCGGCCCTGCGCCCCCAGCCAGGCTCTCAGGCAGCTGTTGCCCTGCACGGAGCAGTGACCTGGAGCAGCCGGCTTCAGCCACATGAGACGCGGCTCCCTCCTGTTCCTCGCCCAGGTCCGGCTGCCAGGGAGATTGGCCAAATGTGCTGGGGGGAGGCGTGGTGGGAGAAGGACAGAGCCCCCCACAGGTAACTCTGGTGGGGCGGGGAGTGCATGGTGGCCCTGGGCTGGGCGCAGGGGTTGCTGGGCAGAGGAGACATGTGGGGTGGTCACGTGTCCTTCCCTTTAGATTGTGGCCCCCCAGCACGGGGAGGCACCAGTCGTCTTTGCCATTCACTGCCCCTAAGGAACAGGGGCTTGTCTTCCCTCTCAGACTCATAGACTTTAAGGTCAGAAGGGACCATTATGATCATCTAGTCTGACCTCCTGCACAATGCAGGCCACAGAATCTCACCCATCCACTTCTGTAACAAACCCTTAACCTATGTAAGAGCTCTCCATTCCAGCTCCCTGTTTTCAGCGGTTTGCTGGCTCCAAGGCAAGGATCCTTTGGCAGAGCATGGAATTAAACCCAGCAGTCTGAGCCCCCAGACAAGTGTCCGAACCACTGGGCCGTATGGTCTCTCCATAGGGCATTTCAATTGTGCCATGAGGACGCCAGGGGCTGAGGCTCATGCTGGTGATATGTGGAAAGGACCCAGCATGACCCTTAGAGTGCAGGTAGAGCATGTGGGGCTGCCACATGTGATCTGAAGTCCCTGAGCTGATGCTCAGGCAGGATGAAGCTCACCCAGACCATCCCTGACAGGTGGTTGTCTAACCTGGCCTTAAAAACCTCCCGTGATGGGGATTCCACATCCTCCCCAGGTGACCTGTGCCAGCGCTGGACCATCATTAGACTTAGAAAGTTTGTGCCAGTATCAAATCAGCAGGGCAAGATCTTACAGCTCCATTCGAACTCCCTGGAGTAGGAGATTTATTTGGAGGGACAGAGTGGAAACGCGGTCGATATTCTGCTGAAATGTGGAGGTGTGCCCCCCCCCCCCCCCCCCAGTTGAGCCAGCTGGCCTGTATGGAAGTTGGCAAACGTTGGGCTTGGAGCTGCAGTTGAACTTACATAGAAGCGTCACAGCAAGGAGGGACGTGGCCAGGGCCAACCCCAGGAGGAGAAGGACAGGAGTGACGATGCCCCGCCCCCTGTGCCGCCAAGGGACCGATGTTTCGCAACAGTTTCCTTGAAGGAGAAGAAGAAACATATCCATGGAAAGTTACAGCTCAAATGCCACTGACCAAGGAAACTCCACCCCCCAAATCTAATAACTGCTCAGCCTCCTATTCCCCAACTGTGGTTAACAGCAACAGCGGAATGAGGCCAAATAAGGTCAGAACCGACCGGAACTCGAATGTGAAAAGCGACCCTCCCTAAATCAGGAGTGACTCTAGTGCCAGGCAGGCGTCCTGTGAGAGAGATCTGGGAGCAGGATTTCCCCCCTGCCTAAGCATTTCTTGAAAGGGAAGTTTAGGGCTTTTGAAGTCCAGGCCCAAAGGAGCATTTTTAAATGAGAAAAGGAACCTGAAACAACTTATGAAATCTGAATACAACGAGGCAGTGAAATGAGAGGAAAAT
Source organism: Gopherus evgoodei (assembly GCF_007399415.2). Lineage (NCBI taxonomy): Eukaryota > Metazoa > Chordata > Testudines > Testudinidae > Gopherus > Gopherus evgoodei. The sequence continues at coordinate 1,312,647 of NC_044326.1, forward strand.
GATTCTTTGCAGGAGAAAAGTGGGGTTGACAGCAGCAGTGTGCTCAGAAGGGCCTTTCTACAGCATCCCTGTCTGATAACCCATCCCTAGGATGCTGGGCTCCTCCCTGCAATGCAGCCAAGGGGTGAATCACAGGGCAAAGCCCGAAGACTATGTCTCCCCTGCACATTAAAGGGAGAAGACTAGAGCTGCATTCGAGCCAGGATCTATGTGTAGACAGAAGTAAGTGTGCTCGGTGTGCTCTGGATTTGGTCTCCCCAGGGTGAACGGCAGCTGATTGGAGACACAAGACCATCAGATTCTCCTCTCCCTGAAAGTCTCAGTCTGCCCCACCCTCTCCCTCTCTGACCTGGGCCTCAGCCATTAGCTCGCGTCGCTCCCCCATGGGGTGTGGTTCCTGGAACCAGCAGACAACGCTCAAGAGGCCCAGATAATCCCCTTAGATTGCAGAAGTGGCTTCTCTCACGCTAACCAAAGAGTGAAGCTGCCTCTCACTAATGTACTCAGTTTACAGTTCTCAGCCTTTACAGTAAAGAGCTTCTCTGTCACCCAGTGCAGACTACATTTTTCCCTTGTGTTTTCATAGAATCATAGAATCTCAGGGTTGGAAGGGACCTCAGGAGGTATCTAGTCCAATCCCCTGCTCAAAGCAGGACCAATCCCCAACTAAATCATCCCAACCAGGGCTTTGTCAAGCCTGACCTTAAAAACATCTAAGAAAGGAGATTCCACCACCTCCCTAGGTAACCCATTCCAATGTTTCACCACCCTCCTAGTGAAAATGTTTTTCCTAATATCCAACCTAAACCTCCCCCACTGCAACTTGAGACCATTACTCCCTGTTCTGTCATCAGATACCAGTGAGAACAGTTTAGATCCATCCTCTTTGGAACCCCCTTTCAGGTAGTTGAAGGCTGCTATCAAATCCCCCCTCACTCTTCCCTTCCGCAAACTAAACAATCCCAATTCCCTCAGCCTCTCCTCATAAGTCATGTGCTCCAGCCCCCTAATCATTTTTGTTGCCCTCCGCTGGACTCTCTCCAATTTTTCCACATCCTTCTTGTAGCGTGGGGCCCAAAACTGGACACAATTCTCCAGATGAGGCCTCACCAATGTCGAACAGAGGGGAATGATCACGTCCCTCAATCTGCTGGCAATGCCCCAATTTATACAGTCCAAAATGACATTAGCCTTCTTGGGAACAAGGGCACACTGCTGACTCATATCCAGCTTTTCCTTTGTCGCTGCAGAGAGCCTAGCTGAGCTCGGTGCTTAGCTGCAGCTGCCTACTGAACTTCACATCCTCACCCGCACCCTCCACTTCTGTCAGCCCCGTCTCCCTGCCTGTCTCCTGACCTTTCCTGGGTGTCTTTCATGTGTTCAAAGCCAGAACAGCTGCCACATGGCATCTGGATTGCACTGAAACCAAAGGGGATAAACAACCCCCGGAGCAGGCCCTTGTTGAGCTGACACAGGCCCAACCAAATGTAAGAATGTGAGAACGGCCAGACTGGGTCAGACCAAAGGATCCATCTAGCCCAGTGTCCTGTTTGCCGACAGTGGCCAGTGCCAGGTGCCAGTGGCCAGTGCCGGGGGAATGAACAGAACAGGGAATCATCAAGTGATCCATCCCCAGTTGCCCATTCCCAGCTTCTGGCAAAGAGGCTTGTGACACCATCCCTGCCCATCCTGGCTAGTAGCCATTGATGGACCTATCAGCCATGAGCTTGTCCAGTTCTTTTTTGAACTCTGTTATGGTCTTGGCCTTCACAGCATCCTCTAGCAAAGTGTTCCACAGGGTGACTGTGCGTTGTGTGAAGAATATTTCCTTTTGTTTCTTTTAAACCTGCTGCCTATTAATTTAACTTGATGGCCCCTAATTCTTCTATTCTGAGAAAGAGTAAATAACACTTCCTTATCTACTTTCTCCACACCAGTCATGATTTTATAGATATCAGTTATATCTCCCCCTCCCCCTTAGTCATCTCTTTTCCAAGATGAAAAGTCCCAGTCTTATTAATCTCTCCTCATGCGGCAGCCGTTCCAGACCCCTAATCTGTTTCCTGAAGCTTTTCCAATTCCAATATATCCATTTTGAGATGGGGGGCACATCTGCACACAGTATTCAAGATGTGGGTGTACCATGAATTTATACAGAGGCAACAGGATCTTTTCTGTCCCTTTCTTAATGATTCTGAACATTCTGTTCACATTTTTGAAGCCGCTGCACATTGAGTGGATGTTTTCAGAGAACTATCCACAGTGACTCCAAGATCCCTCTCTTGAGTGAAAACAGCTAATTCAGACCCCATCGTGTTATAAGTATAGTTGGGATTATGTTTTGAAATGTGCATTACTTTGCATTAACCAACATTGAATTTCATTTGCCATTTTGTTGCCCAGTCACCCAGCCAAAGCCCTGAGAGGGGCCCCTTGTGCTGGAAGCTTTAGGAAAACAGCCTGGTCCTTATGTAGGCACTTCCAGCTCCATTTCCTCCTTGTCCTTGGAGGAACAGGCTCCCTTTCCCCCGTCCCCAAGCCCTGGGGAAAACCCTTCTCTGTTAACACAGCTACATCTCCCTACCCCTGCTCACGGTTAGGCGCATGTGCTCGGGCAGGGAGGGGCAGAGGGTTAGGAAAGGAGGTGTTCCTGTGAAATGAAGGGATGAAAGGGAGCTGGTCCCTAGAGCTGGGGGCTGTGAGGATTCGACCCTGGTGATCTCCTCCTGGGAGCGGCTTATGGTGGCAGTGAGCTGGGGAGGGGGAGCCTGGATGGCTTTTATGGCCAGCCCATGGCACTGCTCTGTCCAGCAGGAGGCTGGGATGCTGCGCAGGGACCCCCATCTCTCCCCCTGTGTCCTTCTCCCGTTGGGGACTGGCAGGGGAGAGAATGCACTGAGAAGCACTGACCGAGCACCCTCGCCCACTGCCCGTGGTGCTGTCTGGCCAGCACAAGGCTGAGCTCTGGGGACGTGGTCAGTGGAGCAAGCGATCGCTGCCCAGGACACTCATGCAGAGACTGCAAAGCCAAGGAGAGGCCAGCGGGAGTCCAGGGTCCGGTGCAGACTCTTGTGCTTACCTTTGGGCCAGGGAGCAGCTTCTGCCAACTCCATGTTGTCACAGATATTCTCCCTCGACATTTTCCTGCCTTCACGCTGAGCTGAGCCCCTGATCACTGGCCTGTGGGTCCTTTCAGCAGCCTGCTGGGTTAGAGCCTCCCTCTGACAGCAGCCCTGGCCCAGAAATAGAAATGGGAAGTGATGCCTGGTGGTGAGAGCCACCCTGTCGCCAGCTGGGCCATGTGCCATCAGCCCTAGTGGTGGAAGTGAGAGTTCAGCCAATGGGCTTGTCATAACTATGAAGGGAAGGGAACAGCCCTCCTGTGTACAATACTCTAAAATCCCTCCTGGCCAGAGACACCAAAATCCTTTTACCTATATGGGGTTCAGAAACTCAGGTAACCTGCTGATACCTGACCCAAAGGACCAATAAGGGGACAAGAGACTTTCAAATCTTGGTGGAGGGGAAGGCTTTTGTTTGTGAGCCCTTTGTTTTGGGGGTTGTTCGCTCTTGGGACTAAGAGGGACCAGACATCAATCCATGCACTCCAAATCTTTCTGAACAAATCTCTCATATTTCAAACTTGTAAGTAACAGCCAGGCGAGGCGTGTTAGGTTTATCTTTGTTTTCTCAACTTGTAAATGTTCCTTTTGCTAAAGGATTTACCTCTGTTTGCTGTAACTTTGAACCTAAGGCTAGAGGGGGTTCTTCTGGGCTCTATGAATCTGATTACCCTGGAAAGTTATTTTCCATCCTGATTTTACAGAGATGATTTTTACCTTTCTTTCTTTAATGAAAAGCCTTCTTTTAAAGAACCTGATTGATTTTTCTTTGTTTTAAGATCCAAAGGGGTTGGATCTGGACTCACCAGGAATTGGTGGTGGGAAAGGAGGGTGTCACGGAGTGTGGGGGAGTCCGGCCCTGCACCCCTCTTCCTGGGACCCACAGTGACTTTCGGCCAGCCAGTAAAACAGAAGGTTTATTGGACAACAGGAACACCAGTTACAGCAGAGCTTGCAGACACAGTCAGGACCCCTCCACCGAGTCCTTCTGGGCTTTCAGGGTGCTTGGATCCTAGCTAGGATACCCTGAATTCCACCCACACAGCCCCAAGCCCAAACTCAAACTGCTTTCCTCCTGCCACTCCCTTCCTTTGTTCCCCTTCCCGGGCAAAGGTGTTGACCTTTCCCCTCCCTTACCTAGCTCAGGTTACAGGCCCTGGCATCGTCCATCCCCTAAAGTCCGCCCCTGCTCTCCCACTCCCCACACAGACAGTCCCTACTGCATCACATCTCTCCCCCCTTCGAGACTGAACTGAGCGGGGTCACTCTGCCCAGTGACCTGGGGAAGTTCAGGGCCCCCTCTCCGGGACAACGCATCCGCTGTCAGGTTGGCACTTCCCTTCACATGGAGCACGTCCATGTCATAGTCCTGCAGGAGCAGGCTCCACCTCAGGAGCTTGGCGTTGGCTCCTTTCATCTGGTGCAGCCAGGTCAGGGGAGAGTGGTCGGTGTACACGGTGAAGTGTCGCCCAAAGAGATATGGCTCTAGTTTCTTAAGGGCCCACACCATGGCCAGGCATTCCTTCTCGATGGCCGCGTAGCTTTGTTCCCGGGGTAGCAGCTTCTTACTCAGGTACACGATGGGGTGTCTCTCCCCCTTTTCATCCTCCTGCATTAACACTGCCCCCAGTCCCGTGTTTGAGGCATCAGTGAACACCATAAAGGGTTTGTCAAAATTTGGGTTTGCCAGAACTGGGCCACTAACCAGAGCCTCCTTCAGCGCCCGGAAAGCCTCCTGGCACTGCTCAGTCCAGATCACCTTGTCTGGCTTCCCCTTTTTGCACAGTTCAGTGATGGGGCCGGCTATGGCACTAAAGTGGGGCACGAACCTTCGATAGTACCCCGCCATCCCAATAAAGGCCTGGACCTGCTTTTTGGTTTGGGGAGCAGGCCAGTCTCTGATCACCTCCACCTTGGCTAGTTCCGGCTTCAGGCAGCCGCTCCCAGGTAAGATACTTCAGCCATCCCCACCTTGCACTTCTCCGCCTTTACTGTTAACCCAGCCTTTCGGAGTCGGTCTAGGACTTGTTTAACCTGGGATATGTGGTCCTCCCAGGTCTGGCTGAAGACGCAGATGTCGTCAATATACGCCACGGCAAAACTCTCCATCCCCCTCAGTAGCTGATCCACCAGGCGCTGGAAGGTGGCCGGCGCTCCCTTGAGGCCGAAGGGCAGGGTCAGAAACTCATAGAGCCCCAGAGGGGTGATAAAGGCCGATTTCAGCCTGGCATCTGCGTCCAGCGGCACTTGCCAGTAGCCTTTGGTAAGATCCATGGTGGTGAGGTACCGAGCACCTCCCAGCTTGTCTAGGAGCTCGTCAGGCCTGGGCATAGGGTAGGCATCAGATACGGTGATGGCATTGAGCTTTCGATAGTCCACACAGAACCGGATTGACCCACTCTTCTTGGGGACCAGCACCACTGGCGAGGCCCAAGGGCTGGAAGACGGCTGGATCACCCCCAAAGCCAGCATGTCCCTGACCTCTCTTTCAAGATCCTGGGCAGTTTTACCAGTGACCCGAAAAGGGGAGCATCTTATAGGGGCATGTGACCCGGTCTCCACCCGGTGGACAGTCAAATTAGTGCGTCCAGGCTGGTTGGAAAACAGCTGTTGGTACAGATACAGCACTCCCCTGATCTCAGCGTGCTGGCCCGGGGTCAGCTGATCAGAGAGGGGAATCGCCTCCAGGGGGGAACCAACTTTTGTCCCAGGGAATAGATCTACTAAGGGGTCATCTCCCTGCCCCTCCCAATGTCCACACACGGCCAACACCACATTCCCCCTGTCATAGTATGGTTTCATCATGTTCACATGGTACACCCAACGGTGATGTGCCCGGTTTGACAGCTCCACCACATAGTTTACCTCATTCAGTTGCTTGATCACCTTGAAGGGCCCTTCCCAGGTGCCTGGAGTTTGTTTCTCCTCATGGGGATAAGAACCATCACCTGATCCCCGGTGGCGAAGGCACGGGCCCGTGCCGTGCGGTCATACCAGACCTTCTGCTTCCTCTGGGCTCGGGCCAGATTCTCCCTGGCCAGGCCCATGAGCTCAGCCAGTCTTTCCCGGAAGGTCAGGACATACTCCACCACTGACTCTCCCTCGGGAGCGGCCTTCCCCTCCCATTCATCCCTCATCAGGTCTAGGGGCCCCCTCACCCGCCTTCCATACAACAGTTCGAAAGGTGAAAACCCGGTAGATTCCTGGGGTACCTCTCTGTACGCAAACAGCAGGTGAGGTAAGTACTTGTCCCAATCTTGCGGATGCTGGTTCATAAATGTTTTTAGCATCATTTTCAGCGTCCTGTTGAACCTTTCTACCAGCCCGTTGGACTGGGGGTGATACGTTGAGGCCCAGTTGTGCTGGACCCCACATTTCTGCCATAAGGACCGGAGCAGGGCCGACATGAAGTTGGACCCCTGGTCCGTTAAGACCTCCTTGGGAACCCCACCTGGCTGAAAATTGTCAGCAGCCCATCTGCCACTGTGTCTGCTTCGATAGAGGACAAGGCCATCGCCTCGGGGTAGCGAGTGGCAAAATCCACCACCACCAGGATGTATTTCTTCCCTGACCGGGTTGTCTTGCTGAGGGGTCCCACTATGTCCATGGCCACCTTCTGGAAAGGTTCTTCTATGATGGGTAAAGGCCTCAAAGCCGCTTTCCCCTTGTCCCGGGCCTTCCCCACTCTCTGGCAGGGGTCACAGGATTGGCAGTACTGTCGGACATGGGTAAAGACCCCAGGCCAGTAAAAGTTCTGTAGCAGCCTCTGCCTGGTGCGCCGGATTCCCTGGTGCCCTGCGAGAGGGATGTCATGGGCCAGGTACAACAGCTTGTGACGGAACTTCTGGGGAACCACCAGCTGCCTCCTGATCCCCCATGACTCTACTTCCCCTGGGGGAGCCCATTCTCGGTACAGGAACCCCTTCTCCCACAGGAACCTCTCCTTGCAACCTCTCCTCATGGTCTGTACCGCACTAAGGTCAGCCCGGTCCCGGTGCTTCCGCAAGGAGGGATCTTTCTGCAACTCGGCCTGGAACTCAGCAGCTGGGACAGGGATGGAGACCAGCTCTCTCTTGCTGGCTGGGTCTGAGGCCGCAGCCTCTCTGCACCGTGCCCCTGGGCGTTCCCCGCTCCCTGAGTTAGGGTCCTGCACCTCAGGTCGAGTACCTTCCCCGTTATCGGGGAGCAGTGCCATTTGCCGACTCTGACTACGAGTCACGACCAGGGCACTCTGGGTGTTACTAGGCCAGTCCTCAAGGTCCCCTCCCATTAACACGTCAGTGGGCAAATATTGGTGTACCCCCATATCCTTGGGGCCCTCCTTGGCCCCCCATTTCAGGTGTACCCTTGCCACGGGTACCTTGAATGGGGTCCCGCCCACGCCCATCAGGGTCAGGTAGGTGTCGGGCACCATCCGATCTGAGGCCACCACCTCGGGCCGGGCCAGCGTCACCTCTGCACCCGTGTCCCAGTACCCAGTGACCTTCCTCCCATCCACTTCCAGGGAAACAATGCACTCTTTCCGGAGGGGCAGCCCCGCGCCCACCTGGTAAACCAAAAACCCGGAACCTGGAGCATCCACAGGTGGTATGTTGCCAGCCCCCCTTTCCTGGGAATGTAGCCCCTCCTCCGATTGGGTTTTTACCCAGTCCACCCTCTGCGGGTTGGGTCTGCTTGGTCTGTCCCTGAGCTTGGGGCACTGGGCCCGTATGTGACCTCGTTGGCCACAGCGATAGCAGCCCATATCTCGTGGGTCCCCTTGAGTGGGTCGGAGGGACCTGACGCTGGATGTTCCCCTTTTGGGGGGGTTCTCCATAGGCCCCCTTTGGGAGGTCCCATGATGACTCTCTCTCTGCGTTGAGGCAGGCCTGCTCCTTCGAGACTCCTTCCTGCCAACCCCTGCCCGACTGTCCACAAATTGGTCGGCCAGCTGGCCTGCATGCTGCGGGTTCTCCGGCTTCTGGTCCATCAACCAAAGCCTCAGGTCGGACGGGCACTGCTCGTACAGGTGCTCCAGTATAAATAGGTCAAGCAGGTCCTCTTTAGTTTGGGCCCCAGCTGTCCACTTGCGGGCATACCCCTGCGCCCGGTTGACCAGTTGTAGGTATGTGACCTCACGGGTTTTACGCTGGCTCCGGAACTTTTTCCGGTACATCTCAGGAGTCAGCCCAAACTCGCGGAGCAGGGCCTGTTTGAACAGTTCGTAGTCCCCTGCCTCCGCCCCTTTCAGTCGGCTGTACACCTCCACAGCTGTGGAGTCCAGTAAGGGGGTGAGAACTGCGACCCTGTCTGCAGGGTCAACCCTGTGCAGCTCGCAGGCATTCTCAAAGGCCGTCAGGAAGGTATCTATGTCCTCCCCCTCCTTACGCCGGGGCAGCAAGTGCTTATCAAAGCTCTTTGTAGGCTTGGGTCCCCCCTCACTCACCGCAGCCGGGGCCTCACTTCTCCTAAGCTGGGCCAGGTCCAGTCATGTTTACGCTGTTTCTCCTTCTCCTCCCACTCACGCTGGCGCTGGTTTTCCTCATGTTCACGCTGTTTCTCCTTCTCCTCCAGCTCTCGCCTCTTTAACTCGAGCTCTTCCCGTCTCAGCTCCCTTTCATATTCCAGCCACCTCTGCTCCATGGATGCCGAGCGTTGCCGGGCGGATCCCCTGCTGGGGGGTGAGCTTCGCCGTGACTCTCCCCTGCTGGTCGGGGGTGTCACGGTGCCCTCGGTATACACTGGGCTCCTCCCCGCCTTCCCCTACGCCTAGGAAGGGGGGGTCTCGGGAAGCCCTCGTCCGCCGGCTGACCACTCCCAGCGGGGACAAACACTGGTGCCTGCGCTGCATCTGCTCGGCTGCTTCCCTCAGAGACAGGGCTCCGTTCATTTATGCGGTCTCCCTGCTCCAGCTGGACAATCAGCTGGTCCTTGGTGCGTCTCCCCGGGTGCAGCCCCCTCTGCTTGCACAGCTCCAGCAGGTCGCACTTGCGCCGCTTGGCATACATCTTCCTGCTGGCCACTCACAGGCCGCGGTGCTCGCTGCTCCCCACGGTTTTCAGGGGGACCCCTAGTGCACCAGCCCTTCGTGAGGTCACCACCTCTCTGCCAGGGTCGAGCTGCTGACTCCTTCGCCCCTGGGACCGCTCGCTGCAATCCCCCGGGGGACCCTGTTACTGAAAAGTCCTTCTCACTGGGCACACACTCCCAGGGGTTAATTACCCCTTCGTTTTACTGCTCCCCAGTCACTTACTGCAGGAAGCGCCGTCCACGGGGTGCAGTATATCCCACCGCTGCCACCAGTTGTCACGGAGTGTGGGGGAGTCCGGCCCTGCACCCCTCTTCCTGGGACCCACAGTGACTTTCGGCCAGCCAGTAAAACAGAAGGTTTATTGGACAACAGGAACACAGGTTACAGCAGAGCTTGCAGGCACAGTCAGGACCCCTCCCTCGAGTCCTTTTGGGCTTTCAGGGTGCTTGGATCCTAGCTAGGATACCCTGAATTCCACCCACACAGCCCCAAGCCCAAACTCAAACTGCTTCCCTCCTGCCACTCCCTTCCTTTGTTCCCCTTCCCGGGCAAAGGTGTTGACCTTTCCCCTCCCTTACCTAGCTCAGGTTACAGGCCCTGGCATCGTCCATCCCCTAAAGTCCTCCCCTGCTCTCCCACTCCCCACACAGACAGTCCCTACTGCATCACAGAGGGGAAATGGTTAATTTCTCCTTGTTTTAAGATGCAAAGATTTGGATCGGTGTCCATCAGGAACTTGGTGGAGAAGTCTCTCAAGGCTACCCAGGGAAGGGTTATAGTACTTGGGAGGGAGATATTCCGGGGGTGAGGGGGAAGAGGTAGACAGAGTTTCCCAAATAACTCGCAAATAATTTGGGTCGTGGAAGCAAAACCAGATCTAAGCTGGTAGTTAAGCTTAGAGGTTCCCACATCTGTTCCCACATCTAGAGTTCAGAGTGGGGAAAGAACCCTGACAGGGCTGGACCTGGGTCCAGCATGGGCAGCATCTGGGAATGGGCCCAGAATCAGAAGCCAAATGGCAGATCCTGGGTGGGGGGTACAGAGGCAGAGCCCAGGATCAGAACCAGCGAGACAGAAGCCCAAGCCAGAAGTGGGGGGCCAAGCAGTGAGTGAGGTAGGGACAGGGCTGGGCATCAAACCAGACGTCTGAAGCTGAAGGGGAGCAGGGGCTGGAGCAGAGCAGGAGCAGGGCCTGGAAGCCGGCCGGAACAGGGCCTAGACGAAGAGGAAGCACAGCTGCAGCGGGCAAGATACACATTGAGCAGCCACTGATCTCCGCTGGGTGCCTGGCTTCTAAGCAGGTCTGGTGAGAGTCGGCCAGCAGCTTTCCCCGCCGGTCCGGTCCCTGACAAGACCAGGCAATAGGGACTCCCAGTTTCTATTCCTTGCTCTGTTCCTGACTCACTGGGAGACCGTGGGCAAGTTACCTGACCTGTCTGTGCCTCAGTTCCCCTCCCCATTTACCATTCTAAGGAAATAGGAGGGGGATCAGGGTGGATCAGGGCTTTGGTAAAGGCCTACAGAGCCTTTCACCTCAAAGCAGATGGGTAAAAGCCAACCAAAGTTGCCATGGCTCACGAGATAAATATGCGAGCCTGCCCTTCAAAAACAAGCCCAACCACCCTAAAACAAGCAGGTCGGTCAGAAGTGACTTGAGCTTCCCCGGGGGTGGCAAGCCGCCCCTCAGTTCCTGGTTCCACTTGCCCCATCCCTCTGCCTCTTCTCATCTCTGCTCTGCCTCCTTCCCCCAGGTCCCAGCAGCGGCCTTGCTCCTCTCTCTGCTCTCCCCCCCACATACACACTCTAGGAGCGCTAAGTCGACATGTGGCCTGCAGATAACGTGCTCTGGTTTTAATTTATAAGGCAGGGGGTGCGGGGAAGAAGTAAGCTGTCCCCTTCTACTTGTATTTAGAAACATGGCAAAGGCACTAATCAGAGTTTCCCACGGATTCGGTTCCTTTGAAACAAATGGTTCTGAGAGGACTGAACCGCCCGTGGTCCAGCCAAACCTGAACCCTGAGCCTTCCTCTGCCCCACCCCTCACCGCTGCTAAGGCACAGGAATGTTGTCAGTACGGCATCAACCACAAGCCAGGCTCTTTAGAAGGCAATGAGAGCCGGTCCCTGCCCTCAAAGAGTTGACAGTAGGTAGGCACCAGACCAGTGCAGGGAGATGGAACGAAAGCAATAGAAAGCCACACACCTGAACTGCAGTGTCTGGTTAGTGCCCTAATTTGTTTGAAGCGTGTGCTGGGAGGGAGGTCAGAGGACTGGCAGGAAGATCAGGGTTTGAAGGAAGACATGCATATCAAAGGTGGGCCTGGAGGAGCGAGTGGGTACATGGCAGCTAGGTGCTGAGAGGGGGAATCATTCAAAGTGCAGGGAGTTAAGAGTCGGTTCTCCCACTTCTGGGCTTTTGGTTCCCTGAATACCTTCCCTCATTGGCCTGTAGTGCCCTGTCAATCAGGCTGACCTGGAGCGTTGGCCTCTCCCCATTGGCCCTGGGGGCTGTGAGTCTCCTCCAGATCATTTATTTTAGTTAGATGGATTGTGCAACCAGGAGCCAATCACACTCTTCTCGTCTTGGCTCTGTCGCTTCCCCTTCAAAAAAAAGAAAAAAGCAGCAGCCACTCCTCTGGAAGCCCAAAACAAGCAACGAGCAACTCAAACAAATTACAAGGCAAACAGCGGCCAATGGGAGCTGCGGGGGCAGCACTTGCCAGCATAGGCAGCACGCAGACCCTCCTGTCCACTCCTCTGCCTAGGAACAGCCAGGACAGGTCACTGCTTGTGGGGAGCTGCCCAAGGTGAGCGGACCCTGGATCCAGCACCCTGCACTTCCTCCCATGCTGGTCCTGTGACAACTGGACTATAATCCAGATTTCACTAAACTGGCATTTCTCATGTTCAAAGAGCTTTCCAGCTGGTGAAGTGCTGGATAAAATAGTTCTTACTGTATAGATCTGGTGCTTTAAAAGGGCCTATTTCACAAAGCTGAAAACAATTTTGAGACAAATCTCAATTCTGTGAGGAAGAATTTAATCAGAAAAGTGTGAATGATAATTAGGAATTGTTTAAGAACAGTTTAATGGATGCCCAAAAAGCCATAGTACCACAATTGAGAAAGAGGTACATGTTGGTTAAAACAAAATACCTAGATTATAGGAGAAGTGAAGGCAGCTATAAAAAAATTATATATAACTAGGGCTGTCAAGAGATTCAAAAAATTAATCGCAATTAATCACGTGATTAATCACACTGTTAAACAATAATAGAATAAAGTTTATTTAAATATTTTTGGCTGTTTTCTACATTTTCAAATATACTGATTTCAATTACAACACAGAATGCAAATATTTATTTTTGATTACAAGTATTTGCACTATAAAAAACAAAAGAAATAGTATTTTTCAATTTACCCCATACAAGTACTGTAGTGCAATCTCTTTATCATGAAAGTTGAACTTACAAATGTAGAATTATGTACAAAAAAACCTGCATTCAAAAATAAAACATAAAATTTTAGAGCCTGCAAATCCACTCAGTCCTACTTCTCGTTCAGCCAATTGCTCAGACAAACAACTTGTTTATATTTACAGGAAATAATGCTGCCTGCTTCTTGTTTACAATGTCACCGGAAAGTGAGAACAGGCATTCTCATGGCATTGTTATAGCTGGCGTTGCAGGATATTTATGTGCTAGATGCGCTAAAGATTCATCTTCATGCTTCAACCACCATTCCAGAGGACATGTGTCCATGCTGATGATGGGTTCTGCTTGATAAGAATCCAAAGCAGTGCAGGTCGAAGCATGTTCATTTTCATCATCTGAGTGAGATGCCACCAGCAGAAGGTTGAGTTTCTTTATTGGTGGTTCGGGTTCTGCATAAGAGTGTTGCTCTTTTAAGACTTCTGAACGCATGCGCCACATCTGGTCCCTCTCAGATTTTGGAAGGTACTTCAGATTCTTAAACCTGGGGTCGAATGCTGAAGCTATCTTTAGAAATCTCACATTGGTACTTTCTTTGTATTTTGTGAAATCTACAGTGAAAGTGTTCTTAAAATGAACAACAGTGAAATCCTTGCTGATCTTAAACGCAAAAAAGAAGCTTCCCAGAAGTGTAAGATTGGACAAATGACCAGGGAGGAGTATAAAAATATTGCTCAGGCATGCAGGAGTGAAATGAGGAAGGCCAAATCACACTTGAAGTTGCCGCTAGCAAGAGATGTTAAGAGTAACAAGAAGGGTTTCTTCAGGTATGTTAGCATGTGGATGTAACAGAGGATGTGGGAAAAGCTAATGTACTGAATGATTTTTTTGCCTCTGTCTTCACAAACAAGGTCAGCTCCCAGACTGCTGCACTCCAAAACCCAGCCGCTTTAAAAAAGGGCCTATTTTTCCTTCAGCATAAGGGCAAATACATGAAGAATTCTTTTCTCTTTTTATTTTCACAACCTTTAACTACTCAGTTTCCTCCAGCATCTACCGAGAACGTCTCACTGTTTTTCCTTAAATCTCTTACTTAACTCAGATTTTACCATTCCAAGTATTGTTCCAGGGATCTGAATTCCCCAGGCCCGGACTTGCTCCTTCCCTTGCTCCTGCCACTCTGCCCTCAGGGCTTCCAACCCACTTTCCACCTTTTTTTTTTTTATCTGTTGCCTGCCTGCATGTCTGGGCCTGATCCTGCTTTTCTCGCTATATTGTCCCTTTCCATGGGCATAGGCTTTGTTTCATTACCAATTTAGCAAGGAGGGTGGGCTCCTCAGCTAGCCCCCACCCCTCCTGGTCCCTTTCCTAAAACAGTATCACTCCCAAGGGTTCCCTGAGTCATCCCCCGTGAGGCTTGCCACCCGGACAGAACGCACGGCCAATCGGCGTTTTAACTGTTCAGTTTCACTTTCATGGCGGACACACTGCTCAGGTGGTAACTATGGGATTTCTTATGAGCTGGATCTAACAAGAGCTGTACCAGGGGAAAGGACTGGGCCCAGGAAGGAGTCTAGTCTGTGAAAGAAGCTCATTGAAACATCTCTAAGGGTAGGGTTTACCAGTATCCAGTTTCTTAATGTATTAGGCTTAAACTTGAATTTTCACAACCTTTAACTATTCAGTTTCCTCCAGCATTGTTTTATTTTGCTTGGTGACTTACTTTGTTCTGTCTGTTATTACTTGAAACCACTTAAATCCTACTTTTTATACTTAATAAAACCACTTTTGTTCATTAATTAACCAGAGTAAGTGATTAATACCTGGAGGAGTAAACAAATGTGCATCTCTCTCTATCAATTGTTACAAAGTTTCTCCTCTGCCTTGGGGGGGTCCTGCACTTATAGGCGGATTTGCTCACCTCAGAGATTCATGGCAGCCCTCAGTTTGGCCGCTTTTGCTAGAGGCTTAAACCTGCCATTCACTCAGCTAACCTCATCACTGGCCAGCATGGGGGGAATGGAGAACAATCCCCACAGTCTCTGTGTCCCACCTAGTGGGTCGGGGACAGGCCAGATCCCTTTCCAAATTAGACCTTTCCTTCTGGGGTTTCTCACAGACCAGGTCAACTCCTCCTGTGTCCGATCAGGAGTTGGGAGGTTTGGGGGGAACCCGGGCCCGCCCTCTACCCCAGGTTCCAGCCCAGGGCCCTCTGGACTGCAGCTGTCTATAGTGCCTCTTGTAACAGCTGCATGACAGCTACAACTCCCTGGGCTACTTCCCCATGGCCTCCTCCAAACACCTTCTTTATCCTCACCACAGGACCTTCCTCCTGGTGTCTGATAACACTTGTATTCCTTAGTCCTCCAGCAGCACAGCCTCTCTCTCTCTCTCTCTCTCTCTCTCTCTCTCTCTCTCTCTCTCTCTCACTTACTCACTCTCAGCTTCTTGCTCCCAGCTCCTCAAACGCACTTCCTTCTCCTCTGGCTCCCCCCTGCCTGACTGGAGTGAGTGCCTTTTAAAACCCAGGTGCCCTGATTAGCCTGCCTTGATTGGCTGCAGGTGTTCTAATTAAAGTAGCTATCTCCACTGCCTTCTAGAACGATCTTAATTGGCCCCAGGTGCCTTGATTAACCTGGAGCAACTGCCATTTGGTTACCACGGTACTAGGGATTTGTGTAGCCTGGGGCTAACATACCTGTTTCTCAGTACTTTACTGTAGCATCTGGCCTTGCCCCATCACAGGGGTTAATAGAAAAGCAGTTAAAATATTTAATACAAGAGTAGGTTAAGAAAAGAGCACTTAAAAAGTGTTAAATAAAAGAGAAACATATAAAGATCGGTTAAAAGAGAGAACAGGGCAGGAAAGGGAATAGAATTATGTGTGCAGTTCTGGTGTCCCATGTTCAAGAAGGATGAATTCAAACTGGAACAGGTTCAGAGACGGGCTACAAGGATGATCCGAGGAATGGAAAAACTGCCTTATGAAAGGAGACTCAAAGAGCTTGGCTTGTTTAGCCTGGCCAAAAGAAGGCTGCGGGGGGATATGCTTGCTCTATATAAATATATCAGGGGGGTTAACGTTAGGGAGGGAGAGGAATTATTTAAGTTTAGTACTAATGTAGGCACGAGGACGAATGGGTATAAACTGGATATTAGGAAATTTAGACTTGAAATTAGATGAAGGTTTCTAACCATTAGGGGAGTGAAGTTCTGGAACAGCCTTCCAAGGGAGGTTATGGGGGCAAAATACTTTCCTGGCTTTAAGACAAAGCTTGATAAGTATATGGAGGGGATGTTATGATAGGATCGTTAATTTGGGCAATTGATCTTGGATTACCACCAGATAGGTCTGCTCAGTGGTCTGCGGGGAGATGTTGGATGGAATGGGAACTGAGTTACTGCAGAGAATTCCTTCTTGGGTGCTGGCTGGTGACTCTTGCCCACATGCTCAGGGTTTAGCTGATCGCCATATTTGGGGTCGGGAAGGAATTTTCCTCCAGGGAGGATTGGCAGGGGCCCTGGAGGTTTTTCGCCTTCCCCTGCAGCGTGGGGCACGGGTCACTTGCTGGTGGTTTCTCTGCAGCTTGAGGTCTTCAAACCAATTTTGAGGATTTCAATAACTCGGTCCTGGGATAGGGGTTGTTATAAAATTGGATGGGTGGGGTTCTGTGGCCTGCCTTGTGCAGGAGGTCAGACTACATGATCAGATTGGTCCCTTCTGACCTATGAGTCTATGAGTCTATGTCCTAATTGTGATTAAGTCCTAATGCAGAGTGCCTTGGGTGGGGGAATGAAAAGGTACAGCCAAAGAGGAAGACAGTATGATTTAAGAGGGGCTTTGGGGCTGCTTTGCAATGGTCCAGATGCCCCAACACCCTATATACCTCATGCACAAGCCTCAGGGCTGGGTAGGGCGGGTGGATCTTCCTTAGAGGAACAAGCCGCTCATATACCTCATGTTGTTGACAAACTATAACCTAACTGCACGTATACTGTGTGGGAACCTACTTCCCTTTTGACAAACCCCACACCCATTGAACTCAGTAAAAACACGTTTCATACAGTTATTTTCTACTGACATTTTATTTTACAGCAAGCCCTGTTTTGTTCTTTCAGTTAACTTTTTTTACATAAGCATAGAGAAAAGCTTTTATAAACATTTTGTTAGTGTTTGTGGGTTTTTAACCCTGGGATGTTTCTTCATGCTCATTGTTTATAAAACACCTATAAATAAATGGCTGTGTCTTCATTTTCAAGTGATTATAAAACAGAGCTCTATTCCTGTACAAAACTTAACATAACTTTTACTTGCTTTTGTTCAAAAGTGGAGGAAGAAACAGCCTTCTTATCTCTGATCAGCTGACTCACAGAGGCTGCTTTTGCTAACAGTGGCTTTGCAGGAAAAGCATAATGCTTCAACTTGTCCTCACTAAACAATGACCAATGTTAGTCTAAAACAGAGTTTCTCAAACAGTAAGTCCCTTGACCCACACCGCTTCCAGCTGCTCCCATTGGCCCGGAGCAGCAATCCGTGACCAGTGGGAGCCACAATCAGCCGGACCTGTGGGTGGGGCAGGTAAACACACCAGCCTGGCCCACCAGGCGCTTTCCCTACAAAAACGGCGACCCCTGTTTGAGAAACCCTGGTCTAAAACATAGGGGGAAAACTTTTAAGAACTGTTTGTAACTAAGGGCTTATGGTTTTAACCTTTATTAACACACCTATGTAAAAGTGCTATATGGCGGGAAAGCTGCTTGGGGTTTGTTTTTTCAGATAAGAATAAGGCAGTTAAAGGAGAGGTAGTGAGGGGAGGGAGATGGCTCATGTTTAAAAATCTTGAGATTATCGGATTGTTTCAGGAAAATGTATTCTATAACATAGCTGTAAAACAGCATCTGATTGGTCAGATCCAAAGGCAGAGATAAGTAGCCTGAGGGGTTGTGAACCTTGAGAGCTGCCTCTTTCCCCAGGGGCAGCCATAAGGGTAAGATCTCTCTGACTCAGCCACATGATGCCTATCCTTGCCCTTTGCAGAGGGGCCTTCTATTCCCTTTTCCTGCCCAGTTCTCTCTTTTAACCAGTCTTTATATGTTTCTCTTTTGTGTAACTCTTTTTAAAGGCTCTTCTCTTAACCTACCCTTGTGTTAAATATTTTAAATGCTTTTCCATTAACCTCCCTTTATATTTTTACCATGTGGTTACCAGGCAGTCTCCACTTTGTAAAATTCCTTTTTTTTGCCATGTGTGTTCTTTTAATCAATCTTTGTATTTTTCTCTTTTATTTAATGTTTTTAAATGCTCTTGTCTTAACCTATCCTTATATTTAATATTTTAAATGCTTCTTTCTTAATGAACCTTTATATGTTTCTCTTTTATTTAACTCTTTTAAAATGCTCTTTCCTTAACCTACCCTTGTATTTAATACACCTTTTAAATATATCTCAATTTTTTTATTCTTTAATAACATGCCAAACTAGACCTTTAAAATCATCTTTCCTTACTAAACCTAACCAAAACTCTTTCTTTTCTTTAATAACTTGCTTCTATTCTTTCAAACTAACCTTTAAAAACAAAAATCTTTATTTTTCTTTAAGTTCTCTCACTCTCTTTCAACCTTTTTCTCTAAACAATCAACCAAATGTATCAAAGCACAACAAAACAACATTCCCCCTATTCAAACATACAAAATAATCAATTATTTTTTCAAAATGGCTGATGGCACCAAAACTCAGTGGGAATAGAGGGTGGGACATAAGCCCTAAAGAGAGCATGGAAACCTGTCAGGAATACAAGGTGATGAATACTATCAAACTGTATACTACTGTTCTCTTTTGCCACAGATGGCAGGATAAGAGGTGATGGGTTCAAACTACAGCGCAGCAGATTGAGATTAAAGATCAGGACAAAATTCTTCACTTTAAGAACAGTAGGACAATGGAACAGAATCATAGATTATTAGGGTTGGAAGGGACCTCAAGATATCATCTAGTCCAACCCCCTGCTCAAAGCTGGACCAATCCCCAAATGGCCCCCTCAAGGATTGAGCTCACAACCCTGAGTTTAGCAGGCCAATGCTCAAACCACTGAATGATCCCTCCCCCCAACAGATGCCTAGGGAGGTTGTGGAAGCTTTGTCACTGGAGGGTTTCAAAGGCTCGTCAACTGGGATGGTTTAGACAAGCAAACCTGGCAGCTTGGCAGGGGTTAGACTAGATGAGCCTTGTGGCCCCTTCTAGCTCGATGGTGGTATGAGTTAATGTCCCTCTTCTGCAGTAACAACAAGGCCTTAAGGGTTCGCTCCTGGCCCTCACTCAGGTAGTTCCCGCCAGGCCTTTCCCTCTGGCTGGTATGGGGGAAGGTGCTCCTGGGATCCCCTCTGGATCCTCCACAGGTCTCTTTCTGCCCTTTACCCATCTATCAGGGCACCAGGCACCAGCTCTCCCTGAGCAAGGGAGCTCTACCAGTCCCTTGCAAGACTTTGGGCCTCTCCCACCAGCCCCCTATGTCTTTCCAAGCCCTTTATCACCCTCTGTGAGACAGCAGGCTCCATTTTACAAGTAGCTCTGCCCCTACCCCAGGCTACCATCACATTATGCCTGATCCAGCCAACATCCCAAACCCATCACCTGGGGTGGGGGCCACCTGCACACTCATGGGGCTGAGCCCAAATCCCCTAAAAGGCCAGCCCTCCCCTGACACCACCCACTTGGCAGGGGAGGGGGAAGATGCTGCCAGGAGTCAGGCCGTGCTGAGCCAGTGGCGATGCTGGAGGAGGGCACAGAGATGCAATGGGCTGGGGGAGGCGGAGGCAGAATTATGTGTAACTTTGACACTCCCCGTTCCCTGCCCCTCAGCACAACTCCCTGCTGAAGCACAGGCCTGAGCTCTGTCTTTTCAGGACTTCAAAAAAGGAAAGTTTTGCACAGAGCTACGGTACCAGCCCTGCCTGTAGGGGTTAGCGACAGCTGCCAGTCAGCTCAGAGAGTCCCAGACAATTTCTTAGTGAGCGAACGTTTAACACACACACAGCTCTCGCAGACAGTATGTGGGACACTTTTCAGTCCCTTCAGCAGCGTGGTTCGGCAGTAAATCTTTGGGGCTCCTTACAGAGACTCCCGGTGCTGTTGCTGTTACATGTATTTCAGAGCAAGGTAACAACGCAACACTCACTCGTCGTGTTTGGGCCACACCTTCTGAGCATTCCCCTCTGACTTCACACTGATTATTTCCCAGTCTCTGTGTGTGTGTGTGTGGGAGGGGGGTCCAAATGTGTGTGTCCCCCCTCTGCACTCTCCGGGGCCTGAGGAGAATGGAGGCCTCTCTGTCCTCACCCAGCACCTCAGAATCTCCTCAGCAAACACCAGTCCAAAGCTCCATCCAGCCAGCAGCAATTCCCGTCCCACAGCTAACAGACAAGCATCTCCTCGCTTTTCAGCGATGGGGAATCAGAAACCTGTTTCCAAGGTGGTTCGGGAACTGGGATGCAGCCTTCATAGCAGACACAGCCCTTGGTCTCACATGGATCAGTCACCAGGCCCCCAGGACTGTCTCTAGCTCCCATGTTTGTAACCTTCCCCCCTGAGCTCTGACCGGCTCCGCTCTTTGTGAATGTGGAACCTGCAAGGCTGCTTGTCCTTCCTGGAAACTTCCTGTACAGCTCCAGAGATGGCTACCAAGGCCGTGTCTACACTACAAAGTTATGTCGGCGTTCAGCCACCAACGTTTGTGTATCGCTGGGCATGTGCCCACTTGGCTGCTTGTAGCAGTGCTGCTCGTACTCACCAGGAGTGCTTGTGTAACACGCTAACCTTTGATTCCACACGTGCCCCCTCTCATCCCATGTAACCGCCGGAGCAGTGAGCAGGGTCTGTCTCTTTGGACAGCAGAACTCCCACCCGTGGATGGTCACACACAGGAAAAAGATGCAGATTTGGACAGTCGTGGATGCCCCAGGATAGGGCCGGCCTTCGGGGCGGGTGATGTGGGTGACAGCCCAGGGCGCCACAGTTTGAGGGGAGGGGATGTGGTCCGGAGGCAAAGAGCAGAACACAGGCCTGGCCCCACTCTGCCCCCAGCCTGCCCCACACCGTGCTTCAGCGGGACGATGCTGGAGGCCCCACAACAAAAGCGGGCCCAGGACACAGAGCAGGACTGCCATGGCTGGGGCGGAGCTGGGGGTATCCCAGGAGGGGAGAGGGCCCAGGATTCCCCAGGCCCAGCCCCTCCGCTGCATGACCTCTGACAGCCAACCGCACGAGCCGTGCACGGGGATGATGCCTTCACGCTCTCGCCAGAGCCCCACACATGAGAGGGGGTCATAAAACACTGGGCCCAGGGGGCTGGAACAATGTGAATAGCAGGGTGCTGAGAGCCACTGAACCAAACTGTAACCCCTGCATGTGATGGAAACCACCTCTAGCCAGGGGGTACGACAGCCCCCATAGATCCATCACCTATGGCCAGGCGCTGCCAACAGAGCACTGTCTTCCTCTTCCCGCTCCCCTACTAGCCCCATCCGCCCAACTCTCCCCTTCACTCCCCTCCCCCTATCCCCATACACCCACCACAGCCCTCCACTCCCCTCCCCTCCTCCATCCTCATCCACCCGTCTCTCCCCTCCCGCTCCTTCCCAAACCAATCACCTCTCCCCTCAACCCTTCCCCTTCCGCCTACTTCCCCATCCAACTGCATCTCCCCTTCATTCTCCCCCACCCCAACTTCCCCCATCTAACCGCCTCTTACCTCCCTCCCCCCATCCTGCACCCTCCAACCACCTCTCCCCTCCACCCTACCCCATCCTTCCTCCCTCATCTCCCTGCCCCTACCCCAGGGCCGCTGTCAGAGGGAGGCTCTAACCCAGCAGGCTGCAGAAAGGACCCACAGGCCA
Organism: Gopherus evgoodei; assembly: GCF_007399415.2. Classification (NCBI taxonomy): domain Eukaryota; kingdom Metazoa; phylum Chordata; order Testudines; family Testudinidae; genus Gopherus; species Gopherus evgoodei. The sequence goes on from NC_044326.1 coordinate 1,334,098, forward strand.
GTGATCAGGGGCTCAGCTCAGCGCGAAGGCAGAACAATGGCGAGGGACAATATCTATGAGAACATGCCGATGACGGAAGCTGCTCCCCAGCCCAAAGGTAAATACAAGAGTCTGCACCGGACCCTGGACTCCCGCTGGCCTCTCCTTGGCTTTGCAGTCTCTCCATGAGCATCCTGGGCAGCGATCGCTTGCTCCACTGACCACACAGGGCACAGGAGGAGAGATGGGAGTCCCTGCACAGCATCCCAGCCTCCTGCCGGGAAGAGCAGTGCCATGGGCTGGCCATAAAAGCCATCCAGGCTCCCCCTCCCCAGCTCACTGGCACCATCAGCCTCTCCCAGGAGGAGATCACCAGAGTCGAATACTCATAGCCCCCATCTATGGGGACCAGCTCCTGCTCATCCCCCCATTTCACAGGGACACCACCTTTCCTTACCCTCTGCCCCTTCCCTGCCCGAGCACATGCGTCTAACCGTGACCAGGGGTAGGGAGATGTAGCTGTGTTAGCAGAGAAGGGTTTTCCCCAGGGCTCGGGGATGGGGGGAAGGGAACCTGTTCATCCAGGACAAGGAGCAAATGGAGCTGGAAGTGCTGAGAAAAGGACCAGGCTGTTTTCCTAAAGCTCCCAGCACAAGGGGCCCCGTCAGGGCTTTGGCCTGGTGACTGGGCAACAAAATGGCAGATGAAATTCAGTGTTGATAAATGCAGAGTAACGCACATTGGAAAACATAATCCCAACTATACCTATAACATTATGAGGTCTTGTCCACTCAACCGAGGGGTCTTGAAGTCATTGTGTATAGTTCTCTGAAAACATCCACTCAATGTGCAGCAGCAGTGAAAAAAGCCAACAGAATGTTGGGAATCATTAGGAAAGAGACAGATAATAAGAGAGAAAATATCATATTTCCTCTATATAAATCCATGGTAAGCCCACATATTGAATACTGCGTGCAGATGTGGTTGTCCCATTTCAAAAAAGATATATTGGAATTGGGAATAAATAGGCAGCCGGTTTAAAACAAACAAAAGGAAGTATTTCTTCACACAACGCACAGTCAACCCGTTGAAATCCTTGTCAGAGGATGTTGTGAAAGTCACGACAATAGCAGGGTTCAAAAAAGACCTAGACAAGTTCATGGAGGATAGGTCCATCAATGGCTATTAGCCAGGCTGGGCAGGGATGGTGTCCCTAGCCTCTGTTTGCCAGAAGCTGGGAATGGGCGACAGGGACTGGATCACTTGCTAATTCCCTGTTCTGTTCATTCCCTCTGGGGCACCAGGCACTGGCCATGTCGGCAGACAGGACACTGGGCTGGATGGACCTTTGGTCTGACCCAGTCTGGTCCTTCTTATGTTCTTATGTTTGGTTGGACAGGTGTCAGCTGAACAAGGGCCTGCTCCAGGGGTTGTTTATCTCCTTTGGCTTCAGTGCAATCCAGATGCCATGTGGCAGCTGTTCCGGATTTGAACACATGAAAGACACTCAGGAAGGGTCAGGAGACAGACAGGGAGACAGGGCTGACGGAAGTGGAGGGTGCGGCCGTAGGCAGCTGCAGCTCCGCATGGAGCTCAGCTAGGCTCTCTGCAGTGACAAAGGAAAACACAGGGGGGATGTAGCCTGCAGTGGGTGACAGAGAAAATTCTCCCAGAATCTGTTTCAGGAAAGGCTGAGAACTGTAAACTCAGTACATTAGTGAGAGGCAGATTCACCCTTTGGTTAGCGTGAGAGAAGCAACTTCTGCAATGTAAGGGGATTATCTGGACATCTGAGTGTTGTCTGCTGGTTCCAGGAACCACACCTCATTGGGGATCGGTGCTAGCTAATGGCTGAGGCCCAGATCAGACAGGCAGCGGATGTAGCAGGCTGAGACTATCAGGGAGAGGAGAATCTGACAGTCTTGCGTCTCCAAGCAGCCGCCATTCCCCTTGGGGAGACCAAATGCAGAGCACACAGAACACACTTACTTCTGTCTATACATACAGCCTGGCTCGAATTCAGCTCTAGTCTTCTCCCTTTAATGTGCAGGGGAGACACAGTCTTCGGGCTTTGCCCTGTGATTCGCCCCCTGGCTGCCTTGCAGGGAGGAGCCCAGCATCCTCGGGATGGGTTATCAGACAGGGATGCTGTAGAAAGACCCTTCTAAGCATACTGCTGCTGTCAGCCCCACTTTTCTCCTGCAAAGAATCATTTTCCCCTCATTTCACTGCCTCGTGGTATTCAGATTTCATAAGTTGTTTCAGGTTCCTTTTCTCATTTAAAAGTACTCCTTTGGGCCTGGGCTTCACAACCCCTAAACTTCCCTCTTAAGAAATGCTTAGGCAAGGGAAAAGTCCTGCTCCGAGATCTCTCTCACAGGACACCTGCCTGGCACTAGAGTCACTCCTGATTTAGGGAGGGTCGCTTTTCACATTCGAGTTCTGGTCGGTTCTGACCTTATTTGGCCTCATTCCGCTGTTGCTGTTAACCACAGTCAGGGAATAGGAGGCTGAGCAGTTATTGGATTTGAGGGGTTGAGTTTCCTTGGTCAGTGGCATTTGAGCTGTAACTTTCCATGGATACGTTTCCCCTTCCCAGTCAAGAAAATGCTCCCAAGACATCGGTCCCTTGGTGGCACAGGGGGCGGGACATCGTCACTCCTGTCCTTCTCCTCCTGAGTCTGGTCCTGGCCACGTCCCTCCTTGCTGTGACGCTTCTGTGTAAGTTCAACAGCAACTCCAAGCCCAATGTTTGCCAACTTACATACAGGCCAGCTGGCTTGACTCGGGGAGCCGGGGGGGCACCTCCACATTTCAGCAGAATATTGACCTTGTTTCCAGTCTGTCCCTCCAAATAAATCTCCTACTCCAGGGAGTTTGAATGGAGCTGTAAGATCTTGCCCTGCTGATTTGATACTGGCACAAACTTTCTAAGTCTAATGATGGTCCAGCGCTGTACAGGTCACCTGGGGAGGATGTGGAATCCCCATCACGGGAGGTTTTTAAGGCTAGGTTAGACAACTACCTGTCAGGGATGGTCTGGGTGAACTTCATCCTGCCTGAGCATCAGCTCAGGGACTTCAGATCACATGTGGCTGCCCCACATGCTCAACCTGCGTTCTGAGGGTCATGCTGGGTCCTTTCCATATATCACCAGCATGAGCCTCAGCCCCAGGCATCCTCATGGCACAACTGAAATACCCTACGGAGAGACCGGATGGCCCAGTGCTTCGGACACTTGTCTGGGGCTCAGACTGCTGGGTTTAATTCCCTGCTCTGCCAAAGAGTCCCTGCCCTGGAGCCAGCAAACATAGCTGAAAACAGGGAGCTGGAGTGGAGAGCTCTTGGAGGAGAGGGGGGAGAAACCCCTGTTCCTTAGGGGCAATGAGTGGCAAAGATGACTGGTGCTTCCCCGTGCTGGGGGGCCACAATCTAAAGGGGAGGACACGTGACCGCCCCACGTGTCTCCTCTGCCCAGCGACCCCCACACCCAGCCCAGGGCCACCATGCACTCCCCGCCCTGCCAGAGTTACCTGTGGGGGGCTCTGTCCTTCTCCCGCTGCGCCTCCCCCCAGCACAGTCGGCCGCTTTCCCTGGCAGCTGGGCCCAGGGGCGGAGCAGGAGGGAGCCGCGTCTCATGCGGTTGAAACCGGCTGCTCCAGGTCACTGCTCTGTGCAGGGCAGCAGCTGCCTGAGAGCCTGGCTGGGGGTGCGGCGCTGGGTCACCCCCACCAGGGCCCCGCTGCTGGGGACAGGGGCTGAGTGAGCCGGAAATGTGCCAGGAGACTCCAGCTTGCTCGAACCCTGTCCCTGGTAGCCTGGCCTTGATGGGGTAGCCCCTGCCACCTCCCCATCAGGCTCTCTCAGGCAGCTGCCGCACTGCACAGAGCAGTGACCCTGAGCGGCCAACATGAGAAGTGGCTGGTCCTGACCCCTCCACGCCCTGCCCGGGCCCGGCTTTCGGGGCCAAGAGTGCCGGGGGTCAGTGTCAGTGGGAGAAGGATAGATCCCCACTTCCTCCCACCGCCCAGCATGCCAAGCAGAAATCTGGGGGGCGCTTCACCTGCACACACCCCCTATGTGTCTCCTCTGGCGAGTGGGTTCTGGAGAGATTGCTTGCTGGCTTGCGGTGTTCAGTGTGCAGAGGCTGGTACGGGCCGCGTGCTGAGAGATGCAGAGCCTGTGAGCACATCAGATCAGGAACGGGGCTTCCCTGGTTAGGGGGCCTACAAAGGCAGCCAAGCCGTGGGAAAGAAGCCAGAAAAAAACTGGAAACAGAGGAGTTAGCGTGCGGGATTGTACGGAGAGTTTGGGGGAGGGGCGGTGGCATTCTGTTTTTGTGTGGTGTGGGGTTTTCTTTCTCCTCAACAGGCGCTTAGGCAGGAAGGGTGTGAGAGATACAGAGACAGCTGTGGTTGTGGCCCAAGCAATGGAAGAGACAGTGACCAGATGACCAGATGTGGAAGCTGCGGGATGTACGTGTTCCTGGTGCAGGTACCTGAAAAGAGCTTGTCTGCATGAAGTGCCGCCTGAGAGAGCTGATGGAAGAGAAGAGTTGAGGTTTGGGGATGCAGGTGGAAATGATGGTTGAGTTTTGAAGGGGATTTGAGCAGATGATGGAGGGAAGGCGAGAGGAGGCTGAAGGGAGAACTCAGGACTGGCAGATCCAAGCTGGACTGGAGAACGCAGAGGGGAGACTGCTGGGTGAGTAAAGTGCCCAGTGGAAACGTGATGATGAGAACCAGGCAGAGGAAAAGACCAGTTAATGAAGGACAAGCAGAGCTCAGGAATAGGTTTGCTGAGTTGGAAAGTGAAGAAGGTTGCAGCAGGGAGTAGCAGAAGGTGGGAGGGCCAGGGAGAAGAGAAAAGCAGCTAGTCCTACAAGAAGAGGGGAAGAATCAATGTACATACCCAGAGTTCAGAGCCCCAGGAGGACAGAGGATGACTTGCAGTAGATCACAAGGGAGAACAAAAGACAAGAGGACTTGCATTCAGAAGGAACAGGAGGAAGGCTGGAGAATGGCACCAACACCAGGAAGAGGCAGGTCTACGTGGTTGGTGACTCCTTACTAAGAAGAATGGACAGACCTGGCACCAGAGGTGATCCAGAGAACAGAAGGATGAGCTGTCTGCTGGGAGCTAAGTTATGGGATGTGGACCTGAAGCTGAAGAGGATCCTAATGGGAGCAGGAAGGAATCCACTGATTGTCCTTCATGTGGAACAAATGATACTGCTAGATTCTTGCTGGAATGGATCAAGGGAGCTGATGCCAGGCTGGGAGAGAAACTTTAAAAAATGGAGGCTCAGGTGATCTTCAATCAGATTCCACCTGTCCCTAGAAGAGGAGAAAGGAGGTGAGACAAGATGATGATGATCAACAGACGGCTCAGGCAGTGGAGCTCTAAGGAGGTCTCTGGGCTGTTCGACCACTGGGAGGCATTCACAGACATAGGAGTGTTCTCATGGGATGGACTCCCCCTGAGTAGGGCAGGAAATGGATTCTGGGATGGAGGGTGGAACAACTGATTAAAAGAGCTTTAAACTTGGAATTTAGGGGAGACGGCTGAGAGATGTTCATGTAACCTCCACTTCTGATTCTAATACTGAGCAGGAGAAAATCAAGTAAGAGCAGACACAGCAAAGGAGAAAGGAACAGCAGAGGGAAGGAGAATGGACACCAAGAGGAAAGACGGTTCCCAAACCAATGATGCTAATAACCAAGTAGTAGGTGATACTGGCAGTAGCATGACTGTGCCTAATCGCGTGAGGAGCCCTGGCGAAGCCGAGTGGAAACAGGATGTTAGGAATCATTAAAAAGGGTTTAGAGAATAAGACTGAGAATATCTTATTGCCCTTATATAAATCCATGGTACGCCCACATCTCAAATACTGCATTCAGATGTGGTGTCCTCCCTTCAAAAAAGATATACTGGCACTAGAAAAGGTTCAGAAAAGGGCAACTAAAATGATAAGGGGTTTGGAGAGGGTCCCATATAAGGAAAGATTAAAGAGGCTAGGACTCTTCAGCTTGGAAAAGAGGAGACTAAGGGGGGGATATGATAGAGGTCTATAAAATCATGAGTGATGTGGAGAAAGTGGATAAGGAAAAGTTATTTACTTATTCCCATAATACAAGAACTAGGGGTCACCAAATGAAATTAATAGGCAGCAGGTTTAAAAGAAATACAAGGAAGTTCTTCTTCACGCAACTTGTGGAATTCCTTACCTGAGGAGGTTGAAAAGGCTATGACTATAACAGCATTCAAAAGAGAAGTGGATAAATTCATGCAGGTTAAGTCCACTAATGGCTATTAGCCAGGCTAGGTAAGGAATGGTGTCCCTAGCCTCTGTTTGTCAGAGGATGGAGATGGATGGCAGGAGAGAGATCACTTGATCATTAGCTGCTAGGTTCACTCCCTCTGGGGCACCTGGCAGTGGCCACTATCGGTAGACAGATACTGGGCTAGATGGACCTTTGGTCTGACCCGGTACAGCCGTTCTTATGTTCTTAAACAATTAAAGTATCTATACACCAATGCAAGAAGCTTGGGGGACAAAATTGAGGAACTAGATCTACTGGTGCAGTAACTGAAACCAGATGTTACAGGAATAACAGAAACATAGTGGAATAGTAGCCAGGACTGGAGAACAGACAATGGAGAGTATGTGCTGTTCAGGAAGGACAGAAATGAAGGTGAAGGTGGTGTAGTAGCGTTGTATATTGAGGAGGAGATAGACTAACTGTAAAGAAATTAGAAGTGCTGGAATGGATAAAACAGAGTGTGTTTGGGTCAAAATCACTTTGGGGAAGAAAGCTACTACAGGATCCCCTGAGATAGTGCTTGGGGTCTGCTACAGACCTCAGGATCCTATGTAGATATGGATAGAGACCTCTGCAATATCTTTAATGAAATATATACTCCTGGGAGCTGTGTGATTATGGGAGACTTTAATTTCCTGGATATAGATTGGAGGACAATTGCTAATCATCATGATAGTGCCCACACTTTCCTGGCTGTGAGAGCTGACAGATTTCTTTACCACATAGTCACCAAACTAACAAGAGGTAATGCCATTTTCGACTGAGTGTTGGTGAGTCGGGAGGACCTCCAGAGAAGAACTGGCTGTAGGGGACAACCTTGGTTCGTGTGATCGTGAGCTAATTCAATTTCAACTAAATGGAAGGATAAACAAAACTAGGTCTGCAACTAGAGGCCTTCATTTCAAAAGGGGAAACTTTAAAATATTAAGGCAATTAACTAGGGGAATGGACTGGGCGAAAGGACTCACGGATCTGAAAGTGGGGGAGGCTTGGAGTTACTTTCAGTCCAAGTTGCAGAAGTTCTCTGAAGCCTGCATCCCAAGCAAGGGGAAAAACTTCCAAGGGAATGATTGCGGACCAAGCTGGATGAACAAGTGTCTCACACAGGTGATTAAGAGAAAGCAGAAATCCTACAAGGAATGGAAGATGGGATGGATCAGCAAGGAAAGCCACGTCTTGGAGATCAGAAAGTGAAGGGAAAAGTGAGAACTGCTGAGATCCAAGCAGAGCTGGACCTTGCAAAAGGAATTAAAGCCAACACTAAATGGTTCTATAGCCATATAAACACAAAGGGACTGCCCGATATGGAGGGTGTGTTGGAGATTGGAGATAATCTAGCCATGGGCGAATGCTAAAGAAATATTTTGCTTCCATTTTTAATAAATGGAATAAGGAGTTTATGGGTAGTGGCAGGCTGGCTAATGGGAACGAGGATATGGAAGTAGAAATTACCACATCTGAGGAGGAAGTCAAACTCAAACAGCTTAATGGAACCAGATTGGAGGGCCTGGATAATCTCCATCCAAGAATATTAAAGGAACTGGCACGTGAAGTTGCAAGCCCACCAGTGAGGATTTTTAATGGATCCATAAACTCGGGGGTTTATGACTCCAGAATTACTAACGGAGTTCCTGTATTTTAGAAACAGGTATAAGTAATTCAGAAAACTACAGACCTTTTAGTTTGACCTAATTGTATTCTAGGTCTTTGAACAAATTAGGAAAGAAAAAGTAGTTAGGGGCATAGAGGTTAACAGTAATTGGGATAAAATACAACAGGGTTTTACAAAAGGTAGATCATGCCAACTGAACAATAGTTTCTCCAGGAATTGAAATTAGGGGGGGGGTGTTCAAATTTACAGGGGAGGTGTCAGGGCCAATGAGATATATAAAAGAGATATGACTAAAGTAAATGTTTTGTTAGGATAATGCAAATTTAACATAAGGCTAATGTAAGGTACACCAAAACACTTAACAGGTCTAGATTTGTAAAAAATATATACATTTTTTTAAAAAATGTATTTAATTTAAATTGACATTTGAAAGGTAAGCCATCATAGGATAAAAGGGAAGTCCTCTCATGGATCAGTAACTTGTTAAAATATGGGAAACAAAGGGTAGGAATAAATTATCAGTTTTCAGAATGGAGAGAGATAAATAGTGGTATCCCAGAGGGGTTGGTACTGGGACTATTACTATTCAACATACTCATAAATGATCTGGAAAAATGGGTAAACAGGTGGCAAAATTTTCAGATGATACAAAACTATTCTCATAGACTCATAGACTGGAAGGGATCTCGAGAGGTCATCGAGTCCAGTCCCCTGCCCTCATGGCAGGACCAAATATTGTCTAGACCATCCCTAATAGACATTTATCTAACCTACTCTGAAATATCTCCAGAGATGGAGATTCCACAACTTCCCTAGGCAATCTATTCCAGTGTTTAACTACCCTGACAGTTAGGAACATTTTCCTAATGTCCAACCTAAATCTCCCTTGCTGCAGTTTAAGCCCATTGCTTCTTGTTCTATCATTGGAGGCTAAGGTGAACAAGTTTTCTCCCTCCTCCTGATGACACCCTTTTAGATACCTGAAAACTGCTATCATGTCCCCTCTCAGTCTTCTCTTTTCCAAACTAAACAAACCCAATTCCTTCAGCCTTCCTTCATAGGTCATGTTCTCAAGACCTTTAATCATTCTTGTTGCTCTTCTCTGGACCCTCTCCAATTTCTCCACATCTTTCTTGAAATGCGGCGCCCAGAACTGGACACAATACTCCAGCTGAGGCCTGACCAGCGCAGAGTAAAGCAGAAGAATGACTTCTCGTATCTTGTTTACAACACACCTATTAATGCATCCCAGAATCACATTTGCTTTTTTTGCAACAGTATCACACTGTTGACTCATATTACGTTTGTGGTCTACTATGACCCCTAGATCTCTTTCTGCCATACTCCTTCCTAGACAGTCTCTTCCCATTCTGTATGTGTGAAACTGATTGTTCCTTCCTAAGTGGAGCACTTTGCATTTATCTTTATCGAACTTCATCCTGTTTACCTCAGACTATTTCTCCAATTTGTCCAGATCATTTTGAATTTTGACCCTGTCCTCCAAAGCAGTTGCAATCCCTCCCAGTTTGGTATCGTCCGCAAACTTAATAAGCGTACTTTCTATGCCAACATCTAAATCGTTGATGAAGATATTGAACAGAACCGGTCCCAAAACAGACCCCTGCGGAACCCCACTAGTTATACCTTTCCAGCAGGATTGGGAGCCATTAACAACTACTCTCTGAGTACGGTTATCCAGCCAGTTATGCACCCACCTTATAGTAGCCCCATCTAAATTGTACTTTCCTAGTTTATCTATAAGAATATCGTGCGAGACTGTATCAAATGCCTTACTAAAGTCTAGGTATATCACATCCACCGCTTCTCCCTTATCCACAAGGCTCGTTATCCTATCAAAGAACGCTATCAGATTAGTTTGACACGATTTGTTCTTTACAAATCCATGCTGGCTATTCCCTATCACCTTACCACCTTCCAAGTGTTTGCAGATGATTTCTTTAATTACCTGCTCCATTATCTTCCCTGGCACAGAAGTTAAACTAACTGGTCTGTAGTTTCCTGGGTTGTTTTTATTTCCCTTTTTATAGATGGGCACTATATTTGCCCCCTTCCAGTCTTCTGGAATCTCCCTCATCTCCCATGATTTCCCAAAGATAATAGCTAGAGGCTCAGATACCTCTTCCATTAACTCCTTGAGTATTCTAGGATGCATTCCATCAGGCCCTGGTGACTTGCAGGCATCTAACTTTTCTAAGTGATTTTTTACTTGCTCTTTTTTTATTTTCTCTTCTAAACCTACGCTCTCCCGGTAAGCATTCACTATACTAGACATTCCTTCAGACTTCTCAGTGAAGACCGAAACAAAGAAGTCATTAAGCATCTCTGCCATTTCCAAGTCTCCCGTTACTGTTTCCCCCTCCTCACTGAGCAGTGGGCCTACCCTGTCCTTAGTCATCCTCTTGCTTCTAACGTATTGATAAAAAGTCTTCTTGTTTCCCTTTATTCCCATAGCTAGTTTGAGTTCATTTTGTACCTTTGCCTTTCTAATCTTGCCTCTGCATTCCTGTGTTATTTGCCTATATTCATCCTTTGTGATCTGACCTAGTTTCCATTTTTTATATGACGCCTTTTTATTTTGTAGGTCACGCAAGATCTCGTGGTTAAGCCAAGGTGGTCTTTTGCCACATTTTCTATCTTTCCTAACCATCGGAATAACTTGCTTTTGGGCCCTTAATAGCATCCCTTTGAAAAACTGCCAACTCTCCTCAGTTGTTTTTCCGCTCAGTCTTGATTCCCATGGGACCTTACCTATCAGCTCTCTGAGCTTACCAAAATCCGCCTTCCTGAAATCCATTGTCTCTATTTTGCTGTACTCCCTTCTACCCTTCCTTAGAATTGCAAACTCTATGATTTCATGATCACTTTCATCCAAGCTTCCTGCTACTTTCAAATTCTCAACAAGTTCCTCCCTATTGGTTAAAATCAAGTCTAGAACAGCTTCCCCCCTAGTAGCTTTTTCAACTTTCTGAAATAAAAAGTTGTCTGCAATGCAGTCCAGGAACTTATTGGGTTGTCTGTGCCCCGCGGTGTTATTTTCCCAACATATATCTGGATAGTTGAAGTCCCCCATCACCACCAAATCTTGGGCTTTGGATGATTTTGTTAGTTGTTTGAAAAAAGCCTTATCCACCTCTTCCATCTGATTAGGTGGCCTGTAGTAGACTCCCAGCACGACATCACCCGTGTTTTTTACCCCTTTTAGCCTAACCCAGAGACACTCAACACTTCCGTCTCCTACGTCCATCTCCACCTCAGTCCAAGTGTGTACATTTTTAATATATAAGGCAACACCTCCTCCCTTTTTCCCCTGTCTATCCTTCCTGAGCAAACTATACCCATCCACACCAATATTCCAGTCGTGTGTATTATCCCACCAAGTTTCAGTAATGCCAACAATGTCATAGTTGTATTTATTTATTAGCACTTCCAGTTCTTCCTGCTTATTACTCATACTTCTTGCATTTGTATATAGGCATCTAAGATACTGGTTTGATCTTGCCTCCCAGCTTTGCCCTGACCCTCCTTTCTCTCTGCCATTATAGCCCGTGCTCCCTCCTGTTTCCAACTCATCTCCCAGGTCTTGTTCCCCACTTACCTGTGGGCTTTGCTCACCTGTCCCCGTCGAACCTAGTTTAAAGCCCTCCTTACTAGGTTAGCCAGTCTGTGGGCAAATAAGGCCTTTCCTCTCTTCGAAAGGTGAACGCCATCTGTGCCTAGCAGTCCTTCCTCGAATAGCATCCCATGGTCGAGGAAGCCAAAGCCCTCCTGGTGACACCATCTGTGCAGCCAGGCATTCACCTCCACGATGCATCTGTCTCTGCCCGAACCCCTACCTTCAACAGGAAGAATCGAAGAGAATACCACCTGCGCTCCAAACTCCTTAACCCGTACTCCCAGAGCCCTGTAGTCACTCTTGATCTGCTCAGTATCACACCTCGCAGTATCATTTGTGCCCACATGGATGAGTAGCATGGGGTAGTAGTCAGAAGGCCGGATAATCCTCGACAATGCCTCTGTAACATCTTGGATACGGGCCCCTGGCAGGCAGCATACCTCCCGGGATGAACGGTCAGGGCGACAGATGGGTGTCTGTTAAGTCCCAGGCGGGGGCAAGAGGGCACCTTGCTCGTTCCTCCAGCTGCTCACTGTTCGCTCTGGCCATGGCTGTTCGTTGTGCCACTGTTCATTCCATCACTCTGTTGCCAATGGCCCTGCGCAGTCACCTTCTGCTGCCACCTGCCACTGTGACCTCTGCGAGTTGGTCTCTTGAGGTTCCACCAGCTCTCAGTGATTTCAGCTGAGCTCTCAGTGCGGGAACCTCACTGCTAGTGCAGTCTGGGCTGTCTCTTACAGAAAAACACTGTCCCCACCGGAACGCTGTCCCCACAACAGGACTAAGCACTTAGACCTGATTATCAGTGATTTCAGCTGCAGTGGTCACTTAACAGAACAAAAGACTCTCTATGCAGCCTAATCAGCTCTGTCTTTAAACCGTGGAGAGGGACAGATCCCCACCCTCTCTCTTGATGCCTTCAGTCAGAACAGGCTAAGTACAGTTCTACTGCCCTTTACTCATACAGTAAGAACAACATTTCATTTCCCACCCCCCGCATTCAAGTGATCTGTAACCCAATCCCAGCCAAAATCTATCACCTGAGCAACACAGCTCAGGTTGCTGGATACCTAGGTAGACTAGGTGTGAATGTAAATACAATCTGGCCCTGAAGCCTTTCCCCCCAGCCACCAGCTCATCACTGGCTGTCAGGGAGAGCTCATTTAGACTTTGCTTAGAAATCATCATTTCAAATTATTAGGTTGGCCAACATCACCGAAATGAATGCACTGACATTATCATAAAAAACAGTTATATAAGGAAGCTAGTCTATGTTCATACTTTTGAAATCTATTATACTTTTTCAGATATATGTATTTTATCATACACTGTATATGCTCTTAAAGTGTGAATTAAAGTTTCAGTTTCAATTCAAATTTCCAAACAGTCAGTAAATTGGCATGTTTCAGAGCAGCAGCCGTGTTAGTCTGTATCTGCAAAAAGAACAGGAGTACTTGTGGCACCTTAGAGACTAACACATTTATTTGAGCATAAGCTTTCATGGGCTACAGCCTACTTCCTCGGATGCATAGAATGGAACATATAGTGAGGAGATATATATACATACAGAGAAAGTGAAAAGATGGGAGTTGCCCAACCAATTCTAAGAGGCTAATAAATTAAGATGAGCTATTCTGAGTGTAGCGAGGCGGTGTGGCTCCCCTCCCCCTCAGGGAGGGTCGAGCCCCGTCAGTTATCCACGGGGGCGGGGCCGCTGGGCGGAAGTCCCGCCCCTCAAAGGGTCAGGCGGCGACCCGGAAGAATAAAAGCCGGGCCCCAGCCTTCAGTTGCGGCTCGGCCACCGGCAGGAGCAGACGTGCCCGCAACCGCTCGTGACTGGGAGGTTGCCCAAGCCAGAGGTCGAGACCAGGAGCTGCCAGAGCCGCCTCGCCCCAACTACGATGAGGGGCCGCCAGAGCCGCCTCGCCCCAACTACGACGAGGAGCCGCCAGAGCCGCCTCGCCCCAACTACGACGAGGGGCCGCCAGAACTGCCTCGCCCCTACTACGACGAGGGGCCGCCAGAGCCGCCTCGCCCCAACTACGACGAGGAGCCGCCAGAGCCGCCTCGCCCCTACTACGACGAGGGGCCGCCGGAGCCGCCTCGCCCCTACTACGACAAGGGGCCGCCAGAACTGCCTCGCCCCTACTACGATGAGGGGCCGCCAGAGCTGCCTCGCCCCAACTACGACGAGGGGCCGCCAGAGCCGCCTCGCCCCAACTACGACGAGGAGCCGCCAGAACTGCCTCGCCCCTACTACGACGAGGGGCCGCCAGAGCCGTCTCGCCCCAACTACAACGAGGGGCCGCCAGAGCCGCCTCGCCCCAACTACGACGAGGGGCCGCCAGAGCCGCCTCGCCCCAACTACGACGAGGGGCCGCCAGAGCCGCCTCGCCCCAACTACGACGAGGAGCCGCCGGAGCCGCCTCGCCCCTACTACGACAAGGGGCCGTCAGAGCCGCCTCGCCCCTACTACGGCGAGGAGCCGCCAGAGCCGCCTCGCCCCTACTACGACGAGGGACCGCCAGAGCCGCCTCGCCCCTACTACGACGAGGGACCGCCAGAGCCGCCTCGCCCCTACTACGACGAGGGGCCGCCAGAGCCGCCTCGCCCCAACTACGACGAGGAGCCGCCGGAGCCGCCTCGCCCCTACTACGACAAGGGGCCGCCAGAGCCGCCTCGCCCCAACTACGACGAGGGGCCGCCAGAGCCGCCTCGCCCCAACTACGACAAGGGGCCGCCAGAGCCGCCTCGCCCCTACTACGGCGAGGAGCCGCCAGAGCCGCCTCGCCCCTACTACGACGAGGGACCGCCAGAGCCGCCTCGCCCCTACTACGACGAGGGACCGCCAGAGCCGCCTCGCCCCAACTACGACGAGGGGCCGCCAGAGCCGCCTCGCCCCAACTACGACAAGGGGCCGCCAGAGCCGCCTCGCCCCTACTACGACAAGGGGCCGCCAGAGCCGCCTCGCCCCTACTACGACGAGGGGCCGCCGGAGCCGCCTCGCCCCTACTACGGCGAGGAGCCGCCAGAGCCGCCTCGCCCCTACTACGACGAGGGGCCGCCAGAGCCGCCTCGCCCCTACTACGACAAGGGGCCGCCAGAGCCGCCTCGCCCCAACTACGACGAGGAGCCGCCAGAGCCGCCTCGCCCCAACTAGGACGAGGGGCCGCCAGAGCCGCCTCGCCCCTACTACGATGAGGGGCCGCCAGAGCTGCCTCGCCCCAACTACGACGAGGGGCCGCCAGAGCCGCCTCGCCCCTACTACGGCGAGGAGCCGCCAGAGCCGCCTCGCCCCAACTAGGACGAGGGGCCGCCAGAGCCGCCTCGCCCCTACTACGACGAGGGGCCGCCAGAGCCGCCTCGCCCCAACTACGACGAGGGGCCGCCAGAGCCGCCTCGCCCCTACTACGACGAGGGGCCGCCAGAGCCGCCTCGCCCCTACTACAACGAGGGGCCGCCAGAGCCGCCTCACCCCTACTACGGCCCCGAGGAGCCCCCAGACCAGGCGTGGCCCGAATTCCCCGAAACCCTACCGGACCTGCCGCCCAGCCCGGATTGGGAGGAACCGATGGTCCTGGACGTCTCCGGAACAGAGGCCCCGGACCAGGTAGGAATAGAGGGGGAATTAGGAAGTAGCCCGGGGGCAGCTGACTCCAGTCAGGCTGCAGAGCTACCGTTGCCCATGTCAGTGTGTTGCGGTCAGGACCCCACTGACCACCAGTAGCGGTGACAACCGCTACCAGGGCCTCGGGCTTGAACACAGAGGAGTGGGTGGGCCTGCGTTCCCCCTGCCACCCGCAACCGGGTGGCAGATTCCCCTCTCCGAGGCCGGTAACTATTTAAACTGTGTTTGGTGCCCCGCCCGAACCAAGGGCTGGGCCCTCTCTGCCTTTGCCACTGCTCTGCCCTGCTCCAAAGGGCCAGGGCTGTTTAAACTGTGTTTGGTGCCCCGCCCGAACCAAGGGCTGGGCCCCCTTGGACTTTGCCACTGCTCTGGCCTGCTCCAAAGGACCAGGGCTGTTTAAACTGTGTTTGGTGCCCCGCCCGAGCCAAGGGCTGGGCCCCCTTGGACTTTGCCACTGCCCTGCCCTGCTCCAAAGGGCCAGGGCTGTTTAAACTGTGTTTGGTGCCCCGCCCGAACCAAGGGCTGGGCCCCCTTTGACTTTGCCACTGCTCTGGCCTGCTCCAAAGGACCAGGGCTGTTTAAACTGTGTTTGGTGCCCCGCCCGAACCAAGGGCTGGGCCCCCTTGGACTTTGCCACTGCTCTGGCCTGCTCCAAAGGACCAGGGCTGTTTAAACTGTGTTTGGTGCCCCGCCCGAGCCAAGGGCTGGGCCCCCTCTGCCTTTGCCACTGCTCTGCCCTGCTCCAGGGCTGTTTAAACTGTGTTTGGTGCCCCGCCCGAACCAAGGGCTGGGCCCCCTTGGACTTTGCCACTGCTCTGGCCTGCTCCAAAGGACCAGGGCTGTTTAAACTGTGTTTGGTGCCCCGCCCGAGCCAAGGGCTGGGCCCCCTTTGACTTTGCCACTGCCCTGCCCTGCTCCAAAGGGCCAGGGCTGTTTAAACTGTGTTTGGTGCCCCGCCCGAACCAAGGGCTGGGCCCCCTTTGACTTTGCCACTGCCCTGCCCTGCAGAACAGGCCAGAGCAGACTGTAATTGCAGGGATGACATCGAGGCCGGTGTGGCTCCCCTCCCCCTCAGGGAGGGTCGAGCCCCGGCAGAACCCGTCTACAGTGAGCAAGAGAAAAAAAAATTTTGTAGTGATAATCAAGATGACCCATTTAAGACAGTTTGACAAGAAGGTGCAAGGATACTTAACATGGGCAAATAGATTCAATGTGTGTAATGGCTCAGCCATTCCCAGTCTCTATTTAAACCTAAATTGATTGTGTCGAGTTTGCATATTAATTCAAGTTCAGCAATTTCTTGTTGGAGTCTGTTTTTGAAGCTTTTCTGTTGCAAAATTACCATCTTTAAATCTGTTCCTGAATGGCCAGAGAGGTTGAAGTGTTCTCCTACTGGTGTTTGAATGTTATAATTCTTGACGTCTGATTTGTGTCCATTTATTCTTTTGCATAGAGACTGTCTGGTTTGACCAATGTACATGGCAGAGGGGCATTGCTGGCACATGATGGCATATATCACATTGGTAGATGTGCAGGTGAATGAGCCCCTGATGGCATGGCTGCTATGATTAGGTCCTATTATGGTGTCACTTGAATAGATATGTGGACAGAGTTGGCATCGGGCTTTGTTGCAAGGATAGGTTCCTGGGTTAGTGTTTTTGTTCTGTGATGTGTGGTTGCTGGTGAGTATTTGCTTCAGGTTGGGAGGCTGTCTGTAAGCGAGGACAGGTCTGTCTCCCAAGATCTGTGAGAGTGAGGGATCATCTTTCAGGATAGGTTGTAGATCTTTGATGATGCGCTGGAGAGGTTTTAGTTGGGGGCTGTAGGTGACGGCTAGTGGTGGTCTGTTATTTTCTATGTTAGGCCTGTCCTGTAGTAGGTGACTTCTGGGTACTCTTCTGGCTCTGTCAATCTGTTTTTTTCACTTCAGCAGGTGGGTATTGTAGTTTTAAGAATGTTTGATAGAGATCTTGTAGGTGTTTGTCTCTGTCTGAGGGATTGGAGCAAATGCAGTTGTATCTTAGAGCTTGGCTGAAGATAATGGATCATGTGATGTGTCCTGGACAGAAGCTGGAGGCATGTAGGTAAGTATAGCAGGCTGTAGATTTCCGGTATAGGGTGGTGTTTATGTGACCATCGCTTATTAGCACAGTTGTGTCAAGGAAATGGACCGCTTGTGTGGATTGGTCTAGGCTGAGGATGGTGGGATGGAAATTGTTGAAATCACGGTGGAATTCCTCAAGGGCTTCTATTCCATGGGTCCAGATGATGAAGATGTCATCAGTGTAGAGTAGGGGCATTAGGGACGAGAGCTAAGGAAGTGTTGTTCTAAGTCAGCCATAAAAATGTTGGCATACTATGGGCTATGCGAGCACCCATAGCATTGCCGCTGACTTGAAGGTATATATTGTCCCCAAATGTGAAATAGTTGTGGGTGAGGACAAAGTCGCAAAGTTCAGCCACCAGGCTTGGCATGTAACTAGTTCACAAAACGGGGGGAGGGGTGTTGGGGAAATGCAGGGGGAGTGTAGGGAAATCACGGCAAACAAACCTTCTCTTTCTTTGAGAAGATAACTGATTTTTTTAGAGAAAGGAAATGAGGTAGATCTCATCTATCTGGATTTCAGGGCATTTGATACAGTTCCACATGGGAAATTATGAGTCAAATTGGAGAAGATGGGGATTAATATTGCTGTTAATCCCTATGTGCATGACCTTGCACTTTGCACTACTGAATTTCATCCCATTTCTACTACTCCAGGAGTCAAGGTTGTCCAGCTCTACTCGTATAATATTCCGGTCCTCCTCCATGCTGGATATTGACCTCCCAACTCTGTGTCATCTGCCAATTTCAGTAGCACACTCCCCCTTTTTGTGCCAAGGTCTTTAATGAAAACATTAAATAAGAGTTGTTCTAAGACCGGTTCCTGAGGAACTCCACAAGTAACCTCCCTCCAGCCTGACAGTTCACCTTTGAGCATGACCCATTGTAGTCTCTCATTTAACTGGGTCCTTATCCACCTTTCAGTGGGGCCAGGAAGGAATTTTTCCCCAAATCAGATTGGCAGAGACCCTCAGGTTTTTTGTCGTCTTCTGCAGCCTGGGGCACGGGTCACTTGCAGGTTTGAACTAGTGTAAATGGTGGATTCTCTGTAACTTGAAGTCATTAGATCATGGTTTGAGGACTTCAGTAACTCAGCCAAAGGTTATGGGACTATTACAGGACTGGGTGGGAGAGATTCTGTGGCCTGCAGGAGGTCAGATTATGATCATGATGGGCCGTTCTGGCTGTAAGGTCTATGAGACCTGTCTCTGCCTGAGCTCTCCATCTGTAAAAAGGGGGGAGGAGACTTCCCTACTTCACAGGAGTGTCATGTGACATTAAATAATATATTCAAGCAGGGTCAGTTCTAGGTTTTTTGCTGCCCCAAGCAAAAAAAATTTTGGCTGCCCCCCACTCCAGCCCTGGGATCCCCCCCACACCCGCACCCCCTGCCGCCCCAGCGCTGGGCTCTCTCCTTTTCCCCCTGCCAGTGCCCTCCCCCACTCACACCCCCCGCTGCCCCAGCCCTGGGCTCTCCCCCTAACCTGCATCCTCCTGCTGTCCCAGCCCTGGGTCACTCGTAACTCACTCCTAGGGAAGGTCATTCAACAGGAATTTTGGATGTGCACAGAACATGGACAGGATTGATTCCCATACGGTTACAGAGCTGCAGTAAAGTGGAACAATTTTCAGCTTGTGTGATTGGAGGATATCTGGATGCATATTTAAGACTGTCTTACAGAAAGCTGCACTCAGGTCCTGCTTTCCATCGCGCTAGGTGCTGCACAAACACACAGTAAAATGAGGTCATAGAATCCCAGAACCATCAGGTGAGAAGGGACTGCAAAGGCATCTAGTCTAACCCCTGGCAAGATGCAGGATTTGCTGTGTCTGAAACAACCCAGACAGACGGCTCCAGCCTCCTTTTGAAAACCTCCAGTGAAGTAGCTTCCACGACCCCCTGAGGTGTCTGTTCCATCGTCTTGCTGGTCCCACAGTCAGGAAGTTTGTCCTGAGATTTAATCTCAATCTGTTATCCTGGAGTCTGTAGCTCCCTGCTCCAAGGAGCTGATGCCCTACATTAAGACAGTGTAATATACACCAGGAGAGAGCCCCGAATGGGGCCTTGGCTGTGCCGGTGTCACTCGTCGGGAGGGAAGCTTTCCAAGATTAAAATAAAAGACGTCATAGAGAACAGGCTCATGCTCGGAGCATGTTCCTTCTCTAAGCGTGGCTGGTCTCCAGCCGCAGTTCAGTTCGGTCGCTGACCTGCAGACATGTGATTTCTAGATCTCCGGGCACAGAGCAAACTGCAAGCAGTTGAAGAAGTGGTGCAGAAGCTCCAAGTCTCTTTGCAGCATGACAACGCCTCGGACGCGTCAGCAAAGGGATCGGACAGTAAGTTGCAGGACGAGGCATCAGGGTCAGTTCCCCTCCCTTGGCCTGGAAGCTGAGCACTCTCCTGCCTATAGGAATGGTGGGTGCCTGGCATCCTCCTGCTCCCCTCCGTAGACTTCCTGCCAGGTGGTCCTGTCCCCCGTGTAATGAGCTGCTGCTCTGCACCTTCCTCAGCCAACAGAGGCTCTGCTCCCAGGGATGGGAGGCCCCTTCTCTCAAGTCCCTGAGCCCTCCCTGTGCAGCTCCAATAATTTGGGTACCTGTCACAGTCCCATTGCTGGAGGCTGATCGCCCCCTTGTGGCCTCATCTCACAAGTGTCTGTCTGTCTGGCACAGGGCTGCACATACAAACCCGTCCATGGATCAGATTATTCAGCGTCCAGTCAGAAAATGGGCCTGAACTGAACCCTGGCACAGAACTCGCCTGAACGCTGGGCTGTTCAAAATCCCGGCCTGGAGCCTGGGGCCAGGGCTTGGGTCCATGGATGTTCTTGCACCCCAGGTCTGCCCCATGCTGCAGGGGACCCACTCACAGCTCACAACAGGGGAGCGATTGGGAAGAGGAGGCTGGGGAGATTACGGGGACAGGGCTAGGTCAATTCCCAGCTGTGCTGCAAACTTCCTGTGTGATCTTGGGCACCTCTCCCTGCACCTCAGTTCCCCTGCAGGAAAATAATCCTTTTTTTCTCCCACCTCGCATCTATTTTAACTGTGAGCTGTTGAGAGCAGGGACTGTCCCCTCCTGTCCGTACAGCGCCTGGCACACAGGGGCCTGCAGGTGCTGCTCTATTGTACGTGCTGATAATCAAGTGTTCTGCATCTCCACTGACGTCGCTGTGACTTTCTTCTAGGTCTGCAGCTATTGGATGAAGCGCAGGCAGGAGCCCGGCTGCTGAAAGCCCAGCTGGGTAACGTCAGTGCAGCGTATGGAGAAATCCAGATCCGGCTGGACATCTGTGCAGCACGACCAGCAGTGAAAGATTGCTGCAGTAAGTACTAGCTGCAGTGCTGGCTGGTGCCGTTTCTGCTGGTGCTGAGGATGAACGGAGGATTTCAGGCTCCCAGGCTGACAACACAGCAACTTTCTCCAACCCCGAGTTCTCTTCCATTGAAAATCACCGGTGGCTGCACCTGTGCCCACACCGTGGTGATCAGTGTGGAGTTAAATTACACCCTAGGCCTCGTTAGCCTAATGGGAGCACCCAGCTGTCAGCTCTTCTTAGATGCTCCAAACCTGTCAGAAAGGCAGAAAGTGACCCTGGCATTTCAGCGTATGGGGCGTTACTTTCAGAACCATCCCTGAGCCAGCGCCCCTGGCAGGGTGTTGGGGGAGATGTCAAAGTGCAGGAGACCTGAGACCTCAACTTCTAATGATCATTGAAAATGTTTGATGCAGAACCAGGGGATGTTCCACCTTGGGCAGCTACATTCACCCCAATCTGAACTCCCCCTGCCAGCTCAGCTGAACAGTCTCCCCTTTCCCATTACGGCCGTGCTGCTCTGCACTGGGACCAGCGCCCATGCTCCAGCCCAGATGCAGCTGCATTTCAGTGCTGAGGGAGTGACCCCAAGGTGCCTGCTTTCTGCAGCGCTCTCTGGATCCATCATGTGCCCAGAGAATGATGCTGGAGAATCAAAAGTTCCCTAAGCTTGAGGCAGCTGAAAGGCAGGGGAAATGCAGCACTAGAAATTCTGAGCTCCCTGTGTGTGTCCCTGTGACTTTAACCTGGGCGTCTCACCTCAGTCTCTGCTCCTAGGTGACGTGATGACAAAGCTCTCCAGGGGTTGGAGGTTTTACGGTGGGAACCTCTATTACTTTTCACAAGAAAAGAAGTTGTGGGATGCATCTGAGCGGTTCTGTGTGCCTCAGGACTCTCACTTGACCTCTGTCTCCTCCCAGGTGGAACAGGAGAGCACAGGGACTTCCTAGGGGCTTGGATAATGGGTCAGTGTCTTGTTTCATACCAGAAGGAGGTAGAAGGTGGTAGCTGAGGTTGCAAACCATCGGAGAGGATGCCAAGCCTTGGAACCTGACTCGGGGGATTCACCCATCAGTGTAAGAGCAGAGATGGGGCAGAGGAACAGTGCTAAGATCTGGACTTCCCAGACTCTGGGGTGCCGGGGAAGGGGGATTTGGAGTCAGGCTCATTTCTGATTTTCCCTACTTCCAATGTAGCATTTCCTGCAAACCCAATCACCTTTCCTAGTGAGGACCCCTTTGATCCCTCTCCCCAGGCCTGAGCTCCTGTTGGACAACCTAGAAGCCTGTATCTGGAAGGTTTGTGTGCAAGGGGCCATGTACCTCTCAGAGAATCCTCTCTCCCCACGTGCCCACTGTAGCTCTCACCCCAGGCCTCTGTGTCACTTTTGGAGGAGGAAAATCCCACCCTTTGGCAGGGCCAGACTTTGCACCCAGTTCTCTGCTCGGAGCTTTGCCTCCTGCAAGGGCAGGGCGCTGGTGTGAACTCTGAGGTGCCCATTGGTACCTGCTGCAGCCCAGCTCTGAGGGGGCCGTGCGGGAAGTGTTCTGAGACAGGTCGCTGCTGTTAGTCCCAGGCAGATACAGATGCACACACACACACAGAGCTGCTCCAGGGCTCCCTTGGGGTCTCCCAGCTAGTCACTGTCAGCGTTGGGGGCAGGACACTGTGTCTCCCGCTGCCCAGTGCCCTGCTCACACCACCAGACGCCCTTTCCTCTCCCCCAAAATCTGTTCTGCCCAGGCAGCTGCGGCTGCATCCTGCAGCCTCTCTTGGGTGACCTGGACATGCTGCAAACTGTGTTGTGCAGGAGTTTCTCTCCAGCGAGACCAAGGGAGAAGATCACTGGATTGGACTCATCGACCGGGAGACAGAAGGCAGCTGGCGCTGGGTGGATGGCACAGAATACAGAGCAGACACCTAAACACGGAGTGTGTGTTCAGTGCTCACTGAGACACAGGGCCAGAGCCTCCCCTGGGGTAACTCGCCATTGACTTGAATGGACCACAGGGATTTACACCAGCTGAGGATCTGGCCCCAAGTCAGGTCAGTGCAGCCAGGGGAGTCTGGAGTGAGCGGCAGGTTCCCGCTCTCCTTGGGACTGCCCTGCGCTCTCCCCTCTGTCGGGCTGGGCAAGGGGAGGCTGTGGGGCCGGGGACATGGCCGGAGCCAGCTGCAGTCGGTGCAGTGACCTCAGTGGGCTGTGGGCGAGGCCCGTAAGCAGGGCCAGGGAGAAGTTACTGACTGATCCCCGCTGCCCTCTCTTCCCCTTCCTGCGTTCCCATCTCGGGGGTGCCTGGGACGTGCTGTGCCACCTGCTCTGGTTCTGGGCACTGAGATCCGAGTTGCTGCTGCTCAGCATTTGGAGCCACACACTGACCTTGGCTCTTTGCTGGCCTGTCAGGCACAGGGCAGTTGCTACGCCAGCCTGTACGGAGCCCTTCATTACCATGGCCACAAGAGCTGTGGAGAACTCTGAGGCAGGGTCGGCTTTAGGCCGATTCGCCTGATTCCCCGGAATCGGGCCCAACACCTAAGAGGGCCCTGCGCTTTAGGTGCCTTTCTAATTTTTTTTACTCACCCCAGTGGCGGTCTGCTCCGCCGGGGTCTTTGGCGGCCCCGCTCCCCTGGCCAGAGCTCTGTCCGGAGCGCAGTAGCCCCGCAGAACCGTGACCCCGGCTGGAGCTTCGGCCGGAGCGTGGCAGTCCCGCGGCCCCAAAGTGCTGCTGAAGACTGGGAGCGCCACTGGGTGAGTATAAGCCCCGCCCCCACAGGAATCGGGCCCCACACTTGCTAAAACCGGCCCTCTCTGAGGAGTGACTGGGGGGTGCATCGCTTCACAACGTCACTGCTGGGTGTCTTGGTCCCCTGCCAACAACAGAGTCCACAGAGCAGAACTGAGCTCAGGAACTGGCTGTGGTTCTCCTCTGAGACATTGACACTCTGATCTGTAGGTTCTGGGAGGAGAATCAGCCAAACAACTGGCATCAGGCGAAAGGAGGCAGAGAAGACTGTGTTGAGATCCGCACAATGGAGCTGAAGTGGTGGAATGATGCCAACTGCACTCTGCCTTCTAGGTGGATGTGTAAGCAGGCCCATAGAGAGGCTGGGCTGTGACATGTAGTTCCCAGCACCTCAAAAAGCCACCTTAATTTCTAAGCTAGAATATTTTCCAGCCACGTGCCGATGAGGAGCCCTGGGCACTGGAGGGGTCCGCATGGGATGTGCATCGCAGCGATGCTTTGTCTTGGTGTGATATTTCTGGCTGTAGCAGAGAGAGCTGCCCTTATGCTGCTCAGCGTGGCTGGCTCTGTAATTTGTATGTTTCCAGGTCTGTCACTGAATAATTCCTTGAATCATGGAGTTATTGTTTCATAATCACCCAATAAATAATTATTTGCTTGACCTGAATTTCTAATTTTTGCACCTTTTGATCAGATGTTATGATAATGTCAGAACCATCTATACATACATTTAAAACATCCAATTCTATGTGCTAAGCAAGGTATGTCGAAAAATATGTTTGGGCCACCAAGGAGATAAATTCAGGCTCAGCTGGGAGACCGGCTTCAAGACCTGTTTGAATTCTCCTATCCCTGTGCCACTGTGCCATGTATCAAAACATGTCTGTCCCTTCCAACCCAACAGGAGAAGTCCCTCCCAAAACTGTTACTTCCTTGGAAGGACCCGATCGGTTGTTTTTCTGCATCTCAGGCTGCTCTTCCTCCAAGACGTGTAATATTTATTTCCAAGGGCATTTTGGACTGGGAGAAAGATGACAACCCTGAGAACTGATGTCTACAGCAAGTAGCTCTGCCGATGGACCTCTATCAACATGCTCCCTCCTCTCTAGAGATGGGGTAGCTCCATCTCTGAGACCCACTCAGTTCTTAACCAATAAGCTACAAATAATGATGGTGCTTTGGGACCACAAGATTCTTTCCACAGAAGATGGTGAACAGCAACCAGCTGGCAACAACCTTCAGCCGTTACCAGCTCTAGTCAGATACCACTTGCCCAAGTCAGCCTGGCCCTGGGTGAGTTGTGCTGCTATTGTTAATGCGTGTTATGTAGATTCCAGGGCTAGAAGGGACCATTGTGATCATCTAGTCTGTCCTCCTGTATAACACCGGCCAGAGACTGTCTCCCAGTGACCCATCCATAGAGCCCATATCTTGTGGTTGAGCTACAGCACGAATTCTAAAAAGCCATCCAATCTTGATTTAAAGATGTCAAGAGATGGAGAATCCACCACATTGCTCAGAAAGTTGTTCCAATGGTTAATTGCTTCTCCATATTAAGCATTAACTAAGCTTTGAGATGACAGGCAGGGGGTCGGAGTTCTTTAAATACTCACATATTTTTGCTATTGTGTCCATATTAAAGGAAAACAGAACAGCAAGTGAAGTAGACAGCACAGGTACCAAAAACTGCCCAATAAATAAAGAATTGTCCATTTCAGACACTTCTGAAAGGAAAAAAAATATATTCTAAATTGGTCTGACGCTCATCCCAGCTATGCCCAACCTGCCCAGAACCTGCCCCAATAGCCAGAACGCCATTAAAAGCATCCCCACAATCTTTGGAAGGGACAATGTCATGACACACTTCTTAAGGCTGCAACCCTCAGGCCAGGCTGCAATTAGATGGGGAAAAGAATCCTGAGCTGGGTTTATACTCTTGTGACGTTATGATATAAACTGGGACCATATAGAACATGGTTTGCAACCAAGGTCCTGTAGTGGCACCAAATCCTATGTAAACGGGGGTCATATAAGGTGTCTAAGACCAGGTTACGGGTTACTGGTTATGATTATGCTGTCTGTATGTCTGTATCATTTTGTGGTTGAAGTTATACGTATTGGCTGTATACTGTCTATATTTCAAACTTATGCTGTGTTACTGGGAAAGATCCCAGACAAGTGGGTGTTAGCTCTGCTTAACCTGCTTGATGGCCCATTAAGGACCATCAGCTACACAATTGACCCATTGAGAGGAGGCAGATACGCCTTGTGACTCAGCAGGGTGTGCAGAAACTGGCCCATGTGACTGCAAACTCCATTTTGCTGTAATTTTCCACAGTAAGAACAAAGAAGTGTTCTTACACCTGGAAGTGCCTATATAAGGCTGATGCCTCATCTCCATCTTGTCTTCAATCCTGCTTCTTACCTCTGGAGGGACTTTGCTACAAGTTGAAGCTCAACACAAGGGACTGAATGACCCATCCCAGCGGGGGATGTTCTCCAGAGACTTGATTTGATCCTGCAGTTTATTCCATCACTGCTACAAGCCTGAACTAAGAACTTTGCCATGACTGTATGTAATTGATTCCATTTAACCAATTCTAGCTCTCATCTCTACCTTTTTCCCTTTATGAATAAACCTTTAGATTTTAGATTCTAAAGGATTGGCAACAGCGTGATTTGTGGATAAGAACTGATGTGTGTATTAACCTGGGTCTGGGGCCTGGTCCTTTGGGATCAAGAGAACCTTTTTCTTTTACTGGGGTGTTGGTTTTCATAACCATTCATCCCCAGGACGGGTGGCACTGGTGGTGATACTGGGAGACTGGAGTGTATAAGGAAATTGCTTGTGTGACTTGTGGTTACAGTGGGGTGAAACCGAAGTCCTTTTTGTCTGGC
Organism: Gopherus evgoodei; assembly: GCF_007399415.2. Classification (NCBI taxonomy): domain Eukaryota; kingdom Metazoa; phylum Chordata; order Testudines; family Testudinidae; genus Gopherus; species Gopherus evgoodei. The sequence goes on from NC_044326.1 coordinate 1,360,337, forward strand.
TGGTTTGGTTTGCCTTAGAGGTGGAAAAACCCCAGCCTTGGGCTGTGACTGTCCTGTTTGAGCAATTGGTCCTGATTTGGCACTCTCATTTGGGCCCCGCCAGAACCGCATCGTCACAACTCTCGGGGTCTGATTCTGGTCTCTCATACACAGGAGTAACTCAAGCCAATAGAATGAGACTGGTGTGAGAACAGAACCCGGCCCTTGCTTTTCAAAGGAATAGCCCAGTTGCAAAGCCAGCATGACTGTGTCTGGACAGCAGAATGAGTCTTCTGCATCCCTTGGAAATTCTTTCTTGAGGATGTGCTCAGAGATGCAGCAGTAATTGCTTTCCTTCGGAACATGGGAGGAGCTAGTTTCCTTAAAGGGCCATGAATTAGATTGGAAATTGGTTGTATTTTGAGTCGTGTGACTCTATTTCCCAGAGAAAAGAATGTTATTGTCTCAGTGGAGAATCAAAGCCACTTTCTGAGCTCGGTTCTGCTGCACAGACTCTGTTGTGAGCAAGAGACCAAGATCCCCCAAAACGTTCTGCCCCTTTATCTGCCTGTTGCAGGGGGGGCAACAGTTGGGGTTCGTTTGCCCGGTGTGCATATCCCCAATGACCACACCGGAGTGGAGAAGCAAGTATCTTTATTTGAGTCAAATAAGGTGCAAGGAGATATACAATCTCAGATCATGCACACATCACTATCCTCTTCCCCACCTTATATACCCCACTTGTTTACAAAGATGTTCACAGGTGCCACAAATTCATCATTTACAATTCATTAAGTACTGGATCCTTTAATTAAACTATATCCTTTACCCACGCTATAGAGCCCCCCTTTGCTCGATTACATTTTATACCATAAACAAAAGAACAAAAGAAAATGATAAATGATTACATGTACTCATGCTAGCTTTAAAGGAACATATTGATTAATGTAAGGGGCAATTCGAGGGCGATGGCAGGCCTGAGAATGTAAACTTTTAACCCCACGCCATATTGCCAGTTATTTGGGGTCTAGCCCCCCCAACAATCCTCCCTTTGAGAATACTCAAAGGCCTTCTGTTGAGTTTTCTCATATTCATTACTTAGAACAAGGTTGAAAGGTAGGCCACCTGATGTTGACAGCGAGACTGCCCTAAGGGGGTACATTTCTGTTGGCTGATGGAGGGCAGAAAGACAACTTTTACAGCAAGGCACTCCTATCTGCAGGCCACAGCAGAAGAGCAAACCAATCGCTATCACCACTAGCAGGGAGGTAAAAATACTTTTAAGCCACCCAAACCAATTACCAAAACCCCAAGAACCCCACCAATCATTGTCACTATTTTGCGTTATGTGAGTGACAATGTCACGCAACTTAGCTAATCTATTTTCAATGCTTTGGCTGTGATCAGAAAGGTTAAAGCAACAGAGACCCTTAAATTCCTCACAGCCATGATTATGCCTTAAGAGGAGGTAGTCTATTGCAGCGCGATTTTGGAGCACCCCCTTCTCGGACCCCTGTGAGTTCCGAGGCCAAGTCAGAGATTAAAGTGGAAGTTAGATTAATGGACTTGGCAAGGGCACAGGCCACTTTAGCAAGCTGGAGCTCTGCTTCTAAGGCCAGGCCTGGGACTCCAACCAATGAAGTAGCAAGGGCTATGGCCTGAGATTTAGACACTAGATTTACCTTTGAATCACATGTTTCGTCCAGAGGCAGGCCACACCAAGCCCTCCGGGCTCGGGTAGGTCCAGGTGTCTTTAAAACTAGAGCATGGCCAGGGACAACCCCCATGGTTAATCGTCCGAGAGAACAAGGGCCTCCTGAACTGTTAGCTGGGACATAGATAAATGCAGTTAGTCCGCAGAGCAAAAACCACCCACGGGGAAGATATAAGTGTGCATAAAAATGAGAAGTCAGGGCTGGGGAAACAGAACAATTCATCTCATGGTTGGTTAAATTAGTATCAACCTTCCATGCCCCTACAATAGTAAAACAGGAAGTAACATCTGAGGACACGGCCATTAGCCTAATCTGAAGACGATGCTGGTTTGTATAGGGCTTAGGACTTGAGATAGAACCAAACTAAGACAGATGCCCAGCTGTCAATTTAATATTGAAACCAGCAAGTTTAGTATATTTGTGAATTTCTTGCAAAGGCATAGCCACCCCCACAAAACAAATAGTAAATACAGACCCTAAAATGTAACCGCTCCCTACACAAAAGTGGGAAGAATTAGAGGCTGTGACAGCTAAAAGGGCCCACCAGTTATTTTCCGGGGAGTGGAATCCAGCTCTTGTGTCCTTTGGTCTTACTTCGCATTAGGGCTCTTCCTAAGGGTAGAACTGGTTTAAGCCCCTTCGAGATTATGTTTGGAAGGGCATGGCCTATGAATGGTACCCCGATCCTGCTAGGGGAATGGGAGGCTGGGTGTGGATATTTGTCTCAGTATATGTGTTCTCTGTCTGCTGTTTTATGTTCTTTTTACAGATACGTTAAGGACTCTCAGCCACTCCCTTTGGATACACCTGTCCATTCCCTACAGCCTGGTGACTTCGTCCTTGTCCATACCTGGAAGGATGAACCCCTCTTGGAAAAGTGGAAAGGACCCTATCTCGTCTTACTGGTTTCCCACAAGGCAACGAAAGGTAGGGCATCAGGCCACTTTAAAGACGCTTCCTGACATATTTTGGCAAGGTGCCTCTTGAGCATCTGATTAGTGCGCTCTACCACTCCACTGGCCTGTGGCCTCCAAGGGGTGTGAAGTTTCCAGTTGAGCTGGAGGATATCCGAGGCATTCTGGACAATTTTTGAGGTGAAGTGTGTTCCCTGGTCAGACTCCATCCATTGAGGCAGGCCAAATCTAGGAAAAATCTCTTTAACAAGGTTAAGAGCCACAGTCTTAGCAGTGTTCCTCGGTTAATACTGTGATCCTTCTTTTGATAAGCCTGTAGTGCATTACTGCTACCTTTAAGGGGAGTTGTATGGCTTCCAAAAGCAGAAGAATTTGTAACCTGTGCTTGACCGGAGAGCCCTGAGCCATCAGTAATCCCCTTTGTTTCCACAGAGCTGCGTGGGCATGCAGCACACCAAAAGCATATTTAGAGTCCGTGAAGGTATTAACTCTTTTCCCTTTTGACAATTCAAGCGCATGAGTTAAAGCCACTATTTCAGCTAGCTGGGCTGAGGTCCCTGGGGGGGGCAGGCTTTTTGCCTCCACAGTTTCATGGAGAGACACCACAGCATAGCTCGCCCTTCTAAGTCCACTTACAACAGTGCTACTGCCATCCGTGTACCACTCATAGTCTGCGTTAAGGAGAGGTTGATCTTCCAAATCCTGACGGCTGGAATACTGGGCATCTATAACTTCCAAGCAGTCATGTTCTTGGCCCTCTGTTTCTGGCAGCAGGGTGGCTGGGTTAAGGGAGGGGCAAGCCTGTAGGGTAACTTTGGGGTTCTCTAAGAGCTTAGCCTGATACCGAGCTACCCGAGCTTGGGTGATCCAGAGACCCCTCTTTGTGTCCAGTAAGGCTTGGACCATATGTGGAGTGTATACTTGAACAGCCCCCCTTCAAAGTCAGTTTCTCTGCTTCGTCTAACACCAGAGCTGTAGCTGCAACTGCCCGTAAGCATGCCGGCCACCCCTTAGCAACCTGATCCAATTGTTTGGACAAATAAGCCACTGGACGTTTCCAAGAGCCCAATAACTGTATAAGTAGTCCCAGGGCCACCCTTTTTCATTCATGTACATACAATTGAAAGGGCTTAGAAAGATTGGGCAGACCCAGAGCTGGGGCTTCCATCAATTTTCTTTTTATTAGGGCAAAGGCATTATTTGCCTCTGTTGTCCAGTAAAATGGTTCCTGATCAGTCCCTTTAACACATTCATACAGTGGCTTAGCTAGCAGTCCAAAATCTGAAATCCATATGCGGCAAAATCCTGCCATTCCCAGGAATGCTCTGAGCTGCTTGCGATTCCGGGGAGTAGAGACTCGACAAATAGCTTCAAGCCTCCCCCTTGAGAGCTGGCGTTCCCCTTGTCTGATCTGGAAGCCTAGGTAACGTACTTCAGGGAGGGCAATTTGGGCTTTATTTCTTGACACGCAATACCCCCACAGCCCGAGAAAGTTTAAAAGACTTACGGTTGCCTGGAGACATACTTCTAGTCCCACTGCTGCTATTAATAAATCATCAATGTACTGCAGGAGAAGGACTGTTTTCATTTTCCCATTCTTCCAAGTCCCGAGATAGAGCTTGGCCGAAGAGAGTGGGGGAGTTCTTAAATCCTTGTGCCAGCACCGTCCAACATGGCTGCCTTTTATTCTTGTTTGCGTCTTCCCATTCGAAGGAGAAAATTTCCTAGGACTGGGGCATCCTTTAAGTCAAAAACTGAGAAACATGAATACTGTCCCCCCCACAGAGGCTAGCAGCGTGTATGGGTTGGGCACGAGGGGGTGTAGAGTCTTAACCCGCTCATTGACTGCTCTTAAGTCCTGCACCAATTGATAACTGCCATCAGGTTTCTGGACTGGTAAAATAGGGGTATTCCAAGCTGAGTAACACTCCTCTAATACCCCACACTGCAGGAATTTATCTATAATTTTCTGTAATTCCTCCCTGGCCTCCTTCTAAGCATCAGGACTTTGCTCATATCTCCGTTCTGCTTCTGCCCGTGCCTTAGCTAAAACCTGGTTTCGCTCCACTTCAGAGAGGAGTGTTCACAGAAGTACCTGGCAGTCATCCCAGTCGGGTTTATGACTAATCAGACAGCCTTCAAAAACTGATATAAATCGGGAGGGGTTAGTTGAGAATTTCCCTGCCTGTGCTTTGAAAGCCGCTAGATCCACAGGATTAAAAGGAACATGAGAGTACACCTGCATAGTGGTTAACTCCTGAGTAGCTGTAGCATTGCAAGTGATTCGGGTTTCAGTAATTAAAGGGTACAAACCTGTGGCGGGCTCAACTGGCGGGGCTGAGGGGACTTTGTCACCATACGGTGGGGGTGCTGTGGCCGAATGGGACCCCGCTCCTGCTATTACAGTGGAGTTTTGAACATTTTCACAACTCTTTCCTAAGCCTGTTGGAATCAAATTACACTGCTTCAAAATATCTCTTCTGTTCCACAATGACATAAATATCTGACCATACATATGCTCATTTCATTTACCAGTTCGCTGACAAAATAAGAGAAGTTGGAGGATCGTATTATAATTAATCGAACCCTCCGGTGGCCACCGTTTCTGATCCTCCAGCTGGTATTGAGGCCAGTCTATTGTACAATATCTTTTTAGTTTACCTTTAGTTAGTGGATCCATTCCAAAGATTTTCCAATTAATTAGAATGCAACCAGAATGCATTCTAAAGGCATGCACGCTACCTTATCCTGTGACTGTCCCTGTCCCATTCCTTACCGGGAGACCCTGGGCGTCCCCAGGTCTTAGAAGGTGACAGTTTAAACCCTTTAAATTGTATCCTACCTTATCCCCGAGACCGGTTCCTCACCGTCACTTGGGACCAAAGCTTCTCCACCTTCTGGGGCGTTGCACCGTTGTGCCTCCCGGGGTCGACTGTACCAGACTTTGCCGAGGCCCCCGGTGAAAGCACCGGTGCGTGCTAGGCATCAGCGACTGTCTCAGTCCGTCGGCCACCAGAGAGGGTCCGGGCAAGGCTAATTTTTCAGCCTCAGACCGTCCTGCCGCAGTCGCCAAAGCTGTTGCAGGGGGGGTAACAGTTGGGGTTCATTTGTAAGTATCCCCAATGACCACACCAGAGTGGAGAAGCAAGTATCTTTATTTGAGTCAAAAAAGGTGCAAGGAGATATACAATCTCAGATCATGCACACATCACTATCCTCTTCCCCACCTTATATACCACATTTGTTTACAAAGATGTTCACAGGTGCCACAATTCATCATTTACAATTGATTAAGTACCGGATCCTTTAATTAAACTATATCCTTTACCCACACTGCAGAGCCCCCCTTTGCTCGATTACATTTTATACTATAAACAAAAGAACAAAAGAAAATGATAAATGATTACATGCACTCATGCTAGCTTTAAAGGAACATATTGATTAATGTAAGGGGCAATTCGAGGGTGATGGGAGGCCTGAGAACGTAAACTTTTAACCCCACGCCATATTGCCAGTTATTTGCGGTCTAGTCCCCCCCACCCCCAACATGCCCATTGCAGAGCTCGCTGGGATTAAATTCAATAGTGCAAATGCAAAGTCATGCACTTAGGGATTAATAACATTAATCCCCATCTCCTCCAATTTGACTAATAATTCCCCATGTGGAACTGTATCAAATGCCACTGAAATCCAGATAGATGAGATCTACTGCATTTCCTTTGTCTAAAAAATCACTTATCGTCTCAAAGAAGGATAGCAGGTTGGTTTGGCACCATCTACCTTTTGTAAAACCATGTTGTATTTTACCCCAATTACTGTTTACCTCTGTCCCTAATTACTTTCTCTTTCCAAATGTGTTCTAAAACCATGTATCCAACTGAGGTCAGACTAACAGGCCTGTAGTTTCCTGGGTCACTTTTTCCCCTTTCTTAAAAATAGGTAGGATGTTAGCAATTCTCCAGTCACAGGGCACAACCGCCGCTTTTATGGATTCATTAAAAATCCTTGCTATTGGGCTTGTAGTTGCAAGTTCCTTTAATAGTCTTGGATGGGGATTATTTGGACTCCACAATTAGGTCCCATTAAGCTGTTTGAGTTTGACTTTCACCTCAGAGGTGGCAATTTCTACTTCCATAACCCCATTTCCATTAGCCACCCTGCCACTACCCCGAAACTCATTTCCCTTATTAAAATCTGACGCAAAGTATTCGTTTAAGTGTTGGGCCATGCCTAGATTATCTTTAATGTCCACCTCATCCTCCGTGTTTGGCAGTCCCACTCCTTTCTTCCTTGTTTCCTTTGTGTTTATATGGCTATAGAACTGTTTACAGCTGGTTTTAATTCCCTTTGTAAGATCCAACTGTGCTTGGCTATTGACAGTTCACGTTATCCCTGCACTTTCTGACCTCCAAGACATGGCTTTTCTTTCTGATCCACCCCATCTTCTATTCCTTGTAGGATTTCTGCTTTCTCTTAATCACCTGTGTGAGATGCTTGTTCATCCAGCCTGGTCCACAACCCTTCCGCAGGAAGTTTTTCCCCTTGCTTGGGACGCAGGTTTCAGAGAACTTCTGCAACTTGGACTGAAAGTAATTCCAAGCCTCCCCCAGTTTCAGATCCTTGAGTCCTTCCGCCCAATCCATTCCACTAGTTAATTGCCTTAATATTTTAAATTTTCCCATTTTGAAATCAAGGCCCCTACTTGCAGACCTAGTTTTATTTATCCTTCCATTTAGTTGAAACTGAATTAGCTCGTGATCACGTGAATCAAGGTTGTCCCCTACAGCCAGTTCTTCTCTGGAGGCCCTGCTGACTCACCAACACTCAGTCTAAAATGGTATCACCTCTTATTGGTTTGGTGACTATTTGGTGAAGAAATATGTCAGCTCTCAAAGCAAGGAAAGTGTGGGCCCTACCATTATGATTAGCACTTGCCCTCCAATCTGTATCCGGAAAATTAAAGTCTCCCATAATCACACAGCTCCCAGGATTAAATATTTCAGTAAAGTTATTCCAGAGGTCCCTATCCATATCCAGATAGGATCCTGGGAGTCTGTAGCAGTCCCAAAGCACTATCTCTGGAATAAATTGCGTAGGGAGGTTGTGGAATCTCCATCTCTGGAGATATTTAAGAGTAGGTTAGATAAATGTCTATCAGGGATGGTCTAGACAGTATTTGGTCCTGCCATGAGGGCAGGGGACTGGACTCGATGACCTCTCGAGGTGCCTTCCAGTCCTAGAGTCTATGAATCTATGAATCTCAGGGGAGCCTCTGGTAAGGTGACAGTGACAGTGGCTGGTTTGCCCTGGTTGTTTCCCCATTGCCCGCTTCAGTGGTGCTGCACCAGTGGGGATCCCTAAAAGGATCACTGTAAATGCAGCCCAAGAGCAACACACTGCAATGGATTCTGTCAGTGGTTGGAGAGCACAAAGCTGACCTGCAAGGGGGACAGGCTCAGAGAACTGGGAAATTAATATGGAGATTCTGGCCCTGGGGCTCTGCCAGAGGCAGCAGGTTTGTAGAAATTTTGGTGGTGCCCAGAATGCCCAGAGCCTGCCCCCCCTGAACTCCGCTCCTCTCATGCCTAAGGCTCTGCGAGGGAATTTGGGTGGGAGGAGGAGGTCTGGGGTGCAGGCCCTGGGTTGGGGAAGGGGATTAGGATATAGGACGGTTGAGAGGTTGGGCTCTGGAATGGAGTTTGGGTGCAGGCTCTGGGCTGGGGCAGGGAGTGGGGGTGCACGAGGGGGTGAGGGTTGCAGTCTCTGAGATGGAGTGCAGAGGGCTGCGGTGCAGGCTCTGGGAGGGAGTTTGGTGGCAGGAGAGGGTGTGTGGGAAGGGGGTGAGTGTGCAGGCTTTGGAACGGAGTTTGGGTGTAGGGTCTGGGCTGGGGCAAGGGGTGTAGGAGAGAGTTTGACTGCAGGAGCGGGTGTGTGGGAAAGGGGTGGGGGTACAGGGTCTGGGGTGGAGTTTAGGTGCAGGCTCTGGACTGGAGGTGCAGGCTCTGGGAGGGAGTTTGGGAGCCAGAGGGGAGTATGGGAAAGCGCTGGGGGTGCAGGCTCTGGGAGGAGCTGAGTGGGTGCTGGTGGGGAGGGGACTGCCATCACAGGTGGCTTCCTTCCTCCCCTGTTGCAGCCTGCTGCCTCTCACCCTAGCCTCATGGGGAATTGGGGATGGGGCTGCCCCTTGCCCAGCATGGGGCAGGATTGGGGGCTGCTGGGGGAGAGGTGGAGCACAGGGTCAAACACTCACTGAAGCCCCAGCAGCTGAGGTGAATGAGGTCCGCTCCAGATGTTTGTCACTCCAAATATTGGTGGAGCAGGGCCCCCGGCACTGAATATTCCCGGAGCCCAGGCACCACGGGCCCATATAACTCGCTGACCCTGGGGCTCTGGTTCAAACCAAGCCAGGCTGGAAGTCATGAGCATCCAACAGCTCCGTGTGGCTCTGTGAGCTGGGTTGGTGGGTCCCAGGCCAGCACCAGGGGACAATGTCACTAGCACAAAGCAGCACCATAGCTGGCCTGCCTTGGTCCTCTCATCACGAGCTGAGCTGAGGGGACAGGATGGGCCATGGAGATTGAACTCCCTTCGCAGCCCCAACCTCGGTCCCACTGGGCCAGGTTTGAGGCCCAATCCGGGGAGCTAGGCCTGCCTGTGCCTGTTCTCTGGATAAAGGGAAACCTCCCTCCTCCTGGCCCCTGCTACAAGCTGTGGGGATGGACACAATGGTGACAGGTTCACCAATTCCTCTGCCACCGGCCCCTGGTGGCAAGAGGGAGACCCCATTGCCCCTCTGCAGTGGCCCAGGCTGGCTGCAGCCATTTCCCGCCTTATACCCCCAACAGCTCCGCTAAGGCCAGAGGCCTCCGCAGCCACCTCTTCTTAGTGCTGGTCAAGATGGCCGCTCATCTGCCCAGGAGTTAGCCGAGGGTTATGAAAAGAGGCAGGTGTAGCTGCACACTCTGGCTGGGGGAACCAGGACTTGATGAATGGTGCATTTGGTCTGTCTGTGGGTGGTTTGTTTGCTTTCTGTGTACAGGTTGTGTAGCTGGGTCACGGGGCTCCTGAGAAAGCAGCTGGGACAGGTCTGTTTGCCGGTGCCTCCACAAAAGCCATGAGGCTCTGACTCTTACAGCTTTGAGCTCTGCTGTTTGAGGTCTCTGAGGGGTTAATTGCTCCCTGGTAGTGAGTGGTTGAGCTGAGCTGAGCTAAGCAGGGACATTTGGCATAAAAAGTTACTTGTTAGGTAAACTCAAGATCTGCAAACAGAGGCAGAAGAGTTTTGAAGAGGTTTGGCAAGGGTGTATGGGAGTCTTTCGTTCCAGGTTCAGCTGCACATGTGGTTTCAGGCTGGCCAGCGAGATAACAGTGGGGGTGACCTGCAAAGGATGTGCCACGTTCTCTTTTCTGCTGTAGTAAGAGGAGGCCCTGATATATAAACCTTGGTCTCAGAGGCCTGGTATGAGGCCTAAGACCTGAACTAAAGTAATGGTCATGACTTTGCTAATATAAAGCAAAGTTAAGCTGTGAGCCAAACGTAGGCCCTGCTCACAGAAGCTGGCAAGGAAAGGGCTGATGTTGCATAAACATATATCCACCTAGTATTGAAGGAGAAACATGGTACCAGAACACCCTATACTGGAACATTCCACAGATAACAAGGAACAGACTGACCCATCCCAATGACAGGGGCACAAGGGTAATATGATGGATAGAGTTGTTTTGTTCAAACCAACATGTACAAGGTGAGAGGCGGCACCTTACTACGTAGAGGGGTTGTACCTGGCTACGTAGAGGGGTTGCACCTCAATACGTCAGGAGTGATGTGTAACTTGTTTGTACCTGTGTATAAGAATGCATCCCTGGGGCAGTGTCTTTGTCCAGCCGAGGGGGCAGTGGAAAATCCCGCCACTGACTGAGCAGAGTCCATTGCCAAGAGGCACTTTCTCATAGTATGCCCAGTAGACTAAGTAATCTACGGAGAACTACTATTGTGTCCATACTGCAATAAACCTGGCTGACGTGCCTTCATACCTTACTAGACTCTGTGGTCATTGGGGGTTCTCTTCGGGTCTGCTGTGTCAGCTATCTGCGCAGAGCTGAGGCAGCACACAGAGGGAACACACGCATGCAGCTGAGTGATACCAACAAGGAGAGAGCAGAGCACCACACCGGTAGCATCTGACAACACCTGCTTGCAGCCAGAAGGGATTTCCTGTGCAGAAGGTGCAAGTTGATGGCTCTGCGGGAGGAGAAGACACTTGTACTGGGGTGGGGGGCAAGTAGAGATGTTAGTGAGAATCACAGAAGTGGAGGAGTTCCAAGAAATCCAGCTTCAGGAAACATCCATACTCTGTACTTCAAGGAAGGAAAGAACCAGACACCAAGGGGTCAGGGAGAGAGGAAGTCAGAGAGGAGGCCTGGCAGTTCATAAACCCCAGAGGCAAGAGGTCACGGCCACATTCTACACAGCTGGAGATAGACTAGATGGGCAGCCTGTGGCCATCGAGAGAAGAGGACTGGCAGGAATTCCACACGGCTAAAAGTTTCCAATTGACACCAGGTCCTCAGTGTGGAACCTGGGGCAGGTACCTTCCAAGATCCAGCTGGCCCATGGGAATGGAGAGATGTGCAGGACACGCCTGGGGAATGAGGTTCATATTTCACCACGTTTGAGAGACTGTGCACCCTAAGCCTGTGAGAAAATCAGGTTTACCCACAAAGAGTTCTCTAACCATCCAAGGAAGGCAGACAATTCTTCTTAGAGATTCACTGCTCAGAGGAATAGAAAGAACATGCTGCAAGGGACAGGCAGATGACATGACAGTGCACTGCCTTCCCAGAACCAAGACACAAGACGTCACTGTAAGATGGGATAGGCTTGTGAGGTCGACGGGAAAGGCTCCATCGGCGATGGTTCATATCGGCACTCATGACACTGCCTCATGGGATAGCTCACAGATAGTGGATGACTTCAGGGGACTCAGAATCATGCTGAAGAAAAAGAATGTCCGAAGCCATCTTCTCCGAGATCCTTCCTGTCCCACGAGCAAAGGAAGACAGATGGCAGAAGATTCTGGAAGTGAACCTCTGGCTAGGTAGTAGTGTAGGGCTTTGGTTTGTGGACATTGTTCCACCTTCCGTGGGATGAGGGGGCTGCATAGTTTGGACAACCTCCAGTTCCTAAGGAGAGGGATCAATGTTCTTGGCGACCATCTGGCTACAGTAGTCGGGAGGGAGTTAAACTACAAACAAAAGGGGAGGGGAAAAGGTATTGAGAAGAAAATTAATCAAGGAACCGAAGGACATAAAGAGAAGAAATTCTTTAATTGCCTGTATAGTAATGTTAGGAGCCTGGGTAACAAACAAGAGGAATTGGAATTGCTAGTTTATGAGCAGAAATTTGATGTGATTGGAATCACTGAAACCAGGTGGGATGATTCATATGGCTGGAATGATAAAATCAATGGTTATAACCTATTTAGGAAGGAACCAGTGTGCAAAAGGGCAGGGGAACGGTGGTCTATGCCAAAAATAGCATGACCTGTTTTCAAGTCACTGATAACTTGGAAGAAAATGATCTTAACATAAGAACATAAGAACAGCCATACTGTGTCAGACCAAAGGTCCATCAAGCCCAGTATCTTGTCCTCTGACAGTGGCCAGTGTCAGGTGCCCCAAAGGAAACGAACAGACAGGTTATCATCAAGAGATCCATATCCCGTCAGCCAATCCCAGCTTCTGGCTAATAGAGGCTAGGGACACCATCCCTGCCCAGCCTGGCTAATATCCACTGATGGACCTTTCTTCCATGAATCTATCTAGTTCCCTTTTGAACCCTGTTACAGTATTGTCCTTCACAACACCCTCTGGCAAGGGGTTCCAGAGGTTGACTGTGCGTTGTGTGAAAAAATACTTTCTTGTGTTTGTTTTAAACCTGCTACCTATTGATTTCATTTGGTGGCCCCTTGTACTTGTATTATGAGAAGGAGTAAATAACACTTCCTTATTTACTTTCTCTATACCACTCATGATTATATAGACCTCTATCATATCCCCCTTTAGTTGCCTCTTTTCCAAGGTGAAAAGTCCAAATCTTATTAATCTCTCCTCATATGGAAGCCATTCCATACTCCTAATAATTTTTATTGCCCTTTCCAAACCTTTTCCAAGCCAATATATCTTTTTTGAGATGGTGAGGCCACATCTGCACACAGTATTCAAGATGTGGGCGTACCATGGATTCATATAGAGGCAATATGATATATATGAATAGTTAGAGTTATGTTTTCCAATGTGGATTACTTGGCATTTATCAACATTAAATTTCATCTGCCAGTTTGTTGCCCAGTCACTCAGTTTTGTGAGATCCTTTTGTAGCTCTTCGCAGTCCTGTGCTCCACTTAGGACTAAATCAAGAATCGCCTCTCCTCTTGAACGCTTAGGGATCAATATCCTCATAGGTAAAGCACAAGATTAGGTATTAGTTAGTATCTGCTAAAGACACCAAACCACATTAAGGAACAGAATGACTGGCTCCTTACACACCTAGCTATAATGTGTATGGAAAAAAGCTGTGTGATCAAGGGGTACTTCAATCTGAGTGACACAGGCTGGAACGCTTGACATGGTGCCAGAACTAAAACACTCTTGGAATTTCTAAATATTATATATGGCAATATCCTAATTCAAAACGTGTTGCATCCAACATAGAAGAATCATAGAATCATAGAACATTAGGATTGAAAGAGGCCTCAGGAGGTCATCTAGTCCAACCCCCTGCTCAAAGGAAGACTAACACCAACTAAATCATCCTAGCCAGGGCTTTGTCAAGCCGGGCCTTAAAAACCTCTAAGGATGGAGATTCCAGCCCCTCCCTAGGGAACCCATTCCAGTGCTTTACCACCCTCCTAGTGAAATAGTGTTTCCTAATATCCAACCTAAACCTCCCCACTGCAACTTGAGACCATTACTCCTTGTTCTGTCATCTGTCACCACTGAGAAAAGCTGAGCTCCATCCTCTTTGGAACCCCCCTTCAGGTAGTTGAAGGCTGCTATCAAATCCCCCCTCACTCTTCTCTTCTGCAGACTAAACAAGCCTGGTTCCCTCAGCCTCTCCTCATAAGTCATGTGTCCCAGCCCCATAATCATTTTCGTTGCCCTCCCCTGGATTCTCTCCAATTTGTCCACATCCTTTCTGTAGTGGGGAGCCCAAAACTGGACACAATACTCTACGTGTGGCCTCACCAGTGCCAAATAGAGGAGAATAATCACTTCCCTCGATGTGCTGGTATCCGGAACAAGACGGGTGGCTCATAACGAGATGAGGCTTTGCAGAGGAATTAGTTCAAGTCGTGGAGCACTTGCTTACAATACAAAAAGCAGCGGGATTGATGCCTGCATTCTCCAATGGCAGGGGAGTCTCCTTTATTTCAAAGGCACTGGTAGCCAGGGGGCTGAGCACCTCCAGAGGCCCCCCTCCCTCTCTCTACTTAGCTTCTCAAAAAGCCAGCCCTTGAGGGGAGAGAAATGCTGGGACCCGGCCCTTCTTTGCCCGGCAGTGGCAGGAGCACAGGAGACAGGGTCCAACCTGCGGGGAGTAGTTCAAATGAGAGAGTGCTCGCTTTGCAGGTGAGAAGTTGCAGGATCAATACCAGTGTTCTCCAGCCTGCTCTCTTGTGGTGAGGGATGGGCTCCTTTCTTGCTGAGCTGGCGCAAGGGCACCAGCCCTTTCTCCCTCCCTCCATGCTCCTCTGCACAAAGCTGCTTGGCTAGGAGGCAGTATCACTCAAGGCCAGAATGACTCGGATCCCTGGGATGCACTCAGGCCATGTCTACATCTAAAATTTTGCAGCGCTGGTTGTTACAGCTGTATTAGTACAGCTGTATAGGGCCAGCGCTGCAGAGTGGCCACACTTACAGCAACCAGCGCTGCAAGTGGTGTTAGATGTGGCCACACTGCAGCGCTGTTGGGCGGCTTCAAGGGGGGTTCCGGGAGGAGAGAGCAAACCGGGAAAGGAAACCAGCTTCCCCGCGGTTTGCTCTCTCGGTCCCGGAGCCAGCCAGCAAACCGCAGGGAAGGAGACCTGCTTGCTCGGGGTTCCGGGACCGAGAGAGCAAACCGGGAACGCCACGGTTTGCTCTCTCGATCCCGGAGCCAGCCAGCAAACCGCAGGGAAGGAGACCTGCTTGCTCGGGGTTCCGGGACCGAGAGAGCAAACCGGGAACGCCGCGGTTTGCTCTCTCGATCCCGGAGCCAGCCAGCAAACCGCAGGGAAGGAGACCTGCTTGCTCGGGGTTCCGGGACCGAGAGAGCAAACCGGGAACGCCGCGGTTTGCTCTCTCGGTCCCGGAGCCAGCCAGCAAACCGCAGGGAAGGAGACCTGCTTGCTCGGGGTTCCGGGACCGAGAGAGCAAACCGGGAATGCCGCGGTTTGCTCTCTCGGTCCCGGAGCCAGCCAGCAAACCGCAGGGAAGGAGACCTGCTTGCTCGGGGTTCCGGGACCGAGAGAGCAAACCGGGAACGCCGCGGTTTGCTCTCTCGGTCCCGGAGCCACCCAGCAAACCGCAGGGAAGGAGACCTGCTTGCTCGGGGTTCCGGGACCGAGAGAGCAAACCGCGGCGAAGCTGGTTTCCTTTCCCGGTTTGCTCTCTCGGTCCCGGAACCCCGAGCAAGCAGGTCTCCTTCCCTGCGGTTTGCTGGGTGGCTCCGGGACCGAGAGAGCAAACCGCGGCGTTCCCGGTTTGCTCTCTCGGTCCCGGAACCCCGAGCAAGCAGGTCTCCTTCCCTGCGGTTTGCTGGGTGGCTCCGGGACCGAGAGAGCAAACCGGGAAAGGAAACCAGCTTGATTACCAGAGGCTTCCTCCTTCCACGGAGGTCAAGAAAAGCGCTGGTAACTGTCTACATTGGATTACCAGCGCTGGATCACCAGCGCTGGATCCTCTACACCCGAGACAAAACGGGAGTATGGCCAGCGCTGCAAACAGGGAGTTGCAGCGCTGGTGATGCCCTGCAGATGTGTACACCTTCAAAGTTGCAGCGCTGTAACTCCCTCACCAGCGCTGCAACTTTCTGATGTAGACAAGCCCTGAGTGAATGAGCAGACTGGGGGGAGGCGCCCGATGCCATCAGGGCTGTAGGTCACGTAAGCCACACGGCCTCCTGTGCTCAGCCCATGATGGAAGCAAACAGACAGCTTGGAGTGAGCCAAAGCAGGGAAGGGCTGTGTGTGGCAGTGTGTCTGCGGGTGTCCCGCCAGGCCAAAGGGAGGCGTGTTTAGCTGTGTGCTGTGCCAGGGAGACTGTGTAAGCCCAGTTGGGGATCCTGAGCTGGGTCTGCTCCTGGATTTGTTGGGTCAGATAAAAGTGGTGCTCATGAGCAGCGAGTTCTATAGGGCTGGCTCCAGCACTGGTCTCTCCTTCGGCCGTGGCTTCCGACTCTGGATGCCCCCCCACACATCCTCCAGGCCATTTAAAACAGCCTGGGGCCCCCACTCATCACCTGCAGTGCACCAGAGCTGAGCGGCTTCCTGCCTGCTCACTCCACATGGCTGCTTGTCCCTCCCTGCAGCCCCTGGGCGGGGTAGGTCTGTGCCCCCCTCCAAGCGCCCCTGCAGCCAATGGGAAGCTGTGGGGGCACTGCCTGGTGGTAGCAGCACATGGAGCCCCCCCACCTGTCCTAGGAGCCCCAGTTAAGCGCAGCACCCCCCACCCCCTTACAGAGCCTGCACCCCCACCCCTTTCACGCACACCCCCTCCCGTCCCCAAACTTCCTCCCAGAGCCTGCACCCAAGCCCCCGACACTGCCTCCAAGAGCCTGCACCCCCACCCCTTGACCCATCCCAGAGCCTGCACCCAGCACCCAAACTCCATCCCAGAGCCTACACCCCCTCCCTCCGCACCCCCTCCTGTCCCAAACTCCCTCCCGGAGCCTGCCCCCCTCTCCTGCTCCTACGCCCCTACCCCTTGCCCCAGCCCAGAGGCTACACCCAAACTCCAGCCCAGAGCCTGCACCCCAGACCCCCTCCCCCACCCACACTTCCTCCCAGATCCCAACCTCTCAGATGTCCTGCACCCCAATCCCCTGCCCCAGCCCAGGGCCTTCACCCCAGACCTCCTCTCCCTACCCAAACTCCCTTCCAGAGCCTTAGGCAGGTGTGGGGGGCAAAGTTCGGGAGGGGGGTAGGTTCTGGGCATTCTGGGCACCACCAAAATTTCTACAAACCTGCTGCCCCTGGTGGTATTCTCTTCTTAAGTGTGGTGTTTGTTCCAGAGATGAACTCTCATCTCCCCGACACACTTCAGGCAGGGAGCGTTGGTCTTTGTGCCAAGGTGCGTGGCTGGGACCCGGGACTTGGGACCCAGTCCCCAACTATGAGTATCCCCCCTCCCCTATCTGATACTCTGTTCTGCATAAGACCCCGGAGCCCTTGCTTTGTCTGGCTAGCACCTAGCACCTATGGCGCAGGTGAGGATTTCCTTTAAGTGGTAAAGAGTTTGCTTTGCATGCGAGCTGTAGTAGGATCAATGCCTGCATTCTCTAAGCAGTGATGTGCATCTTTATCCCCCCTTGGCAAACATGGTCCACCTGCCTGCCTCCTTCTTTTCTGGTTTCGGCATCCCTGTCTGTAGCAATTTAAATTAAATTGATAAATTAAATTAATGTTATTAGTGCATCCTAAATCAGGCTATAGACTGGCGAGGCAGCCAGGAGTCTCAAAGGAGTGTGTGACAGGAATTTTCAGGAATTCCAGGCATCCTTAGACCCCTGAGAATCTCACCTGAGGCATAACTAAAGAGTTAAAGTTACAGAGAGTTAGAAAGCAAGATTGCGGGTCTTGCTAACTCACTCTTAAGAATACAGGAACCTGATTTTCTGTGGCTGCGGCTTGTCAGCAGTCCCAGTATTTCCTGTTCTGTGGTTTAATTTAAAGTTTTAACTTAGAGGTTTTGAATTTAATATTGCAAGATAAAGTAATGATATTATTTTAAAAAGTAATATTATAAAGTAATAGTGTTATTATTTAAAAAGTGATATTATTTAAAATGATATGTGCATTTAAGGGGCTTTGTTGGAGGTCGAAGTTGTAACGAATGGTACCAATAAGATACAAGCAGTAGCATCGGGCCCGATGACTCACACTAGGTGGTGGCAGGAGAGTTGATAAATCTATGTATCAATTGCTGCCAAGAGGCTGCAGTAACTCAGAACTTGTACATTTCTTCAGTCCCCATAACTCTATCAGGCTGCACCTCTGATCCGTATGCCTCAGTGTTCCCCAGCTGTTTGGCAGGTCCTGATAGAGGGAAAAGACCTCTCGATCAGCTACAAGCCATCGAGGGAAGAGAGGGGAACGCACCCCCACCCCTCTATCATTTACTTGGGACTTATTGAACTAGGTAGAAAACCAGTTTGGGGCATTATTTCCTGTTGTTTCTGTGAAGGGATGCCTTCAGTTACAGAGTAAAGCAACAGTGTATTCATTATAGTTTATTACATAAGTTACTGAAGTGTTAGAATTCAAATGAGTTCTATGTTACATGGTAAGGTAAGTGACGTAAGGGCAAGAGTAGAGTCTGTTGAAGTTGCCCACAGTATGGCTCTAGGAAACTTTGCTAGAAAATACATTCAGGATCATGGAGGAGGTTTAGAACAGCTGAGATGATATCTGAGCATTGTAATCCATGGGGTTTTGTGAGTGAAGTATTTGATGTAGAAACAAAGCAGAAAAAAAAGAAAGGCTGAACTGGTGAAAGGAATAGCTGTTGAATGTCTGTTCATAGCTTATAGTTCGCTGGGAAAGAAATTAAATAAAAAAATTAGAGTTACTCAGAAAAGCCCAGCAAATTTTGGATGCCAGCTTAAAATCACTGGATGGCTATAAATCAGACTGTGGTCAGCTGTTAAAAAGAATCAGAGAATTGAAAAAGGTAAGAGATGTGTTAGAGGAGTATAAGAATTGGATCCCATCCCTACTGACATGGTGGAACCGACAGAGACAGAAAAATCTGCAGGGCCAATTACGAGAAGCAGGGTGAGAGAATTAGCTCAGGCTGACACAGTACCTTTAGAAGCGGAGCTAGAAGCCACAGGGAGAGTCAGGAGAGGAAGTTAGCAGTGCAGAAGCTACTCGCAGTCTGAAGATAGAAAAAGAAAGTCCCAAGGTGGCATCACAGGAGGCGGAATTGAGTGTCGTCATAGAGGAGGTGACTAGTGATGTAAAGGATGAGATGAGCAGAGCAAAGGGGGGGAAATATCCTCTCCTCTGTTCGTGTCTGCCCCTCACAGTAAAGACGGAGTGCCTTTAGAGACTGTCATTACTCAAGATTGGATGGCTTTTTAGAATCCATGCTGTAGCTCAACCATAAGCTCCGGGAGCAGGAGCTGACCAGAATCTCATCGGGAAATGCCGTTCTTCCTCCTTGTTGGCAGCTCCCTGAGTGGTAGGTGGAAGTGAGCTGGGAGCTCACCACACCCTCCCAGAGGCTGGTGGAGCTAGTCCTTTGCCACGTGCGCACTAGGAGGAATTCTGGCTGGTTCATCCAGGATTCCTCCTGGGGGCTCCCCCTGCAATGCCAGTCCCATGCGGCCTCCAGTGTAAAGGGCTCCTCATCGGCAGCTGGCTGGGAAATATTCTAGCTTGGAAATTAAGGTGCTGTTTGACGTGCTGAGACCTGCATGTCACAGCCCAGCCTTTCTATGGGCCTGCTTACAAATCCACCTAGAAGGCAGAGTGCAGTTGGCATCATTCCACCACTTCAGCTCCATTGTGCGGATCTCAACACAGTCTTCTCTGCCTCCTGTCTCCTGATGCCAGTTGTCTGGCTGATTCTCCTCCCAGAACCTACGGATCAGAGTGTTAATGTCTCAGTGGAGAACCACAGCCAATTCCTGAGCTCAGTTCTGCTCTGTGGACTCTGTTGTTGGCAGGGGACCAAGACACCCAGCAGTGACGTGGTGAAGCGATGCACCCCCCGGTCACCCCTCAGAGTTCTCCACAGCTCTTGTGGCCATGGTAACGAAGGGCTTCTGATGGCCGGGGGTAGCAACTGCCCTGCACCTGACAGGCCAGCAAAGAGCCAAGGTCAGTGTGTGGCTCCAAATGCTGAGCAGCAGCAACTCGGATCTCATTGCCCAGAACCAGAGCAGGTGGCACAGCACGTCCCAGGCACCCCCGAGATGGGAACGCAGGAACGGGAAGAGAGGGCAGCGGGGGTCAGTCAGTAACTTCTCCCTGGCCCTGCTTACGGGCCTCGCCCACAGCCCACTGAGGTCACTGCACCGACTGCAGCTGGCTCCGGCCATGTCCCCGGCCCCACAGCCTCCCCTTGCCCAGCCTGCCAGAGGGGAGAGCGCAGGGCAGTCCCAAGGAGAGCGGGAACCTGCCGCTCACTCCAGACTCCCCTGGCTGCACTGACCTGACTTGGGGCCAGATCCTCAGCTGGTGTAAATCCCTGTGGTCCATTCAAGTCAATGGCGAGTTACCCCAGGGGAGGCTCTGGCCCTGTGTCTCAGTGGGCACTGAACACACACTCCGTGTTTAGGCTCCTGCTCTGAGCAAAGGGGCATTAGCAGAAATTCCTGAGAGGATTCACTGCTGTCGTGGCAACGCCTAGGGACCTCCCTCAGGATTGGGCCCACTGTGCCGGGTGCTGCATAGACACAAGGGGCCGTACAGACCCTGCCTGAAAGAGCTTGTGACCAAACCTGTAATAAATACTCACTTCTCTCAAACTTTACTCACCCCCTGCTTGCGTCTGCTCTGTATTCTGTGCCGTCCACCCAGCGCCAGCTGCCTTCTGTCTCCCGGTCGGTGAGTCCAATCCAGTGATCTTCTCCCTTGGTCTCGTTGGAGAGAAACTCCTGCACAACACAGTTTGCAGCATGTGCAGGTCACCCAAGAGAGGCTGCAGGATGCAGCGGCAGCTGCCTGGGCTGAACAGATTTTAGGGGAGAGGAAAGGGCATCTGGTGGTGTGAGCAGGGCACTGGGCAGTGGGAGACGCAGTGTCCTGCCCCCAACGCTGACAGTGACTAGCTGGGAGACCCCAAGGGAGCCCTGGAGCATCTCTGTGTGTGTGTCTGCATCTGTGTCACACCAGGGCCCTGCCCTTGCAGGAGGCAAAGCTTGGAGCAGAGAACTGGGTGCAAAGTCTGGCCCAGCCGGAGGGTGGGATTTTCCTCCTCAGAAAGTGCTGCAGAGGTCTGGGGTGAGGGCTACAGTGGGCACATGGGGAGAGAGGATTCTCTGAGAGGTGCATGGCCCCTTGCACACAAACCTTCCAGATACAGGCTTCTAGATTGTCCAGCAGGAGCTCAGGCCTGGGGAGAGGGATCAAAGAGGTCCTCACTGGGAAAGGTGATTGGGTTTGCAGGAAATGCTACATTGGAAGTAGGAAATATCATAAATGAGCCTGACCCCATATCCCCCTTCCCCAGCACCCCACACTCTGGGAAGTCCAGATCCCAGCTTTGTTCCTCTGCCGCATCTCTGCTTTTAAACTGATGGATGAATCCCCCATGTCAGGTTCCAAGGCTTCGCATCCCTTGTGGGATAATTTGCCACAAGACACATCACAGATTTGCAACCTCAGCTGCCACCTTCCACCTCCTTCTGGTATGAAACAAGGCACTGACCCATTATCTAAACCCCTGGGAGGTTCCTGCGCTCACCTGTTCCGCCTGGGAGGAGACAGAGGTCAGGTGCGAGTCCTGAGACACACAGAACTGCTCAGCCTCATCAAACGACTTTTTTTCTTGTGAAAAGTAATAGAGGTTCCCACCGTAAAACCTCCAGCCCCTGGAGAGCTTTGTCAGCACGTCACCTAGGAGCAGAGACTGAGGTGAGAAGCCCGGGCTAAAGTCACAGGGACACACACAGGGAGCCCAGAGTTTCTAGGCCTGCATTTGCCCTGCCCTTCAGCTGCCCCAAGCCCAGGGAACTTCTGAATCCTGATTCTCCAGCATCACAATAAGTAACTTTTGTGGCCACATGATGGATCCCAAAGAGCTCTGCAGAAAGCAGACACCATGGGGTCACTCCCCCAGCACTGAAATGCAGCTGCATCTGGGCTGGAGCATGGGCGCTGGTCCCAGTGCAGAGCAGCACGGCTGTAATGGGAAACGGGAGACTCAGTGTTCAGCTGAGCTGACAGAGGGAGTTCAAGAGGGGGATGTAGCTGCACAAGGTGGAATATCTCCTGGTTCTGTATCAACAATTTTCATTGATCATAAGTGATGAAAGTCTCGGGTCTTTTAACTTTGGCACATCCCCGAACACCCTGCCGGGGGCACTGGCTCAGGGATGGTTCTGAAAGTAACGCCCCATACGCTGAAGTGCCAGGAGCACTTTTTGCCTGTGACCTGACAGGTTTGGAGCATCTAAGAAGAGCTGATAGCTGGGTGCTCCCATTAGGCTAACGAGGCCTAGGGTGTAATTTAACTCCACACTGATCACCACGGTGTGGGCACAGGTGCAGCCACCGGTGATTTTCAATAGAAGAGAACTCGGGGATGGGGAAAGTCACTGTGTTGTCAGCTTGGGAGCCTGAAATCCTCTGTTTATCCTCAGCACCAGCAGAAACGGCACCAGCCAGCACTGCAGCTAGTACTTACTGTAGCGACCTTGCACTGCTGCTCGTGCTGCACAGATGTCCAGACGGACCTGGATTTCTCCATACGCTGCACTGACGTTACCCAGCTGGGCTTTCAGCAGCCGGACTCCTGCCTGCGCTTCATCCAATAGCTGCAGACCTAGGAGAAAGTCACAGCGACGTCAGTGGAGATTCAGAACACTTGAGTATCAGCATGTGTGATAGAGCAGCACCTGCAGGCCCCTGTGTGCCAGGCGCTGTACGGACAGGAGGGGACAGTCCCTGCTCTCAGAGCTCACAGTCAAAATAGACGCTAGGTGGGAGAAATAAAGGATGATTTTCCTGCAGGGGAACTGAGGTGCAGGGAGAAGTGCCCAAGGTCACACAGGAAGTTTGCAGCAGAGCTGAGAATTACCCCCAGCGCTCCTGAATTCTAGCCCTGTCCTCCCAATCTCCCCAGCCACCTCTTCCCAATCGCTCCCACCTTGTGAGCTGTGAGCGGGTCCCCTGCAGCATGGAGCAGACCTGGGGGTGCAAGAACATCCATGGCCCCGAGCCCTGGCCCTGGGCTCCAGGCCGGGATTTTGAACAGCCCAGTGTTCAGGCGAGTTCTGTGCCAGGGTTCAGTTCAGGCCCATTTTCTGACTGGACGCTGAATAACCTGATCCATGGAGGGGTTTGTGTGTGCAGCCCTGTGCCAGACAGACAGACACTTGTGAGATGGGACCACAAGGGGGCGCTCAGCCTTCAGCAATGGGACTGTGACAGGTACCCAAATTATTGGAGCTGCACAGGGAGGGCTCAGGGACTGGGGGGCAAATTGAGACCCACGAGTGCAGCTCCACTGACGTCCTGCCTACACCAGGGTCTGAATTCGGCCCTGTATGTCTCATGAGCTGCATCCGTCTTTCCCGCCAATGCAACCCTGACAACACAGGGGCCAAGGTGAAAACTACGGAGCGAAGGGAGCAACAGTGAAAGGACGGAAGATGTTGACCACTAGGCATCCTGCGTAGGAGCATGGGGCGGATGCAGCCAGCCTGCCACTGCCAGGAAGGGAGCTAGGAGGGAGCCTGGAACAGCCACCCTTCCCTGGGAACAGAGCCTCCATTGGCAGAGGAAGGTGCAGAGCAGCAGCTCGTTAGACAGGGGACAGGACCACCTGGCAGGGAAATGTATGGAGGGGAGCAGGAGGATGCCCAGCACCCACCATCCCTGTAGGCAGGACAGTGCTTCAGCTTCCAGGCCAAGGGAGGGGAACTAACACACCCCAATGCCTAAGACCCTCATCCTGCGACTTACTGTCCAATCCCTTTGCTGACGCATCCGAGGCATTGTCAGGCTGCAGAGAGACTTGGAGCTTCTGCACTGCTTCTCCAACCACTTGCAGCTTGCTCTGTGCCTGGAGATCTAGAAATCACACATCTGCAGGTCAGCGACTGAACCGAACTGCGGCTGGAGACCAGCCACACGCAGAGACGGAATATGGTCTGAGCACGAGGCTGTTCTCTATGACTTCTTTTAATTTAATCTTGTACAGCTTCTCTCCTAAGGAGGGACACCGGCACAGCCAAGGCCCCATTCAGTGCTCTCTCCTAGTGTATGGCGCAGAGCAGTAACTTGGAGCTGCCGGCTTCAGCCTCATGAGACGTGGCTCCCTCCTGCTCCTCACCTGGGCCCGGCTGCCAGGGAGATCGGCCGAATGTGCTGGGGGGAGGCACGGCAGAAGAAGAACTGAGCCCCCCGCATGTAACTCTGCTGGGGTGGGGAGTGCATGGTGGACCTGGGCTGGTCGTGGTGGTCGCTGGGCAGAGGAGACGTGGGGTGGTCACGTGTCTTCCCCTTTGGATTGTGGCCCCCCAGCACAGGGAGGCACCAGTCATCTTTGCCACTCACTGCCCCTAAGGAACAGGGGCTTCTCCCCCCTCTCCTCCAAGAGCTCTCCACTCCAGCTCCCTGTTTTCAGCTCTGTTTGCTGGCTCCAGGGCAGGGACTCTTTGGCAGAGCAAGGAATTGAACCCAGCAGTCTGAGACCCCAGACAAGTGTCCGAACCACTGCGCCATCTGGCCTCTCCGTAGGGCATTTTAGTTGTGCCATGAGGATGCCTGGGGCTGATGCTCATGCTGGTGATATGTGGTCAGCAAAGGACCCAGCGTGACCCTCAGGGTGCAGGTTGAGCATGTGGGGCAGCCACATGTGATCTGAAGTCCCTGAGCTGATGCTCAGGCAGGATGAAGCTCACCCAGACCATCCCTGACAGGTAGTTGTATAACCTGTCCTTAAAAACCTCCTGTGATAGGGGTTCCACAGCCTCCCCAGGTGACCTGTGCCAGCGCTGGACCATCGTTAGACTTAGAAAGCTTGTGGCAGTATCAAACCAGCAGGGCAAGATCTTACAGCTCCATTTGAACTCCCTGGAGTAGGAGATTTATTTGGAGGGACAGAGTGGAAACGCGGTCGATATTCTGCTGAAATGTGGAGATGCTTCCCCCCTCCCCCAGTCGAGCCAGCTGGCCTGTATGGAAGTTGGCAAACGTTGGGCTTGGAGCTGCATTTGAACTTACATAGAAGCGTCACAGCAAGGAGGGACGTGGCCAGGGCCAGACTCAGGAGGAGAAGGACAGGAGTGACGATGCCCCGCCCCCTGTGCCGCCAAGGGACCGATGTCTCGGGAGGGTTTCCTTGAAGGAGAAGAAGAAACGTATCCATGGAAAGTTACAGCTCAAATGCCACTGACCGAGGAAACTCCACCCCCCAAATCCAATACCTGCTCAGCCTCCTAGTCCCTGACTGTGATTAACAGCAACAGCGGAATGAGGCCAAATAAGGTCAGAACCGACCAGAACGCGAATGTGAAAAGCGACCCTCCCTAAATCAGGAGTGACTCTAGTGCCAGGCAGGCGTCCTGTGAGAGAGATCTGGGAGCAGGATTTTCCCCCTGCTTAAGCATTTCTTGAGAAGGACATTTAGGGTTTGTGAAGTCCAGGCCCAAAGGAGTTTTTCTAAATGACTAAAGGAACCTGAAACAACTTTTAAAATATGAATACAATGAATCAGTGAAATGAGGGGGAAATGATTCTTTGCAGGAGAAAAGTGGGGCTGACAGCAGCAGTGTGCTCAGAAGGGCCTTTCTACAGCATCCCTGTCTGATAACCCATCCCCAGGATGCTGGGATCATACCTGCAAGGCAGCCAAGGGGCGAATCACAGGGCAAAGCCTGAAGATTGTGTCTCCCCTGCACATTAAAGGGAGAAGACAAGAGCTGCATTTGAGCCAGGATCTATGTGTAGACAGAAGTAAGTGTGCTCGGTGTGCTCTGGATTTGGTCTCTCCAAGGTGAACGGCAGGTGCTTGCAGAAGCAAGACTGTCAGATTCTCCTCTCCCTGATAGTCTCAGCCTGCCACACCCGCCGCCTGTCTGATCTGGGCCTCAGCCATTAGCTCGCGCTGCTCCCCCATGGGGTGTAGTTCCTGGAACCAGCAAACAACACTCACATGCTCAGATAATCCCCTTACATTGCAGAAGTGGCTTCTCTCACGCTAACCAAAGGGTGAAGCTGCCTCTCACTAATGTACTGAGTTTACAGTTCTCAGCCTTTCCTGAAACAGATTCTGGGAGAAGTTTCTCTGTCACCCAGTGCACACTACATTTTTCCTCATGTTTTTTCACAGAGTCATAGAATATCAGGGTTGGAAGGGACCTCAGGAGGTATCTAGTCCAACACCCTGCTCAAAGCAGGACCAATCCCCAACTAAATCATCCCAGCCAAGGCTTTGTCAAGCCTGACCTTAAAAACCTCTAAGGAAGGAGATTCCACCACCTCCCTAGGTAACCCATTCCAGTGCTTCACCACCCTCCTAGTGAAATAGTGTTTCCTAATATCCAACCTAGACCCCCCACTGCAACTTGAGACCATTGCTCCTTGTTCTGTCACCTGCCACCACTGAGAAAAGTCTAGATCCATCTGTGACGAAGAGGAACTGCAAAAAATGGCTGCTCCAAAAGCAGAACTAAGCGGCCTCAAAAAAAGAAAAAAAAGAAAGCCCAGCCATGTTGCAGGCCCTTGGAAAGCTGCAGCTGTATCTTTTTGGGCAGCGCTTTACTTTGTATACTGACCACACTCCTCCAACGTGGTGGCATCAAAAACAAGGGGCTGAGGCCAAGCTGCTGGGAACAGAAACACCTGTTCAGAGGGTGGCCAAGGTCAAGCTGCGGGCTCTTAACCAAGAGAGCCCAAATTGCAGCCCTCCAAACTGGAGCGCTGGGAAAAGACCCAATCCCAGTTTAAACCCCAAGGGTATTGGGGTGGCAAAAGGACACAGGCCGCATAAACCTTCCCACACGCAGCCTGCAAGCGCCATCAAGTACACTCGACCTAAGGGAGGGCGTGAAACTGGACTGTCCTGGTGTAACTCCCACCAAGGAATGGGAGAGATGCTGGGGCATCCATGGGAACGTTGCTGGGTTCAATCTTCCCCAGGTCACTGGCTGAAGTGACCTCGCTCAGATCGGTCTCGAAGGGGGGAGAGATGTGATGAACTGGGAATGTTCTTAATGTTTCCTCTGAATATTGTGTGGGTGCCTCAGTTTCTAACTGGACACTCTGTCGCCTAGCAACTAAACCTACTACTAGCTGGCTAAGAGTCACGTCTAACTGAAAAGTGGGGGGGTGTGCAGGACCCTCTGGCTTCCCCAGAACCCTGTTGTCACGGAGAGTAGGGGAGTCAGGGCCCAGCACCCCTGGCTTCCTGCAATTCACCGTGACTGTCAGCCAGCCAGTAACACAGAAGGTTTATTTAGACGACAGGAGCACAGTCCAAGACAAGTCTTGCCAGTACAGACAACAGGACCCCCATTAGTTAGGTCCATCTGGGGCCCCCAGGGAGGCCACAGCCCTGTTGGGAACCCGAAGCCCGTCGGGGCCCCTCTCCATTTCCCAGCCAGCTCCCAAACTGAGGGCTTGTCTACATCAGAAAGTTGCAGCGCTGGTGAGGGAGTTACAGCGCTGCAACTTTGAAGGTGTACACATCTGCAGGGCATCACCAGCGCTGCAACTCCCTGTTTGCAGCGCTGGCCGTACTCCCGTTTTGTCTCGGGTGTAGAGGATCCAGCGCTGGTGATCCAGCGCTGGTAATCCAATGTAGACAGTTACCAGCGCTTTTCTTGACCTCCGTGGAAGGAGGAAGCCTCTGGTAATCAAGCTGGTTTCCTTTCCCGGTTTGCTCTCTCGGTCCCGGAGCCACCCAGCAACCGCAGGGAAGGAGACCTGCTTGCTCGGGGTTCCGGGACCGAGAGAGCAAACCGGGAAAGGAAACCAGCTTCGCCGTGGTTTGCTCTCTCGGTCCCGGAACCCCGAGCAAGCAGGTCTCCTTCCCTGCGGTTTGCTGGGTGGCTCCGGGACCGAGAGAGCAAACCGCGGCGTTCCCGGTTTGCTCTCTCGGTCCCGGAACCCCGAGCAAGCAGGTCTCCTTCCCTGCGGTTTGCTGGCTGGCTCCGGGACCGAGAGAGCAAACCGCGGCGTTCCCGGTTTGCTCTCTCGGTCCCGGAACCCCGAGCAAGCAGGTCTCCTTCCCTGCGGTTTGCTGGCTGGCTCCGGGACCGAGAGAGCAAACCGCGGCGTTCCCGGTTTGCTCTCTCGGTCCCGGAACCCCGAGCAAGCAGGTCTCCTTCCCTGCGGTTTGCTGGCTGGCTCCGGGACCGAGAGAGCAAACCGCGGCGTTCCCGGTTTGCTCTCTCGGTCCCGGAACCCCGAGCAAGCAGGTCTCCTTCCCTGCGGTTTGCTGGCTGGCTCCGGGACCGAGAGAGCAAACCGCGGCGAAGCTGGTTTCCTTTCCCGGTTTGCTCTCTCGTCCCGGAACCCCCTTGAAGCCGCCCAACAGCGCTGCAGTGTGGCCACATCTAACACCACTTGCAGCGCTGGTTGCTGTAAGTGTGGCCACTCTGCAGCGCTGGCCCTATACAGCTGTACTAATACAGCTGTAACAACCAGCGCTGCAAAATTTTAGATGTAGACATGGCCTGAAACTCCCCCCAGCCTCTCATTCCGCCTCCCCCCAGCTCCTCCCCCAGCCTTTGTGTCCTTTGTCCAGTGTCCCGGGCAGAGGTGTCACTTGGTCTTCAACCCCCCTCCTGGGGTCTCAGGTTACATGCTCAGGTATCCTCCCTTCCCCAAGGCAGCCGTCCCAGCATAACTCCCCTGCAACCTTCCCAGGTCAATACTCCTCACTCAGCATTCACAGAACACGGCAAGAACATTCCCATTTTGTCTCACCTCCCTGGGCAGACTCGCTGTGGGAAGCGCACAAAGGGGCATATGCTAAATGCTCCCAGAAGAGACCCAGGAGGTGAAGCCGTGTGAGCTTCTTGCCCTGAAGACAGTCTGCTCCATGGGAGAGGAGGCTCCCCAAAGTCCTGACTGGCTTTGTGGGGAACAGTTCCAGAGCATCGCCCAGGGACTCCATAACACCATGTCTTTGGAACCCCCTTCAGGTAGTTGAAAGCAGCTATCAAATCCCCCCTCACTCTTCTCTTCTGCAGACTAAACAATCCCAGTTCCCTCAGCCTCTCCTCCTAAGTCCTGTGCTCCAGCCCCCTGATCATTTTTGTTGCCCTCTGCTGGACTCTTTCCAATTTTTCCACGTCCTTCTTGTGTTGTGGGGCCCAAAACTGGACACAATACTCCAGATGAGGCCTCACCAATGTCGAATAGAGGGGAATGATCACATCCCTCGATCTGCTGGCAATGCCCCTACTTATACAGCCCCAAATGCTGTTAGCCTTCTTGGAAACAAGTGCCCACTGCTGACTCCTATCCAGCTTTTCCTTTGTCGCTGCAGAGAGCCTAGCTGAGCTCGGTGCTTAGCTGCAGCTCCCTACTGAACCTCACATTCTCACTCGCATGATACATCCCCAGTTGCCCATTCCCAGCTTCTGGCAAAGAGGCTAGGGAACACCATCCCTTCCCGTCCTGGCTAATAGCCATTGATGGACCTGTCCTCCATGAACTTATCTAGTTCTATTCTGAACTCTGTTATGGGCTTGGCCTTCACAATATCCTCTGACAAGGAGTTCCACAGGTTGACTGTGTGTTATGTGAAGAAATACTTCCTCTTGTTTGTTTTAAACCTGGTCCCTATTTATTTCACTTGGTGACCCCTAGTTCTTGTGTTCTGAGGAGTAAACAACACCTCCTTATTTACTTTCTCCACACCAGTCACGATTTTATAGATCTCAGTCATATTCCCCCTTAGTCGTCTCTTTTCCAAGCTGAAAA
This sequence comes from Gopherus evgoodei, assembly GCF_007399415.2. Taxonomy (NCBI): domain Eukaryota; kingdom Metazoa; phylum Chordata; order Testudines; family Testudinidae; genus Gopherus; species Gopherus evgoodei. Next base: position 1,389,812 of record NC_044326.1, read on the forward strand.
GTCCCAGTCTTATTAATCTCTGCTCACATGGCAGCCATTCCAGACCCCTAATCCCTTTTCTGAACCTTTTCCAATTCCAATATATCCATTTTGAGATGGGGCAACCACATCTGCACGCAGTATTCAAGATGTGGGTGTACCATGGATTTATATAGAGGCAATAGGATATTTTCTGTCCCTTTCTTAACGATTCCAAACATTCTGTTCCCTTTTTTGAAGCCTCTGCACATTGAGTGGATGTTTTCAGAGAACTACCCACAGTGACTCCAAGATCCCTCTCTTGAGTGAAAACAGCTAATTCAGACCCCATCGTGTTATAGGTATAGTTGGGATTATGTTTTCCAATGTGCGTTACTTTGCATTAATCAACATTGAATTTCATTTGCCATTTTATTGCCCAGTCACCCAGCCAAAGCCCTGAGAGGGGCCCCTTGTGCTGGGAGCTTTAGGAAAACAGCCTGGTCCTTATGTCAGCACTTCTGGCTCCATTTCCTCCTTGTCCTTGGAGGAACAGGCTCCCTTTCTCCCATCCCCGAGCCCTGGGGAAAACCCTTCTCTGCTAACACAGCTACATCTCCCTACCCCTGCTCACGGTTAGACGCATGTGCTCGGGCAGGGAAGGGGCAGAGGGTAAGGAAAGGAGGTGTCCCTGTGAAATGGGGGGAATAGAGGGAGCTGGTCCCCAGAGCTGGGGCTGTGAGGATTCGATCCTGGTGATCTCCTCCTGGGAGAGGCTGATGGTGGCAGTGAGCTGGGGAGGGGGAGCCGGGATGGCTTTTATGGCCAGCCCATGGCACTGCTCTGCCCAGCAGGAGGCTGGGATGCTGCGCAGGGACTCCCATCTCTCCCCCCTGTGCCCTTCTCCCGTTGGGGACTGGCAGGGGAGAGAATGCACTGGGAAGCACTGACCGAGCATCCTCGCCCACTGCCCGTGGTGCTGTCTGGCCAGCACAAGGCTGAGCTCTGGGGACGTGATCAGTGGAGCAAGGGATCCCTGCCCAGGACGCTCATGCAGAGACTGCAAAGCCAAGGAGAGGCCAGCGGGTGTCCAGGGTCCGGTGCAGACTCTTGTGTTTACCTTTGGGCCGGGGAGCAGCTTCCGTCATCGGCATGTTCTCGTAGATATTGTCCCTCGCCATTGTCCTGCCTTCGTGGTGAGCTGAGCCCCTGATCACTGGCCTGTGGGTCCTTTCTGCAGCCTGGTGGGTTAGAGCCTCCCTCTGACAGCAGCCCTGGCCCAGAAATAGAAATGGGAAGTGATGCCTGGTGGTTGGATGAGGGAAGGAGATGGAGAGAAAGTTGAATGGGGGAAGGAGGGGAAGGGCATGGAGGGGAGAGTTGGGCGGATGGAGGTAGTAGGGGAGAGGGAAGAGGTAGACAGCAATCTGTCGGCAGTGCCTGACTATAGGTGCTGGATCTAGGGGGGCTGCCACTAGAGGTGGTTTCCATCACATGCAGGGGTTACAGGTCAGTTCAGTGGCTTTCAGCACCCCACTATTCACATTGTTCCAGCCTCTGGGCCCAGCCTTTTATGGCCCCCTCTTGCGGGTGGGGCTCTGGTGAGAGCGTAAAGGCATCACCCCCGTGCACGGCACGTGCGGTTGGCTGTTGGAGGTCATACAGCGGAGGGGCTGGGCCTGGGGAAGCCTGGGCCCTCTCCCCTCCTTGGGATACCCCCAGCTCCGCCCCAGCCATGGCAGTCCTGCTCTATGTCCTGGGTCCACTTGTGTTGTGGGGCCTCCAGCGTCATCCCGCTGAAGTACAGTGTGGGGCAGGCTGGGGTAGTGTAGGGCCAGGCCTGTGTCCTGCTCCTTGCCTCCGGACTACGTCCCCTGCCCCCCGACCGTGGCGGCCTGGGCTGTCACACACATCACCCACCCCGAAGGCCGGCCCTATCCTGGGGCATCCACGACTGTCCAAATCTGCATCTTTTTCCTGTGTGTGACCATCCACGGGTGGGAGTTCTGCTGTCCAAAGAGACAGACCCTGCTCACTGCTCCGGCGGTAACATGGGATGAGAGGGGGCACGTGTGGAATCAAAGGTTAGCGTGTTACACAAGCACTCCTGGTGAGTACGAGCAGCACTGCTACAAGCAGCCAAGCGGGCACATGCCCGGCGATACACAAACGTTGGTGGCTGAACGCCGACATCACTTTGTAGCGTAGACACGGCCTCAGTCACCATCTCTGGGGCTGTACAGGACGTTTCCAGGAAGGACAAGCAGCCTGGCTGGCTTTTTCCTCTCCACTGGTGACTGAGTTTGTCGAGCTTTGCTGGGAAACTTCCCCAGCCAGGCTGAGTTCGCCCTCCAGCTCCCTAGGGGAGACCAGTCCAGTGGTGAGCTGGAGCCGCTTCGCAGGAACCGGTTGTTAAATTTAGAAGGCCTTTTAGAACCGGTTGTTCCAGGACAAGCGGTTCCATAAGGGCTTTAACAAAGGCTCTGGCACTCCGCCCCGGCCCCAGCTCATTTCTCCCTCCTCTCCTGAATGCTCTGCCCCCTTCTCCTCCCCCTCCCCTGTTTCCCGCAAATCAGATGTTTGCGGGAAGCCTGAAACAAGCAGCAGGTAAGCTGGGGTGCGGAGGAAGGGAAGGTGTGGCCGGCTCAGCGGCTCCCTCCAGCTTGGCACCCCGGTCGAGCACCCCCGGCCCCAGCCAAGTGCCCCTGGCTCCGGCCCCGTGGCTCCCTCTGGCCCGGCTCCTGGTCCCTGCCAAGGAGCCCCAGCCCAGTCCGGCCGAGCGCCCCTAGCCCCGTCCTGTCCCAGCCCCAGCCGAGTGCCCCCAGCTTTGGCCCCGCAGCTCTGGCCTGGGCCCTGCGGCTCCAACCTAGCGAGGCCCCATGGCACCGATGCTGGACCGGGCCCCACGGCTCCAGCCCCACAGGCGCCGGTGCTGCCGCTGGTCCCTGCCGAGCGGCTCCAGGCAGAGCGGTAAAGGGGCAGGGAACAGGGAGGGGGCATTGGAAGAGGGCAGGGGAGTTTGGGGGGATTATGGGAGGGTGGATGGGGTGGGGGTCAGAGGGTAGGGAACGGGGGATTGAATGGGGGCAAGGGGACTGCGGGGGCAGTCAGGAAGGAGGGGGGGTTGGATGGGGTGATGGGGGGCAGTTAGGGGCAGGGATTCCAGGAGTGGTCAGGGGACAGGGAGAAGGGGTGGCTGGATGCAGCAGGGGTCCCGGGGGACAATCAAGAACGAGAGGACGGGTTGGATGGGACAGCAGGGGACAGGGAAGGGGGGTGGATGGGGCAGGGGTCCCGGGGGGGCATCAAGGAATGTAGGGGGTTGGATGGGGCAGGAGTCCCAGCGGGGGAGGCGGCCACGACCCCCTCGTGGGGTGAGGAGGAGGGAACCTGTTGTTAATATTTTGGCAGCTCATCACTGGACCAGTCCCCACATGCTCAGCTCTGCTCTGACTGCTAGTCCAGGGCTGCTGCCTGCTGGGGGTGTGTCTGGTGCTGGGCTATGAGACGACAGTCTGGAGTTCAGTACAGTTGTGTAACCTGCACCTTGAGCTCTGCACCCTTTGGTGGGGATGGGAAATCCCAGGACCAGCGCAGCCTGACTCCTGCCTGAGGAGGATCCCGGCCAGCAGAGACCAGCCCCTCTGCAGTGACCGAGGGGTCCAGAGTCAGCTCTGAACCTGAGGATCATTCATGGAGTTTGAGAGGACACCACCTTTTAGTTAGTCAGTTGGGGAACTTGTTTTGGGGATCCCCTACTCTCTGAACTGTGTCCTCAAGCCAGGGAGTGAGGGTTTGGGGATTTTATAACCTGCTGCTTATTAAACCTGTGGAGGGACTTACCACCTCCTCCCACTTGGGAGTCCTCTGGGCTGTACTGAACCCAGTCAGCCACGCGGTTAAACCACTGTGGAGAAGATCTCGTGGTCATAGGTCATCAAGGGCCCCAACAAAGTACGCGTACCAATGGGACACTGATCTTATATTGGCTACATCAGGTCCCGTGACTGGGGAAAGCCACGGGTGTTAGCAGTGTTTTACTCTGTTATGGTATGTTTGTCTCCTGTCTAATATAATTACTGTGTTTGTCATAAACAGATAGCTAAGGGTTAATGTTTTTTTACCTGTGAAGGGTTAACAAAGGGAACCAAACACCTGACCAGAGGACCAATGAGGAAACAAGACTTTTTCAAATCTGGGTGGAGGGAAGTTTTGGGTGTGAGTTCTTTGTTCTTTGTCTTGGTTCGGTGACCCTCTCGGCTCTGAGAGTAATCTTTCTATCTCCAGGCTTTCTAATCTTCTGTTTCCAAGTTGTAAGTACAAGGCTAGTAAGACAATAGCTTTATATTGGGTTTTTTTTGTATTTACATGTATGTAGTTGCTGGAAGGTGTTAAATTGTATTCTTTTTGGATAAGGCTGTTCATTCATTTTTTCTTTTAAGCAATTGACCCTGTATATTGTCACCTTGATACAGAGACCATTTTAGGTCTTTTTCTTTCTTTTTATATAAAGCTTTCTTTTTAAGACCTGTTTAAGTGTTTTTCACTGGTTAAGGCTAAGAAACGAAGGGAGGGGGAAAATCTCTTTGTGTTAGATTTACTAAGCTTGATTTGCATACCCTCTGGGTGAGGGGAGAGAGAGATTTGATCTCTCGGTACTTGTGTTTCAAGGACTTGAAGCAGGGAATCTCCTAGAGTACCCAGGGCGGGGAAATCTGGGAGGAGGTAAAGAGGGTGGAATCCCTTTGTTTAGATTCACGGAGCTTGAATCTTTATATCTCCCCAGGAACCCAGGGAGGGAACACCTGGAGGGGAGGAGGGGGAAGGGAAATGGTCTATTCCCCTTTGTTGTGAGACTCAAGGAATCTGAGTCTTGGGGTCCCCCAGGGAAGGTTTTGGGGAGACCAGAGTAAGCCAGACACTGGAATCTTCTGGCTGGTGGCAGCGATATCAGATCCAAGCTGGTAATTAAGTTTGGAGGTTTCATACTAGCTTCTCATGTTCTGAACTCTAAGGTTCAGATCTGAGTAGGACAGTTATGACAGTGTTGAATACATTGTATGTGTTTGTGTTATTTCTTGGGAGTCTCCAATGATCTGGCAAGTAAGTGGGAGTTCCCCTGTGGTAAGAATTTTCCGCCCAAGCTGCCCTGGTGACCCTGCCAGGAAGGAGCGAGGGGGGCTGAGGCACCACAAAATAAATTCCTAGGGGAAAATAAAGAAGATTCACCCAGCTGAATGGGTGGTGGGATCCAGAAGAACCCAGACCTGTCCATCAACACCTGTAAGCCAACTGGCATTAAAGAAGGTAAGCGAGTGGAGCGGGGGTGCTACATGGGAATTGCTGCTGGCCGGATGGAGCTTTGGACTGGTGTTTGCTGAGGAGATTCTGAGGTGCTGGGCGGGGACGGAGAGGCCGCCATTCTCCTCAGGCCCCAGAGAGTCCAGAGGGGGGGACACATACATTTGGAGCCCCCCCAGAGAGACTGGGAAATGATCAGTGTGAGGTCAGAGGGAAATGCTGGGAAGGTGTGGCCCAAACACCACAAGGGAGTGTTGTGTTGTTACCTTGCACTGAAATACATGTAACAGCAACAGCACCGGGAGTCTCTGTAAGGAGCCCCACAGATTTACTGCTGAACCGCGCTGCTGAAGGGACTGAAAAGTGTCCCACAAACTGTCTGCGAGGGGCCGTGTGTGTGTTAAACGTTCGCTCACTAAGAAATTGTCTGGGACTCTCTGAGCTGACTGGCAGCTGTCGTTAACCCCTACAGGCAGGACTGGTACCGTAGCTCTGAGCTTCAATTCTGTGCAAAACTTTTCTTTTCTGAAGTCCTGAAAAGACAGAGCTCAGGCCTGTGCTTGAGCAGGGAGTTGCGCTGAGGGGCAGGGATGGGGGGTGTCACAGTTACACATAATTCTGCCTCCGCCTCCCCCAGCCCATTGCATCTCTGTGCCCTGCTCCAGCCATCGCTACTGGTCCAGCACAGCCTGACTCCTGGCAGCGGCTTCCCCTTCACCTGCCAGGTGGGTGCTGTTGGGGCAGGCTGGCCCTTTTCGGGGATTTGGGCTCAGCCCCATTAGTGTGCAGTTAGCCCCCACCTCAGGTGATGGTTTGGGACACTGGCTGGATCAGACATCACGTGATGGTAACCTGGGGTAGGGGCAGGGCTGCTTGTAAAATGGAGCCTGCTGTCTCACAGAGGGGAGACAAGAGGCTCAGAAAGACATAGGGGGCTGGTGGGAGAGGCCCAGAGTCTTGCAAGGGGCTGGTAGAGCTCCCTCGCTCGGGGAGAGCTGGTGCCTGGTGCCCTGATAGATGGGTAAAGGGCAGAAAGAGACCTGTGGAGGATCCAGAAGGGATCCTGGGAGCACCTTCCCCCATACCAGCCAGAGGGAAAGGCCTGGCAGGAACTACCTGAGTGAGGCCAGGAGCCAACCCTTCAGGCCTGGTCGTCACTGCAGAAGAGGGATGTTAACTCAGAGAATCATAGAACCATCGAGTTAGGCCTTGGCTACACTGGCGCTTTACAGCGCTGCAACTTTCTCGCTCAGGGGGGTGAAAAAAACACACCCCGAGCACTGCAAGATACAGCGCTGTAAAGCGCCAGTGTAAACAGTGCCCCAGCGCTGGGAGCGCGGCTCCCAGCACTGCAAGCTAATCCCCATAGGGAGGTGGAGTACGTGCAGCGCCGGGAGAGCTCTCTCCCAGCGCTGGCACCGCGACCACACTCACACTTCAAAGCGCTGCCACGACAGCGCTCCCACAGCAGCGGTTTGAAGTTTCGAGTGTAGCCAAGCCCTTAGAAGGGGCCGCAAGGGTCGTCTACTCTAACCCCTGCCAAGACGCCGGGTTTGCTGGGTCTAAACCATCCCAGACAGTCGGCGAGCCTTTGAAACCCTCCAGTGACAGGGCTTCCACAACCTCCCTAGGCATCTGTTCCATTGTCCTACTGTTCTTACGGTGAGGAAGTTTGTCCTGAGATTTAATCTCCATCTGCTGTGCTGTAGTTTGAACCCATTGCCCCTCGTTCTGCCATCTGTAACAAAAGAGAACAACTTTTCTCCATCTTTCTTATGTCAATCTTTCAAGTGTTTGAAGACTGCTGTCATATCCCCCCTTAGTCTCCTCTTTTCCAAACCAAACATACCCAGTCCCTTCAGTCTTTGCTCAGACGCCTTGCATTGCATTCCATCCCTCTGACCATCTGTGTCCACCTCTGGATACTCTCCAGTTTCTCTACATCCTTTCTATACATTGGTGACCAGAACTGGACACAGTACTGCAGCTGAGGCCTACCCAGCACCGAGTACAGTGGTACTGTCACCTCCTGTGACTTGCATGTGAGGCCTCTGTTCCTGAACCTAAAACTGCATTTGCTTTTTCTGCAACAGCATCTCATTGCTGACTCATGTTTAGGTTGAGATCCACCACAACTCCCTGATCCTTCTCAGCAGTGCTGCTGCCAAACCACTTTCCCCCCATTCTGTATTTGTGAATTTGGTTGTTCTTCCCTGTGTGTAGCACCTTATGTTTGTCTTTGTTGAATTTCATGTTGTTGTCTATAGCCCAGTTCTCCAATTTAGCAAGATCCCTCTGAATTTTAGCTTTATCCTCCAAAGTGTTGTAACTCTTCCCTCCTAGCCTTGCGTCATCTGCAAACCTGATCAGTATGCTCTCCATACCTACACCCAGTGTACGGGGAGAGTTTGGCAAACCAGGGAAGTGCCTGAAACCACTATGGCTTAGTGCTAAAAGCACGCCGTAAAGTGGTCATGCAGCAGGCTTAGTTTGACCAAAGGAGGGGATGGGGTTTTGGGTGTCACAGAAAGGGCAGCTTGACCCCATGTCCTTCCTGATAAGAATTGTGTTGAAGTTGCTGATGCATGCATTATAGAGGAGCAAGATGTGCCCTCAAGAATGTGTCTGACAGGGTTTCAAGGCTGCAAACTCTGGGAACCCCCCCCACCTGGTTAATCAATAATCAGAAGGAAGCCTCTTGCTGGGCCATTGAAATTGCTTGCTGAACAAGTTTTCTTTAAGGGACATGTCATTTTGTTATAAATAAGGGGGAAAACTTTGAGGTAGTGGGACTCTTCAGGACTGGTCTCTCCCTCTGGATGCATCTTGTGTTCCGCACCGGCAGACGGGCTGCCGCTGTGCCACTTGAGAACCACACTCAGCTTCAGTAATTATCGAGGGGTGGGGGTGTTTTACTAACCTGTTGTGGATGTGTGTGAGTGCTTGAGACTAAGTAAAGTTTAGCTTTAAGGGAAGCACTCTTGTGTTGTCCTGTTTGTGCCGCCATCTAGGGGCCAGATGCCCTGGACGGCCATGTGTCCTGTGATTTATTTCTGACACCACCTCACACTAGGTAAACATTACCAAGAGCTTTGGGTTGAAAGAACCCCAGGTAACAGAATTTGGAGGCCCCAGTGAGGATTGGTAGAGAGGAAGGAGATGGATGGTACAAACAGTTTGTAATTTGCCCATCGCAGTAGGAGGTAAAAGACGACAGGGTGGGGTTGCTCCCTACAAGTTCCTGTGTCGCAGTTTGTGAGTTCCACAAGGAAAGGGTGTTTGCTCTGAGTGCACAGGGACAGGGTATTTGCCCAGAGCCCATGGAGGGGTAAAGTTAGGGGCTTTTCCCCTGGAGTCCTAGGAACTGGGGGGAAAGTGGGTGTCCTTGAATGTGTGAGTAACAGAGAATTTTGTGCAGGTAAGAATTTTGGTGCAGAGAATGCAGGCAGCCTGAGGTCTTTTGGACTGAACTGATAGAGCCTGACAGGGTAAACAATAGCAAAGTACCTGTGCCTTAAAAAGAACAGGAGTACTTGTGGCACCTTAGAGACTAACACTTATTTCAGCATGGGCTTTCATGGGCTACAGCCCACTTCTTTGGATGCACAGAATGGAACACGCAGACAGGAGATATTTATACATACAGAGAACAAGAGAAGGTGGACGTAGCCATACCAACCGGAAGAGTCCAATCAACTGAGATGAGCTATCATCAGCAGGAGGAAAAAAAACTTTTGAAGTGGTAATTAAGATAACCCATAGAAGTTGTCAGGAGAACTAAACGTAGGGAAATAGATTCAATTAGTGTAATGACCCAGCCATTCCCAGTCTCTGTTAAGGCCTGAGTTAATTGTGTCTAATTTGCATATTAATTGAGTTCAGCAGTCTCTCTTTGGAGTCTGTTTTTAAGTTTTTTTGTTGCAAAACTGCCACTTTAAGTCTGTCACTGAGTGGTTAGAGAGGTTGAAGTGTTCTCCCACTGGTTTTTGAATGTTATGATTCCTGATGTCAGATTTGTGTCCATTTATTCTTTGCGAAGAGACTGTCCGGTTTGGCCAATGTATATGGCAGAGGGGCATTGCTGGCACATAATGGCATATATCACGTTGGTAGATGTGCAGGTGAATGAACCCCTGATGGTGTGGCTGATGTGATTAGGTCCTATGATGGTGTCACTTGAATCAATATGTGGACAGAACTTGCATCGGGTTTTGTTGCAAGGATAGGTTCCTGGGTTAGTGTTTAAGTTGTATGGTGTGCGGTTGCTGATGAGTATTTGCTTCAGGTTGGGAGGCTGTCTATAAGCAAGGACTGGCCTGTCTCCCAAGATCTGTGAGAGTGAGGGATCATCTTTCAGGATAAGTTGTAGATCTTTGATGATGCCTGGAGAGGTTTTAGTTGGGGGCTGTAGGTATGGCTAGTAGCGTTCTGTTATTTTCTTTGTTGGGCCTGTCCTGTAGTAGGTGGCTTCTGGGTACTCTTCTGGCTCTGTCAATCTGTTTTTTCACTTCAGCAGGTAGGTATTGTAGTTTGAAGAATGCTTGATAGAGATCTTGTAGGTGTTTGTCTCTGTCTGAGGGATTGGAGAAAATATGGTTGTATCTTAGAGCTTGGCTGTAGACAATGGATTGTGTGGTGTGTCCTGGATGGAAGCTGGAAGCATGTAGGTAAGTATAGCGGTCATTGGGTTTCCGGCATAGGGTGGTGTTTATGTGACCGTCGCTTATTAGCACAGTAGTGTCTAGGAAATGGACCGCTTGTGTGGATTGGTCTAGGCTGAGGTTGACGGTGGAATGGAAATGGTTAAAATCACGGTGGAATTCCTCGAGGGCTTCTTTTCCATGAGTCCAGATGATGAAGATGTCATCAATGTAGCACAAGTAGAGTAGGGGTGTTAGGGAACAAGAGCTAAGGAAGCATTGTTCTAAGTCAGCCATAAAGATGTTGGCATACTGTTGGGCCATGCGGGTATTCATGGCAGTGCCACTGACTTGAAGGTATATATTGTCCCCAAATGTGACAGAGCCAGAAGAGTACCCAGAAGCCGCCTACTATAGGACAGGCCCAACAAAGAAAATAACAGATGATGATCTCTCACTCTTACAGATCCTAGGAGACAGGCCAGTCCTTGCTTATAGACAGCCTCCCAACCTGAAGCAAATACTCACCAGCAGCCGCACACCATACAACTTAAACACTAACCCAGGAACCTATCCTTGCAACAAAGCCCGATGCCAGCTCTGTTCACATATCGATTCAAGTGACACCATCATAGGACCTAATCACATCAGCCACGCCATCAGGGGTTCGTTCATCTGCACATCTACCAATGTGATATATGCCAGCATGTGCCAGCAATGCCCCTCTGCCATGTACATTGGCCAAACCGGACAGTCTCTTCGCAAAGAATAAATGGACACAAATCTGACATCAGGAATCATAACATTCAAAAACCAGTGGGAGAACACTTCAACCTCTCTAACCACTCAGTGACAGACTTGAAGGTGGCAGTTTTGCAACAAGAAAACTTCAAAACCAGACTCCAAAGAGAGATTGCTGAACTCGAATTAATATGCAAATTAGACACAATTAACTCAGGCCTTAACAGAGACTGGGAATGGTTGGGTCATTACACTAATTGAATCTATTTCCCTACGTTTAGTTCTCCTCACACCTTTTATGGGTTATCTTAATTACCACTTCAAAAGTTTTTTTTCCCCTGCTGATGATAGCTCATCTCGATTGGACTCTTCCAGTTGGTACGGCTACTTCCACGTCCTCATGTTCTCTGTATGTATAAATATCTCCTGTCTGTGTGCTCCATTCTGTGCATCTGAAGAAGTGAGCTGTAGCTCACGAAAGCTCATGCTGAAATAAATGTGTTAGTCTCTAAGGTACCACAAGTACTCCTGTTCTTTTTGCGGATACAGACTAACACGGCTGCTACTCTGATACCTGTGCCTTGTGTCAGAAAGGGTCACTACCTCTCTGGCAGAATGACCACCCCAGAGCAGCAAGAGAGGAACGGACCAGGAGGGGTGGGGGCTAGTTGAGGGTGGTTAGTGGGACTAAGCCTGTGCCCATGGGAAGGGGCGGTTCAGCGAGGAAAGCAGGATCAGGCCCAGACAAGCAGGTAGGCAACAGATAACGAGATCGGAAAACAGGCTGGGAGCCCCGAGGGGCAGAGTGACAGGAGTAAGGAAAGAAGCAAGTGCAGACATGGGGAATTCAGATCCCTGGGACCAGGGCCGGCCTTAGGATTTATGGTGCCCTAGGCGAGATTATTAAACTGGTGCCCCTGTGCCTGATCTGCTCTTAGCAACACAAACATAAGCTTACAGTATTGGAAAACTTGCCACATTCACGTTATTAAAACCAGTTTAACTTAATGAAGCACACTCTAATGCTGATGGACTAGCACTAAAGAAGCAGCACTATAGAAAAAATTCTGATATGACAGAATGATGCAAATAATATTTTTTTTTAATTTATCAAAATTTTATTGGAAATTTATATGAAAAGGTATTGAAACAAAGATTTGTTTTTAATTAAAAGCAATCTTTCTGGCTTTTTTGGCTGCAAAATCAGTAATAATGTCATCATATGACAAAGACAAAGTGGTGTCTTGTTCGATTGCAAGAATAGCAAGACCAGTTAAGTGTTCCTGACTCATGGTAGAGCGGAGATAGTTTTTAATGAGCTTTAGTTTTGAGAAACTCCGTTCTCCTGATGCTACTGTTACAGGAATTGTCAGTAGAATACGAGTGGCAATGTACACGTTGGGATATATGTCAACAAGTTTGCGGGTATGAATAAACTGTACAATGTCCATCACCAATTTTGCATGTGGCAACATTGATGACAGTGTACTCAATTCTTCGTACAGTTCAAGTCCATTTAAATCAAAACTATCACCGTGCTTCAGGAGGCTCTCTAGGTTCTTGCACTTTGTCATTAGTTGCTCTTGTTTTCCTATTTCGTTGAATTTAGTTATGTCATACAAAAATCCAAACTGTTCATGGTGTACTTGCAAGGTATTAAACCTTTCATCAACAGCAGATACTGCTTTATCCATCACAACATTAAAAAATTCAACCTCAAATTTCTTTTCTGGATCGTCTATGGGCATGACCTGCTGTACAGATTCTTCACAAAGAAGTGTCCCTGGCCTTTTAAACTCATATTAACTATGTATTTACTTTATGAAAGTTGGAGAAAACATTGTGAAAACGTAAAACATTGGCTGCCCAACTTCTGGGCTGGCAAAAGTTATACTGACTCACAGGGAAAAAAAAAAAGCAGGAGAATCTTAGTACAACATATGGTCACTTTATACCAGGGGTCGGCAACCTTTCAGAAGTGGTGTGCCAAGTTCACTGTAATTTAAGGTTTCTCGTGCCAGTAATACATTTTAATGTTTGTAGAAGTGTCACGGAGTCACCGGGCAATGCTCTGGAACTGCTCCCCACAAAGCCAGTCAGGACTTTGGGGAGCCTCCTGTCCCTTGGAGCAGACTTGTTCAGGGCAAGAAGCTCACACGGCTTCACCTCCTGGGTCTCTCCTTGGAGCATTCAGCATCCTCTGCCCCTCCGTGCGCTTCCTACAGCAAGCCCGCCTCAGTGGGGTCCTGGGGAAGCCACCGGGTCCTGCACCCCCACTTTGCAGTCAGATGTGACTCTTAGCCAGCCAGTAAAACAGAGGTTTATTCGATGACAGGAACAGGTCTAAAAGAGAGCTTGTAGATACAGCGAACCAGACCCCTCAGCCGGGTCCATTCTGGGGGGCAGTGAACCAGACCCCCCACGTCTGCACTTCACTCCTCGACCCCAGCCAGCTCCAGACTAACCACCCCCTCCAGCCCCTCCTCTCTGCTCAGCTCCTTTCCCGGGCCAGGAGGTCACCTGATCCCTTTCTCTCCAACACCTTCAGCTGGCACCTTTGCAGAGAAGGGGCCCAGGCCATCAGTTGCTAGGAGACAGAGTGCCAGGCATTTAGGTGCACTGTTCCTTTGCTCTTCAGCAATCACACACCCTTATCCCACCACCTAGATACTTAAGAACTGCCTAGGGGACACTGAGGCACCAACACAGTATTCAGAGGAAACATCAAGAACATTCCCAGTTCGTCACATCTCTCCCCCTTTCGAGACCGAACTGAGCGAGGTCACTTCAGCCAGTGACCTGGGGAAGTTTGAACCCACCAAGGTTCTCATCGATGCCCCAGCATCTCTCCCATTCCTTGGTGTGAGTTACACCAGGACAGTCCAGTCTCATGCCCTCCCTTAGGTCGGGTGTGCTTGATGGCACTCGCAGGCCGCATGTGGGAAGCTTTATGCAGCCCACACCCTTTGCCACCCCAGTACCCCTGGGCTTCAAGCTGGGATTGGGTCTTTTCCCAGCACTATGGTCTGTGATTCGGGCTCCCTTGGTTAACAGCCCTCAACTTGGCCTCGGCCAGCTTTGGGCTTGGGCCGCCGCTCCACACCTTGTGGCCCAGATAAAACACCTCTGCTGTCCCCACCTTACACTCCCCAGCTTTTACTGTCAGTCCCTCCTCCTTGAGGCAGCCCAGCCCCCTCTTCACCTGGGACACTTGTTCCTCGCAGGTCTGGCTAAAGATGCACATGTTATCAGTGTCTGCCAGGGCCAAGTTCTCCATCGCCCTTTGCTTGTTTAGAATCTCCCCAGGCCTAGGCATGGGGTCGGCATCGGACACTGTGATGGCTTTAAGCTTCCCATAGCCCCCACAAAACCAGATCATCCTGTCTCCCTTGGGGATCAGCCCCACGGGTGAGGCCCATGGGCTGTAAAACGGCTGGATCCCATCTAAAGCCAGCAGGTCCTTGACCTCTCTCTCCAGGATCTGGGTTGCTTTCCCAGTGACTCTGAATGGGGAACACCTGATGAGGAGATTGGCTCCCACCTCAGGGAAGAGATCCCCCCGGGGGTCTTCCCCCTTCTCCATCCAATCCTCCCTCTTCAGGTCCAGGGGTCCCCTCACTCTCCTCCCATCCAGCAGCTCGAATGGGAAGAACCCTGTGGATTCCTGGGACACCACCAGCTGCCTCCTGATCCCCCCTAGTTCTACTTCCCCTTGGGGAGCCCATTCCCGGTACAGGAATCCCTTCTCCCGCAGGACTCTGTCCCTGCAGCCTTCCCCAAGGGGGTTTGCCGCGCTGTGGCCAGCAAGTTCCCTCAGCTTCTCCAAGGAGGGATCCCTCTGCAGCTCGGTCTGGGATTCAGCGGCTGGGGCAGGGAGTGGGACCTGCTCCCTCTCGCTGGCTGGGCCTGGGGTCACAGCCCCCCTGAGCCCTGTCCCTGGTAGCTCCCTCCCTGCTGTGTAATCACTTCCCAGCAGCACGTCTGGACCAGGCAAACCTGTTTGGCAGCCAACCTGCCCTGCCCGGGTGTCCCCCCACTCAGCTGGGGTCTCAGCTCCCCCCGTGCTCAGCGCTGCCCTTGCTGTCCCAGTGGGGGCAGGCAGCGAGCTCTCTGCTCTGGTCACAGCATCAGAGCCAGCGTGAGCCCCCTCTCCGGTGTGCAGAGGGGCGGGGAGCATCTCTCCCTCCCACTCAGCCCCAGGGGGCTGGTTACAGGTAGGCAGGTATCCTGAGCCCAGCAGCCCCTCCCCCCTGCCAGCCAGGTCATTTGCATTTTCACTGACCATTTCCATCCTAGCCAATTGGTTCCCTGGATTTGAATTCAAACCCTCGGCCGTTACAGGAGCGGGGCCTGGATCCTGTCCCATGGGCAGACAGTCACCCCCCAACAGGGCCTCCCAGCCGATATCCTGGAGAACCCCAACGACCAGCCAGCCCGACCCCTCCTGGGTCTGCACAGGGATCTGGGCCATAGGCAGGGCGAGGGGCTTCACCCCAGGGAACTTCACCCAGGTCCCACAGTCCCTCAGCATCTGGGGCTGCACCACCACAGTTCTCTCTGTCCCAGGGTCTCGCCCTCGCAGGCATGTTTCCCCACTGACCCCTGGGCAGCCCCCTATGTCTCTCTGCTCCACCATCACCAGTCCACGCTGCTGCTGCTTCTCATGCAGCTTTTCCTCGGGCTCTTGCTTTCTCTCACGGTCCTCTCGCTCTCTCGGGCTCTGCTCCCATCCCATCCGTCTCCAATCTCCTGATGGGGAACCCAATCGTGAAGACCCTCGTCTGATTGGGGACCAGACTCCCGGGGATGCCTGGCTGATACTCCAGCTGCTCCCAGATCCTCTTGTAGCCCCATCTGGGTCAGGAATCTGCTCCTCAGAGCGGTGCTTCTCCTCCAACTGCACGATTAACTGTGCCTTGGTGAATTTCCCCATGCGTAACCTCTCTTTGTGCACAGGATCACAATGTCCTTCTCAAGGAGATGGTGATAGGCCATCACTTCACCGTTCCCAAGTGGCTCTGGACTCACAGGCCTGTGTGCTCTTGGCTCCCCCATGGTTTCCAGGAAGAACCCCTGGTGTGCCAGCCCTTCTCGTGATCACCACCTCTTTGCCAGGGTCGAGCTGCAGACTCCTCCGCCCCTGGGACTGCTCCTGCAATCCCCAGGGGAACCCTGCTACTGCAAAAATCCTTCTCTCTCCCAGGGTCGAGCGGCAAGCTCCTCCACCCCTGAGACTGCTCGCTGCAGTCCTCAGGGGGACCCCGTTACTCCAACAGTCCTTCTCGCTGGTCACACACTCCCAGAGGTTAACCGCCCCCTGAAACCGTCACTCTCTGAGCCTTCAGCACGCCTGGTCCTCATTATCCCTCCTTTGTTTTACTGCTCCCCAGTCACTTATTGCAAGCAGCGCCATTCACGGGGTGCAGTACGTCCCACCACTGCCACCAGTTGTCACGGAGTCACCAGGAGATGCTCTGGAACTGCTCCCCACAAAGCCAGTCAGGACTTTGGGGAGCTCCTGTCCCTTGGAGCAGACTTGTTCAGGGCAAGAAGCTCACACGGCTTCACCTCCTGGGTCTCTCCTTGGAGCATTCAGCATCCTCTGCCCCTCCATGCGCTTCGCACAGCGAGCCCGCCTCAGTGGGGTCCTGGGGAAGCCACAGGGTCCTGCACCCCCACTTTGCAGTCAGATGTGACTCTTAGCCAGCCAGTAAAACAGAGGTTTATTCGATGACAGGAACAGGGTCTAAAACAGAGCTTGTAGATACAGCGAACCAGACCCCTCGGCCGGGTCCATTCTGGGGGGCAGTGAATCAGACCCCCCACGTCTGCACTTCACTCCTCGACCCCAGCCAGCTCCAGACTAACAACCCCCTCCCAGCCCCTCCTCTCTGCTCAGCTCCTTTCCTGGGCCAGGAGGTCACCGGATCCCTTTGTCTCCAACACCTTCAGTTGGCACCTTTGCAGAGAAGGGGCCCAGGCCATCAGTTGCTAGGAGACAGTGTGTCAGGCATTTAGGTGCACTGGCCCTTTGCTCTGCCAGATACTTAAGAACTGCATAGGGGACACTGAGGCACCAACACAGTATTCAGAGGAAACGTCAAGAACATTCCCAGTTCGTCACAAGAAGGTTTCTCTCTATGTCTATATTATATAAATAAACTATTGTTATTATCTGAGGTCTTGGCCACCGGTCCTGCTCAGGCCACTGCCAGCTGAATAAATGAAACCCCAAACCGGCAGCGGGCTGGTGGCTGGAACCCTAGACAAGGATCCCAGGCCCTGCTCAGCCCGCTGCTGGTCTGGGGTTCTGACCACCAACTCCTGCCAGCCAGGATCCCAGCCGCCAACCCCCCCTCAGCCCGCTACCAGCCTGGGATTCTGCTCACCCAGGCTGGCAGGAGGCAGAGTGGGGCTGGCGGCTGAGCTCCTGACTGGCAAGGGGCCGGCAGCCGGAACCCCGGAGTAGCAGTAGGCTGAGTGCTGCTGGCACCCCAGACTGGCAGCAGACTGAGCCACTCAACCCCCCATCGGCCCTGCTCAGCCCGCCACCAGCCCACTCAACCCCCCACCGGCCCTGCTCAGCCCGCCACCAGCCCACTCAGCCCGCTGCCGGCTGAGTGAATGGAACCCCAGGCTGACAGCAGGTTGAGTGGCTCAGCTGGCCTGCTCAGCCCACTGCCAGCCTGGGGTTCCTTGGGGGTCCCCAGGCCAGCAGCAGGTGCTGAGTGGGGCCGATGGCTGGTATTCCAGCTGGCAATAGGGCAGCAGCCGGAACCCCAGAGCAGTGATGGGCTGAGCCGCTCAGCCTGCCGCTGCATACCATCAAAAATCAGCTCACCTGCCACCTTTGACACGTGTGCCGTAGGTTGCCGACCCCTGCTTTATACACTGGTAAGAAGATGAGCATATTACAGTTGTTGGAGGGCTCTTATCAGGAGTAACAGGCTATAGGAAAGTCAGTCAACATTTTTTGTTTCTCTGATGAAAACTGGCCCACTCCCTGCCTTTAACCAAACCTGTCACTAATAATTGTCAACAACTTAATTTTCTGTTTTTGGCTAAGATATTGATTTTTTTTTAAGAAAAAAATATTGAAATTGGATTCAGGATTGTTAGCAAAAATTTTTGGCAAACAAAGTTGTTAAATGACAATCTAAATGGCAACACAGTACTGCTTTCATGCTTGGCTCACCCCCCAGCCTGCTGGTCCAACAGCTGCAATAGACCCCAAAATCCACCTCTTGGGATGCAGAGTGGCAACAGAAGCAGCAAACTCTCAGGTGCAATCACACGCCAATGGGCACCACCACCAGCCTTACGGACTATGGTGAAGTTAGCACAGCATCTGATCTCATCAGACAGGTCACCCATGGAGCCACAGCAGCTCATCTTGCCCTGTGAAGCTCCCCCAGGATGAGATGGATCGCTGGCAGCTGCCAGCCCGGGGAGAGGCGCTTCTCAGCTAGGGAGGCCAGATCCAGATGTCCTGACTTTATAGGGCGAGTCCTGATATTTGGGGCTTTGTCTAATATAGGCACCAATTACCCCCACCTAGAGTGACCAGACAGGAAGTGTGAAAAATCAGGACAGGCAGTGGGGGCGGGGGGCGAGGGGGTAAAAGGAGCCTATATAAGAAAAAGACCCCAAAATTGGGACTGTCCCTATAAAATAGGGATATCTGCTCACCCCACCCCAAGTCCTGATTTTTCACACATCTGGCTAACCCCAGCCCAGCCCTGTGTGACATTCCAATCCTGGCTCGCTGCCCAGGAAGTGAGTTACTTTCACTTTCATTCCTCAGCAGCCAGCCAGCCTCGCCTCCCCCCCCAGCACTTCACCCAACCCGGCCCTGACGCAGGGGAGGGAGGAGAGAGAGAGGGGTGCTCCTGGGGAGGAGGGAGAAAGGAGGGGGTGCTCTGTGGGGTGGCGGGGGGGAGAAGAATGGATGTTATGGGGGACAACAAAGGATACTGGTTCCAGAGCCACAGCCTCACCTGACCTCAGCCGGGGGGGGAGTCACACTCACAGGTGAGCTCCTTTCCCAACCCTACCCCCCCCCCCCCTTCCCAGAGACCCCAGCAGCCAATCCCGTCCCTCAGACTGTGCTGCATTGGGCTCTCTCTAGGACCCAGCAGCCCTGCTTCTCCACTGCCTGGGCTGCCTGCAGCGTGGTGCCCCAGGGAGAATGAGGCCCTACACAGCTGCCTATTCTGCCTACGCCTAAGGACAGCCCTGCCTGGGACAATACCGGGAATGGTGAGATCTGAGTTGATGGAGGCATCATTCTGGGAGACAAACAAGTGAGTTAAGGAAAGAGAGTGAGAAGTTAACTCTGCAGAGGCTGGAAGGAATTAAGCAGTTGAATCTTGTGAAAATGTTAACGAAAGAAAAGTGTTATAGGAAGCAAATTCTTGGTGTCTTTGCAGCCATTCTGAAGGGAAAATGGGCCCTTTTCCAAAGGAAGGTCTGTAAATAAGCCAGGCAATAAGACAATCTGCTTTGAATCATTTGACCGAACAATTTAGTCAAATTCGCTAAAAGAACATAAGGGGTTTCTATTGGAACTGACCTGCCCCCAAACATACAGTAATGTAATCTATGGGCAGCTGTGGAAACATTGAGCAGTGTAAGGGATGTTAAGCAAAAGAGGACAGATATGTGTGTGTGCATGTGTGTGAACATATTGTGTAAATATGGGGAGTGTTTAAATGGTTTTTCTTTTGTTTTTAAATAACACCACTAAAAAGCCATCTGAATCTTTCATTCAAAGTTGCAAAACTGCCAGACACTTTCTGCCAGGCACAAGTAACTGGTGTTATTTGGCTTCGGTATTTAGCACTTTACCCTTAAGGTACCTCAGTGCTTTATAATATTCAATATCTCAAGCCTTGGCTACAGCAGAGTCGTCAAACCCAGGAGAAGGGGAAGAAATACTGGATCCTCTTTTTTTTTGGTAACAAAATAGCCGATAAAAGCTGTAGTAAAAGAAATAAGGAAAAAAGACAGTGCCTCTCTGGAGCAACAGCAGGGTGAGGTGTACACAAAAAAAAGAAGCAACATTAGAAACACTGAGCCTTAAGATGGCTCTGAGTAATCAGATTGTAGTTGGATGAAGGTACATGAAAACTCTGTGAGCACAAAAGAAACAGTTACACCTTATGTAAAAATTGATATGGCTAATATGTTATAGAAGTAAAACTATGAAAGGAAGGCGCATTTTTTCGCAGGACATGTGCAGTGTATATAGTAGAAGGGGTAAAAGAAATGCAAACAAAACATGCTACTTAATGAAAATCCTATTAGAGCTCTAAGGGGAGCCACAATAGGTTGTGTTTTCTTTTTCAGTTCTCTGAGTGTTTTGGAAACGGGAGTTGAAAGTGAAAAGAAATCAAAACTCGGGTGGAAGTTGATTTTGTCCCTTGTAAGACAGAGTCTCTGAGCTGCTGATGGCTTTGGATACAAAAGCAAGCCAGAAAGCGTCTGTGTTAATGCAAATTACCTAACTGATAGAGGAAAGAGAGAACTGTCCATAAATGGCACCACAAAGGAGCTGTAGATAATGAATATGCCTGGCCAGCAAACAAACTACCTGGAACCAAAAGGCTCAAATTATGACCCTCCAGAGGAAGGTGGAAAACAAAGTTAAACCTAAAAATATGAGAGGGACAGGTTAACCCCAAGTAGGAAAAAATATCCTTTTTCTGTGTGTATGCAGTGCTGAAATCTGAAGACAGGTACGAAAGGGATCTGCTTATTTGCATGACATCCATACCTTTTAATTCACCAAAACCCCAAGGATATAATTACATTAAAAAGCCTGTGCAAAGATTTCCAGAGAACATTGAACACATTGGCCTCAAAAACAAATTGTCTAAATAAAAGGCATGGTATAACCAGAAGTGGTGCCAGGGTTTTTGGCGCCCTAGGCAGGGGTCCTTCTGCGCTCCCGGTCGGCAGTGGCAATTCTGCGGGGGGGGGGTCCTTCCGCGCTCCCAATCTTCAGGGCACTTCAGCGGCAGGTCCCGGAGCGAGTGAAGGACCCACTGCAGAATTGCTGCCGAAACCCGGAGTGCGGAAGGACCCCCCGCCGCCGAATTGCTGCCGAGAGCAGGAAAATGCCGTCCCCCCAAATCCTGGTGTCCTCGGCGACCGCCTAGGTTGCCTAAATGGAAGCATCAACCCTGGATATAACAAGATACTTTTAATAGACTTCATCTTAATATTAAACAGTGGGATAAATGTAATGTTAATAAGTACCCCTGTAACACTGTATAGTGTGTATGATTTTTGGAAAAACCTTTAAGGTCATATGGTAGTGATGCTTCTCAGCTATTACCTGTGAATACACTTAAAGCTTAGCACAGCAGAGAAACATTGCAAACTTGGTCTGCTGTATAAGAAGGCAAACCGAAGTACCCCACCTCATGAATCTAATGACTGAACAAGGACTCCTCATTGTTTTTGCTGATACAGACTAACACGGCTACTACTCTCTGTCACCATGCAAGGCACTGAATTCAGCCGTATGAAGTGGAAATCCACTAACTTCATGAAAAAACTCTTGCAGATACAGACACACATCATCTTCCTTTCCAAACACAAACAAATGGACATAATACCAAAGGACTGAAGGTAAAAAATCCATTACAATCAACGTACCACACAGACTATGGTGAGAGATTGTGCCACACTCTCAAAGAAACTGCAGAACCACCTGATCAACATCCTATATAGCAAACAAGAGAGGATCAAGAATGAACTCTTATCTCCTTAGACTGACCTCACACTTGGTAAAGCAGCCTCCATCCTTTCATGTATTTATACCTGCTCCTGTATTTTTCCCTTCATGCATCTGACGAAGTGGGCTCTAGCCCACAAAAGCTTATGCCCAAATAAATGTATTAGTCTCTAAGGTGCCACAAGGACTCCCCATTGTTTTTGCTGATACAGACTAACACGGCTACCACTCTGAAACCTGTGGGATAATAATTCCCCCTAACCCCTTAAAAGGTAGGAGCCATTGAAACCCGGCCTGCCTATAGAACAAAACCACAGGAACATATGGGGGTAATTCCTCTTTGTTGCCAGCAATCAGCAAGGATATTTGTAAAAGGAAGGGATATTTTAAGCATTAATCTGCCAGCCTCAAAGGGGTAGAAATACGTTCTTTTTATTTTTCAGAAAATCAGAAAAAGCTGATACCAGCTGACGAGCAACCCAGAATACCATGGATCTATTGTTGTGACAAAGATTGTGTTTTGTGTTTTATGTTTTGTCTTGTGTTGTTTGTCTTGTTGCTACCATTGTTGTGTACTGTGTTACAAAAAAAAGAAAATACTGCATTAGGAAGAAAAGGCTTAACAACCATTTTAACTGTATTTCCAGAAACCAATGTTGCAGAAGGGCGGAGGTCAAGAAACGCCAGCCTGTTAACAGGGAAACATCCTGAGGTGGTAAAGGCACATTTAAAGGCAAAATATGCATGAGATACAAGGCTTATCTGTTGCGGGGAATAAAAGGATGGACACAAAAAAAATTTTAAGGCACAAAATGAAATTACCAAGGGAAAAAAAGGGTTTGTAAAAACATTGGTTACTCAAAGACTAAGACTTGCCAATTGTTACTTCTTAGTCAATTTCCAGCATGCAAGCCCAGCTGAATGCACCTGGGTGTTGTATGACACTGGATGTAAGGAAAGAAAAGCCATTGCCACACCTTCCCTGATTACTATAAGGGGCAGTACAGTAAAGGCCCAGTGAAGGCAGAGCTGCCCTAATACTATCTCAGTGTGAACTACTGAAGGTTATTGGAGTTCCCTGGCAGCCGCGGGGGTGGGCAGCCTACAGAAAAGGCTCCCAAGAAATGTGCTGAACTGCTTTGGGTGGAACTGGATTAGAAGTTGGAGTGCTGGATGTTACTAACATAGAGGTATTGGCAAACAAACCAAGTTATGGTCATAAAGTAAATCATAATCTTTATGAGAATAAATGTTTCTGTCATATTGTAGCAACCAGGGGATGTGATTTTGACTTTCATGTTCCCGAATTTCAATATAGTCAGTTAACAGTGTCTTATACTTTGTATTCTGTTGTAACACCTGTACCTCTTGGAATGGATATAACTGCCTTACAAACGTTGCTTGTACACCCTGATTTACAGAACCAGCTAGATACTGCAAAACAGGAAGGGTGCAGAGTCATGGTTACCGTGCATCATAATGCCAATGAAATTAAACAGGTATTTGCCAAAATTGGCCAAGACCTGTCACACTACTGGTGGGAAGTGTTATTGGGATGGTCCCACACTGGCACATCCTGAATTTGGCCCTACACCTCATCATGGTAATCTTGGGGTCCCAGTTAGTAGTGGTTTTTGTTACCAGCCAAATAACATGCTGGACCTGGCGCAAAATCCAGCAGTTGCAAGTCCCCCAACAGATGAGTCAGTGGTTACTGTGACCAGCACTCGTACCTCCGGGAAAGGAGGTTAAAACGATCACTTGTCAGTTGCTATGCTGGCATGCTAAGTATGGGATGCCAACAAGAGGATAATTTGCTCGGTCTCGGTTAAGAGCCTTGAGCTTTCATTGGATCTCAATGCAGGTGCATCCAGAAAAGGTGTGGTGGTGACCATGTAAAGGCCCCCTTGTGTGAAAGGTGATCTTTAAAGAGGGGAACTGTACGGGGAGATTTTGGCAAAGCAGTTAAGTGCCTGAAACCACTATGGCTTATTACTAAAAGCAGCCAAGTCAGCAGGCCGTAAAGTGGCCATGTATCAGGCTTATCTTAACCAAGGCAGGAGGGGAGGGGGTTTTGGATGTCACAGAAAGGGCAGTTTGACCCCATGTCCTTCCTGACAAGAATTGTGTTAAAGTTGCTGATGCATCAATTTTAGAGGAGCAGGATGTGCCCTCAGGAATGTGTCTGACAGGGTCTCAACGCTGCAAACTCTGGTAAAAACCCACACCTGGTTAATCCATAATTAGAAAGAAGCCTCTTGCTGGACCATTGAATTTGCTTGCTGAACAAGTTTTCTTTAAGGGACATGTCATTGTATTATAAATAAGGGTGAGAAGTTTGAGGTAGTGGGACACTTTGTGATGTCCTGTTGCGTCAGGCATCTAGCAGCTGGACAGTCATGTCTCCCCTGATTTATTTCCTGACAACACCTCACGCAGAGGAAACGTTACCAAGAGCTTTCCGTTGAAAGAACCCTGGGTAATACCAGGTCATTACTGAAGATGTTAAACAACACTAGACCTAGAACTTGAGTTAAGAAACTTGAGGTAAAATCCTAGTGAAGACAAGGCAGTGTGTAGTTTTCAGATGAGTTGTTAACAGGTCAAGTTAGAGCCTGTGGAGGGCCTAACAATTAACGTGACAAATATGACCTACCTTGTCTCCATGAGCTTTTAGCTTGAGTTACGGGCAGTCCTTTCTTCCCATCCAGACGAGACCATCCAGAGCTCAGGAGCGCTGCAGGGGACTGCTTAGCATGGAGAGAAAGACTTTCAATTAAAATTAGAATCTTTTGGTTAAACCCAAATGACAAAATTTCCTGCCACATGGAGTAGAAAGAGAGCCTGAATGCATGTTATCTTGACGTTAACACAGGGCTGGGGCGGAACTTGGTTTTAACAGGAACCCCCCCTTTCCTGCTCTGAAAATATTGCTCACTTTGTCTGAGGATGGAAGCTAGCTTACAAAAACCTCCCGATGCAGTAGGGCTGGGTTCTGCCATGCTAATCCACACTGGGTAATACCTTCCTCCATAAGCAGCCTCACTCATTTGAATGGGACCAGCTGCAAATTAAAGGATTTCTCATGCTGAGTAAAATTGGCAGAATCTCACCCTCTGGCTTGGTGTTAGACACTGCGGGTTTCCAAGTTAAAATCAAAGCCATGAGAGTGTAATTTGGGGGGAAATAAGTAAATGTGAGCAATTGCCACCATTAGTGATCTAACTTTTCAAAGTCACTAGCATGTTCATACATTATTTTCTTTAACTCTATTGGCAGCTGTTGATTTAAACCATCTCGTACATGTGACTTTGCCACACCAATTAACCACTGCTGAGCCTCGATGCACGAACAGCTTCTGAGAGATTTGATTTCAAAATGCTCAGAGCACCCAATATTTGGAAGTGGTCTTGCTGCTGCATCTTGAGCCAGTGTTGAAGAATAGTCACTATGTCAAATGTTATAGATTCCAGGCTTTGGAATGCCAGAGTGAGAGGTTCTGAGAAGGGGGCTGCATCATGGCCCAATTCTCCTATACACTTAGCCAAATATTGCTGACCCACAGCATTAAGTATGCACAAACTAGCTCCCATTCTGCCTAATAAGATTGCTCCCAAATCTCCTTTTTCCTCTTGATTACTGAAGAAGTTGGAGCAACTCTCCCTTTAGCCACGCTGTCCACCCCAAAAGCAGCAGAGAAATATAATGAGCACAAGGGGCGTACCATGTGGCAATAGATAATTGAGTTCACATGATTGTTTTATAGAGTATTGCAGATTTATCATTAGACTTCTAGTTATATCCCTCTGTACCACAAATGGTCCTACTTGGTACCTGGAGGGTGATGTCATTACTTGCATCTTTTCCAACCCTAAGTTCGAAAGGAGCTTCAAATGTCCATTCTCCATAATGGTTCAGGGAAAAATTAATTGTCAATGTATTAAAGCATAATATAGCAAACTGAATATTAACATCTTCTACTGGACAAAATTTATATTTAATATACTCTTTCTTGGAAATATCATAGTTAAACTCATGGTAAGTACAAATCAAGTTCAGCACCATGACATCATGATTAGGCAATTTTATATGGATATTCCCAGACTTTATCGGAGCATCTTGATGATGCATTATGACAGACAAAGATATTTCTCCAAGTGATACTACAAATGGGGTTATGATATTTAATAAAGTGCATCTAGTGAGGTCCCTGGAACAGTTAGAAAAAGTCTTTGTGGAGACCCGCCATACACATTCTGGGAGAGATTAGTGTATAGGGCCAAACACCTGGGTTGAATTCTGCAGATGTTTGGTGACAGCTGGACAGCACAATCCCTTTGAATTACATGCAGATAACATGGCCCATTCCTTTTCCTCATCTCTTATTTCTCTTCCAAATCACATCCCTTTCCTTAGCCCTATGCCTCTATTCTTCTTGATCTTGCTGTAGCTCTCCATCCACGTCTCCAATCCAATGCAAGGCATAAGAGCAAAGACTGAGGGAAATGGGCACGTTTGGTTAGGAAAAGAGGACATTAAGGGGGGGCTATGACAGCAGTCTTCAGACACCTGAAAGGTTCCTTCCCTGTGCTAACTCTGGAGTACAGATGTGGGGACCCGCATGAAAGACCCCGTAAGTTTATATTTCACCAGCTTAGATTAAAAACTTCCTCAAGGTACAAATTCCTTTCCTTGTCCTTGGATGGTATTGCTGCCACCACCAAGTGATTTAAACAAATATTCAGGGAGGGACCACGTGGAGCCCTATCCCCCCAAAAAATATGCCCCCAAGCCCCTTCAGCCCCTCTCCTGCAGGGCTTGAGAATAATATACCAACCAATCGGTTAACAAACTGAGCACAGACCAACCCCTATGGAGTTTAGGACACTAAAAATCAATTAGGTTCTTAAAAGAAGAATTTTATTTTTAAAAAAACAAAAGAATCATACCTGCAAAAATCAGGATGGAAGGAATTTTTTACAGAGTAATAAAAAGATTTAAAACACAGAAAATTCCCCTCTAGGCTTAAGTTCAAAGTTACAAAAAACGAACAAACAAACAAACAAAAAACCCCAGGAATAAACCTCCCTCTTAGTATGGGGAAAATTCACAAGCTAAAAGAAAAGATAATCTAACTATTTTTGGCAGGTTTCCATGCCCCCTTTAGGGCTAATGTCCTGTCCTCCATTCCCATTTCCAATGGTGTCGATGTTTGGTGCCATCAGTCTTTTTTAAAAAATGTTTGAATGGGGGAATGTTGCATGCTTGTGCTTTGATACATTTGGTTGATTATTTAGAGAAAAAGATTGAAAGAATAGAGTGAGAGAACAAAGAAAATAAAGGTTAGTTTGAAAGAATAGAAGCAAGTTATTAAAGAAAACAAAGATTTTTGGTTAGGTTTAGTAAGGAGAGATGATTTTAAAGGCCTAGTTTGGCATTTTATTAAAGAATGAAAAATTTTGAGATAAATTTAAAAGATATTAAATATAAGGGTAGGTTAACAAAAGAGCATCTAAAAAGAGTTAAATAAAAGAGAAAAATATAAAGGAAACTCTTTAGTAAGCACATGGTAAAAATGTAAAGGTTGGTAATAAAGAAGCATTTAAAATGTTAAATACAAGGGTAGGTTAAGAAAAGGACATTTAGAAAGAGTTAAATAAAAGAGAAACGTATAAAGGTAGGTTAAAAGAGAGAACAGGGTAAGAAAAGGGAAAAGAAAGACCCTTTGCAAAGGGCAATGATAGACAGCACGTGGTTGAGTCAGAGAGAGAGAGATCTTACCCTTGTGGTTGTCCCTGGGGAAAGGCAGCTCCCAAGCCTCACAACCCTCAGGATAGTTATCTCTGCCTCTGGAACTGACCAATCAGATGCTGTTCAACAGTTTTGTCTTAAAATACATTTTCCTGAACCAGTCCTATAGTCCCTAGATTTTTAAACAAGAGGCATGTCCCTCCCCTCCCCTCACTACCCCACCACCCTTAACTGTTTCTTAGCTAAAGAAGCAGACCCCAAGCATCTTTCCCACCATGTATCACATTTACAAAGGTACAGCTCACTTCTTCGGATGCACAGCTCCACAGAAAGATCAGGAGTACTTGTGGCACCTTAGAGACTAACACATTTATTTCAACATGAGCTTTCGTAGCTCACGAAAGCTCATGTTGAAATAAATGTGTTAGTCTCTAAGGTGCCACAAGTACTCCTGTTCTTTTTGCGGATACCGACTAACACGGCTGCTACTCTGAAACCTGTCATTTACAAAGGTGTATTAATAAAGGTTTAAACCATAAGCCCTTACTAACTAACAGTTTTTAAAAGCTTTCCCCCTATGTTTTAGACTAATATTGGTCATTTTTCAGTGAGGACAATTTGAAATATTATGCTTTTGCAGCAAAGCTGCTGTTAACAAAAACAGCCTCTGTGAGCCAGTGGATCACAGATAAGAAGGCTGCTTCCTCCCCCACTTTTTAATAAATACAAGTGAAAGTTATATTAAGTTTTGTAAAAGAAAAAACACTTTAAAAGACAAGCCTATATCAAGACAGAGCCCTTTATTTAACATTTTTATATGTGTGTTTCAATTTAAAAAAAGGAGCATGCAGCAACACCCTAGAGTGAAAACCACAGAACCTTAGTAACAGCCAGTTTATATTCCCCTTATTCTGTAAATCAGTGGATCAGAGAGAAGTTTGTTTTCCTCCCCACTTTTTAACAAATCCATGCGAAAGTTATATTAAGTTTTCTTTTTCTTAGGACTTTTAGATTGAATTTTTCTGTTGCCTTATCAGAATGTCTGATAAGGCAGTGAGAGATAAAAAGACTTCCTTTAAAAAGTGGAAGTCAAATCCTAGTGAGGCAAATAGAAAGGAGCATAAACACTGCCAAATTAAGTGCAAGAGTGTAATAAGAAAAGCCAAAGAGGAGTTTGAAGAACGGCTAACCAAAAACTCCAAAGGTAATAACAAAATGTTTTTTAAGTACATCAGAAGCAGGAAGCCTGCTAAACAACCAGTGGGGCCCCTTGACGATCGAGATACAAAAGGAACGCTTAAAGACGATAAAGTCATTGCGGAGAAACTAAATGGATTCTTTGCTTCAGTCTTCACGGCTGAGGATGTTAGGGAGATTCCCAAACCTGAGCCGGCTTTTGTAGGTGACAAATCTGAGGAACTGTCACAGACTGAAGTGTCACTAGAGGAGGTTTTGGAATTAATTGATAAACTCAACATTAACAAGTCACCGGGACCGGATGGCATTCACCCAAGAGTTCTGAAAGAACTCAAATGTGAAGTTTTGGAACTATTAACTAAGATTTGTAACCTGTCCTTTAAATCAGCTTTGGTACCCAATGACTGGAAGTTAGCTAATGTAACACCAATATTTTAAAAGGGCCCAAGAGGTGATCCCAGCAATTACAGACAGGTAAGTCTAACGTCAGTACCGGGCAAATTAGTCGAAACAATAGTTAAGAATATAATTGTCAGACACATAGAAAAACATAAACTGTTGAGCAATAGTCAGCATGGTTTCTGTAAAGGGAAATCGTGTCTTACTAATCTATTAGAGTTCTTTGAAGGGGTCAACAAAAATGTGGACAAGGGGGATCCAGTGGACATAGTATACTTAGATTTCCAGAAAGCCTTTGACAAAATCCCACACCAACGGCTGTTACGTAAATTAAGCTGTCATGAGATAAAAGGGAAGGTCCTTTCATGGATTGAGAACTGGTTAAAAGACAGGGAACAAAGGGTAGGAATTAATAGTAAATTCTCAGAATGGAGAGGAGTAACTAGTGGTGTTCCCCAAGGATCAGTCCTAGGACCAATCCTATTCAATTTATTCATAAATGATCTGGAGAAAGGGGTAAACAGTGAGGTGGCAAAGTTTGCAGATGATACTAAACTGCTCAAGATAGTTAAGAACAAAGCAAACTGTGAAGAACTTCAAAAAGATCTCACAAAACTAAGTGATTGGGCAACAAAATGGCAAATGAAATGTAATGCGGATAAATGTAAAGTAATGCATATTGGAAAAAATAACCCCAACTATACATACAATATGATGGAAGCTAATTTAGCTACAGCGAGTCAGGAAAAAGATCTTGGCGTCATCGTGGATAGTTCTCTGAAGATGTCCACGCAGTGTGCAGAGGCGGTCAAAAAAGCAAACAGGATGTTAGGAATCATTAAAAAGGGGATAGAGAATAAGACTGAGAATATATTATTGACCTTATATAAATCCATGGTACGCCCACATCTCAAATAATGAGTACAGATGTGATCTCCTCACCTCAAAAAAGATATTCTAGCACTAGAAAAGGTTCAGAAAAGGGTGACTAAAATGATTAGGGGTTTGGAGAGGGTCCCATGTGAGGAAAGATTAAAGAGGCTAGGTCTCTTCAGCTTGGAAAAGAGGAGACTAAGGAGGGATCTGGTAGAGGTATATAAAATCATGAGTGATGTGGAGAAAGTGAATAAGGAAAAGTTATTTACTTATTCCCATAATACAAGAACTAGGGGTCACCAAATGAAATTAATAGGCAGCAGGTTTAAAACAAATAAAAGGAAGTTCTTCATGCAGCTCACAGTCAACTTGTGGAACTCCTTGCCTGAGGAGGTTGTGAAGGCTGGGACTATAACAATGTTTAAAAGGGAACTGGATAAATTCATGGTGGCTAAGTCCATAAAAGGCTATTATCCAGGATGGTGTCCCTAGCCTCTGTTTGTCAGAGAGTGGAGATGGATGGCAGGAGAGAAATCACTTGATCATTGCCTGTTAGCTTCACTCCCTCTGGGGCACCTGGCATTGGCTACTGTTGGTAGACAGATACTGGTCTAGATAGACCTTGGTCTGACCCGGTACGGACGTTCTTATGTTCTTATATTCTGTTTTTAAATGTTTGCAACCCGTGTGCTGAGACACAGGAACAAGCTCCTGTGTTTGGTTTGGGTCCATAGATTTTATTAAAATAATACATCACAGGCTGGAGCTGTGGCTTTCTCTACATTTTAAAGCAGATAAGACCAGTAAGGCTAGCCAGTGATCCACCCACTATAGTCTGCCTTAGCAATGCTCTAGGGTCACCCCTTCAGTTTGCTTGGTTTTTTACACAGACTTTTTTCCTAGCCTTTTAAACACTGTTAAAGTTTTAAGAAATGGTGAGATTGCAGTGAAAGATACTTTGTGAAAGTTATAACAAGTATTTTATTCCATTTACTGATAGTAAAAGACAAAAGCCATCGCTTTGTGATTGCATGAAGCCTATCTGAAGAACACCCCACACCTTGACTTTCCTCCCTTTATCTGTCAGTTTGATGATTTCATCTAAAATGCTATTTGGGTCCTTGGCCTCTGTCACTTTCTCCACCAATTCTTCCCCTAGAGCTAAATGTTCCTGGGTTAAACAGAGGCACTGCAGTGCATATCCCAAAATGGTGGTGACATTTAACACACTCTGCAGAGACAAACTACTGCTAATTTCTTTTATTTTACAGTTTACAGCCGTGATGCCTCTGACCGGGGGAATCTATAGCACACCCAGGACAATCCTCATTTTGTTTCTCTCTCAGGCAGTGCTTGATGATTCTGTGCACAGCTGCTCGCACCATTGCACAGATCATGGTTTTACGGTTATGAACTTGCACAGGGTTAATACCAAATTTCTCCCTCAACTTTAGATAGTACAGGCCTATAGAATAAGCATCCCCCTGCTTCGGCATTCTGTCGAGCATCTGGCTTTGGGTCTGGGCCAAAACAGATTGGGCCCAATCCACTTAGCCCTTCGGAGCTGTCGGTGTCCAGAACCGGAGAGTCCTCTGACGAATCATCGCTCAGCTGCTGAAAAACGTACAGTAAGAAATACGTGTAAGGCATCTTTGTACTTTTTCATAACATGCTTTAAAAACCTTTTACACCATGTGTCAAGGGACCCCTTCTGCATGCAGCTTTTAGAAACAACAAACGACAACAAATGCAATATGTCTCTGCAGGCTGATCCAAAAGGCTCTAGCCAACCAAGCACCAGTGATCGGGTCCCTGCCAAACCATCCCTTGAACGTTCTTACATACAACTGTCAAAGTCAGACTTAATTCATTCTACTTCTACAATATACTTCATTCTACTTTCACACAACATACCAGTGCCTCATCTCCGTACAGCCCTTTGTTTGATTCGTTTGGGCTCTCCTGGCCGGGGTCCGGAGTCTCAAACAAATCTCGGCCCAGCGGTCTGGCCTCATGTTTCTCCACCACGTCATTCTTGTGGGTACAGGCATCATTAGCTATCCCTGTTTCCCCGCTCCCATGACCCATCTCAAACACTCTTCAGGTCCCATAGCAGCGACCACAGAACGTCTCTTCACGACAGGCTGGACTGCCGGTGTTGGCCAGGGCCTTCTAGGTGCAGCCATCTTTCGTCATCAGACCTGTTTAAAGAGAAGCTCCTCCTTATCTTATCTTACCTCTGATCCACTGGCTCACAAAGGCTGTTTTTGCTAACGGGCTTTGCTGAAGAAGCACGCTGCTTGAAATTGTCCTAACTAAGAAGTGACCAAGGTTAGTCTAAAACATAGGGGAAAACTCTTTTATCATTACAAATTACTTTCATAAACAGGTTCGCTGTGTTTTTAACCCTGGGATGTTTCTGCATGCACACTTTTTACTGAAATGTAAACGTGCTAAATGAAGGAATGTGTCTTCAGACAGGCTTCTCTTTTCAAGCGTTTATTCCTTTACAAAACTTAATATCACTTTTCACTTGTATTTGTTAAAAAGCGGGGGAAGAAGCAACCTTCTTATCTCTGATCCACTGACTCACAGCTGCTTTTATTGCTAACAGTGGCTTTGCTGAAAAAGCATGTGTCACGGAGTGTGGGGGAGATAGGGCCCTGCACCCCCCTCTTCCTGCAATTCACCATGACTCTGAGTTTGCCGGCCAGTAAAACAGAAGGTTTATTAGACGACAGGAATGCAGTACAAAACAGAGCTTGTAGGTACAGAAAACAGGACCCCTCAGTGAGGTCCATCTTGGGGGCAGGGAGCCCAGACTCCAGTTCTGGGCCTCCCTCCATTTCCTCAGCCAGCTCCAAACTGAAACTCCCTCCAGCCATCCCACCCACCCCAGCCCCTTCTCCAGCCTTTGTCCAGTTTCCCAGACAGAAGGTGTCACCTGGCCCCAACTCCCTCCTGGGCTCACGTTACATGCTCATGTATCATCCCTTAAGTGAAGTCACACCCTGATGTCCCACCACCATCCAGCACCAATGCACACAGTACCAGTAACCCCCCACGCAAAATTAGCAGGTCAATACTCACTACTCCGTCACACCACACTGCTTCAAATTGTCCTTACTAAAAAATGACCAACATTAGTCTAAAACAGAGGGGAAAACTTTTTTATCACTAAAAATTACTTCTATAAACAGGTTCTCTGTGTTTTTAGCACTGGGATGTTTCTGCACACTCACTTTTTATTGAAATGCATATTCAAAAGTGCTAAATAAGGGACGTGTCTTCATATAGGCTTGTCTTTTGAAGTGTTTATTCCTTTTCAAGACTTCATATGTCTTTCACTTCTATTTCTTAAAAAAGTGGGGGAAGAAGCAATTTTCTCCTCTCAGATCCACTGGCTCACGGACACTGTTATTGCTGCTACTTCAAATTGTCCTCACTAAAAGCAGAGGGAAAAGCTTTTAAAAACTTTTTGTTAGCAAGAGTTTGTGGGTTTAACCCTGGGCTGTTTCTGCATGCTCATTTTTTATCAAAACACTAGCAAAAGTGCTAAATAAAGGGCTGTCTCCTCATACAGGCTTGTCTTTTCAAGTGATTATTCCTTTACAAAACTGAATATCACTTTTACATGTTTTTGTTAAAAAGTGGGGGGGGGAAGCTGACTTCTTATCTCTGATCCACTTACTCACCAGACACTATTTTTGCTCACAGTGGCTTTGCTGCCACTTCAAATTGTCCTCACTAAAAAATGACCAATGTTAGTCTAAAACATAATGGAAAACTTTAAAAAATTGTTTGTTACTAAGGGCTTATGGTTTTAACCTTTATGAAAGCCCCTATGTAAAAAGGCAACATGAAAAGAAAGATGCTTGGGATCTGTTTTTTTAGTTAAGAATAAAGCAGTTAAAGGGGGTGGGAGAGGGAGATGGCTCTTGTTTAAAAACCTTAGGACTATCGGATTGGTTCAGGAAAATGTACTTTATGACCCAGCTGTAGAACAGCATCTGATTGGTCCGATCCAAAGGTGGAGACAACTATCCTGAGGGGCTGTGAACCTGGGAAGCTGCGTCTTTCTTCAGGAACAGTTGGAAGGGTAAGATCTCTCTCTCTCTCTCTCTCTGACTCAACCACGTGCTGTTTATCTTTGCCATTTGCAAAGGGGCTTTCTTTTCCCTTTTTCTGTCCTGTTCTCTCTTTTAACCTATGTTTCTCTTTTATTTATCTCTTTTTAAATGCTCTTTTCTTATCCGATCTTTGTATTTAATAGTTTAAATGATTCTTTCTTAACCAACCTTTAAATTTTTACCGTGAGCTTACTAAATAGTCTCTGCCTTAGTAAATGCCCTGTTTTGCCATGTGTTCTTTTTAACCTACTTTTCAATATTATTTAATATTTTTAAATGCTCTTTCTTAACCTCTCCTATATTTAATACACCTTTTACATTTCTCGCAAATATTTTTATTCTTTAATAATATCCCAAACTAATCCTTGCCTCTATTCTTCCAAACTATCCCTTTAAAAACAAAAATCTTTATTTTTCTTTAATTTCTCTTTCTATTCTTTAATAACACATCAATCTAGGCCTTTAAAATCATCTCTTCTTACTAAACATAACCAAAGAATCTTTCTTTCCTTTTTCCCACTCTAACACTTACCAAAGCTTTCTTTTATTAACCTTTAAGCTCTCTCACTCTCTTCTTTCACCCTTTTTCTCTAAACAATCAACCAAATGTTTCAGAGCACAAGCACGCAACATTCCACCTATACTAACAATAAATAATCAAACTTTTTTTTTTCAAAATGGCCAACGGCACCAAACCTTCACAACAAAAGAAACGAGAACGGAGAGCGGGACATAAGTCCTAAATCAGGTGTGGAAACCGGTTAAAAAATACATGGTGATGAATACTAACGAGGTATATACTACTCTCAGCCCAGTCTGTCCACGGGCCTGCTTACAAATCCACCTGAAAAGCAGAGTGCAGTTGGCATCATTCCACAAATTCCGGTTGATTGGATACATGTCAACACAGTCTTCTCTGCTTCCTATCTTCTGATCCCAGTTGTCTGGCTGATTGTGCACCCAGAACCTACGGATCAGAGTGTTAATGTCTCAGTGAAGAACCACAGCCAACTTTCCTGAGCTCAGTTCTGCTCTGTGGACTCTGTTGTTGGCAGGGGAACAAGACACCCAGCAGTGACGCGGTGAAGCGATGCACCCCCCGGCCACCCCTCACAGTTCTCCACAGCATTTGTGGCCATGGTAATGGAGGGCTTCTGACGGCTGGGGGTAGCAACTGCCCTGTGCCTGACAGGCCAGCAAAGAGCCAAAGTCAGTGTGTGGCTCCAAATGCTGAGCAGCAGCAACTCACATCTCAGTGCAGTGATAGACCCAGGCCAGTTGGGTACAGCAGAATAACCGAAGGCAGATATACTGGCCACTGGATTAACAGTTTTCTGTTCCCTGACTGACCAGAGCAGGGGCTGCTCCAGGCTATTGAGAACACATGACTCTAAGGGTATGTCTACATCTACAATTTTGCAGCGCTGGTTGTTACAGCTGTATTAGTACAGCTGTATAGGGCCAGCGCTGCAGAGTGGCCACACTTACAGCAACCAGCTCTGCAAGTGGTGTTAGATGTGGCCACGCTGCAGCGCTGTTGGGCGGCTTGCAGGGGGGTTCGGGGAACACGAGAGCAAACCGCGGGGAAGGAGACCTGCTTGCAGGGGGGTTCGGGGAACGCAAGAGCAAACCGCGGGGAAGCAGGTCTCTTTCCCCGCGGTGTGCTCTCGCGTTCCCCAAACCCCCCTGCAAGCAGGTCTCCTTCCCCGCGGTTTGCTCTGGTGTTCCCCGAGCCCCCCTGCAAGCAGGTCTCCTTCCCCACGGTTTGCTCTCGCGTTCCCCAAACCCCCTGCAAGCAGGTCTCCTTCCCCGCGGTTTGCTCTCGCGTTCCCCGAACCACCCTGCAAGCAGGTCTCTTTCCCCGCGGTTTGCTCTCGCGTTCCCCGAACCCCCGTGCAAGCAGGTCTCCTTCCCCGCGGTTTGCAGGGGGGTTCGGGGAACGCGAGAGCAAACCGCGGGGAAGGAGACCTGCTTGATTACCAGAGAGGCTTCCTCAGGTATGCTGGGATACCTGCTTATTCCACGGAGGTCAAGAAAAACGCTGGTGAGTGTCTACACCTGATGACCAGCGCTGGTTATCCAGCGCTGGATCCTCTACACCCGAGGCTCGACCGGGTGTACGGCCAGCGCTGCAAACAGGGAGTTGCAGCGCTGGTAATGCCCTGCAGATATGTACACCTCCTAAGTTGCAGGGCTGTAACCCCCTCACCAGCGCTGCAACTTTGTGGTGTAGACAAGGCCTAATTAACCTGCAAAGAGTCAGGTGAGGCTAGTAAGTTAATGTGACCACCTGACTCTATTAAGGCCCTGCTGATACTGTAAAAAGGGCTCACTCCAGTCCGGCAGGGGAGAGCCAGGGAGCTAGAGGAGAGGAAGTGCGGCTGAAGGGCTGGTTAATGAAGACACCCTCAAACCATCGTTAAAGGATCCCTAAGGTTAGGGTGAAGAAGGGAAAGGCAGGAGAGCTGTGGAGAAGTGGCCCAGGGAAATGCAGCAACTCTGGCAGTGAAAGGTTGGCTGCCAACAGCTGCTGCCATTAGGGTCCCTGGGCCGGAACCCGGAGTAGAGGGTGGGCCTGGGTTCCCCCCAACCCACCACTACAGGAACATCTCCTGGGAGGGGAAGTCAGGCCCCTATCAGGACAGGAGGCTAAACTGTTCTGAAATAAGCCCCCAGGGACAGCAGAGACTGTGGGAGTTCTCTCCACCTCCTTGCTGGCCTATGATGAAAAGGGCTCAGTAGACTGTAACCCTGGCCCTGGAGAGAGAAGGGCTACGTGGAGGGTCACAGTGAGCCACTGAGGCTCGCTTAAACAGCCCAGAAGCGCAGGATCCATGGGGGCAAGGTCAGAGCTTTGCCACAGTGCCCAGAACCAGAGCAGGTGGCACAGCACGTCCCAGGCACCCCCAAGATGGGAACGCAGGAACGGGAAGAGAGGGCAGCGGGGGTCAGTCAGTAACTTCTCCCTGGCCCTGCTTACGGGCCTCGCCCACAGCCCACTGAGGTCACTGCACCGACTGCAGCTGGCTCCGGCCATGTCCCCGGCCCCACAGCCTCCCCTTGCCCAGCCCGACAGAGGGGAGAGCGCAGGGCAGTCCCAAGGAGAGCGGGAACCTGCCTCATCCCACGACTTCCTTTCTTGTGAAAAGTAATAGAGGTTCTCACCGTAAAACCTCCATCCCCTGGAGAGCTTTGTCAGCACATCACCTAAGAGCAGAGACTGAGGTGAGACGCCCGGGCTAAAGTCACAGGGACACACGCAGGGAGCTCAGGTTTTCTAGTCCTGCATTTCCCCTGCTCTTCAGCTGCCCCCAGACGAGGAAACTTCTGAATCCTGATTCTCCAGCTCACAATAAGTAACTTTCATGGCCCAAGGAAGGATCCCAAAGAGCTCTGCAGAAAGCAGACACCATGGGGTCACTCCCCCAGCACTGAAATGCAGCTGCATCTGGGCTGGAGCATGGGCGCTGGTCCCAGTGCAGAGCAGCATGGCTGTAATGGGAAAGGGGAGACTCACTGTTCAGCTGAGCTGGGAGGGAAAATTCAGGATGGGGAATGTAGCTGCCCAAGGTAGAAGATCTCCTGGTTTTGTATCAACAATTTTCGTTTATCATAAGTGGTGAAGGTCTCGGGTCTTTTGTACTTTGGCACCTCCCACAGCACTAGCGGCGCGAGCTAATGGCTGAGGCCCAGATCAGACAGGCAGCGGGTGCGGCAGGCTGAGACTTTCAGGGAGACGAGAATCTGAGAGTTTTGTGTCTGCAAGCAGCTGCCGTTCACCTTGGGGAGACCAAATCCAGAGCACACCGAGCACACTTACTTCTGTCTACACATAGATCCTGGCTCGAATGCAGCTCTAGTCTTCTCCCTTTAATGTGCAGGGGAGACACAGTCTTCGGGCTTTGCCCTGTGATTCGCCCCTTGGCTGCCTTGCAGGGAGGAGCCCAGCATCCTGGGATGCTGTAGAAAGGCCCTTCTGAGCACACTGCTGCTGTCAGCCCCACTTTTCTCCTGCAAAGAATTATTTCCCCTCATTTCACTGCCTCGTTGTATTCATATTTCAAAAGTTGTTTCAGTTTTCTTTTCTCACTTAAAAATACTCCTTTGGGCCTGGACTTCATAACCCCTAAACTTCCCTCTCAAGAAATGCTTAGGCAGGGGGGAAATCCTGCTCCCAGACCTCTCTGACAGGATGCCTGCCTGGCACTAGAGTCACTCCTGATTTAGGGAGGGTCGCTTTTCAGATTCTCACTCTAAATGTTGATTCAAGCAGGCTGCAGGTTCTTAAAGGCCTTCCACAGGCTAAAAATCCCAAGAAGAGGTGATGCTATTTGTGTAGAGGTGGTCAAAAAAGCAAACAGGATGTTAGGAATCATTAAAAAAGGGATAGAGAATAAGACAGAGAATATATTACTACCCTGATATAAATCAACGGTACGCCCACATCTTGAATACTGCGTACGGATGTAGTCTCCTCATCTCAAAAAAGATATACTGGCACTAGAAAAGGTTCAGAAAAGGGCAACAAAAATGATCAGGGGTTTGGAGAGGGTCTCGTATGAGGAGAGATTAAAGAGGCTAGGACTTTCCAGCCTGTAAAAGAGGAGACTAAGGGGGGATATGATAGAGATATATAAAATTATGAGTGATGTGGAGAAAGTGGATAAGGAAAGGTTATTTACTTATTCCCATAATACAGGAACTGGGGGTCACCAAATGAGATTAATAGGCAGCAGGTTTAAAACAAATAAAAGGAAGTTCTTCTTCATGCAGCGCACAGTCAACTTGTGGAACTCCTTGCCTGAAAAGGTTGTGAAGGCTGGGACTATAACAGGGCTTAAAAGAGAACTGGATAAATTCATGGAGGTTAAGTCCATAAATGGCTATTAGCCAGGATGGGTAAGGAATGGTGTCCCTAGACTCTGTTTGTCAGAGGATGGAGATGGATGGCAGGAGAGAGATCACTTGATCATTGTCTGTTAGTGAGCACCTGGCATTAGCCACTGTTGGAAGACAAGACACAGGGCTAGATAGGGAGGCCAGGATAGCTCAGGGGTTTGAGCATTGACCTGCTAAACCCAGAGTTGTGAGCTCAGTCCTTGAGGGAAGCACTGCAGCACTGGCAGTACTTGGCCCCACTAGTGAAGGCAGCAGGCTGGACTCAATGACCTTTCAAGGTCCCTTTTAGAGATAGGATATCTCCCTTTATTTAATTTAATGGACCTTTGGTCTGACCCAGTATGGCTGTTCTTATGTTATGTTATGTTCTTATTTTAGATTAAGTGTTGGTGAGTTGGGAGGGCCTCCAGAGAAGAACTGGCTGTAGGGGACAACCTTGGTTCGCATGATCATGAGCTAATTCAGTTTCAACTAAACAGAAGGATAAACAAAACTAGGTCTGCAAGTAGGGGCCTTGATTTTATAATGGGAAACTTCAAAATATTAAGGCAATTAACAAGGGGAATGGACTGGGCTGAAGAACTCAAGGATCTGAAAGTGGAGGACGCTTAGAATATCTTTCAGTCCAAGTTGCAGAAGCTCTCTGAAGCCTGCATCCCAAGCAAGGGGAAAAACTTCCTAGGGAAGGGTTGCGCATCAGGCTGGATGAACAAGCATCTCACAGAGATGATTAGGAGACAGCAGAAATCCTACAAAGAATAGAAGATGGGATGGATCAGCAAGGAAAGCCACGTCTTGGAGATCAGAAAGTGCAGGGAAACTATAGACCTTTTAGTCTGAGCTCAGTTGTATGCTAGGTCTTTTAACTAATTTGGAAGGAGAAAATAGTTAGTGGCATAGAGATTAATGGTAAATGGGATGAAATATAACATGATTTTACAAAAGGTAGATCATGCCAGACCAGCCTTCTCTTTCTTTGAGAAGATAACTGATTTTTTAGACAAAGGAAATGTGGTAGATCTCATCTATCTGGATTTCAGGGTATTTGATACAGTTCCAAATGGGAAATTATGAGTCAACTTGGAGAAGATGGGGATTAATATTGCTGTTAATCCCTACGTGCATGACCTTGCACTTTGCACTACTGAATTTCATCCCATTTCTACTACTCCAGGGGTCAAGGTTGTCCAGCTCTACTCGTATGGTATTGCGGTCCTCCTCCACGC
Organism: Gopherus evgoodei; assembly: GCF_007399415.2. Lineage (NCBI taxonomy): Eukaryota > Metazoa > Chordata > Testudines > Testudinidae > Gopherus > Gopherus evgoodei. The sequence continues at coordinate 1,429,671 of NC_044326.1, forward strand.
TGGCAACACCTCTCAACTCTGTGTCATCTGCAGATTTCATTAGCGCATTCCCCCTTTTGGTGCCAAGGTCATTAATGAAAATGTTAAATAAGATTTGTTCCAAGCCTGATTCCTGAGGAACTCCACAAGTAACCTCCCTCCAGCCTGACAGTTCACCTTTGAGCATGACCTGTTGTAGTCTCCCATTTAACTGGGCCCTGATCCACCTGTCAATGGGATCGGGAAGGAATTTTCCCCAAAATCAGATTGGCGAGACCCTGGGTTTTTTTGCTGTCCTCTGCAGCCTGGGGCGTGGGTCACTTGCAGGTCTGAATTAGTGTAAATAGTGGATTCTCTGTAACTTGAAGGCTTTAGATCATGGTTTGAGGACTTCAGTAACTCAGCCAAAGGTTATGGGACTATTACAGGAGTGGGTGGGCGAGGTTCTGTGGCCTGCAGGAGGTCAGTTACGATCATGATGGGCCCTTCTGGCTGTAAGGTCTATGAGACCTGTCTCTGCCTCAGTTCTCCACCTGTAAAACAGGGGGAGGAGACTTCTCTATTTCACAGGAGTGTCGTGTGACATTAAGTAATATATTAAAGGCTGTGAGGTGCTCAGATACTGCTGTGAAAGGATCCAAAGATGTCTGATGGATGGAAAGCAGGAAAGATATCGCAGACAGCATTTAGATCACAGGTCTGCTGATGATGCACAAGCTGGAAGAGAAGCTGGTTGCCTGGGGCATCGCTATGTTGGCCCTGCAGCGCTAAGGGAGTGAAAGGCTGATTTTTAGAGACAGATGCTCTGCAGGTGTAAATCAAAGTAGCTCCTCTGAAGTCAGATTGACACCATCTGAGCACCAGGCCATTAGCCTTGCAAGCCCGGATCCTCAGAGGCATTTGGGCTCCCGGTTTCCATTGAAATCACTGGGAGTTTGGGGCCTGAACACTTCTAAGGGTCTGGGCCTCCAGTTAGCAGACAGGCCCCTGAGACACACCAGGAACGAAGCTATCAGGATTTGCACTTAGCCAGTCACAGTGCCCAGAAGCTGCACCCAGGTCCTGCTTTCCATAGCGCTAGGTGCTGCACAAACACAGAAGAAAATGAGGTCATAGAATCCCAGAACCATCGGGTGAGAAGGGACTGCAGGGGCATCTAGTCTAACCCCTGCCAAGATGCAAGATTTGCTGTGTCTGAAACATCCCAAACAGACATCTCCAGCCTTCTTTTGAAAACCTCCCTTGAAGGGGCTTCCACGACCCCCTGAGGTGTCTCTTCCTGAGATTTCATCTCAATCTGTTATGCTGGAGTTATGACGGTGTAACATAACCAACCAAGAGCTCCAAATGGGGCCCTGGCTTTGCCAGTGTCCCTCCTCAGGAGGGAAGCTGTCCAAGATTAAAATAAAAGAAGTCATAGAGAACAGGCTCATGGTCGGAGCATGTTCCTTCTCTGGGCGTGGCTGGTCTCCAGCCACAGTTCGGTTCAGTCTCTGACCTGTAGACATGTGATTTCTAGATCTCCAGGCACAGAGCAAGCTGCAAGCGGTTGAAGAAGCGGTGCAGAAGCTCCAAGTCTCTCTGCAGCCTGACGACGCCTTGGATGTGTCAGCAGAGGGATTGGACAGTAAGTCGCAGGAGGAGGGTCTTAGGCACGAGGGTCAGTTCCTGCCTATAGGGATGGTGGGTGCCTGGAATCCTCCTGCTCCCCTCCATAGACTTCCCTGCCAGGTGGTCCTGTCCCCTGTCTAATGAGCTGCTGCTCTGCACCTTCCTCTGCCAACGGAGGCTCTGTTCCCAGGGACGGGTGGCTGCTCCAGGCTCCCTCCTAGCTCCCTTCCTGGCAGTGGCAGGCTGGCTGCATCCCCCCATGCTCCTACGCAGGATGCCTAGTGGTCAACATCTTCTGTCCTTTCACTGTTGCTCCCTTCGCTCCGTAGTTTTCACCTTGGCCCCTGTATTGTCAGGGTTGCATTGGCGGGAAAGACGGATGCAGCTCATGAGACATACAGGGCCGAATTCAGACCCTGGTGTAGGCAGGACGTCAGTGGAGCTGCACTCATGGGTCTCAATTTGCCCCCCAGTCCCTGAGCCCCCCCTGTGCAGCTCCAATAATTTGGGTACCTGCCACAGTCCCATTGCTGGGGGCAGAGCGCCCCCTTGTGTCACATCTCACAAGTGTCTGTCTGTCTGGCACAGGGCTGCACATACAAACCCCTCCATGGATCCGGTTATTCAGCGTCCAGTCAGAAAATGGGCCTGAACTGAACCCTGGCACAGAACTCGCCTGAACGCTGGGCTGTTCAAAATCCCGGCCTGGAGCCCAGGGCCAGGGCTCGGAGCCATGGATGTTCTTGCACCCCCAGGTCTGCCCCATGCTGCAGGGGACCCACTCACAGCTCACAAGGTGGGAGCGATTGGGAAGAGGTGGCTGGGGAGATTGGGGGGACAGGGCTAGAATTCAGGAGAGCTGGGGGTAATTCTCAGCTCTGCTGCAAACTTCCTGTGTGACCTTGGGCACCTCTCCCTGCACCTCAGTTCCCCTGCAGGGTAATCATCCTTTATTTCTCCCACCTCGAGTCAATTTTGACTGTGAGCTGTTGAGAGCAGGGACTGTCCCCTCCTGTCCGTACAGCGCCTGGCACACAGGGGCCTGCAGGTGCTGCTCTACTGCACGTGCTGATAATCAAGTGTTCTGCATCTCCACTGACGTCGCTGTGACTTTCTTCTAGGTCTGCAGCTATTGGATGAAGCACAGGCAGGAGTCCGGCTGCTGAAAGCCCAGCTGGGTAATGTCAGTGCAGCGTATGGAGAAATCCAGATCCGGCTGGACAACGTCAGTGCAGCGCGAGCAGCAGTGCAAGGTCGCTGCAGTAAGTACTAGCTGCAGTGCTGGCTGGTGCCGTTTCTGCTGGTGCTGAGGATGAACGGAGGATTTCAGGCTCCCAGGCTGACAACACAGCGACTTTCTCCAGCACCGAGTTCTCTTCCATTGAAAATCACCGGTGGCTGCACCTGTGCCCACACCGTGGTGATCAGTGTGGAGTTAAATTACACCCTAGGCCTCGTTAGCCTAATGGGAGCACCAGCTATCAGCTCTTCTTAGACGCTCCAAACCTGTCGGCTCACAGACAAAAAGTGCTCCTGGCATTTCAGCGTATGGGGCGTTACTTTCAGAACCATCGCTGAGCCAGTGCCCCCGGCAGGGTGTTCGGGGATGTGCCAAAGTGAAAAGACCCAAGACCTTCACCACTTATGATCAATGAAAATTGTTGGTTCAGAATTAGGGGATGTTCCACCTTGGGCAGCTACATTCACCCCCATCTGAACTCCCCCTGCCAGCTCAGCTGAACTGTGAGTCTCCCCTTTCCCATTACAGCCGTGCTGCTCTGCACTGGGACCAGCGCCCATGCTCCAGCCCAGATGCAGCTGCATTTCAGTGCTGTGGGAGTGACCCCGTGGTGTCTGCTTTCTGCAGCGCTCTTTGGGATCCATCATATGACACAGAAGATACTTATTGTGATGCTGGAGAATCAGGATTCAGAAGTTCCCTGGGCTGGGGGCAGCTGAAGGGCAGGGGAAATGCAGCACTAGAAACTCTGGGCTCCCTGCGTTTGTCCCTGTGACTTTAGCCCTGTCATAAACAGATAGTTAAGGGTTAATGTCTCTTTTACCTGTAAAAGGGTTAACAAACAGTGAACCGGATACACCTGACCAGAGGACCAATCAGGAAACAAGATACTTTCAAATCTCGGTGGAGGGAGGCCTTTGTTTGTGTTTTTTGGGTTATGCTTTGTTCTCTCTGGGTCCTGAAAGGGACTAGACGTGCAACCAGGTTTCTTGCCAATCTCCCTGCTACAGTCTCATATATATTGAAAATAGTGAGTATTAAGTAGAAAAGGCGGTTATAGTCTTTTGATTGTTTTCTGTATTTGCAAATGTGTATTTTGCTGGAAGTATTTTAAATTGTATTTTGCTGGGAGGAGGCTTCTCTCTAGTGTCTTAAGCTGAAAGACCCTGTAACTTTTACCATCTAAATTGCAGAGACAACTTTTACTTTTTTTTCTTTCTTTTTATTAAAAGTTTTGCTTTTTAAGACCTGTTTGATTTTTAACCCTTGTTGAGGCTCAAGGGAATTGAGTCTGTACTTACCAGGGAATTGGTGGGAGACACGAAGAGAGAAGGGAGCAGGGGAAAGGTGGAATCCCTTTGTTTTAGATTCATGGAGCTTAAATCTGTCTATCTCTCCAGGATAGCCCAGGGAGGGAAAGCCTGGGAGGGGGAGAGAGGGGGGAGAAAAAACCTGATTTCTCTGTGTTGTGATTCAAGGAGTTTGAATCACGGTGATCTCCTAGTGTACACAGGGCGGGAAAGATCTGGGAGGAAGAAAGGAGGGGGAGGGGAAATGGTTTATTCTCCTTGGTTGTGAGACTCAAGGAATTTGGGTCTTGGGCTCCCCAGGGAAGGTTTTTGGGGGGACCAGAGTGCCCCAAAACACTATATTCTTGGGTGGTGGCAGCTTATCAGATCTAAGCTGGTAATTAAGCTTAGAGGAATTCATGCTGGTACCCCATCTTTTGGACTCTAAGGTTCAGATTGGGGAATTATACCATGACAAGCCCGGTGTCTCACCACAGTCTCTGCTCCTAGGTGACGTGCAGAAAAAGCTCTCCAGGGGCTGGAGGTTTTACGGTGAGAACCTCTATTACTTTTCACAAGAATGGAAGTCGTGGGATGAGGCAGGTTCCCGCTCTCCTTGGGACTGCCCTGCGCTCTCCCCTCTGTCGGGCTGGGCAAGGGGAGGCTGTGGGGCCGGGGACATGGCCGGAGCCAGCTGCAGTCGGTGCAGTGACCTCAGTGGGCTGTGGGCGAGGCCCGTAAGCAGGACCAGGGAGAAGTTACTGACTGACCCCCGCTGCCCTCTCTTCCCGTTCCTGCGTTCCCATCTCGGGGGTGCCTGGGACGTGCTGTGCCACCTGCTCTGGTTCTGGGCAATGAGATCCGAGTTGCTGCTGCTCAGCATTTGGAGCCACACACTGACTTTGGCTCTTTGCTGGCCTGTCAGGCGCAGGGCAGTTGCTACTCCCGGCCATCAGAAGCCCTTCGTTACCATGGTCACAAGAGCTGTGGAGAACTCTGAGCGGTGGCCGGGGGGGGGGGGTGCATCGCTTCACAACGTCACTGCTGGGTGTCTTGTTCCCCTGCCAACAACAGAGTCCACAGAGCAGAACTGAGCTCAGGAACTGGCTGTGGTTCTCCTCTGAGACATTAACACTCTGATCCGTAGGTTCTGGGTGCACAATCAGCCAGACAACTGGGATCAGAAGATAGGAAGCAGAGAAGACTGTGTTGACATGTATCCAATCAACCGGAATTTGTGGAATGATGCCAACTGCACTCTGCTTTTCAGGTGGATTTGTAAGCAGGTCCATGGACAGGCTGGGTTGTGAGTAGTATATACCTCGCTAGTATTCATCACCATGTATTTTTTAACTGGTTTCCACACCCCATTTAGGACTTATGTCCCACCCTCCATTCTCGTTTCTTTTGCTGTGAAGGTTTGGTGCTGCTGGCCATTTTGAAAAAAAAAAGTTTGATTATTTATTGTTTGTATACGGGGAAATGTTACGTGCTTGTGCTCTGAAACATTTGGTTGATTGTTTAGAGAAAAAAGTTGAAAGAAGAGAGTGAGAGAGCTTAAAGGTTAATAAAAGAAAGCTTTGGTAAGTGTTAGAGGGGGGAAAAGAAAAGAAAGATTGTTTGGTTAGGTTTAGTAAGGAGAAATGATTTTAAAGGCCGAGACTGATGTGTTATTAAAGATTAGAAAGATAACTTAAAGAAAATAAAGATTTTTGTTTATAAAGGGATAGTTTGGAAGAATAGATTCAAGGACTAGTTTGGGATGTGATTAAAGAATAAAAATATTTGAGAGAAATGTAAAAGGTGTATTAAATATAGGGGAGGTTAAGAAAGAGCATTTAAAAATATTAAATAATATTGAAAAATAGGTTAAAAAAGAACACATGGCAAAACAGGGCATTTACTAAGGCAGAGACTATTTAGTAAGCTCATGGTAAAAATTTAAAGGTTAGTTAAGAAAGAACCATTTAAACTATTAAATACAAGGATCGGTTAAGAAAAGAGCATTTAAAAAGAGATAAATAAAAGAGAAACATATAAAGGTAGGTTAAAGAGAGAACAGGACAGGAAAAGGGAAAAGAAAGTCCCTTTGCAAATGGCAAAGATAAACAGCACATGCTTGAGTCTGAAAGAGAGAGAGAGAGAGAGAGAGCGAAAGAGAGAGATCTTACCCTTCCAACTGTTCCTGAAGAAAGAGGCAACTTCCCAGGTTCACAGCCCCTCAGGATAGTTGTCGCCACCTTTGGATCAGACCAATCAGATGCTGTTCTACAGCTGGGTCATAAAGTACATTTTCCTGAACCAATCTGATAGTCCTAAGGTTTTTAAACAAGAGCCATCCCCTTCCCCCACCCCCTTTAACTGCCTTATTTTTAGTTAAAAAAACAGATCCCAAGCATCTTTCCCGCCATGTTGCCCTTTTACATAGGGGCTTTCATAAAGGTTAAAACCATAAGCCCTTAGTAACAAACAGTTTTTAAAAGTTTTCCATTATGTTTTAGACTAACATTGGTCATTTTTTAGTGAGGACAATTTGAAGTGGCAGCAAAGCCGCTGTGAGCAAAAATAGCGTCTGGTGAGTCAGTGGATCAGATAAGAAGGCAGCTTTCCCGCCCCCACCCCACTTTTTAACAAAAGCATGTAAAAAGTGATATTAAGTTTTGTAAAGGAATAATCACTTGAAAAGACAAGCCTGTATGAAGAGACAGCCCTTTATTTAGCACTTTTGCTTGTGTTTTGATAAAAAATGAGCATGCAGAAATACCCGAGGCTTAAACCCACAAAGCCTTGCTAACAAAAAGTTTGTAAAAGCTTTTCCCTCTGCTTTCAGTGAGGACAATTTGAAGCAGCAGCAAAAACAGTGTCCGTGAGCCAGTGGATCCGAGAGAAGAAGGCTGCTTCTCCCCCCACCTTTTTAACAAATAGAAGTGAAAGACATATGAAGTCTTGTAAAGCAATAAACACTTTAAAAGACAAGCCTATATGAAGACACATCCCTTACTTAGCACTTTTGAATATGCATTTCAATAAAAAGTGAGTGTGCAGAAACATCCCAGTGTTAAAAACACAGAGATCCTGTTTATAAAAGTAATTTATAGTGATAAAAAAGTTTTCCCCTCTGTTTTAGACTTATGTCGATCATTTTTAGTAAGGACAATTTGAAGCAGTGCGGTGTGATGGAGCAGTGAGTGGATGAGTATTGACCTGGTAATGTTGTGTGGGGGGTTTACTGGTACTGTCTGCATTGGTGCTGGATGGTGGTGGAACATCAGGGTGTGACTTCACTTAAGGGATGATACATGAGCATGTAACCTGAGCCCAGAAGGGAGTGGGGGCCAGGTGACACCTTCTGTCTGGGAAACTGGACAAAGGCTGGAGAAGGGGCTGGGATGGGTGGGTGGTTGGGATGGCTGGCGGGAGTTTTAGTTTGGAGCTGGCTGGGGAAATGGAGGGAGGCCCAGAACTGGGGTCTGGACTCCCTGCCTCCCTAGATGGACCTCACTGAGGGGTCCTGTTTTCTGTACCTACAAGCTGTGTTTTGTACTGCATTCCTGTCGTCTAATAAACCTTCTGTTTTATTGGCTGGCTAACTCAGAGTCATGGTGAATTGCAGGAAGAGGGGGGTGCAGGGCCCTATCTCCCCCACACTCCGTGACACATGCTTTTTCAGCAAAGCCACTGTTAGCAAAAGAAGCATCTGTGAGTCAGTGGATCAGAGATAAGAAGGTTGCTTCTTCCCCCACTTTTTAACAAATACAAGTGAAAAGTGATATTAAGTTTTGTAAAGGAATAAACGCTTGAAAAGAGAAGCCTATCTGAAGACACATTCCTTCATTTAGCACGTTTACATTTCAGTAAAAAGTGTGCATGCAGAAACATCCCAGGGTTAAAAACACAGCGAACCTGTTTATGAAAGTAATTTGTAATGATAAAAGAGTTTTCCCCTATGTTTTAGACTAACATTGGTCACTTTTTAGTTTGGACAATTTCAAGCAGCGTGCTTCTTCAGCAAAGCCCCTGTTAGCAAAAACAGCCTTTGTGAGCCAGTGGATCAGAGGTAAGATAAGATAAGGAGGAGCTTCTCTTTAAACAGGTCTGATGACGAAAGATGGCTGCACCTAGAAGGCCCTGGCCAACACCGGCAGTCCTAGCCCTGTCGTGAAGAGACGTTCTACGGTCGCTGCTATGGGACCTGAAGAGTGTTTGAGATGGGTCATGGGAGCGGGGAAACAGGGATAGCTAATGATGCCTGTACCCACAAGAACGACGCGGTGGAGAAACATGAGGCCAGATCGCTGGGCCAAGATTTGTTTGAGACTCCGGACCCCGGCCAGGAGAGCCCAAACGAATCAAACAAAGGGTTGTACGGAGATGAGGCACTGGTATGTTGTGTGAAAGTAGAATGAAGTATATTGTAGAAGTAGAATGAATTAAGTCTGACTTTGACAGTTGTATGTAAGAACGTTCAAGGGATGGTTTGGCAGGGACCCGATCACTGGTGCTCGGTTGGCTAGAGCCTTTTGGATCAGCCTGCAGAGACATATTGCATTTGTTGTTGTTTGTTGTTTCTAAAAGCTGCATGCAGAAGGGGTCCCTTGACACATGGTGTAAAAGGTTTTAAAAGCATGTTATGAAAAAGTACAAAGATGCCTTACACGTATTTCTTACTGTACATTTTTCAGCAGCTGAGCGATGATTCTTCAGAGGACTCTCTGGTTCTGGACACCGACAGCTCCGAAGGGCTAAGTGGATTGGGCCCAATCTGTTTTGGCCCAGACCCAAAGCCAGATGCTCGACAGAATGCTGAAGCACGGGGGATGCTTATTCTATAGGCCTGTACTATCTAAAGTTGAGGAAGAAATTTGGTATTAAGCCTGTGCAAGTTCATAACCGTAAAACCATGATGTGTGCAATGGTGCGAGCAGCTGTGCACAGAATCATCAAGCACTGCCAGAGAGAGAAACAAAATGAAGATTGTCCTGGGTGCGCTATTGATTCCCCCGGTCAGAGGCATCACGGCTGTAAACTGTAAAATAAAAGAAAATAGCAGTAGTTTGTCTTTGCAGAGTGTGTTAAATATCATCACCACGTTGGGATACGCACTGCAGTGCCTCTGTTTAAACCAGGAACATTTAGCTCTAGGGGAAGAATTGGTGGAGAAAATGACAGAGGCCAAGGACCCAAATAGCATTTTAGATGAAATCATCAAACCGACAGATAAAAGTGGAAAAGTCAAGGGGTGGGGTGTTCTTCAGATAGGCTTTGTGCAGTCACAAAGCGATGGCTTTTGTCTTTTACTATCAGTAATTGGAATAAAATACTTGTTATAACTGATTATGACTATATCTGATTATGTTAGTTATTGGCTTCTGTATGTATAAAAAGGAAACGGTAAGAGGACACCAAAGGTACCATTTGATATTAATGCCTTGGGATTGTTAGTTTAAGTATCTGTTCTATATGTAGTTTGTAGTAGTTATGCTTATCACTATAACTCCTCCTAGGAGGGGATTGTTGGGTTATGTCCATTTTGTATGTTTGGTATAATTTCAGGACCCCATATTGATTTTCAACATGGAGTTTGTGCCCATGTGATCCAGCTGATCGCAGTTTTTGCGCCTTTTATTTCTCCTCAGAAGTGATAAACAGCTTCAGGACAGAACTGGTTTTTACCGCCTTTTCTAGCAAGGTTTCCCAAAAGGGGTTTTCTGCTCCTTCCATGGGGTTTCTCAGGCCAGATTCTATAAGTCTGCCTCGAGCACTGCTCAGCTGCTGTCCATCTGAGTGACAGTGAGGGTCTGACTTGCACTCACCTCCCCATCCTAGTGGTAGAGGGGGCTCGGGTTTTCCTTCCACAGCTCTGCTTCTACTTTGACATCACTGCAAGGAGAAGAGACAGACAGACAGCCACATCCCACCTACCATCACCCACCTTCAGCTGCTGTTCCCGATGGACCATCTGCTCTTCTACAGACCCAAAGGAGCATCAAGGGACTCCCTGGAGCTCCTCTCCAATGGCTTTCAACTAGCCGGAGGATTGAGGTCTCAGGCAACAATCAACACTTGATCTATAGAAGGAGGTTTCTATTAAGGGGTTTACTTACCTGTTTATGGGGTTTATTTTGGGAAAATCACTGTCTTACATAATTTAAAGGTTTACTCCCTCCTTTTCTTTGCCCCATTAATTGTAAACCAATCCCTCAATACACTTCATTTGTCTTTCACCTTATCATGACTGATTCCTTGTTATTCAAGGTGGGTGGGACCCTTTATGGGAAGATCAAACCTCCCAGATGACAGATGCTGGATAGGGAGGGTTGAGCCTAAGGAAACAGGAAGCATGGGAATCTCCTGCCATATCCCACATATATTTCTTTGCCTTTCTGCCCTTTCCTCCATTTACTTATTCCCATAATACAAGAACTAGGGGCACCAAATAAAATTAATGGGCAGCAGGTTTAAAACAAATACAAGGAAGTTCTTCTTCATGCAGCACACAGTCAACTTGTGGAACTCCTTGCCTGAGGAGGTTGTGAAGGCTGGGACTATAACAGGGTTTAAAAGAGAACTGGATAAATTCATGGTGATTAAGTCCATTAATGGCTATTAGCCAGGATGGGTAAGGAATGGTGTCCTTAGCTTCTGTTTGTCAGAGGATGGAGATGGATGGCAGGGGAGAGATCACTTGATCATTACCTGTTAGGTTCACTCCCTCTGGGGCACCTGGCATTGGCCACTGTCGGCAGACAGATACTGGACTAGATGGACCTTTGATCTGACCTAGTATGGCTGTTCTTATGTTCTTATGTTCTCTAACAAGCACAAAGAGAGCCCAAACGCATGTTCTCCTGAGGTTAACACTAGGCTGGGGCGGAAGTTGCTATTAACAGAAACCCCCCTTTCTTCCACTACAAATAGTTGTTTCTCACGTTGGCTGAGGAAGGAAGCTAGCTTACAACAACCACCCAGTGCAGTAGGGCTGGGTTCTGCCATGCTTATCCACACTGGGTTACACCTTCCCCCACAAGCAGCCTCATTGATTTCAAGGGGACCAGCTGCAAATTAAGGTGCTTCTCATAGTGACTAAATGTGGCAGAATCTCACCCTCTGGCTTGGTCTACACTACAGAGTTAGACACTGCGGGTTACTTACATCACTGTTGGCTGTCATTCATGGAGCGGTTGTGTTGTGAGCCTCTGTGACCGTGTAAACCACCAGGCAGGAGAGTGACATTAACTGGTGTGACATGCCAGTCTCCACAAGAAGGTGTTACATCTTTCCCAACAGGAAAGGTCCATCAAAACCAGACGGACTGTTGTGGGATGTGAAAGAGGATAAGATACATTGGTTGTTCTGCCCTTCCCCCAGGAAGATGAGTCATGTAAGTGGATTCTTCCGTCTGCTGGGTTGGCAGATCAGAGCACATGGCAGTTTCCTTAATATTTTGCTCTTTCATTTAACTCTTTTTAAATGTTTTTTTCTTAACCTAACCTAATATTTAATACACCTTTTAAATTTATCTCAATTTTTTTTATTCTTTAATAACATGCCAAACTAGGCCTTTAAAAACACCTCTCCTTACTAAACCTAGCCCAAAATCTCTCTTTTCTTTAATAGCTTGCCTCTATTATTTCAGACTAACCCTTTAAAAACAAAAATCTTTATTTTTCTTTAAGTTCTCTCTTTCTATTCTTCAGTAACACACCAACTAGGCCTTTAAAAGCATCTGTCCTTACTAAACCTCACCAAAAATCTGAGCACGGAGTGGGGAGCCAGGTAGGTACAGCCCAGCTGGGACTGGGGAGCCTGAGAAGCAGGTCAGCTGGGATCAGGGAGCCAAGAGCCTTGGGTGTAGCTGGGCTTTAGCTGGAGCTCCGTACACATCCCGGCGTTCTTGTCAATTTCACGGCTCCAGGAACAACAGCCAACGGCCGATGTAAGTAACCCGCCGTGTCTACACAAACAATGTGTTGCCTTGACTACTCCGACATAAGGTCTATGCTTGTGGTGGAGGTGTGGTTATTATGTCCATGTAGTAGGGCACTTACATTGGTAGGACCATTCTCTGATGTGGATACTGACATGGAGAGGTAGACGTAAGGCAGTTTTCGTTGACCTAACTCTGTAGTGTAGACCAAGCCAGAGGGTGAGAGTTTGCCAATTTTACTCACTATGAGAAATCCTTTAATTTGCAGCTGGTCCCCTTCAAATGAGTGAGGCTGCTTGTGGAGGAAGGTGTAACCCAGTGTGGATTAGCATGGCAGAACCCAGCCCTACTGCATCAGGAGGTTTTTGTAAGCTAGCTTCCATCCTCAGCCAAAGTGAGAAATATTTTCAGAGCAGGAAAGGGGGGGTTCCTGTTAAAACCAAGTTCCGCCCCAGCCTAGTGTTAACGTCAAGATAACATGCATTCAGGCTCTCTTTCTACTCCATGTGGCAGGAAATTTTGTCACTTGGGTTTAACCAAAAGATTCTAATTTTAATTGAAAGTCTTTCTCTCCATGCTAAGCAGTCCCCTGCCGCGCTCCTGAGCTCTGGATGGTCTCATCTGGATGGGAAGAAAGGTTTGCCCGTAACTCAAGCTAAAAGCTCATGGAGACAAGGTAGGTCATATTTGTCACGTTAGTTGTTAGGCACCTCCACAGGCTTTAACTTGACCTCCTAACAACTCATCTGAAAACTACACAGTGCCTTGTCTTCACTAGGATTTTACCTCAAGCTTGTTAACTCAAGTTCTAGGTCCAGTGTTGTTTAACATCTTCGATAATGACCTGGTGTTACCCAGGGTTCTTTCAACTGAAAGCTCTTGGTAACATTTACTCTGTGTGAGGTGGTGTCAGGAAATAAATCAGGGGAGACGTGACTGTCCAGCTGCTAGATGCCTGACGCAACAGGACATCACAAAGTATCCCACTACCTCAAACTTCTCACCCTTATTTATAATACAATGACATGACCCTTAAAGAAAACTTGTTCAGCAAGCAATTTCAATGGTCCAGCAAGAGGCTTCTTTCTAATTATGGATTAACCAGGTGTGGGTTTTTACCAGAGTTTGCAGCCTTGAGAGCCTGTCAGACACATTCCTGAGGGCACATCCTGCTCCTCTAAAATGGATGCATCAGCAACTTTAACACAATTCTTGTCAGGAAGGACATGGGGTCAAACTGCCCTTTCTGTGACACCCAAAACCCCCTCCCCTCCTGCCTTGGTTAAGCTAAGCCTGCTACATGGCCACTTGACGGCCTGCAGACTTGGCTGCTTTTAGTAATATGCCATAGTGGTTTCAGGCACTTTACTACTTTGCCAAAATCTCCCCGTACAGTTCCCCTCTTTAAAGATCACCTTTCACACAAGAGGGCCTTTACATGGTCACCGCCACACCTTTTCTGGATGCACCTGCATTGAGATCCAGTGAAAGCTCAAGGCTCTTAACCGAGACCGAGCAAATTATCTTCTTGTTGGCATCCCATACTTAGCGCACCAGCACAGCAACTGACAAGTGATCGTTTTAACCTCCTTTCCCGGAGGTATGAGTGCTGGTGGCAGTAACCACTGACTCATCTGTTGGGGGACTTGCAACTGCTGGATTTTGCGCCAGGTCCAGCATGTTATTTGGCTGGTAACAAAAGCCACTACTAACTGGGACCCCAAGATTACTATGATGGGGTGTAGGGCCAAATTCAGGATGTGCCAGTAGGGGGCCCATCCCAATAACACTTCCCACCAGTAGTGTGACAGGTCTTGGCCAATTCTGGCAAATACCTGTTTAATTTCATTGGCATTATGATGCATGGTAACCATGACTCTGCACCCTTCCTGTTTTGCAGTGTCTAGCTGGTTCTGTAAATCAGGGTGTACAAGCAATGTTTGTAAGGCAGTTAAATCCATTCCAAGAGGTACAGGTGTCACAACAGAATTCAAAGTATAAGACACTTTTAACTGACTATATTGAAATTCGGGAACATGAAAGTCAAAATCACATCCCGATTGCTACAATATGACAGAAACATTTATTCTCATAAAGATTATGATTTACTTTATGACCATAACTTGGTTTGTTTGCCAATACCTCTATGTTAGTAGCATCCAGCACTCCAACTTCTAATCCAGTTCCACCCAAAGCAGTTCAGCACATTTCTTGGGAGCCTTTTCTGTAGGCTGCCCACCCCCACGGCTGCCAGGGAACTCCAATAACCTTCAGTAGTTCACATTAAGATAGTATTAGGGCAGCTCTGCCTTCACTGGGCCTTTACTGTACTGCCCCTTATAGTAATCAGGGAAGGTGTGGCAATGGCTTTTCTTTCCTTACATCCAGTGTCATACAACACCCAGTGCATTCAGCTGGGCTTGCATGCTGGAAGTTGACTAAGAAGTAACAATTGGCAAGTCTTAGTCTTTGAGTAACCAATGTTTTTACATACCCTTTTTTCCCCTTGGTAATTTCACTTTGTGCCTTAAAAAAAAATTTTATGTCCATCCTTTTATTCCCCCCAACAGATAAACCTTGTATCTCATGCATATTTTGCCTTTAAATGTGCCTTTACCACCTCAGGATGTTTCCCTGTTAACAGGCTGGCGTTTCTTGACCTCCGCCCTTCTGCAACATTGGTTTCTGGAAATACAGTTAAAATGGTTGTTAAGCCTTTTCTTCCTAATGCAGTATTTTCTTTTTTTTGTAACACAGTACACAACAATGGTAGCAACAAGACAAACACAAGACAAAACATAAAACACAAAACACAATCTTTGTCACAACAATAGATCCATGGTATTCTGAGCTGCACCTCAGCGGGTACCAGCTTTTCCTGATTTTCTGAAAGACAAAATGAACGTATTTCTACCCCTTTGGGGGTGGCAGGTTATCGCTTAAAATATCCCTTCCTTTTACAAAGATCCTTGCTGTTTGCTGGCAACAAAGAGGAATTACCCCCATATATTCCTGTGGTTTTGTTCTATAGGCAGGCCAGGTTTCAATGGCTCCTACCTTTTAAGGGTTTAGGGGGAATTATTATCTCACAGGTTTCAGAGTGGTAGCCGTGTTAGTCTGTATCAGCAAAAACAATGGGGAGTCCTTGTGGCACCTTAGAGACTAATACATTTATTTGGGCATAAGCTTTTGTGGGCTAGAGCCCACCCCGTCAGATGCATGAAGGGAAAAATACAGGAGCAGGTATAAATACATGAAAGGATGGGGGTTGCTTTACCAAGCGTGAGGTCAGTCTAAGGAGATAAGAGTTCATTCTTGATCCTCTCTTGTTTGCTGTATAGGATGTTGATCAGGTGGTTCTGCAGTTTCTTTGAGAGTGTAGCACAATCTCTCACCATAGTCTGTGTGGTATGTTGATTGCAATAGATTTTTTACCTTCAGTCCTTTGGTATTATGTCCATTTGTTTGTGTTTGGAAAGGAAGATGATGTGTGTCTGTATCTGCACGAGTTTTTTCATGAAGTTAGTGGATTTCCACTTCATACGGCTGAATTCAGTGCCTTGCATGGTGACAGAGAGTAGTAGCCGTGTTAGTCTGTATCAGCAAAAACAACGAGGAATCCTTGTTCAGTCATTAGATTCATGAGGTGATGTACCTCAGTTTGCCTTCTTCTACAGCAGACCACGTTTGCAATGTTTCTCTGCTGTGCTAAGCTTTAAGTGTATTCACAGGTAATAGCTGAGGAGCATCACTACCACATATGTGACCTTAAAGGTTTTCCCAAAAATCATACACACTATACATTGTTACAGGGGTACTTATTAACATTACATTTATCCCACTGTTTAATACTAAGATGAAGTCTATTAGAAGTATCTTGTTATATCCAGGGTCGGCGCTTCCATTTAGGCCACCTAGGCGGTTGCCTACGGCACCAGGATTTGGGAGGGGGCGGCATTTTGCCACTCTCGGCAGCAATTCTGCGGCGGGGGGTCCTTCTGCACTCCAGGTCTTCGGCGGCAATTCTACAGCGGGTCCTTCACTCGCTCCGGGACCCGCCGCTGAAGTGCCCTGAAGATCGAGAGTGCGGAAGGACCCCCCCGCCGCAGAATTGCCACTGCCGACCAGGAGTGCAGGAGGACCCCTGCCTAGGGCGCCAAAAACCCTGGTGCCACTTCTGGTTATACCATGCCTTTTATTTAGACAATTTGTTTTTGAGGCCAATGTGTTCAATGTTCTCTGGAAATCTTTGCATAGGCTTTTTAATGTAATTATATCCTTGGGGTTTTGGTGAATTAAAAAATAGGGGTGTCATGCATATAAGCAGACCCCTTTCGTACCTGTCTTCAGATTTCAGCACTGCATACACACAGAAAAAGGATATTTTTTCCTACTTGGGGTTAACCGGTCCCTCTCATATTTTTAGGTTTGACTTTGTTTTCCACCTTCCTCTGGAGGGCCACAATTTGAGCCTTTTGGTTCCAGGTAGTTTGTTTGCTGGCCAGGCATATTCATTATCTACAGCTCCTTTGTGGTGCCATTTATGGACAGTTCTCTCTTTCCTCTATCAGTTAGGTAATTTGCATTAACACAGACGCTTTCTGGCTTGCTTTTGCATCCAAAGCCATCAGCAGCTGAGAGACTCTGTCTTAGAAGGGACAAAATCAACTTCCACCTGAGTTTTGATTTCTTTTCACTTTCAACTCCTGTTTCCAAAACACCCAGGTGGCTTCTGGGTACTCTTCTGGCTCTGTCACATTTGGGGACAATATATACCTTCAAGTCAGTGGCACTGCTATGGGTACCCGCATGGCCCCACAATATGCCAACATCTTTATGGCTGACTTAGAACAACGCTTCCTTAGCTCTCGTTCCCTAACGCCCCTACTCTACTTGTGCTACACTGATGACATCTTCATCATCTGGACTCATGGAAAAGAAGCCCTCGAGGAATTGCACCATGATTTTAACAATTTCCATTCCACCGTCAACCTCAGCCTAGACCAATCCACACAAGCAGTCCACTTCCTAGACACTACTATGCTAATAAGCGACAGTCACATAAACACCACCCTATGCCGGAAACCCACTGACCGCTATACTTACCTACATGCTTCCAGCTTCCATCCAGGACAAATCACACGATCCGTTGTCTGCAGCTAAGCTCTAAGATACAACCATATTTGCTCCAATCCCTCAGACAGAGATAAACACCTACAAGATCTCTGTCAAGCATTCTTAAAACAACAACACCTACCTGCTGATGTGAAAAAACAGATTGACAGAGCCAGAAGAGTACCCAGAAGCCACCTACTACAGGACAGGCCCAACAAAGAAAATAACAGATGATGATCTCTCACTCTTACAGATCCTGGGAGACAGGCCAGTCCTCGCTTATAGACAGCCTCCCAACCTGAAGCAAATACTCACCAGCAGCCGCACACCATACAACTTAAACACTAACCCAGGAACCTATCCTTGCAACAAAGCCTGATGCCAGCTCTGTCCACATATCGACACCATCATAGGACCTAATCACATCAACCACGCCATCAGGGGTTCGTTCACTTGCACATCTACCAACGTGATATATGCCATCATGTGCCAGCAATGCCCCTCTGCCATGTACATTGGCCAAACCGGACAGTCTCTACGCAAAAGAATAAATGGACACAAATCTGACATCAGGAATCATAACATTCAAAAACCAGTGGGAGACACTTCAGCCTCTCTAACCACTCAGTGACAGACTTTAAGGTGGCAGTTTTGCAACAAAAAAACTTCAAAACCAGACTCCAAAGAGAGACCGCTGAACTCGAATTAATATGCAAATTAGACACAATTAACTCAGGCCTTAACAGAGACTGGGAATGGTTGGGTCATTACACTAATTGAATCTATTTCCCTATGTTTAGTTCTCCACACAACTTCTATGGGTTATCTTAATTATCACTTCAAAAGTTTTTTTTCTCCTGCTGACAATAGCTCATCTCAGTTGATTAGACTCTTCCGGTTGGTATGGCCACTTCCACCTTCTCTTGTTCTCTGTATGTATAAATATCTCCTGTCTGTGTGTTCCATTCTGTGCATCCGAAGAAGTGAGCTGTAGCCCACGAAAGCTCATGCTGAAATAAATGTGTTAGTCTCTAAGGTGCCACAAGTACTCCTGTTCTTTTTAAGGCACAGGTACTTTGCTATTGTTTACCCTGTTAGGCTCTATCAGTTCAGTCCAAAAGACCTCAGGCTGCCTGCATTCTCTGCACCAAAATTCTTACCTGCACAAAATTCTCTGTTACTCATACATTCAAGGACACCCACTTTTTCCCCAGTTCCTAGGACTCCAGGGGAAAAGCACCTAACTTTACCCCTCCAATGGCTCTGGGCAAATACCCTGTCCCTGTGCACTCAGAGCAAACACCCTTTCCTTGTGGAACTCGCAAACTGCGACACAGGAATTTGTAGGGAGCGACCTCACCCTGTCATCTTTTACCTCCTACTGCGATGGACAAACTACAAACTGTTTGTACCATCCATCTCCTTCCTCTCTACCAATCCTCATTGGGGCCTCCAAATTCTGTTACCTGGGGTTCTTTCAACCCAAAGCTCTTGGTAATGTTTACCCAGTGGGAGGTGGTGTCAGAAATAAATCACAGGACACATGGCCGTCCAGGGCATCTGGCCCATAGATGGCGGCACAAACAGGACAACACAAGAGTGCTTTCCCTTAAAGCTAAACTTTACTTAGTCTCAAGCACTCACACACGTCCGCAACAGGATAGTAAAACACCCCCACCCCTCGATAATTACTGAAGCTGAGTGTGGTTCTCAAGTGGCACAGCGGCAGCCCGTCTGCCGGTGGGGAACACAAGATGCATTCAGAGGGAGAGACCAGTCCTGAAGAGTCCCACTACCTCAAAGTTTTTCCCCTTATTTATAACAAAATGACATGTCCCTTAAAGAAAACTTGTTCAGCAAGCAATTTCAATGGCCCAGCAAGAGGCTTTCTTCTGATTATTGATTAACCAGGTGGGGGCTTTTTCCAAAGTTTGCAGCCTTGAGACCCTGTCGGACACATTCCTGAGGGCACATCTTGCTCCTCTATAATGCATGCATCAACAACTTCAACACAATTCTTATCAGGAAGGACATGGGGTCAAGCTGCTCTTTCTGTGACACCCAAAACCCCATCCCCGCCTTCTTTGGTCAAGCTAAGCCTCCTGCATGACCACTTTACGGCATGCTTTGAGCACAAAGCCATAGTGGTTTCAGGCACTTCCCTGGTTTGCCAAACTCTCCCCGTACACTGAGTGTAGGTATGGAGAGCATACTGATCAGGTTTGCAGATGACGCAAGGCTAGGAGAGAAGGGTTGCAACACTTTGGAGGATAAAGCTAAAATTCAGAGGGATCTTGCTAAATTGGAGAACTGGGCTATAGACAACAACATGAAATTCAACAAAGACAAACATAAGGTGCTACACACATGGAAGATCAACCAAATACACAAATACAGAATGAGGGGAAAGTGGTTTGGCAGCAACACTGCTGAGAAGGATCGGGGAGTTGTGGTGGATCCCAACCTAAACATGAGTCAGCAATGGGATGCTGTTGCAGAAAAAGCAAATGCAGTTTTAGGTTCAGGAACAGAGGCCTCGCATGCAAGTCACAGGAGGTGACAGTACCACTCTATTCGGTGCTGGGTAGGCCTCAGCTGCAGTACTGTGTCCAGTTCTGGTCACCAATGTAAAGAAAGGATGTAGAGAAACTGGAGAGTATCCAGAGGTGGACACAGATGGTCAGAGGGATGGAATGCAATGCAAGGCGTCTGAGCAAAGACTGAAGGGACTGGGTATGTTTGGTTTGGAAAAGAGGAGACTAACGGGGGACATGACAGCAATCTTCAAATACTTGAAAGATTGACATAAGAAAGATGGGGAAAAGTTGTTCTCTTTTGCCACAGACGGCAGGACGAGGGGTGATGGGTTCAAACTACAGCACAGCAGATGGAGATTAAATCTCAGGACAAACTTCCTCACTGTAAGAACAGTAGGACAATGAAACAGATGCCTAGGGAGGTTGTGGAAGCCCTGTCACTGGAGGGTTTCAAAGGCTCGCCGACTGTCTGGGATGGTTTAGACCCAGCAAACCCAGCGTCTTGGCAGGGGTTAGACTAGATGACCCTTGCGGCCCCTTCTAAGGGCTTGGCTACACTCGAAACTTCAAACCGCTGCCACGGGAGTGCTGTCGCGGCAGTGCTTTGAAGTGTGAGTGTGGTCGCGGCGCCAGCGCTGGGAGAGAGCTCTCCCGGCGCTGCACGTACTCCACCTCCCTATGGGGATTAGCTTGCAGTGCTGGGAGCCGCGCTCCCAGCTCTGCGGCACTGTTTACACTGGCGCTTTACAGCGCTGTGTCTTGCAGTGCTCGGGGTGTGTTTTTTTCACACCCCTGAGCGATAAAGTTGCAGCGCTGTAAAGCGCCAGTGTAGCCAAGGCCTAACTCGATGGTTCTATGATTCTCTGAGTTAACATCCCTCTTCTGCAGTGACGACCAGGCCTGAAGGGTTGGCTCCTGGCCTCACTCAGGTAGTTCCTGCCAGGCCTTTCCGTCTGGCTGGTGTGGGGGAAGGTGCTCCCAGGATCCCCCCTGGATCCTCCACAGGTCTCTTTCTGCCCTTTACCCGTCTATCAGGGCACCAGGCACTAGCTCTCCCCGAGCGAGGGAGCTCTACCAGCCCCTTGCAAGACTCTGGGCCTCTCCCACCAGCCCCCTATGTCTTTCTGAGCCTCTTGTCTCCCCTCTGTGATACAGCAGGCTCCATTTTACAAGCAGCCCTTCCCCTACCCCAGGCTACCATCATGTGATGTCTGATCCAGCCAGTGTCGCAAACCATCACCTGGGGTGGGGGCTAACTGCACACTGATGGGGCTGAGCCCAAATCCATTAAAAGGGCCAGCCTGCCCCAACAGCACCCACCTGGCAGGTGAGGGGGGAAGCCGCTGCCAGGAGTCAGGCCGTGCTGGACCAGTGGCGATGGCTGGAGCAGGGCACAGAGATGCAACGGGCTGAGGGAGGCAGAGGCAGAATTATGTGTAACTGTGACACCCCTCATCCCTGCCCCTCAGCACAACTCCCTGCTGAAGCACAGGCCTGAGCTCTGTCTTTTCAGGACTTCAAAAAAGAAAAGTTTTGCACAGAATTGAAGCTCAGAGCTACGGTACCAGCCCTGCCTGTAGGGGTTAACGACAGCTGCCAGTCAGCTCAGAGAGTCCCAGACAATTTCTTAGTGAGCGAACATTTAACACACACACAGCCCCTCGCAGACAGTTTGTGGGACACTTTTCAGTCCCTTCAGCAGCGCGGTTCAGCAGTAAATCTGTGGGGCTCCTTACAGAGACTCCTGGTGCTGTTGCTGTTACATGTATTTCAGTGCAAGGTAACAACACAACACTCACTTGTGGTGTTTGGGCCACACCTTCCGAGCATTCCCCTCTGACCTCACACTGATCATTTCCCAGTCTCTCTGGGGGGGCTCCAAATGTATGTGTCCCCCTCTGGACTCTCTGGGGCCTGAGGAGAATGGCAGCCTCTCCGTCCCCGCCCAGCACCTCAGAATCTCCTCAGCAAACACCAGTCCAAAGCTCCATCCAGCCAGCAGCAATTCCCATGTAGCACCCCCGCTCCACTCGCTTACCTTCTTTAATGCCAGTTGGCTTACAGGTGTTGATGGACAGGTCTGGGTTCTTCTGGATCCCACCACCCACTCAGCTGGGCAAATCTTCTTTATTTTCCCCTAGGAATTTATTTGGTGGTGCCTCAGCCCCCCTCGCTCCTTCCTGGCAGGGTCACCAGGGCAGCTTGGGCGGAAAATTCTTACCACAGGGGAACTCCCACTTACTTCCCAGATCATTGGAGACTCCCAAGAAATAACACAAACACAGACAATGTATTCAACACAGTAATTATATTAAACAGGAGACAAACATACCATAACAGGGTAAAACACTGCTAACACCCGTGGCTTTCCCCAGTCACGGGACCTGATGTAGCCAATATAAGATCAGTGTCCCATTGGTACGCGTACTTTGTTGGGGGCCTTTGATGACCTATGACCACGAGATCTTCTCCACAGTGGTTTAGCCGCGTGGCTGACTGGGTTCAGTACAGCCCAGAGGACTCCCAAGTGGGAGGAGGTGGTAAGTCCCTCCACAGGTTTAATAAGCAGCAGGTTATAAAATCCCCAAACCCTCACTCCCTGGCTTGAGGACACAGTTCAGAGAGTAGGGGGTCCCCAAAACAAGTTCCCCGACTGACTAACTAAAAGGTGGTGTCCTCACAAACTCCATGAATGATCCTCAGGTTCAGAGCTGACTCTGGACGCTTCGGTCACTGCAGAGGGGCTGGTCTCTGCTGGCCGGCATCCTCCTCAGGCAGGAGTCAGGCTGCGTCGGTCCCAGGATTTCCCCTCCCCACCAAGGGGTGCAGAGCTCAAGGTGCAGGTTACACAACTGTACTGAACTCCAGACTGTCGTCGCCTAGCCCAGCGTCCAGACACACCCCCAGCAGGCAGCAGCCCTGGACTAGCAGTCAGAGCAGAGCTGAGCATGTGGGGACTGGTCCAGTGATGAGCTGCCAAAATATTAACAACAGGTTCCCTCCTCCTCACCCGACGAGGGGGTCATGGCCGCCTCCCCCCCGGGACTCCTGCCTCATCCAACCCCCTACGTTCCTTGATGCCCCCCTGGGACCCTGCCCCATCCACCCCCCAAAAACCTCCAAACTCCCCTACCCTCTTCCAACAACCCCTCTCTGCTCCCTGCCCCCTTATCACGCTGCCTGGAGCCGCTCGGCAGGGACCAGCAGCAGCACCGGTGCCTGCGGGGCTGGAGCTGCAGGGCCCGGACCAGCATCGGTGCCATGGGGCCCGGCTGGGCTGGAGCCACAAGGCCCAGCCTGGAGCTGCGGGGCCAAAGTTGGGGGCGCTCGGCTGAGGCCGGGACAGGATGGGGCTGGGGCGCTCGGCCGGACTGGGCTGGAGCTCCTCGGCCGGGACCAGGAGCCGGGCCGGAGGGAGCCACGGGGCCGGAGCCAGGGGCACTCGGCTGGGGCCGGGACTGGGTTAGGGCCGGGGGTGCACGACCAGGGTGCCAGGCTGGAGGGAGCCACTGAGCCGGCCACACCTCCCCTCCCCCCGCGCCCCAGCTTACCTGCCTCCTGCTTGTTTCAGGCTTCCCGCGAACATCTGATTTCCGGGAAGCAGGGGAGGAGGAGGAGAAGGGGGCAGAGCATTCAGGAGAGGAGGGGGAAATGAGCTGGGGCCGGGGCGGAGTGCCGGAGCCTTTGTTAAAGCCCTTATGGAACCAGTTGCCCTGGAACAACCGGTTCTAAAAGGCCTTCTAAATTTAACAACCGGTTCCTGCGAAGCGGCTCCAGGTCACCACTGGACTGGTCTCCCCTAGGGAGCTGGAGGGCGAACTCAGCCTGGCTGGGGAAGTTTCCCAGCAAAACTCGACAAACTGGGAGTCATTAGTGGAGAGGAAAAAGCCAGCAAGGCTGCTTGTCCTTCCTGGAAACGTCCTGTACAGCCCCCGAGATGGCGACCGAGGCCGTGCCTATGCTACAAAGTGATGTCGGCGTTCAGCTGCCAACGTTTGTGTATCGCCGGGCATGTGCCCACTTGGCTGCTTGTAGCAGTGCTGCTCGTACTCACCAGGAGTGCTTGTGTAACACGCTAACCTTTGATTCCACACGTGCCCCCTCTCATCCCATGTTACCGCCGGAGCAGTGAGCAGGGTCTGTCTCTTTGGACAGCAGAACTCCCACCCGTGGATGGTCACACACAGGAAAAAGATGCAGATTTGGACAGTCGTGGATGCCCCAGGATAGGGCCGGCCTTCGGGGCAGGCGATGTGGGTGACAGCCCAGGGCGCCACGGTTGGGGGGGAGAGGACGTGGTCCAGAGGCAAAGAGCAGAACACAGGCCTGGCCCCACACTGCCCCCAGCCTGCCCCACACCGTGCTTCAGCGGGATGACGCTGGAGGCCCCACAACACAAGTGGGCCCAGGACACAGAGCAAGACTGCCATGGCTGGGGCGGAGCTGGGGGTATCCCAGGAGGGGAGAGGGCCCAGGCTTCCCCAGGCCCAGCCCCTCCGCTGTACGACCTCCAACAGCCAACCGCACGTGCCGTGCACGGGGATGATGCCTTTATGCTCTCGCCAGAGCCCCACCCGCAAGAGGGGGCCATAAAGGCTGGGCCCAGGGGGCTGGAACAATGTGAATAGTGGGGTGCTGAGAGCCACTGAACTGACCTGTAACCCCTGCATGTGATGGAAACCACTTCCAGCCAGGGGATGCGGCAGCCCCCCTAGATCCAGCACCTATGGTCAGGCACTGCCGACAGATTGCTGTCTACCTCTTCCTTCTCCCCTACTACCTCCATCCGCCCAACTCTGCCCTCCATGCCCTTCCCCTCCTTCCCCCATTCAACTTTCTCTCCCCTCTTCTCCACCTCCTTCCCTCATCCAACCACCAGGCATCACTTCCCATTTCTATTTCTGGGCCAGGGCTGCTGTCAGAGGGAGGCTCTAACCCACCAGGCTGCAGAAAGGACCCACAGGCCAGTGATCAGGGGCTCGGCTCACCACGAAGGCAGGACCATGGCGAGGGAGAATATCTATGAGAACATGCTGATGACGGAAGCTGCTCCCCGACCCAAAGGTAAACACAAGAGTCTGCACCGGACCCTGGGTTCCCGCTGGCCTCTCCTTGGCTTTGCAGTCTCTGCATGAGCGTCCTGGGCAGCGATCGCTTGCTCCACTGACCACGTCCCCAGAGCTCTCTCCCCTGCCAGTCCCCAATGGGAGAAGGGCACAGGGGGAGAGATGGGAGTCCCTGCACAGCATCCCAGCCTCCTGCCGGGCAGAGCAGTGCCATGGGCTGGCCATAAAAGCCATCCAGGCTCCCCCTCCCCAGCTCACTGCCACCATCAGCCTCTCCCAGGAGGAGATCGCCAGGGTCGAATCCTCACAGCTCCCAGCTCTGGGGCCCAGCTTCCTCTCATCCCCCCATTTCACAGGGACACCTCCTTTCCTTACCCTCTGCCCCTTCCCTGCCCGAGCACATGCGCCTAACCGTGAGCAGGGGTAGGGAGATGTAGCTGTGTTAGCAGAGAAGGGTTTTCCCCAGGGCTCGGGGACCGGGGGAAAGGGAGCCTGTTCCCCCAAGGACAAGGAGGAAATGGAGCTGGAAGTGCTGACATAAGGACCAGGCTGTTTTCCTAAAGCTTCCAGCACAAGGGGCCCCTCTCAGGGCTTTGGCTGGGTGACTGGGCAATAAAATGGCAAATGAAATTCAATGTTGATTAATGCAAAGTAACGCATATTGGAAAACATAATCCCAACTATACTTATAACACGATGGGGTCTGAATTAGCTGTTTTCACTCAAGAGAGGGATCTTGGAGTCACTGTGGATAGTTCTCTGAAAACATCCACTCAATGTGCAGAGGCTTCCAAAAAGCGAACAGAATATTTGGAATCATTAAGAAAGGATCAGAAAATATCCTATTGCCTCTATATAAATCCATGGTACACCCATATCTTGAATACCGCGTGCAG
The DNA here is from genome assembly GCF_007399415.2 of Gopherus evgoodei. Lineage (NCBI taxonomy): Eukaryota > Metazoa > Chordata > Testudines > Testudinidae > Gopherus > Gopherus evgoodei. The sequence continues at coordinate 1,455,331 of NC_044326.1, forward strand.
ATGTGGTTGCCCCATCTCAAAACGGATATATTGGAATTGGGAAAGGTTCAGAAAAGGGATTAGGGGTCTGGAATGGCTGCCATGTGAGCAGAGATTAATAAGACTGGGACTTTTCAGCTTGGAAAAGAGACGACTAAGGGGGAATATGACTGAGATCTATAAAATCATGACTGTGGTGGAGAAAGTAGATGGGGAAGTGTCATTTACTCCTTCTTATAACACAAGAACTAGGGGTCACCAAACGAAGGTTTAAAACAAACAAAAGGAAGTATTTCTTCACAAACTGCACAGTCAACCTGTGGAACTTCTTGTCAGAGGATATTGTGAAGGCCAAGACCATAACAGAGCTCAGAATAGAACTAGAGAAGTTCATGGAGGACAGGTCCATCAATGGCTATTAGCCAGGACAGGAAGGGATGGTGTCCCTAGCCTCTTTGCCAGAAGCTGGGAATGGGCAACTGGGGATGGATCCTGCGAGTGAGAATGTGAGGTTCAGTGGGCAGCTGCAGCTAAGCACCGAGCTCCGCTAGGCTCTCTGCAGTGACAAAGGAAAAGCTGGATATGAGTCAGCAGTGGGCACTTGTTTCCAAGAAGGCTAATAGCATTTGGGGCTGTATAAGTAGAGGCATTGCCAGCAGATCAAGCGATGTGATCATTCCCCTCTATTCAACATTGGTGAGGCCTCATCTGGAGTATTGTGTCCAGCTTTGGGCCCCACAACACAAGAAGGATGTGGAGAAATTGGAAAGAGTCCAGCGGAGGGCAACGAAAGTGATTAGGGGGCTGGAGCACATGACTTACAAGGAGAGGCTGAGGGAACTGGGATTGTTTAGTCTGCAGAAGAGAAGAGTGAGGGGGGATTTGATAGCTGCTTTCAACTACCTGAAGGGGGGTTCCAAAGAGATGGTGTTATGGAGTCCCCGGGCGATGCTCTGGAACTGCTCCCCACAAAGCCAGTCAGGACTTTAGGGAGCCTCCTCTCCCATGGAGCAGACTGTCTGCAGGGCAAGAAGCTCACAAGGCTTCACCTCCTGGGTCTCTTCTGGGAGCATTTAGCATATGCCCCTTTGTGCGCTTCCCACAGCGAGTCTGTCCAGGGAGGTGAGACAAAGTGGGAATGTTCTTGCCGTGTTCTGTGAATGCTGAGTGGGGAGTATTGACCTGGGGGGTTGCAGGGAAGTTGTGCTGGGACGGCTGCACTGGGGAAGGGAGGATACCTGAGCATGTAACCTGGGACCCCAGGAGGGGGGGTTGAAGACCAAGTGACACCTCTGCCCGGGACACTGGACAAAGGACACAAAGGCTGGGGGAGGAGCTGGGGGGAGGCTGAGAGAGAGGCTGGGTGGTTTCAGTTTGGAGCTGGCTGGGAAATGGAGAGGGGCCTGTCTGTACCAGCAAGACCTGTCTTGGACTGTGCTCCTGTCGTCTAAATAAACCTTCTGTGTTACTGGCTGGCTGACAGTCACGGTGAATCGTAGGAAGCCGGGGGTGCCGGGCACTGACTCCCTCACACTCCGTGACAACAGGGTTCTGGGGAAGCCAGAGGGTCCTGCACACCCCCCGACTTTTCAGTTAGACGTGACTCTAAGCCAGCCAGTAGTAGGTTTAGTTGCTAGGCGACAGTGTCCAGTTAGAAACTGAGGCACCCACACAATATTCAGAGGAAACATTAAGAACTTTCCCAGTTCGTCACATCTCTCCACCCTTCGAGACCGAACTCAGCGAGGTCACTTCAGCCAGTGACCTGGGGAAGATTGAACCCAGCAACGTTCCCATGGGTGACCCACCATCTCTCCCATTCCTTGGTGGGAGTTACACCAGGACAGTCCAGTTTCACGCCCTCCCTTAGGTTGAGTGTGCTTGATGGCGCTTGTAGGCTGCATGTGGGAAGGTTTATGCGGCCTGTGCCCTTTTGCCACCCCAATACCCCTGGGGTTCAAACTGGGATTGGGTCTTCTCCCAGCGCTCCAGTTTGGAGGGCTACAATTTGGGCTGTCTTGGTTAAGAGCCCCCAGCTTGACCTTGGCCACCCTCTGAACAGGTGTTTCTGTTCCCAGCAGCTTGGCCTCAGCCCCTTGTTTTTGATGCCACCACGTTGGAGGAGTGTGGTCAGTATACACAGTAAAGCGCTGCCCAAAATGATACAGCTGCAGCTTTCCAAGGGCCTGCACCATGGCTGGGCTTTTTTTTTTTCTTTTTTTGAGGCCGCATAGTTCTGCTTTTGGAGCAGCCATTTTTTGCAGTTCCTCTTCGTCACAGATGGATCTAGACTTTTCTCAGTGGTGGCAGGTGACAGAACAAGGAGCAATGGTCTCAAGTTGCAGTGGGGGAGGTCTAGGTTGGATATTAGGAAACACTATTTCACTAGGAGGGTGGTGAAGCACTGGAATGGGTTCCCTAGGGAGGTGGTGGAATCTCCTTCCTTAGAGGTTTTTAAGGTCAGGCTTGACAAAGCCCTGGCTGGGATGATTTAGTTGGGGATTGGTCCTGCTTTGAGCAAGGGGTTGGACTAGATACCTCCTGAGGTCCCTTCCAACCCTAAGATTCTATGACTCTGTGAAAAAACATGAGGAAAAATGTAGTGTGCACTGGGTGACAGAGAAACTTCTCCCAGAGTCTGTTTCAGGAAAGGCTGAGAACTGTAAACTCAATACATTAGTGAGAGGCAGCTTCACCCTTTGGTCAGCGTGAGAGAAGCCACTTCTGCAATGTAAGGGGATTATCTGGGCATATGAGTGTTGTCTGCTGGTTCCAGGAACCACACCCCATGGGAGAGCAGCGCGAGCTAATGGCTGAGGCCCAGATCAGACAGGCAGCAGGTGCGGCAGGCTGAGACTATCAGGGAGAGGAGAATCTGACAGTCTTGTTTCTGCAAGCACCTGCCGTTCACCTTGGGGAGACCAAATCCAGAGCACACCGAGCACACTTACTTCTGTCTATACATAAAGCCTGGCTCGAATGCAGCTTTAGTGTTCTCCCTTTAATATGCAGGGGAGACACAGTCTTCAGGCTTTGCCCTGTGATTCGCCCCTTGGCTGCCTTGCAGGGAGGAGCCCAGCATCCTGGGGATGGGTTATCAGACAGGGATGCTGTAGAAAGGGCCTTCTGAGCACACTGCTGCTGTCAGCCCCACTTTTCTCCTGCAAAGAATCATTTTCCCCTCATTTCACTTCCTCGTTGTATTCATATTTGATAAGTATCAGAGGGTAGCCGTGTTAGTCTGGATCTGTAAAAGCAGCAAAGAATCCTGTGGCACCTTATAGACTAACAGACGTTTTGGAGCATGAGCTTTCGTGGGTGAATACCCACTTCCTCAGATGCATGTAATGGAAATATCCGGGGCAGGTATATATATGTGTGCTAGCAAGCAAGCTAGAGATAACGAGGTCAGTTCAATCAGGGAGGATGAGGCCCTGTTCTAGCAGTTGAGGTGTGAAAACTAAGAGAGGAGAAACTGGTTCTGTAATTGGCAAGCCATTCACAGTCTTTGTTCAATCCTGAGCTGATGGTGTCAAATTTGCAGATGAACTGAAGCTCAGCAGTTTCTCTTTGAAGTCTGGTCCTGAAGTTTTTTTGTTGCAGGATGGCCACCTTAAGGTCTGCTATAGTGTGGCCAGGGAGGTTGAAGTGCTCTTCAACCTCCCTGGCCACACTATAGCAGACCTTAAGGTGGCCATCCTGCAACAAAAAAACTTCAGGACCAGACTTCAAAGAGAAACTGCTGAGCTTCAGTTCATCTGCAAATTTGACACCATCAGCTCAGGATTGAACAAAGACTGTGAATGGCTTGCCAATTACAGAACCAGTTTCTCCTCTCTTGGTTTTCACACCTCAACTGCTAGAACAGGGCCTCATCCTCCCTGATTGAACTGACCTCGTTATCTCTAGCTTGCTTGCTAGCACACATATATATACCTGCCCCTGGATATTTCCATTACATGCATCTGAGGAAGTGGGTATTCACCCACGAAAGCTCATGCTCCAAAACGTCTGTTAGTCTATAAGGTGCCACAGGATTCTTTGCTGCTTATATTTGATAAGTTGTTTCAGGTTCCTTTTCTCATTTAAAAATACTCCTTTGGGCCTGGACTTCACAACCCCTAAACATCCCTCTCAAGAAATGCTTAGGCAGGGGGGAAATCCTGCTCCCAGATCTCTCTCACAGGACACCTGCCTGGCACTAGAGTCACTCCTGATTTAGGGAGGGTCGCTTTTCACATTCGAGTTCCGGTCGGTTCTGACCTTATTTGGCCTCATTCCGCTGTTGCTGTTAACCATAGTCAGGGAATAGGAGGCTGAGCAGTTATTGGATTTGGGGGGTGGAGTTTCCTCGGTCAGTGGCATTTGAGCTGTAACTTTCCATGGATACGTTTCTTCTTCTCCTTCAAGGAAACCCTCCAGAGACATCGGTCCCTTGGCGGCACAGGGGGCGGAGCATCGTCACTGCTGTCCTTCTCCTCCTGAGTCTGGCCCTGGCCATGTCCCTCCTTGCTTTGATGCTTCTGTGTAAGTTCAACTGCAGCTCCAAACCCAACGTTTGCCAACTTACATACAGGCCAGATGGGTCGACTGGGTGGGTGGGGGTGGGGACACCTCCACATTTCAGCAGAATATGAACTGCGTTTCCAGTCTGTCCCTCCAAATAAATCTCCTACTCCAGGGAGTTCGAATGGAGCTGTAAGATCTTGCCCTGCTGGTTTGATACTGCCACAAACTTTCTAAGTCTAACGATGGTCCAGCGCTGGCACAGGTCACCTGGGGAGGATGTGGAATCCCCATCACGGGAGGTTTTTAAGGCCAGGTTAGACAACCACCTGTCAGGGATGGTCTGGGTGAGCTTCATCCTGCCTGAGCATCAGCTCAGGGACTTCAGATCACATGTGGCTGCCCCACATGCTCAACCTGTGCCCTGAGCGTCAGGCTGGGTCCTTTCCTGACCACATATCACCAGCACGAGCCTCAGCCCCAGGCATCCTCATGGCACAACTGAAATGCCCTACGGAGAGACCGGATGGCCCAGTGGTTTGGGCATTTGTCTGGGGCTCAGACTGCTGGGTTTAATTCCCTGCTCTGCCAAAGAGTCCCTGCCCTGGAGCCAGCAAACAGAGCTGAAAACAGGGAGCTGGAATGGAGAGCTCTTGGAGGAGAGGGGGATAAGCCCCGTTCCTTAGGGGCAGTGAGTGGCAAAGACGACTAGTGCTTCCCCATGCTGCAGGGACACCATCTAAAGGGGAGGACACGTGACCACCCCACGTGTCTCCTCTGCCCAGCAAACCCCACGCCCAGCCCAGGGCCACCATGCACTCCCTGCCCTGCCAGAGTTAACTGTGGGGGGCTCTGTTCTTCTTCTGCTGTGCCTCTCCCCTCGCCCTAGCACATTCGGCTGCTCTCCCTGGCAGCCGGTCCAGGGCTAGGAGCAGGAGGGAGCCGCGTCTCATGAGGCTGAAGCCAGCCACTCCAGGTCACTGCTCTGTGACATACACCAGGAGAGAGCACTGAATGGGGCCTTGGCTGTGCCGGTGTCCCTCCTCGGGAGAGAACCTGTACAAGATGAAAATAAAAGAAGTAATAGAGAACAGCCTCGCGCTCAGAGCATGTTCCTTCTCTGGGCGTGGCTGTCCTCCAGCCGCAGTTCATTTCGGTCGCTGACCTGCAGACATGTGATTTCTAGATCTCCGGGCACAGAGCAAGCTGCAAGCAGTTGAAGAAGCGGTGCAGAAGCTCCAAGTCTCTCTGCATCCTGACAATGCCTCGGACGCGTCAGCAAAGGGATCGGACAGTAAGTCGCAGGACGAGGCATCAGGGTCAGTTCCCCTCCCTTGGCCTGGAAGCTGAGCACTCTCCTGCCTACAGGGATGGTGGGTGCCTGGCATCCTCCTGCTCCCCTCCATACACTTCCCTGCCAGGTGGTCCTGTCCCTGTCTAATGAGCTGCTGCTCTGCACCTTCCTCTTCCAACAGAGGCTCTGTTCCCAGGGACGGGTGGCTGCTCCAGGCTCCCTCCTAGCTCCCTTCCTGGCAGTGGTAGGCTGGCTGCATCTGCCCCATGCTCCTACGCAGGATGCCTAGTGGTCAACATCTTCCGTCCTTTCACTGTTGCTCCCTTTGCTCCATAGTTTTCGCCTTGGCCCCTGTATTGTCAGGGTTGCATTGGCGGGAAAGACGGATGCAGCTCATGAGACATACAGGGCCGAATTCAGACCCTGGTGTAGGCAGGACGTCAGTGGAGCTGCACTCGTGGGTCTCAATTTGACCCCCAGACCCTGAGCCCTCCCTGTGCAGCTCCAATAATTTGGGTACCTGCCACAGTCCCATTGCTGGAGGCTGATCGCCCCCTTGTGGCCACGTCTCACAACTGTCTGTCTGTCTGTCTGGCACAGGGCTGCACATACAAACCCCTCCATGGATCCGGTTATTCAGCGTCCAGTCAGAAAATGGGCCTGAACTGAACCCTGGCACAGAACTCGCCTGAACGCTGGGCTGTTCAAAATCCCGGCCTGGAGCCCAGGGCCAGGGCTCGGGGCCACGGATGTTTTTTCCACCCCCAGGTCTGCCCCATGCTGCAGGGAACCAGCTCACAAGGAGGGGAGCGATTGGGAAGAGGTGGCTGGGGAGATTGGGGGGACAGGGCTAGAATTCAGGAGCACTGGGGTCAATTCCCAGCTCTGCTGCAAACTTCTTGTGTGATCTTGGGCACCTCTCCTGCACCTCAGTTCCCCTGCAGGAAAATCATCCTTTATTTCTCCCACCTAGAGTTGATTTTGACTGTGAGCTGTTGAGAGCAGGGACTGTCCCCTCCTGTCCGTACAGCGCCTGGCACACAGGGGCCTGCAGGTGCTGCTCTATTGCACGTGCTGATAATCAAGTGTTCTGCATCTCCACTGACGTCGCTGTGACTTTCTTCTAGGTTTGCAGCTATTGGATGAAGCGCAGGCAGGAGTCCGGCTGCTGAAAGCCCAGCTGGGTAACGTCAGTGCAGCGTATGGAGAAATCCAGATCCGGCTGGACATCTGTGCAGCGCGAGCAGCAGTGAAAGATTGCTGTAGTAAGTACTAGCTGCAGTGCTGGCTGGTGCCGTTTCTGCTGGTGCAGAGAATGAACGGAGGATTTCAGGCTCCCAGGCTGACAGCACAGCGCCTTTCTCCAGCACCGAGTTCTCTTCCATTGAAAATCACTGGTGGCTGCACCTGTGCCCACACCGTGGTGATCAGTGTGGAGTTAAATTACACCCTAGGCCTCGTTAGCCTAATGGGAGCACCCAGCTGTCAGCTCTTCTTAGACGCTCCAAACCCATCAGGTCACAGGCAAAAAGTGACCCTGGCATTTCAGCGTAGGGGCATTACTTTCAGAACCATCCCTGAGCCAGAGCCCCCGGCAGGGTGTTGGGGAAGATGCCAAATTGCAAAAGGCCTGAGACCTTCACTACTTATGATCAATGAAAATTGTTGGTGCAGAACCAGGGGATGTTCCACCTTGGGCAACTACATCCCCTCCCGAACTTCCCCTGCCAGCTCAGCTGGACTGTGAGTCTTCCCTTTCCCGTTACAGTCGTGCTGCTCTGCACTGGGACCAGCGCCCATGCTTCAGCCCAGATGCAGCTGCATTTCACTGCTGGGGGAGTGACCCCGTGGTGCCTGCTTTCTGCAGCGCTCTCTGGATCCATCATGTGCCCAGAAAATGATGCTGGAGAATCAAAAGTTCCCTGGGCTGGGGGCAGCGGAAGGGCAGGGGAAATGCAGCACTAGAAACTCTGAGCTCCCTGCATGTGTCCCTGTGACTTTAGCCCGGGCTTCTCACCTCAGTCTCTGCTCCTAGGTGACGTGCTGACAAAGCTCTCCAGGGGCTGGAGGTTTTACGGTGGGAACCTCTATTACTTTTCAAAAGGAAAGAAGTCGTGGGATGCATCCGAACGGTTCTGTGTGTCTCAGCACTCGCACCTGACCTCTGTCTCCTCCCAGGTGGAACAGGTGAGCACAGGAACTTCCTAGGGGCTTGGATAATGGGTCAGTGTCTTGTTTCACACCAGAAGGAGATAGAAGGTGGCAGGTGAGGTTGCAAACTATCAGAGAGGATGCCAAGTCTTGGTATCTGACTCGGGGGATTCACCCATCAGTTTAAAAGCAGAGATGCAGCAGAGGAACAGTGCTAGGATCGGGACTTCCCAGAGTCTGGGGTGCTGGGGGAGGGGGATTTGGGGTCACGCTCATTTCTGATTTTCCTTACTTCCAATGTAGCATTTCCTGCAAACCCAATGACCTTTCCCAGTGAGGACCCCTTTGATCCCTCTCTCCAGGCCTGAGCTCCTGTTGGACAATCTAGAAGCCTGTTATCTGGATGGCCTGTGTGCAAGGGGCCATGCACCTCTTCGATAATCCTCTCTCCCTACGTGCCCACTGTAGCCCTCACCCCAGGCCTCTGCGGCACTTTCTGAGGAGGAAAATCCCACCCTCCGGCAGGGCCAGACTTTGCACCCTGTTCTGTGCTCCGAGCTTTGCCTCCTGCAAGGGCAGGGTGCTGGTGTGAACTATGAGGTGCCCGTCGGTACCAGCTGCAGCCCAGCTCTGAGGGGGCCGTGGGGGGAGTGTTCTGAGACAGGTCGCTGCTGCTAGTCCCAGGCAGATACAGATGCAGACACACACACAGAGCTGCTCCAGGGCTCCCTTGGGGTCTCCCAGCTAGTCACTGTCAGCGTTGGGGGCAGGACACCGCGTCTCCCTCAGCCCAGTGCCCTGCTCACACCACCAGACGCCCTTTCCTCTCCCCCAAAATCTGTCCTGCCCAGGCAGCTGCTGCTGCATCCTGCAGCCTCTCTTGGGTGACCTGGACATGCTGCAAACTGTGTTGTGCAGGAGTTTCTCTCCAGCGAGACCAAGGGAGAAGATCACTGGATTGGACTCACCGACCGGGAGACAGAAGGCAGCTGGCGCTGGGTGGACGGCACAGAATACAGAGCAGACGCAAGCAGGGGGTGAGTGAAGCTTGAGAGAAGTGAGTATTTATTACACGTTTGGCCACAAGCCCAATCCTGAGGGAGGCCCCCGGGTGCTGCCACAACAGCAGTGAATCCTCTCAGGAATTTCTGCTAATGCCCCTTTGCTCAGAGCAGGAGCCTGAACACGGAGTGTGTGTTCAGTGCCCACTGAGACCCAGGGCCAGAGCCTCCCCTGGGGTAACTCAACATTGACTTGAATGAATCTCAGGGATTTACACCAGCTGAGGATCTGGCCCCAAGTCAGGTCAGTACAGCCAAGGGAGACTGGAGTGAGCGGCAGGTTCCCGCTCTCCTTGGGACTGCCCTGCGCTCTCCCCTCTGTCGGGCTGGGCAAGGGGAGGCTGTGGGGCCGGGGGCATGGTCGGAGCCAGCTGCAGTTGGTGCAGTGACCTCAGTGGGCTGTGGGTGAGGCCCGTAAGCAGGGCCAGGGAGAAGTTACTGACTGACCCCCGCTGCCCTCTCTTCCCGTTCCTGCGTTCCCATCTCGGGGGTGCCTGGGACGTGCTGTGCCACCTGCTCTGGTTCTGGGCAATGAGATCTGAGTTGCTGCTGCTCAGCATTTGGAGCCACACACTGACCTTGGCTCTTTGCTGGCCTGTCAGGCGCAGGGCAGTTGCTACCCCCGGCCGTCCGAAGCCCTTCGTTACCATGGTCACAAGAGCTGTGGAGAACTCTGAGCGGTGGCCGGGGGGTGCATCGCTTCACCACGTCACTGCTGGGTGTCTTGTTCCCCAGCCAACAACAGAGTCCACAGAGCAGAACTGAGCTCAGGAACTGGCTGTGGTTCTCCTCTGAGACATTGACACTCTGATCCGTAGGTTCTGGGAGGAGAATCAGCCAGACAACTGGGATCAGGGGACAGGAGGCAGAGAAGACTGTGTTGAGATCCACACAAGGAAGCTGAATATGTGGAATGATGCCAACTGCACTCTGCCTTCTAGGTGGATTTGTAAGCAGGCCCATGGACAGGCTGGGCTGTGACATGCAGGTCCCAGCACCTCAGAAAGTGCCTTAATTTCCAAGCTATGGAGCATGTTTCCCAGACACCTGCCGATGAGGAGCCCTGTGCACTGGAGGGGGCCGCATGGGATGTGCATCGCAGGGACACTTCATCTTGGTGTGATATTTCTGGCCGTGGCCACGACAGCCGCCCTTATGCTGCTCAGTGTGGCTGGCTCTGTAATTTGTATGTTTCCAGGTCTGTCACTGAATAAAGTCCTTGGATCATGGAATTATTGTTTCACAATCACCCAGTAAATAATGATTTGCTTGGCTTGAATTTCTAATTTTTGCACCTTTGGATCTGATGTTATGATGATGTCAGAACCATCTATATCTATATATTTTAAAAGTCCAATTGTATCTGGTAAGCAAGGTATTTCTCAAAATATGTTTGGACCACCAAGGAGATAAATTCAGGCTCAGCTGGGAGACCGACTTCAACACTTATTCGAATTCTCCTATCCCTGTCTCGCTGTGCCACATATCAAAACGTGTCTGTCCCTTCCACCCCAACAGGAGCAGTTCCACCCAAAACTGTCACTTCCTTGGAAGGACCCAATCGGTTGTTTTTCTGCATCTCAGGCTGCTCTTCCTTTGAAGACGTGTAATATTTATTTCCAAGGGTATTTAGTACTGGGAGAAAGATGACAGCCCTGACGACTGATGTTGTCAGGACTGAATCCCCACTCTGTCACTTCGAGTGCAGAAGTGGGGGCCCACAAGGATTTTAAAAATTAATACTGACCACTCCAGGCTTGCATTAAACTCTAAAGGTTAAAGCTTTTCCCTGGCTTGGTAAACGTTGCCACCACCCAAATGCAACCTGCTACCCTTTTAACCAGGAAAGAGCACTCGGGAACACTTCCCTATGGGGTACCCTCAAGCCCTTTCACCCGCACCTTCTGGGGAATAGCTGAGAAAGAAACAAAGTAATCCTAGAATCATAGAAAATCAGGGTTGGAAGGGACCTCAGGAGGTATCTAGTCCCACCCCCTGCTCAAAGCAGGACCAATCCCCAACTAAATCATCCCAGACAGGGCTTTGCCAAGCTGAGCCTTAAAAATCCCTAAGGATAGAGATTCCACCATTTCCCTAGGTAACCCATTCCAGTGCTTCACCACCCTCCTGGTGAAATAGTGTTTCCTAATATCCAACCTAAACCCCCACTGCAACTTGAGACCATTGCTCCTTGTTCTGTCACCTGCCACCACTGAGATCAGTCTAGATCCATCCTCTTTGGAACTGCCTTTCAGGTAGTTGAAAGTAGCTATCAAATCCCCCCTCATTCTTCTTTTTTGCAGACTAAACAATCCCAGTTCCCTCAGCCTCGCCTCATAAGTCATGTGCTCCAGCCCCCTAATCATTTTTGTTGCCCTCCGCTGGACTTATTCTAATTTTTCCACATCCTTCGTGTAGTATGGGGCCCAAAACTGGACACAGTACTCCAGAAGAGGCCTCACCAATGTCAAATAGAGGGGAATGCTCATGTCCCTCGATCTGCTGGTAATGCCCCAACTTATACAGCCCCAAATGCCGTCAGACTTCTTGGCAACAAGGGCACACTGTCGACTCATATCCAGCTTCTCATCCACTGTAACCCCTAGGTCCTTTTCTGCAGAACTGCTGTCTAGCCATTCGGTCCCTAGTCTGTAGCAGTGAATGGGATTCTTCCATCCTAAGTGCAGGACTCTGCACTTGTCCTTGTTGAACCTCATCAGGTTTCTTTTGGCCCCGTCCTCTAATTTGTCTAGGTCCCTCTGTATCCTATCCCTACCCACCAGCATATCTACCACTCCTCCCCGTGTAGTGTCATCTGCAAACTTGCTGAGAGTGCAGTCCATGCCATCCTCCAGATCGTTAATGAAGATATTGAACAAAACCGACCCAAAGGAAATTAGCTTTGGCTACCAGATAATCAAACAACATGCACAAACCTCTTAGGACACTAAAAATCCAATCTTATTCTTAAAAAAAGTAAATTTTATTAAAAACAAAAAAAAGAGAAAATACTTCAGGAATTTAGGCTTTTGCTTGATTTTAAAAGAGCAATTCCAAAAATTAAGCCCCCAAAATAGCTTTCTTGGGGGTTCAGCTTAAAGTTACACGCAAACAAACGCATCTGGGGTTAGCACAAACAGAGATCTACAAGCCTTAAAAAGTCAACAGAAATAAACCTGATCATGTCTAGCTAAACATTCTGAGTCACTTACACCTTTGGGTTGTTAAAAGTAGTTCTAGATATGATCTGATGATTTCATATCTGGTTCAAACTTTCAACACAATTCCCGCCGCCCCATCTCATCAGCCGAGAGAGCAACAGACAAAGAGAAAGTTTCTTTCCCAATTTTAAAAAGTTCTACCTTCCAATTGGCTCTTTTGGTCAGGTGCCTACTCCTTTTCTTTTACCTGTGGGCTTATTAACCCTTTACAGGAAAAGCAAACAGGGAACAGACTAAGTGGGATTTTACGGCTAACTGGCTGGGTGGGTGTCCATCAAAGGGAGCTACTCCCTCCCCACTTCATGTATCACACGCCCCCCAAATCACACATGGTGCTGGCCAGTCTAGTTCAGATCAGCTCCGCACCGGCTGAGATTTCTTTCTGGAGGTTTAGGAAACAGAGTCAATAAGATACATGCACCTCTAATTTCACTAATAATTACATGAAGAACTAAACAGTACTTTATACATTTCAAGGACTACAATGACTTAGAATACAGGGACATCTTCACCTGGCTGATTTTGGGAAACCTTTCCGGGAGAGTGCAACAGCCACTTTGTTAGAGGCTCCTGAAATATGTTGTATGTCAAAATCAAAGTCTTGGAGAGCTAAACTCCACCGAAGAAGTTTTTTGTTAGTTTCTTTGACTGCGTGAGACTACTTCATTGCAGCATGGTTGGTCCGCAGGTGGAACGGTCACTCGCAAATGTATGGGCATAGCTTCTCCAGAGCATACACGATGGCATAACATTCTTTTTCTGAGACTGACCAGTGCCTTTTCCTCTCAGAAAATTTTTTGCTGAGAAACACAACAGGATGGAATTGTTGATTTGGTCCTTCCTGCATTAAAACTCCTCCTACACCACACTCGGATGTATCTGTGGTTACGACGAATGGTTGATTGAAGTCTGGGGCCCTCGGTACAGGGCCAGATGTAACAAGGCCGCCTTAAGTTGGTTAAAAGATTTCTGATGCTTCTCAGTCCACTGAACTGCATTTGGTTGGTTTTTCCTGGTCAGGTCTGTCAGTGGGGTGGCAATTTGGCTGTCGCGTGGTATAAATCATTGGTAATACCTGGCCAAGCTCAAGAAAGGTTGGACCTGCTTCTTTGACTTATGGACAGGCCAATTTTGGATAGCATTTACCTTAGCCTGTAGTGGGTTGATAGTACCATGATCCACCTGGTGTCCAAGGTACGTTACCCTGTTTAGGCCTATTTGACACTTTTTGGCCTTAACGGTTAATCCTGCTCCCTTATGCACTGGAAGACACCTTGGAGGCATTCCAGGTGCTCTGCCCATGAATCTGAGACTATGGTCACATCATCGAGGTAGGCGACTGCAAATTCCCCAAATCCAGCCAGAAGGTTATCCACCAGTCTCTGGAAAGTGGCAGATGCCTTTCACAGTCCGAAAGGGAGCACGTTAAATTCATACAACCCTACATGGGTGAGGAAAGCTGACCTTTCCTTGGCTGGCTCATCTAGCAGCATTTACCAGTACCCCTTAGTTAAGTCTAAGGTGAAAATGAACTGGGCACGTCCCAATTTCTCCAATAGCTCATCTGTGCATGGCATTGGAACCTTTTCTGGGCGAGTTACAGCTTTTACTTTATGGTAGTCCACACAAAAGCAGATTTCCCCATCTGGTTTGGGAACAAGAACCACTGGAAAGGCTCATGACTGTCAGAGGGATGGATTACATCCATCTGTAACATGTCTTTAAGGTCAGGTTTGACAAAGCCCTGGCTGGGATGATTTAGTTGGGGATTGGTCCTGCTTTGAGCAGGGAGTTGGATTAGATACCTCCTCAGGTCCCTTCCCACCTTGATAGTCTGTGATTCTATGTCCTTGATCGCCCTTTCTATTGCAGATATGGTACAGCGCTGTAGACAAAGAGCAACTGCTGCAATGCTAGGTCCCAATCATTGGACCGCTCATTCATGAATTTACATATCATGGCCCCCAAAGTCCTATTAAACTTCTCCACTAGGCCATTCGTTTGATGGTGGTAAGGGGTGGTAATCAAGTGTTTCATCCCATGAGCTTCCCAAAGACATTTCAGGGTCCCTGCTGGGAAGTTAGTTCCCGAATCTGTAAAGATGTCGGAGGGACAACCTACCCTGGCAAAAATGCCTGGCTCACACTTTTAGCCCTGGTGTTGCTTAGAGTTACTGCTTCCGGCAATCGGGTGGCAAAATCCATGAAAGTCAGCATGTACTGCTTTCCTCTGGGTGTCTTCTTAGGGAAAGGACCCAAAATATTCACAGCTAGACACTGAAATGGAACCTCAATGATGGGGTGTGGTTGGAGAGGGGCCTTGACCTGATCTTGGGGCTTTCCCACCCTCTGGCACACCTCACAAGACTGGACATAGGTAGAAATGTCCTTGCCCATCCCCTCCCACTGGAACAACTTCCCCAAATGGTCTTTGGTCCTGTTCACCCCAGCATGGCAACTAGGGTGATCATGGGTTAAGCTTAAGAGTTTTTCTCTATACTTAGTTGGAACTACCAACTGTCTCTGAGGATGCCAGAAAGGGTTTCCTTGTGTAAGAGTCCTCCTTTTATAACAAACCTGGACTGATTAGAAGAGCTGAGAGGTGGTGGGTCGCTCCGTGCTGCATCCAAGCTCCTTTGAGTCTCTCAGCCACTTCCTGCTCTGCCTGGAACTGCTCCCTGGAACATTAGTTCCTCACTGGGTTGTGGACTTGGGCTTGGTCCCACTGGAAGCGATGAAGATAATGTGGTTTCTGTTGACTGTGAACGCCCTCCGCTGGTGCACGAGGTGGTATTTCAGGCTCCGGTTAAGCCTCTTGTGCCAGTTTAGCTGCTGCAGTAGGTACAGGCTCTGTGGCACCCTTTGGTGCTGGCTCTCCTGACTCTGGTGGGGTTGCAGGCTCAGGCTCTGGTGCTGACTGCTCCACCAGTTCCAATCCTTGGGCTGGTTCTGGCTGGTTCCCAGGAACTGGATCTCAGGGCCACCCAGAGGATTCAGAGGGCCTGGGGCAATACAATTTCGGGGGCCCCTCCATCAAAAAAATTGCAATACTATATTCTCGTGGGGGCCCCTGTGGGGCCCGGTGCAAATTGCCCCACCTGCTTCCTCCCCATGGGGGGCCCTGGGAAAAATAAACCTTCTGCATCTTGGCACAAACCCAGTTTTGAGAAAATGTCTTTACAAGGTATCACTGGTTCTCAGCATCAGCTAGTGCTAAAAGGCACTACAGCTCATTAAAAGGGTTGGACAAATATTTTCTGTCAAAACTTTTTCTGGATCGAAAATTAGGGGGGTTAAAAAGCAGAAAAAAATCATGGACAATGTTCACTTTCCTTCAAAATTCGTTGTGGTTTTTCTAATTGAAAAGCTGAAATTAATCTGCCAAAACCTGAATATGGTTTGGGGTTTCAGAAATGTGTGGCCAGATATTTGCTGCTTGCTGTGTTTGATTGTTTAAAGAAACAATAAAAAAAATCTGCTTAAAAGAAATCCAAAACTTTTGAACCACCTCAGCTTGTGACCAAACGCCCAAGCCCATCCAGTCAGAGATTCTTCCAGGTTTCTGATACTCTGCTGGCTTCCTTGACTCATATCTGTCTCCATAACTTTGGGTTCATTTAGCTTAGAACATAAGAACAGCCGTACTGGGTCATACCAAAGGTCCATCCAGCCCAGTATCCTGTCTGCCAACAGTGGCCAATGCCAAGTGCCCCAGAGGGAGTAGACCTAACAGGCAATGATCAAGTGATCTCTCTCCTGCCATCCATCTCCACCCTCTGACAAACAGAGGCTAGGGACACCATTCCTTACCCATCCTGGCTAATAGCCATTAATGGATTTAACCTCCATGCATTTACCTGTTTCCTAGAGACTGGCTCCATGGGGTCCCTCACAAACTGGAGACGGTTACTGTGGGTTTGTCTTTAGTATAGACTATGTACATACTCCACAAACTGAGCATTTGAGCTTGTTCCAGAATCTGGGATGAGCCTATGTTGTGAAAACTGAAATGCTCAAATAGCACATGCACGTGAATGGACACAGGGTGCTAAAATTAAATTAACCCAGGGGGTCTCAAACTGGGGGTTGGGACCTCTCAGGGGGTCACGAGGTTATTACTGGGGGTTGTGAGCTGCCAGCCTCCACCTCAATCCTCGCTTTGCCTCCAGCATTTATAAGTGTTAAATATATAAAAAAATGTTTTCAATTTATAAGGGGGGGGTCACACTCAGAGGTTTGCTATGTGAAAGGGATCACCAGGGAGAAAGTTTCAGAATCATTGAATTAACCCCTCTGGAGCCTCAGGGAATGCAGGGGAAGGGGGTCTCCCTTGGTAGGGTTGGGAAGGATATTGCTCTTCTCATGTGATCCCTCCCCCAGTGGCTAATTTTAAATGAAGCTGCCCTCCCCTGACATGAATCTCCCTATGGCACTGAAATTAAATACAGACTATAACTTGGCATTTGAGAAGTGAAAGGTATGGTAGCCCTAATGGAAAAGCTAACAGCTTGGCTCTTCTGCAAGCCTCAAACTGCTGAATGAGCTTTAGGGTGGGGAAGGCTGTGCCTCCCAAACAGCCTGGCCCTGCCCCCTATCCGACCCCCACCCACTTCCTGCCCGCCGACTGCCTGCCCCCCTCAGAATCCCCAACCCATCCTGCTCCTTGTCCCCTCACTGTCCCCAAGAGACCCCTCCAACCACTACCCCAGGACCCCACCCCTGCTCCCTGTCCCCTGACTGCCCCAACCCCTATTCACGCCCCCCACTGAGTCCTGACAGACACCCAGAATGCCCACAATCCAACCCCCCATTCCCTGTCTCTTGACCGCCCCCCCAACCTCTGCCCCCTCCCTGTGCCCTGACTGTCCCTGGGACTTCCTGCCCCTTAGCCAACCCCCCCGGTGTTGGCCCCTTACCCCAGCTCCCCACTCTCCTGGAGCCTCAGCACATCCAGGAGCGTCCCTGGACAGCTGCAGCGTGGCTCCCGCGTCGCTCGCAGCTCCGCCCCGCTCAGAGCCGTGTGATAAGGGGGCGGGGCTGCAAGCTCCAAGCTGAGCGGAGGGAGCTCACACCCCACTGGAGCTCGCAGCCCGGCCCCCTTACCACGCGGCTCTGAGTGGGGCGGAGCTCAGGGGCCCCACCGGAGCCAAGCTGCACTGCTGTCCAGGGACGCTCCTGGATGCGCTGAGGCTCCGGGAGAGGGGCGGAGACGGGGTCGAGTGGGGCTGGGGAAGGAGCCTCAGCCATTCTTGTGGGGACTCCTGCGGAGCCTGGGGCCTGGGGCAAATTGCCTCACTCCCCCCCACTCCGGGCGGCCCTGCTGGATCTACAACTGTTGCCATAGACTCTGGTTTTGGGTCTGGTTCCACCACCTCTGGCTGGGTTCCTGTAGGAGCTCAGGAATGGAGTTAGGTGTGGAGACCTGTTTAGCCTGGCTCTGGGTTAACATTCCCACCCTTTTTGTTAGCCTCACATGGTGGGCTAAGTCTTCTCCCAGCAGTATGGGGATGGGATAATTGTCATAGACTGCAAAGGGCCATATTCCTGACCAGCCCTTGTGCTGGACAGCCAATCTAGCTATAGGCAAGTTAAAAGAATTGGCCTTAAAGGGTTGCACCGTCGCTTGGGCCTCTGGGTTGATGAATTTGAGGTCGACCAGGGATTGGTGGATATCTGACACCTGTGCACCAATGTCTCTCCATGCAGTAATCTTCCTCCCGCCCACACTCACAGTTTCCCTTCGCTTTCGGGGTATTTGTGAGCAGGGCCGGCGCTTCCATTTAGGCGATCTAGGTGGTCGCCTAGGGCACCAGGATTTGGGGAGGTGGCATTTTGCCGCCCTCGGTGGCAATTCGGTGGCAGGGGGTCCTTCCGGAAGAGCGGAAAGACCCCCCTGCCGCAGAATTGCCGCCGACCAGGAGCGCTGAAGGACCCCCACCTAGGGCGCCAAAAACCCTGGCGCCGCTCCTGTTTGCGAGACATCTGGGTCTGAAGGCTCTCGGTGGGACCCCAGAGTGATATGTTGCAGTCGGCTGATGCTCTTGGGGCAGCTGGCCTCCCCATGCCCCAGCTCATTACATTCAAAGCATCGCCCAGCTGAGTGTGGGCTGTGGGGAGGTGGGTGGTTGGAGAGTGGAGTGGTGGGATGAGAGGGCATCTGGGGTCTCCCTGGCTGTGTGGAGGGCTCCTTCTTGCGAGGTGGGGCCTTGGGCTGATCTCGATGTTGGGGTGTCGTCACAGGTTGCCCCTTTTATTATCGTCACCAACTGCTACTAGCTTTCTTCTTCTCCGCCACCTCCACTCATTTGATTCTATCTCCCTAGCCTCAATTTCAGTTTTGGGTTTCCCATCTAGTCCCTGGAAAAATCATGGAGCAGGTTCTTAAGGAATCAATTCTGAAGCACTTAGAGGAGAGGAAAGTGATCGGGAACAGTCAGCATGGATTCACCGAGGGCAAGTCATGCCTGACTAATCTAATTGCCTTCTATGAGGAGATAACTGGCTCTGTGGATGAGGGGAAAGCAGGACGTGTTATTCCTGGTGTAGTGGGGCGGACTGCCCCACTCCCTGGGAGGATGGGCTGGGGAGGCCAGGGAGCCTGTGCAGCCCGGGAGCCAATCAGAAAAGGGCTTATGGGGAGCCAGTCAGGGCCCAGATTGGAGGGAACCAATCAGGGCCAGGCTCACCCATATATAAAGGCTGCCCAGAGCAGGAGCAGTCAGTTTGTCCCAGGCCTTCGACAGGGGAAGGTCAGTCTCCAAGGGGGAGACTAGCACCGTGGACAGTGCAGTGCTGGGCAGGCTCAGGGGGCTAGAAGGCTCTAGCCCATAGCCGCCAGGCTGCAGGCCCTGATGGGAAGGGCCTAGCGAGTGCAAGGGGCCGTAGGGGAAGCGGCCCAGTGGAACAGACAGAGGAGGAGAAAGAAAGAGGACAGCGAGGCTGAGGCCAGAGCGTCCCTGGGCTGGGACCCAGAGTAGAGGGCGGGCCTGGGTCCCCCCCTTCCTCCTTGCCGTACACCCAGCCATCAGCCATAGGAAGCGGCCATTACAGCCTATGCCGTTACAGCCTACGTTAGACTTTGGGGTGTGTGGTTGCATATGGTGGCTGGAGTGGAGGACTGCTGATCACCAATCCCCAGAAGGGGGTCCAGATGGACTAAGGGACACTGCCGGAGGGCAGTGGCCTCGAAGAGGACACAGCTGAGCAGGGAGCAACGCAGGTCCAGAGACAGCAGCAGAGGGCAGAACAACGGACGGGACACCACCAGGAGGGGGCGCTCCACTGGAATCGAGCTAATTCCTGGAGTCACCAGCAGGAGGCGCCAGCTGGTGAGTCCCAACCCATTTACACTGGACTTCAGCAAAGCTTTTGATACGGTCTCCCACAGTATTCTTGCCAGCAAGTTAAAGAAGTATGGGCTGGATGAATGGACTATAAGGTGGACAGAAAGCTGGCTAGATCGTTGGGCTCAACAGGTAGTGATCAATGGCTCCATGTCTAGTTGGCAGCCAGTTTCAAGTGGAGTGCCCCAAGAGCTGGTCCTGGGGCTGGTTTTGTTCAATATCTTCATTCATGATCTGGAGGATGGGGTGGACTGCACTCTCAGTAAGTTTGCAGATGACACTAAACTGGGAGGAGTGGTAGATATGCTGGAGGGTAGGGATAGGATACAGAGGGACCTAGACAAATTAGAGGATTGGGCCAAAAGAAACCTGATGAGGTTCAAGAAGGACAAGTGCAGAGTCCTGCACTTAGGACGGAAGAATCCCATACACTGCTACAGACTAGGGACTGAGTGACTAGGCAGCAGTTCTGCAGAAAAGGGACCTAGGGGTTACCGGGGGCGAAAAGCTGGATATGAGTCAGCAGTGTGCCCTTGTTGCCAAGAAGGCCAACAGCATATTGGGCTGTATTAGTAGGAGCATTGCCAGCAGATCGAGGGAAATGATTATTTCCCTATATTTGGCACTGGTGAGGCCTCACCTAGAGTATTGTGTGCAGTTTTGGTCTCCCCACTACAGAAGGGATGCGGACAAATTGGAAAGAGTCCAGCAGCGGACAATGAAAATGATTAGGGGGCTGGGGCACATGACTTATGAGGAGAGGCTGAGGGAACTGGGGTTATTTAGTCTGCAGAAGGGAAGAGTGAGGGGGGATTTGATAGCTGCTTTCAACTACCTGAAAGGGGGTTCCAAAGACGATGGAGCTCAGCTATTCTCAGTGGTGGCAGGTGACAGAACAAGGAGCAATGGTCTCAAATTGCAGTGGGGGAGGTTTAGGTTGGATATTAGGAAACACTTTCACTAGGAGGGTGGTGAAGCACTGGAATGGGTTCCCTAAGGAGGTGGTGGAATCTCCTTCCTTAGAGGTTTTTGAGGCTCGGCTTGACAAAGCCCTGGCTGGGATGATTTAGCTGATGTTGATTCATATGACAGGACCAACTCACCTGGTTTCAGTGATAGCAACCACATCAAGTTTCTGCTCATAAACTAGCAATTCCAATCCCTCTTGTTTGTTACCTAGGCTCCTAACATTACTATACAGGCAATTAAAGAATTTCTTTTCTTCATTTCCTTTGATTCCTTGGTTACTGGTAATTTTCTTCTTAACATCTTGATTCTGTGCCAAATGCTTGTATCTTCCCTCTTTTACTCTCCCTTTTTGTTAGTAGTTGAACCGCCTCCTGACTACTGTAGCCTGCTGATCCTTGAGAAGATTGATCCCCCTTCTTAGGAAGTGGAGGCTGTCAAAACTATGCAGCCCCCTCACCCCAGGGAAGGTGGAACAATGTTCCACAAACCAAAGCCCTACACCACTACCTAGCCAGAGGTTCACTTCCAGAATCTTCTGCCGTCTGTCTGCCTTTGCTCGTGGGACAGGAAAGATCTCGGAGAGATGCCTTGGGACATTCTTCTTCTTCAGCATGATTCTGAGTCCCCTGAAGTCATCCGCTATCTGTGAGCTATCCCATGAGGCAGTGTCATGAGTGCCGATATGAACCATCGCCGATGGAGCCTTTCCCGTCGACTTCACAATCCTATCCGATCTTACAGTGACGTCTTGTGTCTTGGTTCTGGGAAGGCAGCGCACTGTCATGTCATCTGCCTGTCCCTTGCAGCATGTTCTTTCTATTCCTCTGAGCAGTGAATCTCTAAGAAGAATTGTCTGCCTTCCTTGGATGGTTAGAGAACTCTTTGTGGGTAAACCTGATTTTCTCACAGGCTTAGGGTGCACAGTCTCTCAAACGAGATGAAATATGAACCGCCATTCCCCAGGTGTGTCCTGCACATCTCTCCATTCCCATGGGCCAGCTGGATCTTGGAAGTTAGCTGGCCCAGGTTCCACACTGAGGAACCTGGTGTCAATTGGAAACTTGACATTACTTGCCTGCTGGTGACCTCTATTCCTTGAGGTTAATTCCAGTTTCTTTATCTGCTCTAGCTTAATGGCCCCCAGTAGTCACAGAGCCACCTGCAGCTTCTCTGGCTACAGCCATGAGGCCAATTGCCTGAGGCCAGCCTTAGACAGCTGCAGCTACTATCCGCAGGAGGGGTGGCAATGCCAAGGCTGAGCATGCTTCAACCTTGCAACGGCAACACTAGGGACTCTAAATCCTTAGCGTTGGCCCTAGGCAGCTGCAGACTCTGCTGTTAGGCGCTTCCCTCCTCTAGGCCATGACTTTAAGTACCTGAGATGCCCATCACCTGCAGCAGAGGCCACCAATTCCCATGCACCCCTCAGCTGGCGCACAGTCGTGCAGAAAGTGCAGCCTGAATGATTTTGGAGGCTGGGGTGCCAGGAGGTTCCCATCCCTGAGCAGCAGCTCTGTAACAAGCTCACATGGCCCCCCTCTGCTGTGGGACCAGGACCCTGTGAAGACAGTGGAGTTACCCTGTGTATAACCAGTTCTGTCCAAAGCCTGCTGAAGTGAGTGGGAGACTTTTCATTGCCTTTAATGGGCTGCGCATAGAAGCAAAGGACCCCATTCTAGACTCTAGGAGCAAAGTGCATTCTATGCGGCACTGGTTCACATTACCTAGTGAATAAGCAACACCTCCTACAGCACCTAACTTTTTCTGAGACGCTTCCCATCCAATTACTAAATGTAAACCTGCTTTGCTTACAAAGGCTGAAAATATCAGGGAGGACGGTCACAAAAGCAAGGCACTTCTGAATTCAGCAGGAATTTTGGATGTGCACAGAAAACAGGACAGGATTGGTTCCCGCTTGACTAGCAGTACTGCAGTCAAGTGGAACCAGTTTTCAGCTTGTGTGATTGGAGGATATCTGGATGCATATTATAAGACTGTCCTACATAAATGAGGAAAAGTTGAGGTGCCTTTGTTATTCTTTTGTTCCACTCTTTGTTTATATGAGGAATTCGCTAATGCACTATCAATGTCTTCCTTTTAAACAAACAAAACTAAAAAAAAATGGCAGTGGCTGTTGAAAATAGCAATTCCAGCCTAGTTCGCACTGGGGAGACCCCAGCTTTTGTTGCTCAATTTTATCCTACTTTTTCTACAGCAAGTTACAGTGGATCAGCATATTTGATTTGAGACAAATGAAGTAACAGCTGCCCAAATTAGCTTGAGCACTCCTGAATTTTGAGGGTGTTCAAATCTGGAAGGTAGGTGCTAGATTCCCTTTCTGAATATTGGATAAATCTGGAAAGGAAAAGCCAATTTCTGCTTCCATGGCTCATCCTCCTATGTGCCTGGTACTGTATCTAAAGCTGCCCAGGTCCAGAGCCTCCTCTCCCTTCCTTTTTGTTTTAACTTCTGGTGGGATCCAGGTACCTCCCTTGCTAGGCTTCAGATAGAGAGGTGCACTGTTCATATAGTCCACTCAATTCCTTCTTTGGGGGCTGCCAGGCGAGGTCACACCAGTATCCCTAATCCAGTCTTCTGAAGGGGATATCTGGGCCAAAGCCTTCTACTCCTTGGGCACACTTGTTCCCCATTCACAGTGCCACCACGCTCTAGCAGCCAGCTCTCCATCCACAGCAAGCTGCAGCTCTTGGGAATCTCCATATCAATTTCCCAGTTCCCTGGGCCTGTCCCCCTTGCTCCCACGTTCCTGGCAGGTCAGCTTTGTGCTCTCCAACCACTGACAGGATCCATCTCAGCGTGTCGCTCTTGGGCTGTGTTTACAGCGATCCTTTTAGGGACCTCTCCCGCCACCGGTGCAGCACCACTGAAGAGGGCAATGGGGAGATCACCAGGGCAAACCCGCCCCTGTCACTGTCACCTACGTCATCTCACCCTGCTCAGAGCACTTCCCCTGGCTGGCACCATGGAGCTATA
The DNA here is from genome assembly GCF_007399415.2 of Gopherus evgoodei. NCBI lineage: Eukaryota > Metazoa > Chordata > Testudines > Testudinidae > Gopherus > Gopherus evgoodei. The sequence continues at coordinate 1,478,848 of NC_044326.1, forward strand.
GCACTGCTTGAGCAACAATGGCCAACTTCCCCCAGTGCTCCATGTAAGCCAAGGCCTGTGAGCCACGCTGAGCAGGAGCTGGTCACTTGACAGCGATGTTATTGAACCCTGCATGGGTCTGGTAAAACATTCCCTGCACTTACTCACCTGAGTAGTCCCGTTAACCTCGACAGGACTGTGCCAGTGAGTAAGAGCTGCAGGATTAAACCAGGCACAGGCCCAGATCTCTGGAGGCACGAGCCCTTCCGTCAGCTTTACACCAGTTCTTTGAGAGGTTCAGTCATAGCTTTGAAATCCAGTCCCAAAGTGGGAGGGTCCGAGCTGTGTGCTCCTCATCTCCTCTGGCTAGGACCCGCTGTGCACCTGTCACAGGGCTAGGAAGAAATGATCCCCACAGATGCTGACCCATTGAGTACAATGGGCTGGAGAGGCCTGTCAGCCAGGGAGCTTTCGTTTTTATGAGACATGCTGCTTTACACCATTTTAAAGTGGCCCAAATCCTCCCACTGGAGCAAAGCTGCTGCACCAATTTACAGCAGGTGAAGAGCCGGTGCCTCTGCCTTCTCTGTCCTGACAACACATCTGTCTCCGGGGGGAGAGCGACGGTGGGACAAGATGACGATGATCAATGCACGGCTCAGGCAGCGGCCCTATAAGGATCTCTGGGCTGTTGGATCACTGGGAGGCATTCACGGACAGAGGTCTGTTCTCATGGGACGGACTCCGGCTGGATAGGGAGGGAAATAGATTCTGGGATGGAGGGTGGCATAACTGATTAAAAGAGCTTTAAAGATGGAATTCAGGGGAGATGGGAGATGCTCACGTAATCTCCAGCCCTGATTTTAACATTTAGTGGGAGAAAAATCAAGTAAGAGCAGAAACAGGAATGGAGAAAGGAACAGCAGACGGTAGGAGAATGAACCACAGGAGGAAAGATAGTGTCCATAGGTAGGCAATGCTGGCAGTAGAATGACTGTACCTAATCGGGTGAGGAATCTGGGTGAAGTCGAGCAGAAACAATTAAGATGCCTGTACACAAGGCAAGGAGCCTAGGAACAAAATGGAGGAACTAGATCTACTGGTGCAGGAAGTGAAACCAGATGTTATAGGGATGACAGAAACATGGTGGAGTAGTAGCCATGACTGGAGTACAGGTATTGAAGGATAAGTCCTGTTCAGGAAAGACAGAAATAAAAGGAAAGGAGATGCAGTCGGTAGGGCCCACACTTTCCTGGCTGTGAGAGCTGACAGATTTCTTTACCAAATAGTCACCAAACCAAGAAGAGGTGATGTCATTTTTGACTGAGTGTTGGTGAGTAGGGAGCACCACCAGAAAAGAACTGGTTGTAGGGGACAATTTTGGTTTGCGTGATTATGAGCTAAATCAGTTTCAACTAAACGGAAGGATAAACAAAACTAGGTCTGCAACTAGGGGCCTAGATTTCAAAAGGGGAAACTTTAAAATATTAAGGCAATTAACTAGTGGAATGGATTGGGCGGGAGGACTCAAGGATCTGAAAGTGGGGGAGGCTTGGAATTACTTTCAGTCCAAGTTGCAGAAGCTCTCTGAAGCCTGCATCCCAAGCAAGGGGAAAAACTTCCTAGGGAAGGGTTGTGGATCAGGCTGGATGAACAAGCATCTCACACAGGTGATTAAGAGAAAGCAGAAATCCTACAAGGAATAGAAGATGGGATGGATCAGGAAGAAAAGCCACACCTTGTAGGTCAGAAAGTGCAGGGATAATGTGAACTGTCAATAGTCAACCACAATCGGACCTTGCAAAGGAAATTAAAACCAACAGTAAATGGTTCTATAGCCATATAAACACATAGGAAGGAAGGAGTGGGACTGCCAAACACGGAGGATGAGGTGGAGATTAAAGATTATCTACGCATAGCCCAACACCTAAACGAATACTTTGCGTCAGATTTTAAAAAGGGAAATGAGTTTTGGGGTAGTGGCAGAGTGGCTAATGGAAATGGGGATATCGAAGTAGAAATGACCACCTTTGAGGTGGAAGTCAAAGTCGAACAGCTTAATGAGACCTAACTGTGGAGTCCAAATAATCCCCATCCAAGACTACTAAAGGAACTTGCAACTACAAGCCCAATAGCAGGGATTTTTAATGAATCCATAAAAGCGGCGGTTGTGCCCTGTGACTGGAGAATTGCTAACATCCTACCTATTTTTAAGAAAGAGGAAAAAGTGACCCGGGAAACTACAGGCCTGTTCATCTGACCTCAATTGGATACATGGTTTTAGAACAAATTTGGAAAGAGAAAGTAATTAGGGACAGAGGTAAACAGTAATTGGGGTAAAATACAACACAGTTTTACAAAAGGTAGATGGTGCCAAACCAACCTGATCTCTTTCTTTGAGATGATAAGTGATTTTTTAGACAAAGGAAATGCAGCAGATTACATTTATCTGGATTTCAGTGGCATTTGATACAGTTCCACATGAGGAATTATTAGTCAAATTGGAGGAGATGGAGATTAATGTTGTTGTTAGTCCCTAAGTGCATGACCTTGCATTTGCACTATTGAATTTCATCCCAGCGAGCTCTGCAATGGGCAGATAAAGGGGCAGAACGTTTTGCCACATTGTTTCTGGGGATCTTGGTCCCCTGCTCACAACAGAATCTGCGCAGCAGAATCGAACTCAGAAAGTGGCTTTGATTCTCCACTGAGACAATAACATTCTTTTATCCAGGAAATATCGTCACCCGACTCAAAATCCTCAAGGAAGAAGAATTTCCAAGGGATGCAGAAGACTCACTCTGCTGTCAAGACACAGTCATGCTGGCTATGGAACCAGGTTATTCCTTTGAAAAGCAAGGGCCAGGTTCTGTTCTCACACCAGTCTCATTCTATTGTCTTGAGTTACTCCTGTGTATGAGAGACCAGAATCAGACCCCGAGAGTATAAATCCAGCTCAGGATTCTTTTCTCCATCTAATTGCAGCCTGGCCTGAGCGTTGCAGCCTTAAGAAGTGTATCATGACATTGTCCCTTTCAAAAATCATGAGGAAGCTTTTAATGGCCTTCTGGCAATTGGGGCAGGTTGGGCACAGCTGAGAGGCGCGTCAGCCTAATTAAAATTTTGTTTCCTGTCAAAGGTGTCTGAAATGGGCAATTCTTTGGTTATTTGGTGGTTTTTGGTACCTGTGCTGTCTACTTCACTTGCTGTTCTGTTTTACTTTCATATGGACACAATAGCAAAAATATGAGTATTTTAAAGAACTCCGACCCCCTGCCTGTCATCTCAGAGCTTAGTTAATGCTGAAATGGAGAAGCAATTAACCATTGGAACAACTTCCTGAGGAATGTGGTGGATTCTCCATCTCTTGACGTCTTTAAATCAAGACTGGATGGCTTTTTAGAATTAATGCTGTAGCTCAACCACAAGCTATGGGCTTGATGCATGAGTAAGTGAGTGACAGTCTCTGGCCGATGTTATACAGGACAGACTAGATTATCACAATGGTCCCTTCTAGCCCTGGAATCTATGTAACACGCATTACCAATAGCAGGGCGACTCACCCAGGGCCAGGCTGCCTTGGGCAAGTGGTAACTTCCTAGAGCATTTCACATCTAGGTCAACAATTTAAATCCACTACAGCTGGTAATGGCTGAAGGTTGTTACCAGCTGGTTGCTGTTCAAAGCCATCCAATCTTGATTTAAAGATGTCAAGAGCAGAATCCACCACATTCCTCAGTAAGTTGTTCCAATGGTTAATTGCTTCTCCATATTCAGCAGTAACTAAGCTCTGATATAACAGGCAGAGGGTCAGAGTTCTTTAAAATACTCACATATTTTTGCTATTGTGTTCATATTAAAGGAAAACACAACAGCAAGTGAAGTAGACAGCACAGGTACCAAAAACTGCCCAATAAACAAGAATTGCCCATGTCGCACACTTCTGAAAGGAAAAAAGTTATTCTAAATTGGGCTGACCCTCAACCGAGCTATGCAGAACCTGTCCAGAAGGCCATTAAAAGCATCCCCATGATTTCTGGAAGGGACAGTGTCATGACACATTTCTTAAGGCTGCAACGCTCAGGCCAGGCTGCAACTAGATGGGGAAAAGAATCCTGAGCTGGATTTATACTCTCGGGGTCTGATTCTGGTCTCTCATACACAGGAGTAACTCAAGCCAATAGAAAGAGACTGGTGTGAGAACAGAACCCCACCCTTGCTTTTCAAAGGAATAGCTCAGTTCCAAAGCCAGCATAACTGTGTCTTGACAGCAAAGTGAGTCTTCTGCATCCCTTGGAAATTCTTCTTCCTTGAGGATGTGCTCAGAGCTGCAGCAGACCTCACTCCTAGCCCTGCTTTACATTTGCACCAAGATATTTCCCACTGCCCTCTTGTCATAAACAGATAGTTAAGGGTTAATGTCTCTTTTACCTGTAAAGGGTTAACAAACAGGGAATAAACACATGACCACGGGACCAATCAGGAGACAAGATACTTTCAAATCTCGGTGGAGGGAAGCCTTTGTCTGTGTTTTTTGGGTTTTGCTTTGTTCTCTCTGGGTCCCGGAAGGGACTGGATGTGCAACCAGGTTTCTTGCCAATCTCCCTGCTACAGTCTCTTATATATTCAGAATAGTAAGTAATTTAGTAAGAAAGGTGGTTATAGTCTTTTGATTGTTTCTGTATTTGCAAATGTGTAGTTTGCTGGAAGTATTTTAAATTGTATCTTGCTGGGGGGCAGGCTTCTTTCTAGTTTCTATAAGCTGACAGACCCTGTAACTTTTTACCATCTAAATTGCAGAGATAGAAAAAAAGGTAAAAGCTTTTCTTTTTATTAAAAGTTTTGCTTTAAAGACTTGTCTGATTTTTCCCCATAGTTGAGGCTCAAGGGAATTGAGTCTGTACTTAACAGGGAGGGAGGGGAGAAGGGGGACTCCCTTTGTTTTAAATTCCCAGAGCTTGAATCTGTTTTGCCCCTGGGTGAGGGAGAAAGGGGAGGGGGGGAGAAGGGACATTCCTCCCTGTTTTAAAATTCAAGGAGTTTGAATCACGATAATCTTCCAGGGTAACCCACGGAGGGAAATCCTAGGAAAGGCAACGGTGAGGAAAGGGGTTTACTTTCCTTGTGTTAAGATCCAGGGGGCCTGGGTCTTGGGGGTCCCCAGGGAAGGTTTTGGGGGGACTAGAGTGTATCAGGCACTGGAATTCCTGATTGGTGGCAGCTTATCAGATCTAAGCTGGTAATTAAGCTTAGGGGAATTCATGCTAGTACCCATATTTTGGATGCTAAGGTTCAGAATTGGGAATTATATTATGATACCTCTGGAGGAGGTGGCTATTGCTCCCGAGGGTGGGGCTCCACTTACCTGCCAAAGAGCCAAGAGGCCGGCTCCTCGCCCCAGCCCTCAACTCACACTGCGGAGGAAACAGGACACCCTTGAGCAGTGGATGACGCAGGCGGGTTTCTCCCAGCCAAGCCAAGTTTATTGAGAATAGGAACTGAGCAATCGTTTCAAGCGGGTGACAAGTGCACATCCCCCAACCGTGCACACACATCTCCCCCATCCTCTAACGGCTGCCACCGCCCCCACCGTGGGACAGGAGATTTCGGTGGGAGGATGCAGCCAGAGGGACGTGCTGCATGGCCAGAACAAGGATAGTAAAAACTACCAGGGCCCCAGCTATCAACCTTGATGTGTCTCCTTTAAACGACAGTGCACCCTCCGCCCCTCCCAGCGTTCACGCCGACTGACCAGGCGAGGGTTTGCCCAGCAGATGAGCCGACAGCGCACTCCACTAAGAGCCTTCTACTTGGACAGACAGGCACCCAGCTCCTTTTCTAGTCCCTGGACAAACTGATCATTCAGGAAGAGCAACTGCCCGTGGGGTAGAAACTTGCTCAGGATGATCTCGGTCTTGTCTGCCTTGAGGACCACGTCACTGCCCTGGTTCAGCAGCTTCAGATGCTCCAGGAGATACTTTACCACCAGCCGCAGGGTGTTCTCGGCCAGCATCAGGTTCTCCTGGGGGTTGCACACCAGAGCGAAGCCCAGAGACAGGACCCCCAGCCAGAGCACCGTCTTGTTCTCACAGAAAGGATCCCCGGGAGGGAGGCGGAACACCCCAGACGGGGCATCCTGGAGGGAAATGGGCTCGTCGGGCAGCTGGACAGGGAAGTCAGAGGCAGGGCGCCCTGATACCTGGTGCAGCAATTTACATGTTGAATCCACCTGCCTGGGAAAGGCCAGAAAAAGAGAGAGAGACAGTTATTTTATAAGAGGATGGGGTTAAGAAAAGGAAACGGGGCCTGAACATCCCTGGAAGGTCTGCCTGATAGCAAGATGACACAGGCTGCAGATTCATCCCCCAAGGGGAACATGTGGGAGCCTCATCACTTGGGAAGTTTAAAACCAGACAAAACAAAGCCCTGCAGAACAAGCCTGCTCTGGGCCGTGGGTGGGCTGGAAGGGATGTACCAAGTCTTTCCCTCTGGGATGAAGCATAAAGAACAGCTAGGTATTTTACTTTATAAAGAGCTCCCTGGAACGTTCACATTCGCTCCTCTCCCCAGTGGGGGATAAGGGACCCAAAACGTGCCCTGCTCTAGAGTCTATGGATACATCTACCCTACCAAAAAAAGACCCATGGCAGCAAGTCTCAGAAGCCGGGTCAGCTGACTCAGGCTCACAGGGCTCACGCCACGAGGCTAAAAATAGTAGTTCAGACATTCAGGCTCGGGCTGGAGGCAGGGCTCTAAGACTGGGTCAGACCAAAGGTCCATCTAGCCCAGTATCCTGTCTGCCGACAGTGGTCAGTGCCTGGTGCCCCAGAGGGTATGAACAGAAAAGGGAATCATCAAGTGATCCATCCCGTCGCCCATTCCCAGCTTCTGGCAAGAGAGGCTAGGGACACACAGAGCGAGGGGTTGCATCCCTGATAATCTTGGCTAATAGCCATTGGTGGACTCATCCTCCGTGAACTTTTGAACCGAGTTATACTTTTGGCCTTCACATCATCCCCTGGCACAAGTTCCAGAGGTTAACTGTGTGTTATGTGGAGAAATACTTCCTTTGGTTTGTTTTCAATCTACTTCCTAGTAATTTAATTGACTGACCCCTGATTCTTGTGTTATGAGGAGTAAATAACACTTCCTTACTCACTTTCCCCACACCAGTCATGATTTTATAGACCTCAGTCATATCCCCTCTTAGTCTCCTCTTTCTAAGCTGAACGGTCCCAGTCTTTTTCATTTCTCCTCATACGGAAGCCGTTCCATACCCCTAATCATTTTTGTTGTATTAGAATTGGAAAAGATACAGGAAAGGACATCTACTTTGAGATGGGACGGCGAGAACTGCACAGAGTATTCAAGGTGTGGGCGTACCATGGATTTATAGAGAAGCAATATGATATTTTCTGTCTTATTCTCTAGCCCTTTCCTAATGGTTCCTAACTTTCCTCTCCGCTCGCCTGAAGGTCTCCACTGCTATTTCCAGCCGGTAGCATGAGCCCAATTCAGTTGTCCTGGGCTCGGAGTCTTGCTGCCGCAGATCCTTTTCTCTGCAGTGTAGACATACTCTTAGATTCTATAAGAAGCAACAAAGAGTCCTGTGGCACCTTATAGACTAACAGACGTTTTGGAGCATGAGTTTTCATGGGTGAATACCCACTTCGTCGGATGCATGACGTCGGATGTAATTTCACCCACGAAAGCTCATGCTCCAATACATCTGTTAGTCTATAAGGTGCCACAGGACTCTTTGCTGCTTTTACAGATCCACACTAACACAGCTACCCCTCTGATCCTTAGATTCTAGAACACTAACTCCACCTCGCCCCCTGTGCTGAGCCCTGCAGTGCAGTCACATTCAGATGGGGGTGAATCCTTTACCTCGCCACAGCCAAAATCTGCTCCTTCCTGCCCAGTCTCTCCTTCTCGAGATCATACAGCCCAGGCTCCTCTGGTGACTGGTCCAGTCTCTCAGAGCCAAAGACCCTGGAATACAGCACGCGGCAGAGCCCAGCCTCTTCCCCGGGCCGAGGGTGCAGCGTATGGATGAGGAATGCGTGAACCATGATGCTGCATCCTAAGGAAGGACACGCAAGCAGTGAGTGATCATCACAGGATATCAGACCGTGCGGCTCAGGGGTGCCAGGGCCTCTCTATAGCCAGCTGGGAGGGGCATTCCTCTCTTCCCAAAGCTCTGGAATAAGAGAAAAAGGGGGGAAATAAGAGGCACCATCAACACCAAGCTCTACTCTACCTGCTTCCCAAAGAGGCTGAGCCAGACTCGCCTCTCACTCCCCACACCCCTCAGAGCAGAGCACTTGGGGGTGGGGCTCCTTTCCCTAGCACTGGGGGGGGGCAGTTGAGGCTGGGAAGGAAGATATGAGCAGATGTGACACAACAGCCCCCTGCGGCCAGGCGTGACAGGCTCACGTGGTACGGGGATGGCATGGAGTCACCAGAGACGCACATCGTGGCGACCCGACTGCCCTGCACGATGTGGTGGGAGCAAGACAAGGTCACAGCGGGGACACGGGGCAGGGCCAGGGCACCGTGACTATGCTGTGTTAGTACGGTGGGACTGGCGAGGTCTCAGGCATGATGTAAGAGAAGTCACAGGGGGTGTCTCGGGCTGAGGGAGGCACGGGGGCAGGAATGATGGAGCAGCTGAAGGAGGATGCAGGGTGTCAAAGGGCCCAGGAGCGTACAAAGATTCATGGAGGGTGCGGGGAAGGAAGGGAGGTCCATGGGGGGCAGCGGCGCAGCTATGAGGGGAAATCTGGGTCGGACCCCGACACCACAACCTGTTCCCAGCCCCGGTGCCCCCAGACACAGGGCTTCACCCACCGAGCTGGGTAGGCGCCTGGGGCGGCTCGGACCATGGCCGGGCAGAGGTGCCGGGGAGCAGCAGCACCGCACCCGCGCTCAGAACTGTGCTCAGTGGGCGGGGTACCCCGGGTGGGGGGGAAGGTGCAGGGGGTGGCGCTCAGATGGGGGGTGCGGGGGGGGGCTGCAGAGGGTGGCCAGAGGCACCTGGGGCACACGGGGGTCTAGGGGGAAATGCAGGGGGTGCCCTGAGAGCCAGGGGCGGGGAGCTGCAGAGCGGTGCCGGCGGGGGGAGGCACCGGGACCCGGGGGGGGGGGGTGGCCAGAGGCCCGTGGGGGGGCGGGGGAGGCACCGGGACCCGGGGGGGGGGGAAGCAGGGGGTGGCCAGAGGCCCGTGGGGGGGCGGGGGGAGGCACCGGGACCCGGGGGGGGAAGCAGGGAGTGGCCAGAGGCCCGGGGGGGGGCGGGGGAGGCACCGGGACCCGGGGGGGGGAAGCAGGGGGTGGCCAGAGGCCCGTGGGGGGGCGGGGGGAGGCACCGGGACCCGGGGGGGGAAGCAGGGGGTGGCCAGAGGCCCGTGGGGGGGCGGGGGAGGCACCGGGACCCGGGGGGGGGGGAAGCAGGGGGTGGCCAGAGGCCCGTGGGGGGGCGGGGGGAGGCACCGGGACCCGGGGGGGGGGGAAGCAGGGGGTGGCCAGAGGCCCGTGGGGGGGCGGGGGGAAGCACCAGGACCCGGGGGGGGGGGAGAAGCAGGGGGTGGCCAGAGGCCCGGGGGGGGCGGCGGGAGGCACCGGGACCCGGGGGTGGGGACGGGACTCACCGCGGCACGGCAGCGGCCGCCGCACGGATCGGACCCGGGAGCGCTCCGGCCGCACGGGCACGCGACGACGTCAGGCTCGGCCCGCCCCGCTGCATGCTGGGAAATGTAGTCCGGTGGCCGCGCGGGGCCGGCAGCTCGCGGGAGCCCCCCGCCCGCTCTCCTCGCCCCCGGCGCCGCGAGCCCGCGCACGGCGCATTCCCCACAGGGGCAGGGCCTGGAGCCGCTGAGCTCGGCGGGGCGGGGCCTGTGGAAAGTAGACGGGAGAGCCCTCCGGGGATTGGCTACCTCCGGCAAAGGGGCGGGTAAGAGCTCTGCGGGATTAGCTACCTCCGGCAAAGGGGCGGGGAAGAGCTCTGCGGGGATTGGCTACCTCCGGCAAAGGGGCGGGTAAGAGCCCTGCGGTGATTGGCTATCGCTTGGAGGGGCGGGTAAGATCCCTGCGGTGATTGGCTGTCGCTTGGAAGGGCGGGACATACGCCTGTGTTAATTGGCTGTCTCGGAGGGGCGGGGCGAGCTCACATCACAGGTATGGCTGGATGCCGTGGGGGCGGGACTTGTCCAGGAGCAGTGCGGGGCTGGTGGAGCCGAAGTGGCCGGTTCGGGCGGCTGGTGGTGTGGCTGCAGGTGCTCCGGCCAATCCGGAGTGAAACCGAATTAAGCCCCTACCCCGGGAAACGCGCGGGTTCTGGCCGCAGAGCCGCGCCTGCGCGGTTGCGCTCCACGGGGGGTCTGTGTCCCGGGTGTGCCAGTGGATGTACACGCAGGGCCGTGGAAGCAGAGCGGAGGACCCGTGTCCTGCTTGTTTCCGGATATCTCTGATTTGGTGTCAGGCACGTGCTGTGGGGCCGGAACGAGGTGTAAATTACAGCAACTGGCCACTGAATTCAGCCCCAGGTTTCCAGTTTCCCCACTGAGCACATGGCTGTGAACATCCCCAGGTGGCCTTAGCTCAGCGGTGGGCAAACTATGGCCCCTTCCTGCACTGCACACCCCTCCTCCGCTCTCCCGCCCCTTGTCCTGAGCCCCTTCCTGCACACTGCACCCCAACCCCCTGCTCCAGCTCTACATTCATGCCCCTGGATGCAATTTCCCCACCCAAATGTGGCTCTTGGGCCAAAAAGTTTGCCCACCGCTGCCTTAGCTGAACCCAGGCGTGCTTCCTGCCTGAGAGCTCTTCTATTCAGCCAGCAGAAGGAGCTCCAACGTAAGGCTTGAATGTAAAGATCTTGCTGCTGAGTGATGATGGGGGAAATGTAAGACAACTGGGAGAAGTGGCCGGAAAGTCCTCGTGTCTGTCGGAAGCTCCCAGCCTTTGAGGAGATGGGGCTTTCTGACCAGATTCCTAAAGTCTCCTGCTTTCTGCTGTGTTGGAGAAACCAGGCCTTTCTCCCTGTATTTCTGTCTGGGTTGTTTTGCAAGGTTTCATCCAAGGATCTCCAAACACTTCATAGTCATCAAGGAATTAAGCCTCCTGTTCCCCTCAGAGGCTTTTTATCCTCATGTTGCAGATAGGAAAAGTGAGGCACACAGGGAAAGCCTTGCCAAAGATTTCACAGTGCCAGGGATAAAACCAGGAGTTCCTAACTCCCAGCCCTCTGTGTTAACTACTAGACAGCATGTGTCCACAGAAACCCTGCTCAGTGATCCTGGCTACATCTCTGCTCTCCTCCCGCCAGCCCTGGGAACTACATAACAAGCTGGTACTGACCCAAGCTAACAGAGTTCCTCCTTTAGCTCTTGGGTACATTCTGTGCAGTGCAAAGAACACGTGTCCTGTCTGGACCTTAATGAGGGTCAATAAAACCAGGCAATACCCAATATACTAATTAATTATTTTGCTCCCAGAGGAGACAGGGTGATGTAACAGGGTTGCCTGTGACAGCAGGTAAGGGAACTTGAAGACTCAGGATGTCCCTTCCTGTCCTATATCCCCACGAGACGAGACAGACCAGGAGGAAGTGCAAATTACCAAAACATCCCCCGTTTGTAAGAATTTGGCACAGCTCCGTGGCTCAGTGTGAGAGTTTGGGTCAGTTTTTTCCTTATTGAACGCAGTTTGCTCCTCCTGCAGAAACACACCGAGAGCAGGGCTGTTCCTGGTGTAACCCTGATATTAGGGTGCTTGCACCAGAGAGTCGTTTAACCCAGCCCCATGCCATAGGAGCAGGACTGTTTCCCCCAGCTGCCCCCACATCAGTAGCCTGGTCATATCCCTGAAATGCCCTACATCTGGGTGTGAGCAGAAATAGACACCAAACACAACACAGCAGAGTGGGCTTGAAGAAAGCACCAATGCAAACACAGCAGCATTTGAATTTTGAGACTCTCCCTAGCCAGTGCTACTGGGTGGCCCATTCCAGCCCAGCAGCCAAGCCCCGCCCTTCCGCAGGGATGGGGTTTTAACTCCTTTGTTCCTCAGCTAGTGCTGCTTTTGGCTGAGGGTGCTGGGCCGCAGAGCCTGTCGCCTCTGGAATGCAGCCTGGGTTGGCGGCAGCTGATCCCCTCTTGACTGGTTGGTGGCCTGCCTGACACGAGTTGTGTGGGTCTCAGCCTAGTCCCTTAGTGGCGGATGTTTGCATCCAGACCCCTCTCCCCGCCCCCGCTCCAGCAGCATAGCAAGGGCAACTCTATTGGCAGCCTCAGTAGAGGGCAAGGCCAGAATGGGTCCTGGAAACTGAGCCGGGCTGTCCTCCAGCTTAAGACTGGGTCACTGTGCTCTTGGCTTGCCCTGCCGCTGCCTGTTATGTGGGAAATCTGAGGACCTCAGTTTCCAGGGCTGCTAGCTGGCACTTTTCACCAGCACTAAATACATTCACTTTAAAATTCCCTAGTGAACTAGGCTTGCGTTGGGAATTAGTGGAGATGGATCAAAACCATCGTAGGGGCTGGCCACGCTCTGAGGACTTGACCGGCACAGCTACGACGCCCTCGCTACGTCGGCATAACCCCGAAGTGTAGGCGCAGCTGGTTTCCCGATGGAGAGCGACACTGCTGCGCCAGGAGAGGTAGCTGGCGTCATGGAAGCATTCTTCTGTAAACCTAGCTGCGTCTCCACTTGGGGGCTGACCTAGCTGCGTCTCCACTTGGGGGCTGACCTAGCTGCACCGTCACTTGGGGGCTGACCTAGCTGCGTCTCCACTTGGGGGCTGACCTAGCTGCACCGTCACTTGGGGGCTGACCTAGCTGTGTCTCCACTTGGGGGCTGACCTAGCTGTGTCTCCACTTGGGGGTTGTCCACACTGCCATGTTCTCCGAAGGTAATGAAGCTGCCCATCTCGGCCACTTGTCTGCTCTTGAAAGCTAATTCAGGTGAAGGCAGGGTGTGAATGTAAAGCAGAATCGCTATTCCAGAGTAACTCTGTGTAGACAAGCCCTAAGAGCCTTGCTGTACTGGGGTCTTTGGCACCAGCACAGCTGCATCAGTGCAACCCTCCAGTGCATTCGGATTGCAGAGCAGCAGGTAACTGCATCCACATCATTGCACCACTACACCTTTCCTAGTCTACCTAAAGCCTTAATTCTTCCTTGCTCCAGACTCCCTGTTGTATCCTGCCTTTTCATGGCTAGCCTGTAAGCGCTCCTGGGCACAGATCTCCTCAGTTTTGTGGCTTGCACAACACTTTGCACAATACTAATAGTGATAACAGCAACTCCACAGTGTAAAGCAATAGTAAATGTAGCCTGCCTTGTCAGCCTTAATGATTCCCATCTTGAATGCCCAAAGGCAAGTTATGTGCAATCAATACCATGGTGGATAAATCATGTCACACTCAGGCCTCTAGGGGGAGAGGGTTAATCAGACACACAGCATAAAACCTGCAGAAGTGAGACTTTGGAGTGACATGGGAGGGTAGAACCCCAGCAGTCTGGCCCCTCCATGGTCACCTCCTTCCCCAAGAGTGATTTGTGTGTGTGCGTGTATTATTCTAAACTGTGTAGTGTTGCTGTGGGCTATTAAACAGCTGTTGCATTTCACCCCAAAGAAGGCTGCATTTCAGTAATGATTGATGTGATTAGGGTACTTTAATAGGCACGCGCTGTTTCTGCTTCTGTAATGAGCGTTCATGAGATTTTACAAACAGTAAAGCGTGGGATACAACTAGCTGACAGTTGTGACAGAAATATAAAATAATTGAGCCTAATACTATAGTTCTTACTCTTCGAAACACTGGGGAAGATCCAGCAGATCTGAAGGAAGCTTATGTTGTGCCAAGTATCAGAGGGTAGCCGTGTTAGTCTGGATCTGTAAAAGCAGCAAAGAATCCTGTGGCACCTTATAGACTATAGATGCATGCATCTGAGGAAGTGGGTATTCACCCACGAAAGCTCATGCTCCAAAACGTCTGTTAGTCTATAAGGTGCCACAGGATTCTTTGCTGCTTTTATGTTGTGCCAGTATTTAAAGATTAAACAGGATGTCCTGGGTAATTATAGGCCTGTTAGTCTGACATCGATCCTGGGGAAGATAATGGAGCGGCCGCTGTGGGACTCGATTAATAAAGCACTTCATTAGAAGGTGTTATAACAAGCCATAGTAATGGACACTTTGACAATCGATCCACCATTCACTGAAACATCTATTCACCCATTATTAGCCCTCTGGACAAGGCGAGATCGATAAAAAGCAACATGAACATTTTTGAAAAATCTGGGTGTTTTTATACGCCACCAAGGGTAAAAAGAAGGGCACAGCCCCACTGTTGCCCTCCATTTAGCCGTTGTCTTTAAGGTGAGCATTACAAAGCATAGCAGCATCTCACCTACATTCACCGGCATATTCCAGCTGCTTTGGGCCATTCCAGGAAAACAGCAGGAGCAGCCCAGTGAATCTAGCCCAAATTCGTCCCGCCCAGCATCCCATCGCCCTCCATACATTCTAGCCCTAGAGCTTGGGTTTTAAAAAGCAATCCACACCCTGAGAAAAGCCTGTGCCCTTTTGTCATTCTTTGCCTTTGCATCCGCTCCGGCAGGGGACGCGGAGCTGGACAGTGCAAACACGTGCAGGAGAACTCAAGGTGGGTGGGGGATGGGCTTGTCGTGGAATGTGATTCGTAATTTTAAACGGCACACAGCGCCGGCTGCCCAGAGGAAACCCGGAGGGGGCGTGGCTGTGAGCAAAGGGGGCAGAGCAGTCACGGGGCCCGGCCACGTGAAATCGACATTCCCGTCTCTGGGCCAAGTGGGATAATAGAATTCAGCAACACGGTGACTCACGCTCAGAAATAGTTGGCAGCCAGTCCATTCCACGACTCCTGCAGTGCCATGGGAGAGACAGAGCACGCGGCCTCCTACCTTGGCAGCGTTCGCACGGAGAGGGGCCGCGCACATGGGAGGCCCCAGTGACCAAGCTGGTCGGCCCCACTCTGTTGGTGCCCGTAGGGGAAGGGCTGCTGCTTTTTGAATGTCAACAGCGGCCTCTGTGACATCCCCAAAAGAAATGCCCTCGGCTGAGACCTTCATGGAGGGGGGAGCAGGTTATCTCCTACCTGCCGACAGCAGGGTTCTTGCTCCTTTCTCTGCAGAATCTGGTACAGGTCCCTGTCAGAGACAGGATACGAGATTGGACAGACCGCGGGTCTGGTCCAGTCCGGCACTGCCTATGTTGCTAGGTGAGCACAGTCACTTTCACAATGACCCTGCCACAGTCTGTGGTAATATCCCCCCTCCTCTCCCAGGTGTACGAGACGGACTCGGGGCTGAGGGTCTCTAAGTAGCTGGATGGATGCGCTGGGTGAAGGGCTGCGCCTGAGAAGCGGAAAAGGTGGTTACAGTCTGTTGAATGCAGTCAGGGCCCAAGCCTGCAAGCCCTGAGTGTCAATGAGGTCACCTCTGAACTAAAGGGCTGCTACCTTAGCTTCTCCCTGGGCAACGCCTGGAGACCTGGCTCCCCTCTCGGACCCACAAAGCCAGTGCTTTACCTATAGGAGGAAGAAGTGCAGGATCAGACCCACCAAGCACTAGGCTCACCAGAAAATCCTGAGGTGGGTGGGTGGATAAAGCAAGACACATTCCTATCCCTGCATAAAGTCAAACGCCCACCCACCTGCCATCTCACTTCCATTGAAATCAATGGCCAAATGCCCACTGAGGCAAGCCTGGCTGATCAGTACCACGGATGGGCCAGGCCACAGACCCCATTTCCTGAGTCTCATCTCAAAGCACTGCCTGGTAGTTAAAACATCAGCTCCCTTCTTCCCTGGGGCAGGTATGTTCCCTGGGACACAGACCCGCCCATGGAATGTGTGAGGAGAGGGAGGGTGTGTGTACACAACTATCACACCTCAACAACTGTCACACCTGGCAGCACTTCACAAACATCAAAGAGGGAGTCAACCTGGCCCAGCAGGGCTAACGGGGGTAGACCCCAGACTTCCTCCAGAGCCAGGCTGGACCTTCTGGGCCAACAGGAACACACATTGGCTCCCTTCCCCAAAGCCAGGCTGGCCATGCAGGGGGACCATGAGCAAAAAGTGGGGCTCATTCCTTTCAGGCTATAGGTGAGTCAATTATGTTAAGAGCAGAATATGTGAGGTAGAAAATAATTTTACCCATATTTTATGGATGGGAAACTGAGGCACAGAGAGTGAGTGACTTGCCCAGGGTCACACACAGGGAGGCTGTCACCGAGCAGGAAACTGATGGCAGATCTCCTGCGTCCCAGGCCTGTGTGTAATCACAGCCAGTCTTCCTTTAGTGGAAGGGTGATGTGGGATGGCAGGAAGCCAAGGGGGGAGGGAAGACTCAAAAGGGCGGTTAGGAAGCACTGGCATGGCAAGCAGGGGCCCGGGGCTGTTAGGCCAGGCCAGGGAACACGCTCTGGACAATTGGAAACCCATCTCAGCTGGCACTAAGAACCGTGCCAGCTCTGGGACTGACGGTGGTGGCCAGTTAAAGACAAACTTGCTGAAATCCAGTTTTGGCTCACGGCTGCCGCGTGCGGATTCCACATCACGCTGCAACCTGCCACAAGGAGGCCCAGAGTCCGGGCTCGGTGGGCGGCGCCGGAGAAATCGCAGTGGGGCAGGTTTGCATGATCCCTGCAGCATGGTCCAACGCAGTGCCATGGGTTCTGTTCCTGGCTCTGCTGGGTGCCCTCGGGTAGGTCACGCCCCCTTGCTCCTTTATAATGGGGGCTAGTGACATTCCCCACCCTGGAGAAGGACTTGCAGATCTGCGATGGAGCACTAAGCTGTGTTATCTGGAACCCCCTCCCCCCCGTGACACTCTTATTGGCCCTATTACAGCCTACGCCGGTGAGAGGCGCCTGTTAGCACAACAGCCACGCATCCTCTGGATGTTAGGCCATCTGCCTGCTGCCTCTCCGTCCCAGTGGAAAATCCCTCCAGTGCTCAGCCCAGGACAGAGCCCCCAGTGAACGACGCCCTCCCGAGAGCTCCACCGCCCAGAACCCTGGGAGGAAGGAGGCCAGGCCACACCAGTGGCAGAGGCATGGAGAGCCCACCCATCTAAATGGCATTGTCCTGAGCCAATCACAGAAAGGCACCCATGGGCCAGCACTGCACAAACTGCTGAGCAGCTGCAGCGGGGCAGCTCTCAAAGCCCCCTTTGAGAACGGGGTTAAGGCGGGGCAGCCACTGAACTGTTTGTTTTAACGGGGTTTGCCACTGCTTGCCTCAGTTTCCCCATCTCAGAGCTACGGGGGGAAGGGGGCGCTTCGTGATGGTTTGCAAAAGCGATCCAAGATGCTCCGGAGAGTGCTGTAGATGGGCCAAGGGTTCCAATCTTTCCCGTTATAGGTGAGAACATTTACTCAAACCTAGTGCTGCAATGCAGCCACCTCTGGGGTGAAGCACAGCTGTCCCGCTAGCAGCCACGCAGCCGCACTGAGAATTGGTGAACAGGAAACCCAGCATGTTTTCCCAGCCCCGTTTCTGAGCCTTAAGCCTTGCTGAGCCCCGGCAGGAAACGCCATACACCAGAAGCACTGGCCCACAAGAGGCTCTGCCAGGTTTATTTTAAACTCGGCTGCCACGTGAGCAGCCTGCCAAGTGCTTGCCAGGCCAGCCCTCCCGTGCACATGCTGGGGAGCTCAAGTGGGCGGCAGGGTGGAACTTTCCCAGACATTAGCCCGTCGCTTCCAAAATGGGCCCGGGGGAGTGGAGAGAGAGTTTCGTTTTTCTCTCCACTTTGAGGAAGCCAAAACCGTACGCGTGACGGGTGGGGCTGGTTCATGGAGCCACGTGAAATCTTGGCACGTTTGGCTAAGGACAAAAGCCGAGATGCAACAGGGTCAGGGAATTTACAAGGAGTTGGCTTGCTGCTGTGATTTAAAACTTTAAAAAAAAAATACTCACAAGCTGGGATTTAACGTCACTGTCTCCGCACTAAAGCTAGGCAGGAATCCCCATGTCCCCCCTTATAACCTTTAAGCATTACAGACCAGGAATCCAAGCGACTCGGCGTTTGTATGGAGACAGGGAGAGTCACTATGTTGGGGTGGGTGCGAATCAGGCCTTAGCCCTGCCGTTTGAGATCACACCCGTGCCTTTAGTTCGGTCTGCACTGGAAGCCAAGGCCCTTACAGCAGCAAGTTTCAGATTTCCCGCATCGCCCATGACCCCCCAGCACAAAGTCCAGGCACTATCTGAACACCTTGTGTTGGTCCTGGGGCTACAGTGCAGCTGCACCCAGCTGTACGAATGTCATTCCACCGTTACCTGGTGGAGACCTTCCTGACTCTGGGGCCCGCTGATCTCAGACGGGTTTGCACCTGCCACCTGGGCCATTGCATATACAAAAGGGAGTGGAATTACCACCACAGCTTGCAATCTGGGCAGGTGCACCTAGCCGGATCCTGTGCAAATTCCCCTTAAAGTAATGGCCCAAGGCCCCACTATCCTTGCCCAGAATTCCCTTCCTTGGGGGCCCTGCCCATCCCAGAAATGGGGGGTGAGGGGAGTCCTGTGTGGAGCTTGGAAAGTATGTTGGAACCTTTTATGGTCTCTGCCTGCCTCCCTGCAGACTTGCAGGATTGCAAGGAATTCACAGGCTTGACACTGCAGAAGCTGCTACACCTCCCTAGACCATAAAGCGCCCCGGAGCACAGCAGAAATAAAGGACAGCCTGAAGGTTCATGCAATTGTTTGCCCTGGGTGTGTGAAAGTGGATGTGAAGTGCTACCAGTTCTGAACAGCAGGGCCTTACCCCAACAAGCTACTCCGTGCCCCTGCAGCAGGGCTGTATTGCAAGCTTGCTCTGAGTGTGGCTACATTAGTGCAGTTTTACACCTGTGCAGTTTTCACAAGAGTTTGTACATGTGCAGCCGAATTCTCCTGGTATAAAGCCAGCAAAGTCAATGGACTTACATGGAATGAAGAACAAACTCAAGGAACAAACCTCTTCCCTGGGTAGTGGATAGTTAAAGCTCAAGGATGCTGGACACTGATCACATAAGTACTTTTGACCCAGAGGTTTATTTTTCTGGTGGTTACATATTACTGCACAGGAAACCAGGTGTCTCCTCTCCCCAGACATAGAAAAGTAAGTCACGAAGGGGGTGTAAATCTTTTAACACAAATGTACAGACAAAAAAAAAACAAAGCAATCACACCACTCACAATATCCAACACCCTGCAATCAGCCTCAGTCCAATGAGTCTCCTGTACAACCTGGGTAGCACCCATCTGATCGGTCAGGGCAGAGCACCGCTATGTTAAAGGCAGGAA
The DNA here is from genome assembly GCF_007399415.2 of Gopherus evgoodei. NCBI lineage: Eukaryota > Metazoa > Chordata > Testudines > Testudinidae > Gopherus > Gopherus evgoodei. The sequence goes on from NC_044326.1 coordinate 1,498,166, forward strand.
ATTTACACTGAAGGGAAGTTTGGGAAACACCAAGCCCAATTCTTTGCTGCCTTGCACCTCATGGTCATTTACACCAATGTAAATGCAAATTGGGTAGCATTTCCATGGTGAGCGCCAGATCAGTTTAAAGCTTGAGTCAATGGCATTGCTTCATACCTACGCTGGAAGATGCAGGATCAGAATCCAGCCCACTGTGTCAGTTACCCTCCATAGAGGGGTTTATTCTCGTTGCATCCACGAGTGACTGATTTGATCATTTGTACAAATCGACATTGGAAATGTTTGGGTCATAAATATACACGAAAGATAACCCTGGAAGCCCTCCCCACACGCTACATAAAAAAAAAATTTCTTAACATATTTGGAAATAGCATTATTAAAATACAAAATCTGTTAAATAATTAAAAAACACAACACCACATACACACCTGGCATCAGATGCAATCCAAGAGTTAAAAAATGTTCCCAATGATTCAGAACTCAAGATTGGTGCAGGAGGCACAGCCTGATCTCACCTCACCTTTCACAGGACACCATCCTCCCTCTGACTCCAATGCAGTCACTCCTGCTTTACGCTGGAGCAAGCAGAGCACTGGGCCCTTACACAGGCACAAAGCTACAGCTGGTCTTGCTCTTTGGCGGCAAATTCAGTTTAAGTGCTTTTCCCGCATTGCTGCTGAATCCCGGTGTGGGCATCCCAGTGCTTCTAGTTTCTTGCTATTAAGTTAGATCAGGGGTCCCCAACCCGGTGCCCGCAGGCACCATGCATCCTGGCCAGCGAGCATCCGCCAAAATGCCGCCGAAGCAACACCTCTGGATGACACCACTTGCCGCCAACACACAACGTCATCCAGAGGCACTGCTGCCGAATTTTGGCGGCATTTCGGCAGATGCTCGACCGCTGCCATGGTCCTTCGTCTGACGCCTGTCAGACGAAAAGGCTGGGGACCACTGAGTTAGATTCAATACTCAGGGAGGGCCAGAGAGGCCAACACAGCCCTAGCTGCCAAGGATGATCACAGAACAGGGGACTGAAGAGTTTCTCCCAGGTGGTTTTAGTACATGGCTATTCAGAGAGACTGCAGGATTCTCCGTTTCGCAGCCTGTTTTTCATCAGGTCAATTCCCACTAGTTATTACCCAGTAGATACACCCTTGGGATAGCCCTGAAGTCAGGTTCCTACTGTTTCAATGCAATTACACTCATGGAGCATCGGCCCCAGAATTCCCCTGGTCATAGAGAACACCACAAGCCCATGACAAGCTCCCCGGACAGCGCTTTTACTGCTCACCCACTGGTGCAAAGACGGGTCAGTATTTGTGGAAGGGGATCAGATACTACAGTGATGGGCAGCAGCGTCAAATCCTAAAACCCAGAGATGGGGAAACTGAGGCACCAAGCGGTTAAAGCCCTAATTCAGCTCTAAATTTACCCTGATGCAAATCTGGATTGACCCCACTGAAGTCAATGGAGCTAAACTGGGTTTTCATACCTGTAATTAAAAGGAGACTCAGGCCCAGAGCCTACCCCAGGAACAAAACCAAGGTGACCCTGATCTCCCCAGGCTTGGCTCTAACCACCAGACTCCGCTGCCTCTCTGATCTCAGCAGTGTGATGTAGAGGGAGGAAGCAGAGCCAATCCTAAGGCTACAGAGCATCCCCACCTCCCCTACGGGGAAGAGAAAGTGGCTGGTTTAGGTTAATCAAGGCCCCCCGGAGCTAGCAATATTGCAGCCTAGCAGGACTGCCGCTGTCCAGAGGTTTGATGCTTTGCTGCCCTCTGATCTAGGTGCCTCATGGGTTTTGCTTTCAGTCAGGTCACAAATCCTGCACAGCAGCATTGCCTCAGGCAGAGGTTGGTATTTCCACCTTGTGCCACGAACAGGCACCCTAGGTGTGACCTTGAAGGAGTTAAGGGAATAGTTTCTGACCCCAAGAGCAATAAGAGCTAGCTCCAGCTGAGTCCAAGCCATTCTGCCCACCCTCAGCTGATTTTATCTGTTTCCTAAATCCCCAACTCTGAATACGACGATAGGAATCAAACTCTCTTCTCATCACCATTGCAGGGCCAGGGCTTGGAAAGGAGCCGTGAGCATCTGGTGCCGACCTCTACTTTTTTCAGTCTTGCAGATAATTCACTTTCCAGGTCACATCACTCTGATTACCATCTTGCTTCTCCATTTTTGAGCCCTGCCTGTCTCCCCTCAACTCCCCCATACTGGTCACTTCACAAAACAAGTTACTGCCCAGAAGAGGGGGGGGGTTTAAATGAGGGTCACAAACAGACTGGATGTCGGGGTGCAGCGGGGTAGCCACGACAGAGTGGCTATATTGCAATCACTCAGCGAGGCCCGTGCACATCTCAATACGCTGGTTTGTTTTGCTGGTGGTGCCCGTCCACCCCCTTCACATTCTTAGCCTGTTCCTGCCATTGTGGGGTCTGAGCTGCTCCTAGCAAGGTCACTAGCCCCTCCCCCTTGCTCTTCGCTTAAATCGATGCCAATGACGTTAACAGCCAGGCTTATTCACGGCTAGAGTCAGAGGCGAGTACTTCAGGGGATGCCAGGGCTCTATAGCGCTGGGGTGTTGCTCCAGCTGTTGGAAACTGTGGCTGCTGACGTCAGGCAGGGGGGGAGTGAGCTGACAATCAGCAGAGGACGGTACTAAGATCTGCCATAGCAGAGCCGAGGGGATCTGGAAGATTCGTCACTGGGAGCTGGAAATTCCCCACCCGCCTTCCATCCAAGCCCAAGCGAGTGTGGAGTCAGCTTGACAGGGAGCTGGATATTGGCCTTTGGTTCCGGCCCTGACAAGTGGAAGAGATGGGATTTGAAAAGGCACTGAGACCCCTCTGTCTAGCAGAGCTTTTTTCAGCACTGAATTTGGCAAATCCTGGAGCTTTTCCCCAGTCCCTGAGGCCTTTCTTTTTAGCCCCCTCACCCCGCCCCTGGAGTTTTCCTGCTCTTGGCCATGATTTAAATAACGCATGTAAGATAAAAAGGACAACCACATCTCTTGCTAAGACAGCAATCCGCGCTGCACCCAAGGGCCATGCGGCTCCAGGAGGCCCTAGAAGACTGAACTGGGCAGAAATGAAGATCTCAGTCAAGCACGACCTTCCCCCAAGTCAGCTTCACATTGCATTTGATTTGTTTAACCTTTCAAGAGACTGAAGACACAACAGCATGGTGACACACACATCCACACTCAGAACAGCTTTTGGGGGGGCTGGATTCAACACTCACACCTCTCGTAGCAATTGATGGATGCTCGACAGCGTCCTGGTTTTCACCTCAAGGCAGTGCAGGTGCCACTGCAGATGCTGAAAGATGATCCCACCGATCAGGTCAGAGGATAGGTGCCATTTGAAACACGCAGACTTGGACAGCTTCAACCTGACCCTTCCATGGTACCTGAAATATCCAGCCTAGCTTCCATCTCCAGTGCAACCACCCGTTCATGGAGGAGCTGGGTCAACCTCAGAGCTACAAATCCTACCCCCCGCCAGGAGTTTCACAGCATGGAGACGGCAATGAGCCCAGGGGATTCGGAAGCCCTTGAGTGCCACACAGTTCTGTTGTTACGGGAGGTATGTGCGGTTATGGGAGGTATGCGCATGTGTTACTCTGTTCCATGGCTTCCTGGCCAAGAAGTAGATCGATCTGCAACCGAGTCCAAAGAAACTGGCTCAGCAGAACGGTTCTCACCTTGGGAACCAGCCCCAGCCTTGCGGCAAGGTGTGTCATGTCTCTCTTCAATGTATGTGGCAGTCGCCCTGTGGCCCCCCCACACCCTGCCCTGGCTTCCCCGGGCCCGTTTAGAAGTTCTTCAGGCGGCTGTATAGCTCCCGCTTGCTCTTCTCTCCTGCCCACGTGCGGCTCTTCTGGCGGAACTTCCGCAGGTCCTCCTTGAAGTCCTCGTGATGCATGGGACGGTAGTCCCGAGGCTCGCAGTGTGCCTGGGGACAGACACACAGGGCTCGTGTTAACAGAATGGCCAACCGCCTGCAGGGTGACCCCAAGCAGGGGCTGAGCCCCTTCCCACCCACAACTTCGCTACAGTAAGAGCCCCTTGGAACAGCCATTGGTTTACCTGCTAAGAGCGGCCACACGTATAGCAGTGACTAAAACCGGTGACAATGCCAGGAGGCCGGATATCTCCCCAAGCCCCTTTCTCTATCACCACGGGGCCCAAGGCACTGCAGCCAGACTGCTCTTGGCCCTGTCCTCGGTCCCCTTCATAGGCTAATCAACTACCCTCAGAAACGCTGGCTCCTTTGCTGGCTTCCTACAGCAGCCTGGAAATCACCCTCTTTGGTTTTCAAACTCGCTATGGACTCAGTCACTACCAGCCCCGCTCACAAGGCCTCTCCTTCAACCAAGACCTCACACCCCATAATGCCCCAGTTCCCAGGGCAGGGAAACGCAGTGGCTCTTGTGACTCGAGCTCCCCCAGTCTCTGTGCAGTGAGTCACTTCCCTTCTCTAAGTCTCACTTTGAGACCCGTCCCGCTCTCCTGGTCCCCTTATGCCGCTGTTACGCGGCGCTCAACCACAGGCTCTGCATGGGCTCAATGTCTGGAGATTTTAAACAGATCCTGGAACCTCTTGCTTCCAGGATACCGGCTGTCCCCATTCCAGAGGGTGAATGCGCCCGTGCACAGAAGATATTTTGGGGCATGCTATCGCCACCTGGCATCTGCGAACCTCGGAGAAGGTAGCACAAGCCTTAGTCACACACACTCGGCTATGCTTCCCGTAGCACCAGTGGGTGCCCCCCGCAGACGATGGCAGTGCTTCTGGGATGGACAGACAGACACGCTTCACTGACAGGGAAAATGCCACGACTTACTTGGTACTGTGGAAAGAATTCTTTGTACCCTCCTTTCAAGATGTACAGTTCAGGATAGTGCAGGTTGGGGTACTCGTTGCATGCCCTGTCTTTTTCCCTGACAAACCGGCACCTTCAAGACACGGAAGCATGAGGTTAAAGATCATCTGACTTGGTTTAATTTTGCACATACAAGGGTCTGTGTTGAATGCCATTGTGCCATGGAATGACTGGGCCAGATCCTTAGCTAGCTGCTCTGAAGTCAGAGCTGGGCCAGTGTACATTGGACTGAGGATCTGGCCCACAGTTTTCTATAACACCTATGACCCAAACACACTTGGGCTGTGAAATGCAGCCACACCTGGGGTGGAATGTGACAGCAGCACTACACAATTCCTTCAGTTCTTCCCTGATTCAGCTACGGACTTCATTGGCATCGCTCCTGGTCTATGTTGGTTTGAGAAGGGTCAGGCCTAGTGTCTGGAAGAGAGGATTTGGCCTGACGTGGAAGCTGCAGGGAGAATCGTAGAGTTGGGATTCACCCAAGCCTGGAGCGGTCGAGAGCTCCGATTCTTTCTGTTCTCTCCCAACAAGACAGGCAAGACCACAGAGCTGTAGTGCTTACAGGACCACAAGCCAATGGACAGAGTCCTCCGGAAGCCTAGATCCAGCAGGCAGGGGTGGCCAACCTGCGGGCTTCAGAAGTTCATATGCGGCTCCTTGTATAGGCACCAACTCCGGGGCTGGAGTTACAGGTGCCAAATTTCCAATGGGCCAGGGGGGTGCTCACTGCTCAACTCCTGGCTCTGCCACAGGCCCTGCCCCCGTCCACCCCTTCCCAAGCCTGCTATACCCTCGCTCCTCCTCCCCCCACCCCCCCCAGCCTCCTGCACGCCACAAAACAGCTGATCGGGAGGTGCAGAGAGGGAGCAGGAGGTGCTGATCAGCAGGATGCGCTGGGAGCGACGGGGGTGGGGGTGCAGGGGCTGCTGACACATTACTGTGGCTCTTTGGTAAATTCTGGCTCCTTCTCAGGCTGGCCACCCCTTGCCATAGGCGATTCTCTATCATTTAGTCTTGTAGGTCCATCTGTCAAAACACAAGTTTCTTGGGGCCCCAATGGCTCAGGGGAATAGCCGCTTTGTTCCCATCCCAACATCTTGGGATCTGTAATTTGGTGGGGTGGCATCACTAGGCCAGGGATCGTTCAAACAATTCATGACTGGTACAGTCAAACTGGGTCCTTAACCCCCCGCAGCCACATCGTTTCAAGCTCTTTTAATTACACCAGTGTCGAAACGGAGCCCCCATGCTCTGTGGCCAGTAGATAAGGGTGTTAGGAGGACGTGTTGCACCCACGCAGCTTGTGGCCGACTTACATTCTGGGACCCCTCTCTGAAGAAAATTCACAGTGGAATATCACGATCACCCTCTTCTGCACGTCCAAGGAGACGATGGGGTTCTTCAGCAGGAAGTCCTCTATGTCCTGCTCCAGCGGCAGGTTCACAGCCCCCTGGAGGAAAGGACATTTCCCTGTCAGAGGGAGCAGGAAAGACCCTCCCCTTTTCCACTAACCCAGAGAAGCAGCAGGAGGGGTAAAATCCTACAGGACCACGGAAATCTAAGAAAACGAGACCCAGTTCCCTGCACCACTGCGCATCACTCAGCCTGTGCAATGGGTGAACAATGCTACACAGCCGACATTTCCCCTTCCCCACTCTTTGCCAAGGGCAGTGTTCACATCCACCCCTGTTATCTGCCCCGGGGTCTCTGTCCAGTGCCCACAAGCCCAATAAGCACCTGTACCCCCAATCAAGTGAAGGGAATTTGCAGGACCTCAGCATCGTGAAGAGAATTAGCCCACTTGTTTGGGCGCCTAGAGTTTGGCACTTGTGTTTCAGCGTTTCTCCTTGAAAGACTGACCCTGGGTCACGGAGGAGAGTGGAACTGCCCAGCACTGGCTCCTGCCTCACACCACTAGACCATTCTGCCTTTCAAGGTTAAACACAAAAAACAAGGCAGCGGTTCTGACCTTGATGTGACCCCCTTCGTATTCGTAGGGATACCGGCAGTCCACGATCACACAGTTCTCAATGAGGCTGTTGAACTGGCCATTCAGCACGGCAACCATCTGCAGTGGAGAGAAGAAAAGTGTGTGGTTGCTTGACGTGGGACTGTGCCGTTCCACTGGCGGAAACGAGCCCCCGCTCCTCCAGGGCCTGGCCCTACGGCCACTGCTCAGGCTAAACGGCTGGAGTTCTGACTCTGGGCTGCAGAATCAGGCCTAAGCCCATGATGGTCACAGGGAGGGCTGCAGGGTGTCAAGGTGAAGTCACAGAGCAGATTTAGTACAAGTCATGGGCATAATGGCTGCTCACTGCAAATGAGGGGGCATCAGCCAGCCACAGCAGCAGCATCCGCCCCGGCGCTTTTACCCTAATCCCAGCCGGTTAAGGAGGGGAGGGAGGGGCCAGAAAGCAGGACACAGTGGACAGAGCTTGCCGTCCATCTGTCCCACGCCCAGGGGCTCCCCTCCACACTGGGGAGGGGACCCACTCTGAGCCTTCCTGCAGGAAGCAAGTCAGACAAAACAAGAAATCAGTTTCTGGAACTTTTTACTGCACTGTGATAAACCTGCAGCCCTAGTCCCGATCAGTTGCCTCCTTACCATTTCTGGGGAGATGTATTTCAAGTCCTGATGTCTCCCTTCCACAGTCTGTAGAAGATACGCCTACAACAAAGAGGCAGTTAGCGACCCAAGTTAACCTCTTTCCTCGTGGGATTTATCCAGAGCTGGGGTGATGGGTTTTAGAATATTTCCCAGCGTTCTGATCAATACCTTAGATCACAACTTAATAAAGGTGCACTATCAATTCAAGTTTACATTTTAAGAAGAGTTTTATTAAAACTCATTAAGACCAAAAGAATCATCCCTTTACCACTCTGAGGCAGACAGTCGTTTCAAACCAAACGTTCATCTGTGGGGTTTGAAATCTCAAAGTGGGACCAATTCTGCCCTCTCACTTGTTGTAATTGTACCACTGGGGTGGAGCTGGCACCATTTTGATCTGGCAGCTTTTATAAAGTTGGCCCGGGCGTAAAGGAAGGGGCAAGATGGAAGAATCCACCGCCCTTGTCTTGTCTGTAAAATGCCAGGCACGATTCACAAACAGGCATTTCTTTCCATTTGGACCATGACATTAGACTGGTTTGTCTTACGTCAGCGTCTAGTCCATTTCATGGCCCATGCAAGGGCAGGCGCTACCGAGTTTCCAACACAGCCCAGGGAAGGTTTCAATAACTTCTGAAGGCAGGCTTTGATTTAGTACAAAGGGGTTTTTCTTATCTCTTCCCCCCGCCTCCCCATACCTTTGAGAAGTCCCCAATGAGTTCTCGGTGATCATTATCCAAGATGTTCTCGATCTCATCATGGCAGAAGGATCTGGAGCGCAACAGCCTTGATTTCTAGGAGGAAACCGAGACCGGATATCATATCAACACTGAGAGCCTTCTACAAGAACTCAGATATCAGTTCTGGGCGGAGGAACCCGGGGTGGAGGGTCTGGCCTGGGCTAGGCAGGCGGTCAGACAGGACGATCAGAATGCTCCCGCAGATTGCAAGGCCAGAAGGGACCACTGTGACCATCTAGTCTGACCTCCTGCCTAGCCCAGGCCAGAGACCGGCCCCATGGTAATCCCAAGAGCCGAGTTGTTAGACAAACAACCCCTCTTGATTCAAAAATTGTCAGGGATGGAAAATCCACCATGACCCTGGGTAAACTGTTCCACCTGCCCCTAAAGATTGGGTTGAACAGACACGACGGTCACAGACATTTATGCTCCCAGCACAAATACTTGGATCACCACCAATCCTTGCCAGATTTTGCGGTTATATGGTTAACGCAGTTTGGTCCATCCTGGTTTTAATCACATGGGGGTGCCAGAATCTAAAGAGGCAAGAAGCCTGAAGCCTTCAACTCATGTGATCAGCCTCATAGAAGTCAGTGGGTCTGGATCACTCCCCTCCAGTGCCTTGAATGTTGTGTAGTTCCTTAGACTCGTGCACCACGAGCGAGAGACAGGGACAGCAGCAGGAGCGCAGGGTTCTGATACAGGAGCTTCTCACAGCTGCTTTGCGGGAACGCCAGGGAGGACAGCCAGCAACCAAGTACCAGGCTCACAAGGGCTGCAACAGCGCTTGACAGCGACTCGTCTCGGCTGTAGCTCTTAGATCTCACCCACCCCGTTTTCCTAGCTGCTCCTTGTTTCTGGAGCGCAGGCAGGCTATGCGGAGGTTGGAGATTCCAGCTGGGTTACAGCAGAGAATCACTTGCTCCTCCCAGGATGGCAGGAGGAGAGAAGAATGAAGAAAAACCAATTTGGGAGGTGCAGGGCATGGGGAAAATACCCTCCATTTAAGGGGGCAGCACCCTTCGATTTCTGAAGCGCTGGTGCCCATGTTCCAGTGCTGCGGCAGAAGGACGTACGACATGGCGGAGCTAGCCAAGAGGCTTCCCCCTACTACCCACTGATTTCCAGATGGCCGGCTGGGCCATTCCAGATGCCTACAGGACAGCCCTAGCTGCTGAAGGCTTTGGGAGGAAGGGAGGTCTCGAAGCATACCCCAGTATGTCTGGTAGCCAGCCCTCCCTGGGCTGGTAGGTTCTGGAGCCAGGGAATGGAGAGGGAGATCTCCCTGGCCCCAAGTCCGTCTCCACATCACCTACCGGCTCCTCCGCCTTCTCCTCGATCGGGGTGCCAGCCACGCTCTTCCGCCTCTTGGTTTTGACCGGAGTGTCTTTGTCCTGCGGCCTGTCCAGCCGCTTAAGGATGGGCCGGATCACGCTGCTGGGCATGGAGGGGGACCTGAAGAGCTGGCGACATTTGCTGGGTCTCACCGACCTCTGCACGGACGAGAGCGAGCTGCGGTTAGAGCCTCGTTCTGGCCTCTCGCTCACCCCTGGGCACGGAGCCGCCGTTTGCCGCAGCCTGGGAGTCGCAGGCCTTGTGTGCCCCATTTCACATTCACGGGGGTGGCAGTTTGACCCAAGCACACCGAATTTGGCTTCACGCTCGATTTAGGAGATGCCAAAAGGCCACGGGCCTAAGCTCCCAGCCACACCCCTGCGGGGGAGTGACTCCGATTTGGTGTCAATGGGGCTCAGGGAGGAGAAGGAGGTGCAGAACCCAGCCCCCCACCGCTTGGCCCTTGCTCCACGCACACCAATTGCCTTTACAGAAAGGCCTCCCACTGGGCCTTCCTCAGCGGTCGGGGGTGTGTGTGAGGGGTGGGGTCTCTTAACCCAGCTCTCAGCACAGGGTGTGAAAACAAAATACCCCCTTGCCCTCTCTGAAACCACAACAGTAGCCTGAGAGATCCCTTAGTCCAAGGTGGCCAATCTGAGCCTGAGAAGGAGCCAGAATTTACCAATGTACATTGCCAAAGAGCCACAGAAACACTTCTGCAGCCCCCCCATCAGCTACTCCCCTCCTGCCCCCCCTCTTTCACTGCCTCCCCCTCCCGCCCACTGCAATGTACAGTACACAGGAGCACGAACATGGCAGGCTCGGGAGAGGGAAGGGGTAGAGGGGACAGGGCCTGTGGCAGAGCCAGGGGTTGAGCAGTGAGCACCCCCTGGCCCACTAGAAAGTTGGCGTCTGTAGCTTCAGCCCTGGAGTTGGTACCTAGACAAGGAGCCGCACGTGGCTTGGAGACACAGGCTGGCCACCTCCACATGTCACTATGGTCAGTGTCTCGCACGCACAGACACCCTCCTGGTCACCTATTCCCATCTGGGCCAGGCGAGTAGTGACCTCAGGTCACGCCATCCAGTGGCTATGGCGGAGGGAGGAAGGTGCCAGGAGTCTCAATCCAGCTGCCTGTGGTGAGGCGTCCTCAGACTGACCCCAGCACGTCAGCAGAGAGCACCCGGGGGCCCCTTCAGAGCAAGGGGAGCACAGTCTCCAGGCTGGCTCGCCTGGCAACTTTCACCCCCGCCAGCTCGCTGGAAGGAGCAGCCCCGACCCTGCGCCAGGTTCTCACATACCAGATCAGCGCCTTCCTTTTTCACCAGTGGGGCAGTCAGCAAGTTCTCCATCCCCGGCGGCACGTCCGCCTCGTTCTGAGGAAGAGGCAGCGGGATCAGCGGGATCGCAGAGAGAGAAAGCGAACGCATGAGGCAATGGGTTCCCACCAGCCCCATCCCATCCTCCCCTCTTGGCAGGGAGAACGAGACAGGAGTTGGCAAATCACAAGCTATGAGGGGCTGTAGGATCCAGACAGACCCTGTGGTTCTCACAAGGGGCCAGAGGGTTTCCCTAAAACCCGCTCTCCGCAGATTGCTAGCTATATTTGCCCCAGTAACATTCATTTGCGATTCAGGTCATCCAGACTGAGTGTGGTGGATCTTCAGACAACCCCTGCCCGAGGGAGGCCAGGAAGGAGCGAGGGGCTGGGTGGTAGCACATGAGCCAGGGGGATGGGGCTGTGCTCCACTTCGGAGCAGGATGAAAGCACAGGCTCAGGGTTAGCTCCCGAAGCCAGTGCTCCCCAAGCTACAATCCAGCGGCCCGCAGGAGCAGCCAGGGTGCAGGAGGTTAGGGGGCCGTGAGAGACAATCCGGGCACGCTGTACCTTCATCTCCTCCTCGTCCAGAATCTCCATAAACCCATCATCCTCTTCGTTGGTCACGAAGGAGGTGAGGGAGGAGCGGCGCAGGCACACTGGGCTCTCGGCTTCCACCCCCATGTTCTCCTTCTCGGGGGTGCCACACTGGGGAGCGCACAACAAAGGGGGAGGGGTTAGAGCGTGCCTGGGGGCCGAAGACTGAGCAGGAGCTGTCTGGCTGTGGGACCTGCCGTGACGTGGGAGGCCTCCTCTGACAAAGGAGGTGTGCAACTGGGGACAAGCCACCAGGAAGTGCAAAGCCAGGGCACGAGATGCGGCCCCAAGTCTCGGCCACTGCAGCAATTAGGGATCCCAAAGCACGGAGCTAGCTTGCTGCCTGCCAGGTGCTGCCGGAGAAAGGGACAGATCCTGGCCTGGTACCTCCTTCACCTCCCGTCCCAGACAGTCACTATTAGACACGGATTGTACCCTGCCCCAGAAACAGCTGCATTTCAGCCATGGGCAGTTCCCGTATTTACACATCTCCACCCAGGTCCATAAGGCAGCACGGGTGTTATGGAGATGATGGAGATTAATCCAAAGAGGGACCCTGCGTCAGCTTCACAGGTACAGGCTCCCGGGCGCTGGCATCACCACATTAACAGCAGGTGCTAAGTGCAGCTGGAATCACTGGTGGTGGTGCCTCCATTTGCTATGCTCCAGGCCTCCCCATTACGGCCAGGCACTCACACACATTATCCCACCCCCCAGCCCCCAGCCCAGGCCTGCGCTCACCAGGAGGTCCGGGGCGGAGTTTGGTCTCTGTGCAAAAGGGTCCCTCTCGCTGCTCCCATCAAAGGGGTGAAGCCGGCAGTGATTGGTGGGCCTCAGCGGGATCTTAAATACAAACCCTGCCTGCAAAGGCAAAAGGCCTGAACGTTACCCGACCGGGGACACATTCCATCGGCATTTCGCCCAGCTCTTCTGGGCCACCCGCGCTCAAGAGTGTTCACCAGCAACACATCATCCGAGCAGGAAGCAGCCGTGGCCTGAGTGGACATGACTCAGTCGCCAGCACCGAAGGGCTTGTGCCATGGACACCGGCTCCCCGGGCCAGGGCAGGACAGTTCGCAGAGGACAGAGGCTATATGAGCCCAGGGCTAAGCCCTACCTGCCTGAGACCAGCCCTTTTCTGGGCTCGCGAGATGGGAGGGTCAGTCTGATCAGAAAGGGGCTGCCACTGGAGGGGTGAAGGGGGTGGAGCTAAAAGGCTTGGGATGAAACTGAGCAGAGAATTCAAGCTGAGTATCTGGGAACATCTCCAGAAGGCGAGACCCCTTCATGCTTCAGCAGGAACTAGATGGGACGTGGCCCCAAGGAACGGGCTGTAAGGGACAAGCCCACCCAGCTCCTTCCTTCAGTGGTGGGGCTGGGACAGGTCTTGGAATCTGATCTCCCGTCACATCCCTCGTCCGTCCCTTCTCTGCCTCCCGACTCACATTCTCCTTGTTCTCTTTCCGGCGCAAGGGTCGGTCGTGTGTCTCCGGGCTGCCCAACTCCTTGGCATTGGAAATGTTTTTCAGGGCAGGGCTGGTGCCCAGGAGCCTCTCCTGGAAGAGAGGAGGGAGAGATCATCAAACCTGCTGCTGCACAGGCTCCTGCCACCACTCAGGGGCCATAGGGGCCTTCCCTAGGAGCTGAGACTGGCCACCTGGGGCTGGATCACTTGATAATTGCCCTGTTCTGTTCATTCCCTCTGGGCACCTGGCACTGACCACTGTCAGCAGACAGGATACTGGGCTAGATGGACCTTTGGTCTGACCCAGTCTGGCCGTTCTTATGGTCTCTCCAGGGGCCACAGTTCTGACACGGGTTTGCCATCAGTGGGTCACCTATTTCCCCACTTCAGTGCAACACCTGGGGGCTCTTTCTACCCCCACCCAAGCACATGACTAGGGACTGACTCGTATGTGCTGGATGCTGCTCCCTTCAGAGCCCATCATGGACGCTTCTAGCCCAGAGACAGGAAAGGCGGGGTAGGGAAGTAGCAATACGCTCACCCCTTAAGGGATGAGCTGCACACCCCAAACCCTGAATCCCTTCCCTCTCTCATGGGCCAGCAGCTGTGGGCTCCTCCCAGGCCAGATCTCCTTGGCCAGCACAGCAGCCAGCCAGCACCAGTCACCCTGGGCAGCAGGTCAGAAACTGTCACCCTTGGGTTTCCCCGAAGCCAGCACTTCCGGCCGTGCAGTCAGATCCGCAGAGGGGAGACGGGGACTCACCGGCAGGGAGTGGATCCTCCGGACAGGGAATCTTTTGCTAAAAAGACAAAGCAGGAAAAGGTGTTGGGTGGTGGTCAACTATGTAGCAGAGCGTTCCTTCTGCAGTCCCCTGCCAGAGGCTGTGTCCTGAATCCACCCTCCCCTTCCCGCTCAGGCCCCAAAAGCCACCAAGAGACCCTGCAAGAACTGACCAGTGCAGACAACCCCCCAGCTAACCAGCTCTCACACGTGACCCTCCCAAAACTTACAGGCAGGGGAAGCAAATTTCTGTGGCAGGTTGCTACACAGGAGGGGCAGCACTAGGAGGAAATCGACATAGATGGGTTTGATTCTCGGATGCATGAATGAAGGCTGCCTCACACCATTCTGACAGCGTGAGGGTTCTCAGATCAGAACCGGGTTGCCGTCACACTCAGTTTTTCCGTGAGGGGCGCAGTGAAAAATGGCCTTCGAGTGAATGAGAACCGGGCTCCGTGCTGACGGCACTGCCTTTGTGAGCGCAGCTCCGTTCCCCTGCCCACTCAGCGGTCTGGACACGGCATTAAGGTCTTTCCTTTCAGCGACCAACGCTCTGAACACGGCAAGGTGGGAGAAAAGCTCTCGAGAGGGCAAACAGCCGCTGCCTCCTGCCACGCAGGCAGGACAGCAATGGATGTGGGCTGTATGTTGGCGGCTGGATGCTGCCAGAGGTTTGTTAGGGACCCAATCAACCCTACCCCAAGTGGGAAATAAAATCCGAATGACCAGATGCGCACGGAGGAGCTGGGCTCTTCCCTTCCCCTGGGTTCAGCATGCATGTAGGGGTGCAGCACAGGGAGGAGAGATTGCGGAGGATAAAAATCAGGCTTTACAAATTTTTAGCACGAGGAGGGAGTAAAGAAAGGTCAATGCACTTACCCTTTGACAACTCTTCCTGATTCCAGAACTGCTTTTTCAAAGCTGCAGGAGGAGAGAGAGGCGCAGCGTGTTACGTTCACATAAGCAAAGGGCCCGCATCTGAACCAATGTACAGTGGCCCTGGCTGCCCAGGGAGAGGTTAAGGAGAGGTTTTAACTCCTGGGCCCAATTCTGCCACCCTTCCTCACACCGAGCAGCTCACTCCACAAGCAGGAGCCCAGGGAGCAGCGCTGTACTCCACGCACCCAGTGACTAAGCCATCTGGCCCAACACGGCTTCACAGCTGGGGAAAGGAGAGTGGGACAGTGCAGGAGGGAGGGAGACAGCTCCAAAAAGCAACTGAGAAGCGATCTGGTCCATGGGTCTGAACTCCGTCACTCTGCGTCCCTTCATCCCCTCCAACGCCTCCTGCCCCACAATCCAGCCAGGGAAGCTGCATAACAAGGATGGTGATGGTTTCGAGTACGGCACAACCCGGACACCTGGGTTCCACTCCCAGCACTGCTTGAGGTCATAACAGCCAAGGTTGTTGAGTGGCTACTGATTTCAGGCGTCTTTGAATCTGGGCCTGCGGGATCCTGTGCAACCACTGACTTCAGATGGAGTTGGGGGGCAGGAAATCAGGCATCCCAAAGGCTGTTTGCATATTTATATGGAAAAAAAAATCAGGCCTAAGCTGTCATAAGTTGCACATCCTAAACACAGAAGCCCCCAGAATTGAGGCCACTTTCCACATGGTGCCTGTCAGCCTGCAGGATTGTAAAGCCCCAACATACAGACGAGGGCCCTGGCTGCATATGGAGTTAAGCTGTGTTTGAGTACAGCTGATGTTGGCCAGGTTTAAACCCTTGTAGGGTCAAGTCCTTAAAGGGACACTGGCTCCCTGTGTGTGCGAGACATGTCGTGCCACTTGAGTTACGGAGCATGGATTAATTCAATGCCCGCCGAACAACCGGGTGGGCTTGGAGAAAAACAATCCAAGAAGCCGCCGCGGCTGCTGCTGACCTAGTTCTGAATCACATGAAGTTAAATCAAAGCTTGGCTGGGTGGGGCGCCGGCACGGGGCTCTCTGAAGCCAGCCGGGGACAAAGCTCTCCCAGAAAGGAAGCCAATAAAAGCGCCTTTTGTGAGCCGGGCTGCAGAGCAAGGCTCCGGATAGCGGGGGCATTTCTATAGCAACTGGCCTGAAGCGGCTGCTTTCCACCTGTATGTAAATGGGGGCCCTGGTGGGAGGGGGGTGTCTGTCAGATCAAGGCCCCAGGCCTGACCTAAGCAGCTGGTCGGGAGGGATGAAGTGTGGCGGCACAATGGGAGAGGGCTGCCACTCAGCACTGACATCGTGCCCAGCCCCAATTCATTCAGGACAGGAGGAGTGGGGGGGCTGCAACCTTTGGACTCTCTCCCTTGTGGAATTCAATCTTCCAGCCTGCCTAGCAACCCCTGGATCACCTGGTAAGCCAGGGGCTCCTGCTAGCCAGCTTAGGGAGTGCAGGCATGTGGCAGAGCCGCCCCAGGAACCATCTGTTCACCTCCCCCCCCCCGAAGTTACACATTCTGCAGCACATCTGGCGGGGTGGGGGGGGACACGACTCCTCCCAAACCGTCAGAGCAGGTGCGAGGGGGAAAGGGTAAGTGAGCGATCGCGGGAGGAGAGCAGTTGCTCGGCCAGATGCAGCAGCCTCTTTTTTAAATGTAAGATGTCAATCAAAATAGACAATAGAGCTTCCAAGGGCCCAGGAGGGTCCCCGATCACCCGGCTCACGTGCAGCGTGTGCAGCTGTTGACGCCAGCGCAAAGCAGTTTCAGAGTGAAACACTCAGTAGCTTGTTTTAATCAGGACTAAACCCCCCGCCCCAGATCTAACACCTGCAAGCAGCATCTCACGCTCACTGCCAGGCCTCCAGCTGGGTACTGTGCTATAGAACTGATATGTTTGGGCTCTGTATAGTGTATGTTTTACAGTAAAAGTTAAGGTATTAAAATAAATAAATAGAATAGTAAATACTAGTATTGGCCATTTTTATGCCTTGTAAGTAACAAACAGGATTTTGTCTGTGTCTATGTTAATTAAATTAGAAAAATTTCAAAGGCCCAGGCCCCAGGGTGGAAACAGACAGTTACAAAATTTAGTAAGGTCTAATTCATGAGGCCTTTTTTGTTTAACATAAAACTATTGCTATTTGTTACCTTCTGAAGGTCTCTGCAAAGAACGGTTTGTGGGAATAGGGAATGTACGCATCAGGGGAAAATATGGGGTAAAGGCCATTTTTGAAGCCAGATGACCAAAAAATATATAAATAAATAAATAAATAACCTGAAAAGACTCAAAAAGGCCAACACGCATCTGTAGCTGAGGAGAGGCAGACTGATGACCTTTAAATGAAAGCTAGCACCCTTCACACACAAAATAATTAAATCAAAACCAAACAAAATAACCCTCTCAAAAATAGTTTAAGCCACCAAAAAAACAACACCAATTAAAAAATAACCAATCACAAAGTAACACAGCGAAATCCATAAACTTCACACACACACACACACACACACACACACACACACACACACACACACACACACACACACCCCTATAAAAACAAAATGCTTTGCCATAAAACTTTGGGTTTGTCTTGCCACTGCTCCAAAAGCATCCAATCGCAACCAACAAAGCCTGGCTCCTCTCTACAATCAATCTGACGGGCCACTAAATGAATCCAAACTTCAAACTAATAACTATAAATATCAACTAGCAAAACTATGTGCATAATGTATGTATACATGTATAGAACTAAAAAGCATATGCTAATTGCTAGATTCTCAATAAATGTGGCATGTTGCCTTTTCCCCTATCTAAAAAAAAATCTCCTGTGCTCTGTTTAAGCATAACACAGTGGCCCCGTTCAGAACAGCCCCCACCCACAACAGGAATCCTGAGCCATTCAAGAGGAGGGACTTCCAAGAGCAAATGCAGAACTACCACCCCCAAGACAATTGTTAACAGGACCTCAGGCAGCCACAGACAGCAGCAAACTGCAGTGAAAAAGAGCAGACCACAGTGACCACTATGCCGCCTTCATCTGGCTGGAGTGCTGGGTTTAAGATCCCCCTCCTCCTTTTACTGCCTTCACACCTGAACCCAACGGGGAGGAATTTTGGAGATGCTGTCCAGGACCCTGGATGTCACCAGGGACAGCAGTTACTCCACATTCACACCCATGTAACCAATCTGGCCCAGCGACAGTGCCATAAAACACCTAAGTGAGTGCTAGTGCTCTCTTTGATTTCCCGCATGAATTGATTCCGCCTGTTTGAAGCAGAGCCCAACTCAGACTGTTGGGGAAGTTATACAAGGGATGAACTTGGCCCGTGATCTTTCTACAGCTAGCTGGTTTCTGAACGCCAAGAAAGATTTCAGACTCCGATAGCCACAGCCCAGAGGGCCCAATTGCTCCATCCCTTCATCCCAGTATTAAGCTGATGCAACTCCAGTGAAGTAACAATCCAGCACAGAAATCTTTAAGCTCAGCTTGAAAACAAAAGCTTATGTCCAGAACGGAATAACTAACACCGATTTCCAGTCTCAAATCTCAAAAGGGACTTGAAAGAACCCTCTGCCCATATTCATCTATTGAAAGCCTGAGCTCCAGGTTCATCAGTGCCCAGGAGCCCCTTGGGTCTACTCTACCCTACAGTATATCAGTATATCTGCACCTTCACTTAAGGGTGTGAAAAATCCATCCCCCCTGAGCAATAGAGTTGCACCAACCTAACCCTCCCTTGTAAACAGCACTACGTGGATCGGAGAGCTTCTCCCACCAACACAGTTCCCACCTCTCAAGGAGGCGGATTAACTACACTTTTCCATCGGCGTAGAGTCTTCATTAAAGTGCTGTAGCCGCCCAATGTGGCGTTTTAAACCACAGGTGACAGATGACTTTGGAGAGATGCCGGTCGTCCCTTTACAGACTTGCCGAGGCCTCATTTGTGCATGGATACCCTGGCCACCAGCTATCAGCACTAGGAGAGCTTGCAGCAAGGCCTGGGGATGCAGCATCAGAAGTGAAGACAACACCACCAGTTCTGTCTGTGGGTATGTCTACACTAGGAATGCTATCACAGTGGTGCAGCTGCACTGCGGTCGCATAGACACTTTCTTCAGCATCAGGAGGGTTCTTCCATTGCTGTGGTTAATCCACCTCTCTGAGAGGCAGTAGCTAGGTTGATGTCCACTCCTTCCTCCTCCCAGGCTTCTCCCCAAAATGGACTAAGCTCACATGCGGACGATCGTTGGAAAAGTAGATCCAATTTCAACTTCACTTTATACTGGATGACAGGAGTCCCTCACTACTGAAATGCAGCTACCTCTGAGGTAGAACACAGAAGCTGTTGAACAGCACCCAGCAACACTTCACACTACAGTTTGGGACAGGAATTGATAGAGGGGGGGAATACAGGGAGGCAGAATGGAATGACTTCAAAACAGGGTTTGCAGGAAGTGTCCTGCCTTTAAAGGCAACCCACAAACTCACCTCTGATTTGACAGCAGGCACCTCCAGCAGCATAGCACCCCCTAGTGATGCACTGATTTAGTGCTGCCTTCCAGAGACAAGCACCAGTCCTGAGTCACCACCACCACCTTGGGCAGCATCTAGGTTTACCTGGGTGTCTCCCATCCAAGAATTAACCTGATCGGTCCCTTCTTAGCAAAGCTTCCCAGGATCACAGCACAAGGTATATGTACCCAAACTCCTGCGTTAACCCTTAAAACTCCAGCTATACTGTAGCTCCCTCTTTTCCTGGGGTTAAGTGGGAGCCAACAGGCCAAGTGACAAGGACAAGGAGACATTAACTTACATTTCTTCAAAGGGTTCTGGGTCCAACTGTCCAGGCGAATCCAGCCCAACTCCTGCGCAAATGAAACACCCATAGGTAAGAACCTAGGAAAGTGGAGGTGGGGGCCCAGCAGCAGCGACGGTGCAAAACCCCAGTTTCCTTCACATACATTTCACCTCTTGGGGAATGGCAGCAAGGTGAAGGCAGATACTGCCAGGTTCTCCACCAAGCTGCCCACAAGCCAAGCCAAGATGGATTTAAAGTTCGTTGCGATTAGGGGAACCAAGCGCACTAGCCCTTGCTGTTCCTTCCAAGGTTAAATTAAGCCTCCCCCGGTTAATTAGTCAAGTGTCATCTCCATTTTATAGACTGGGGAAGTGACCTGCCCACAGCAAGTCAGTGGCAAGCTGAGAACAGAACCCAGAAGTCCTATCTCCCAGTCCCCATGGCCGCAGCCACAAGACACACTCCCTCCCAGAGACAGGAATTGAACCCAGAAGTCCTGATGCCCTGTGCTCTGCAGCAGTCACTGCTCTCCACATAGGGAATAAGAGTCTTGTTCCACATGGTTGCTTCTCTCCCTCCCTCGCTTTCCCCAGTGTATAGAATGAAGGTTTCCTAGATTCCAACCTCTGCCAGCCCCAAACTACCCCATGGGCCAAGGGGGCTGGACTGCAGCTCCCCACAGAGCCCACAGTGCAGGAGGTGCTGGAGCTGCTGCCTTCTCCCAGAGGGATTGCTTTAATCACACACACCCCTTTACCACATCAATGGTTTCCCTTATCTGGAGATGGCCAATAACTTAAAAGCAAGTCAGGCTCATTTCTCCCTGCCACACTGCTCCAGCTGCAGGCAGCATTCCAGATAGATGGCTTAAATGCAGCTGAGAGCAGATTTCAAGCCAATCATTTTTAGTGATAATAGAGTAAACAAAACCCAGCCCAGGGGGCCATTAACTGTCCATCCCTATTCCTTGCATTGAAATTCAATCAGGCAAGAATTGGATCCCTAGGCACCCTTTCCCCTCCACTCAGAGCATCCCTGGCTTCCCACGCTGGCTGGCTGCTCTGGACCTTAGGAAGCATTACCTAGGGAGGTGGTGGAATCTCCTTCCTTAGAGGTTAAGGTCAGGCTTGACAGAGCCCTGGCTGGGATGATTTAGTTGGGAATTGGTCCTGCTTTGAACAGGGGGATGGACTAGATGACCTCCTGAGGTCCCTTCCCACCCTGATATTCTAGGATTCTATGAAGCTCCCAATGGGAAATGAAGGCTCTCCCCATAGGGAGGTGAGAGGGCCAAATGAAAGAGTGTCTCTTTCACAGACGTTCCCCCCACAACAGGGACAGCAAAGGCCAAGCCTAGACACAGCCGGGATCTGTTTAAATGGGAAGGAGTTTAGTTCACGTGGATGTGAGCTGCGGACAGCACGGCCCAGAGGCAGGCAATGTGTATGCATGCTTCAGCCCCGACCCACAGCCCCCTGCGGTGCCAGTCCTGGGCCTCCCACACACACAGCTTGGCCCATGCCGCTCGCTTCTCACACCCGGTCTGCAGCACGGTACCTCTTCCATGCTATTCCAGGCCTTGACATGCTTTGCCTGAGAGGCCCAGCGCTGCAAACCGCATGGTGGGTAAGTGGTACAAAGACATGGGAGATCTCCCCCTACACTCTGCAAAAGTCAATTGCACTTGGAGACCTGGCCGTGCCTCAGCGTCCAGGGACAAAAGCCAAGGGAGTAGCCCCACCTCCATCCCTGCTCCATGGCAGCGCTGACCTGAATCCAAAGACTCGGACCACCCGGAGTCCTGCGATGACTCAGACGAGACGGAGTCCTGTGACAGCGAAGACCATTCACTCCTGAAGCCGATCCCCAGCGTCTTCCTCTTTGGGGTGTCATATGGACTGGAGGGGGGGCAGAGAACACAATTACTCAGAAGCCAGCAGGCAAGCCAAGCAAGAGGCATGGTGACCCACCTAGGAGGAGAGCCAGCGGTTTGGCAAGGCACCCAGGTTCAGGACTCCTGGGTTTCTCTTATGCTAACCTGCCATGGACTCACTGGATCTTTGGCGAGTCTCTCACGCCTACGTTTTCTTAGGTGTCCGCTGATTTTGGGTGCCCAACTTGAGGCACCCAGTGCTTGGTTTTCAGGTGTTGGAAAAAAAAAATAACAGGCCCCACCTGCCCAACCCGAGACAGATTTAAGGCACCCAAAGTCAGCGGCAACTTTTGAAAATTTTGGCCACCAGCCCCAGCTCATTGGTAAAATCGGCATAAGGCTATCGCCAGCCATCCTGGGATCGGTCACTTACATCTGCGGAGCCCTGAGATCCGCAGAGGGAGGCAGTGGAGGAGGGGGAGCTAGCTTGAAAGAATTGTTAGCTATGAGCCAGAGATAATGGTGTTTAGCTCCCTTCCTCCAGGGACCTCCCAGTGTTTTACAATCCCGAGGCAGGCCCCTTATCTCCACCGAGGGGGCAGAGAGGAAGTGATTTGCTCCAAGTCAGAGATGGACTCTGTGGCAGAGCATCCATCTCCAGAGGATTAAAACAACAGGGCAGATCCTCAGCTGCATAAACCGGATGCCAAAGACGTCCATGGAGCTGAACGCTGCTTTATACCCCCTGAAGGGGCTAGTCCAACACCTTCCCAGCACCTGTCACCTGGAAATGCCTGACCTGGACCTGCCCTATTAGAACTGCGTGAGCAGGGCACCGTACGCCTAGGGCCTCGTACACACGCTACCGAAGCCTCACAATAGCCATTAAAGAAGGTGGCTTTTCAGAAGCAGCTGAGGAGCGAATATGGTTGTTCAGTCGAACACCGCTGCCAGGGCTGGGTGAGCACCAGGAGTGCGTTAGACCCACTGTGTGGCTCTGGAAGAGGAGTTCTCTGAGGGCCGAGGGAATGAAATGAGGAGGAGTGGGAACCTCGGGGGCTTGTGAAAATGCCTCCCAGCCCCTCACCACCACTGGCTTCTCTGCCTGAGGGGCTGGCACAAACGCAGGCTTCCTCTTGCGAAACCTGCAGCAGGCAGCTGGCCCAGCGTCTCCCGGCTGTTCTGGAGGAAGGCTATCTGTACACGGCCATGTGCTTAGAGACAGCGGCTCAGGATGCAAGAACACACACACACACGGCTCTCTCTTCCCTGAAAAGTACAGTCCTGCCACGCTCGAAGGTAAGACAGCACCCCAGGGCACACAGCCCTGATCAACCCCCTCTCTGAGAAACAACCCTCCCAAACTCCCAGCCATGCAGAACAGAATCACCTCACCACTCACATGCAACCATCACAGTCACAGTCCTGGGGGTCAGATCTATGGGGGAGATGCCACAAGAGTTAGGGTCAACTCCTGACCCAACAAAGCCAAGGGGGGGATTGCCCAGGGTATCACTAGGATCAGGATCTGGCCCACAGCGCATTTATCCAGAAGCCAGTAAGCAATACTGCCAGCGGCTTCAACAGGGCCAGGATTTCATCCCTTCATTCTCCAAACTCTCCTCCACCCCCTGGGAGGGGAAAAAAATAATTCTGCTGCATGGAGCAGGATCCCTGACATCTGCCCGGCTGCTCAATGGAGAAAGGTCAAAGGTTGCTCTCAGTTATATGGCTACACGTCCCTACCAACTGCACACATGGAACCCAGCACAGAGAATTCAGTTCACTCACTGATTTGGGATCGGAGCTTGCACGGTCTGCCAGTGAAACCAAGGGGAACTTTGCACCGATGCCTTTGGGGAAGGCAGGATCGGGCCCCTTAGCACCACCCTGTGCAGTCAAGACTGCAGCTGATGGTAGCAGAATATTCTCCTTCCCCCCAGGAGCCCACTTGGAAGGGAAGCAAAGCGGCACTGCTCAGCAGAAAGCCTGCAGCTTCCTGTCTACGGTCATTCTGAGCTGGCTGCTCCCAGCCGGAGCCCACATGAGCTGCGATTCTACAGCAAGGAACATAAGTAGCTCTGTTCCCTCTGCACTTGGGCCTTGAATCAAGACACGGAAATAACATTCATTACCCCGCATGTAACTTCCCCCACTCTGGCCTCAAAGCCAGCTCGGAAAAAAATCTGTTCCCGAGGCCCAGACCCTGAAGGTCCTGCCTCAGTACAGGGTGCAAGGGGGATTTCACACTCCCCCTGAGCTCAGAAAAAGCAGGGCCCAGGGTGCCTCACAGCGGGGCTGCGATGGTTGGTTAGTTCTCCCCAGCGAGAGAATTGGGACACTGAGAAAGAAGAGAAAAGAAGATTGGTTGGTTTTAAACGGTTTGCTCTGGAAATTATCTCCGGCCTGGGGAATGCAGAGGGTCAGACGAGATGATCGCAATGGTCCCCCATGAATCGGGACATCACTAATGGGGCTCGATTGTGAGTGCACCCTGGCGTAAGGCCGGACCTGTGCGTGCACTGGCAGAGCTGGCACTGCCATCCCCGGCTCGGCCCTCAGACACAGCAGGGCAGCGTCACTTCTTCTGGAGCAGGGTCTGAATCAGGCCTGCTTCCTTAACTTCCCAGCCACACTCTTCCCGGAAGAGCCGCATGGCGATTTGCCCTTCCCCCAGTGCAGGTAGGGCTGACAGCCCAGCCTTGTGCTCTGTTCAGGAACCCTTTCTGGGAGCGGGGAAGGGGAACACACGCACCACCTAAGCCCCCGGGCCTGCCCAGCTGGGGATCAGGGCCAGTGGCTGCTCTTGGGGTGGAGGGAATATTTTGCAGTTTGGATTTTTGATCCGGCACCCGCTGCACGGGTTCTATGAAATACAAGAGACAACCCCAACCCCTCACCCCCCACAATACATTATAGACCCTCCTATGCCACAGATCCAGCAGCCAGGTCATCGTCCTCTTCACACCAACATAGTCTGCATGTGATACACACACAGAGTAAACGGAATGCACTCACATCATACACACACACACACTGACACAGAATACATGCAATCCACCTCTTCCCCCCCACTGTATACAATGCACCCACATCACCCACGCAGAATGAATGCAACGCACTCCACACACACAATACATGCACCCACAGAGTGCTTGCAACGCACTGATACACAGACATTGCATGCAATACACAAACACACAAATGAATGCAACGCAGCCCCACACACACACACACAGAGCACATGCAATCCCCTCCTTGCAGTGCCCGGCCACACACACACACACACACACACTCTGCACGCAGTGCCCGGACACACACACACACACACACACACACTCTGCACGCAGTGCCCGGACACACACACACACACACACACACACTCTGCACGCAGTGCCCGGACACACACACACACACACACACATACACACACACACTCTGCACGCAGTGCCCGGCCACACACACACACACACTCCCTGCACGCAGTGCCCGGCCACACACACACACACTCTGCACGCAGTGCCCGGACACACACACACACACACCGCATGGCAGGCAGCCGCCCTGGCACGCCGCAGCGGCACTCACCTTCCCAGCCCGGCCAGGTTGTTCAGATTGAGGGTCAGGTTGGTGACCGGAGACAGGACCCCGGGCGCCGGCGGCAAGAGGCCGCTGCCCCCCCGGGGGAAGCCGCAGGGGAGCCGGGCCGGTCTCAGCGCCGCGCTCCTGCTCCGGGCAGGGCTGGAGCCGCCCGGGATGCCCTGGCCGTCCATGCGGGGCGGAGCGGGGGTGCGCGGGGCCGGGCTGCTGCGGGGCCGGGCCGGGCCGGGGCATGCGGGGCCGGGCGCAGGGGAGGCGCTCCCCGCCGGGCAGGACTCGGGGCGCTGAGCCGGGCCCCCCACTTCTCGCTCTCTGCGGCTCCGCCTGGCCCGGGTCAGCGCGCACCCAGCGCCGGGCCCCGTATTTATATTCGAAAAATAACACGGGCGGGCGGCGAGCGGCCAGCCAATGGCACGGGCCGCCGGCAGAGCCAGCCCCAGCCGGGGGGGGGACCGCCAGCCCCCGCCGGGGAGGGGTCAGGCTGCGGGCGGGGGGAGCGGCTCGCTGGAGCAAGCGGCAGCGGGGGGCCTGCAGCCCGCAGAGCTTGGGGGCGCCTCATCCCAGGGGTCCCCCCATCTCTGCTCCCCCTGTCCGAGCCGTCTCCGCGCCCCTCCTACCCCCCGGGACGGAGATCGAGCCACCAAAAAGCCCGATTCGCCCCCACCCCCAGCTCCTTTATCCGCAACCGAAATATGAAGCCCCCTGCAGCTTCGGCCCCAGAGAGGTGAATTTCCGCAGGCAGAGACACCAAGCCAGGAGCCCCCCGTCCGGGGGTAGACAAGATCTTGTGTGGCTAGAAATGTTCGCAGGGCTTTTAATTTAAATGGTGCAACCCCAGGGGAGGCTGCTTGGCATTAAATCCTCTCTGCCCACCTCTTTTCCCGCTGTGTTTGCAACCCACATGTTGCAGCTTGATCCTAAGGGGCTCGGAGGTGGGGGGAGGAGGGGCAGTTTCTTGGGACCCACTGGGGCTGGGAGAAGCTGAATGTGAAACTGGCTCAGAGCAAAAGTGAAAGCTGCAGGGCCTGTTTTCCTCGCAAAGAATAAAAGCAAGGTGAAATGCTGGGAAGCTTCTTCTGGGGACAGGTTTAATGGCACAAATGATGGGACCTGCAGGGAGTGGGACATCTTAGATCCTGATCCTGCCAGCGGGTCCATGCCGCCGGAGCCCACGCAGCCTGCAGGGAGCAGCGGACAGGGTCTGGGCCTGAAATGTCACCATTCACCCCACCCCATTGCTTAAAGGCTAAAGTAACAGCCTCAGTCCCCCTCCTCCATCCTACCCCCACCCCATTTGCAGGGTGAGGGGGTTGAGTGGCTGCTACACCTGAATGCTAATCTGTGGCCCAACTTTGCAGTTCCTGGTGCTGGCTTGCCACGAAGAGCATTTGCTGGGCCCAGGCCTCCTCTTTCCCTCCATCCCCAAAGCCACATCTCAGGGCTTAAGGGACACAGAGGGTCTTGCATGGGGCCTGCACACCAGGGTGAATTTAGCACAAGGGCACCATTCCGAGCCACCCAGCCAATGCACCACGGAGCAAGCCTCCTGGCTGGATCCGAGGAGGCCAGCTGGGTCAGGCAGGTCAAGGGAAAATTAGGGGAGTGTCCATGGGCTCCATGGCCATGCAGATTCAGGGGCCAGACCCTCTGCGCGGTGGCTGAGAAAGCTGGTTATTTATTTTCTCGAGCAAAAAATGAACCAGGAAGTTGTGCAGGCCTAGCCCTGCCCCCACTGAAATCAATGGGGGTTTTGCCGTGGATACCAGCCAGGATTAAGAACTCATACTCCAGCGCACCATCCGTTAACCCTTTGGAGACTGCAGCCCCTTGGTGCAGAATGAGCCCCTAAGTATTCGGGGAAAGACCAGGGCTAGAAGAGCTATTCTGAAGGTAACAGCAGATGCAAACAGCTAAAGGAAGCAGGGTTAAAGGTGACATTTGAAAGCATGAGGCCTTCCCAGGGTTCCTACATGCGCAGAGAAAGGGGAATTCTGCTCCTTGGTTGTATTCTGTTTTTCTTCCTTTTTTTTACTTCCGCTCAATCCAAAGCCCACAAAGGACCCAACGTTCCCTTTATCTTTTTGTCTCTACGCCTAAAACCTAAATATTGAACCACTGCAATTTTCAGACTCAGACATGCCAAGGTGGAATTTTACACAGCCATAAACAAAGCCAGGTTACATGCTGTCATATAGTTTGAAGGATTTATTCCACAGATTCCCTGGGAAAACGGTGAGATTCCTCCCCCTCCCCACCCACCCAAAGGCAATTCCCTTGCCATACATCTGAAAACACTTATAAATGGCATATGGACATTCTTTGTGACTTTCCTGAGTCGTTTGTTTAAAAGCTGCTTTTTTCTTTCACCCAGTCTTGTTAAAAATCAAAACATTCCTGTTAATGATCTGCCCCCTAAAGATAGGTTTTGTCGTACTTCTCAGGCTCCTAGTTTAAGGAGATGATAGATAGATAGATAGAGGGGGTGGCTGGGGATAGATAGATAGATAGATAGATAGATAGATAGATAGATAGATAGATAGATAGATAGATAGAGGGGTGTATGGGATAGATAGATACCGGGGGCTATGGGGATAGATCGATTAGATTAGCTATTTGTATGACGTTGCACAGAGGAGCTCCAGTCATGGATTAGGATTGTGCTAGGTGCTGTACAACCCACAACAAATTATTGCAGATTGAAAACTCCTCAGGGCAGAGACCATTTTTTGTCCTGGATTTGTACCACCGCCAGCACCATGGGTGGGGCTCCTCCACACTGCTGCACCAGTAATCCTATTAGCGCTTCACATTAGGTGGAAGTTTCCGCTGAGACCAAGTAGCAGTGAGGGAGTTAACAAGGCTGACACTGAAATGGTCGTTTTTGCCCCAACTCTCCATTGAACTGAATGGGTCAGTTCACACCTCTTCCCTAGAGATATTGTGTTGGGTTTTCTCCGCACCTGCACTAACCGGGTGGCCCTACCTTCACAAGCAGAGAGGGCTGCCCTTTGGTTCTGTTTGTCCGGTGGGGTCCTGGCACTGTGGTAATACAAATAATAAAACCTAATAACACCTGTGTGTATTTTTACCGTGACAGCATGGATTGTGGGAAACACTAAATATCCACGACTGCTGCGGACACCCTTCCCATGTGGAAGTTCCAGGGATCCCCACTCAACATCCTGTGATACGCTCCGTCAGTTCCAGCCCCTCCGCATCTGACCCTCCCCCAGGATTCCCCCATCTGTGTCTAGCCTGTCTCCCCTGCCTGTAACACCCAGCTCCTTCACACTCAGATTAGCCTCAAAGCAGCCATGTTGGGGGGCTACCGTGATGATGGCACGCTAAGAACATGGCTGTGCCATGCTCTGGACACACAGGCCCAGTTCAAGAACATAGTTAAGGTTGTAGCACATTGTGGCTGGACCTTTTGACATGGGTCCTTTCATAGTCAAGGATGTTGAGGCCAGCAGGGACTGTGACAAGCATCCAGTCTCACCGCCTGCATAGCACAGGCCAGAGACCCACTCCCAGAGATTCCAGCATCCAGCTCCATCGCCTGTGCTGGAGCTAGAAAGTGTGGAGACTCCGCCACACCCCTGGGCACTCTCCAGTAAAGTTACCCTCCTTGGTTAAAGCAGCAAAGAGTCCTGTGGCACCTTGTAGACTAACAGACCTATTGGAGCATGAGCTTTCGTGGGTGAATACCCACTTCGTTGGATGCATGGTTATAATTGCCTCTCGTTTGTACTTTGCATTGTAATCTGGCACGTCCACTCCAGCCCGGAACTAGCGATGGGTTCAACCCTCCACAATCTCAGTGCTTCCGAGATCATGCAAGGGCCATCTCCGCCCTGCCTCCCAGGTCCCTAGGGGCTCTTCCCACAGCTCTGTCCCATGCAAACTCCCCAGCAGTTGGACAGGCTCAGCCTGGCATCGCTGCAGGCTTGGAGGGTGCGGGGGATCATGCTGTGGAAGGCAATGGGCCCCACCCATAGGATCAGGAGTTATCAGGGAGCAGGCCTGCGAGTGGGCATTTGCTCCCCTTTCACTTACCCCCAGCCTGGGCCGGCTGAATTTTGCACCCAGAAGGGTGAATATGGACTTGTCCGTCTCAGGTTATCCATTCAGCTGTGCATGGCACAGCAGAGAAGGCAACAGGGGAGGGCGGGAAGGCTGATTGTGGCCTAGGATTAGTTACAGCTGAAAAACACCTCTGATTTAAGTTGAGCGTTCTGGGCCAAATTCACCCTGGCGTAAGGGCCGTTGTTTTCCGTGGAGTCGCACCAGCCACAGACTGAGGTCACAGGGCCTAAATTGTTTCATAAGTCTGTTTCACATAGAAGGGTGGTTTCTTAAACAGGAAATCTACAAATCTACTCTGTGTTATTTCAGGGAGGGCTCTAGGGAGGAAATAGGGTTATCAGATGGCAATTGTGAAAAAACGGGACAGGGGTTGGGAGGTAATAGGCGCCCATATTGGAAAAAGTCCCCCAAAATGAGACTGTCCCTTTAAAAACGAGATATCTGGTCACCCTAGGAGGAAGTGTACCTTTGTGGCTGGGGCAGAGAGGGGCTGGGAGTCAGGACTCCTGGGTTCTAAGGCCAGTTCTGGGAGTGGGGGTCTAGTGGCCAGAGATCGGGGGAGGGAGGGCTAGGAATCAGGACTCCTGGGCTCTAGTCCCAGTTCTGGAAGGGGAGTGGGGTCTAGTGGATTAGTGTAGCAGGGATTCAACACAGATTGGGAGTCAGGAGACTTGAAGTCTATTCCTGGCTCTGCCGTTGATCTTCTGAGTCACTTCCTCTCGCTGTACCTCAGTTTCCCCTGCTGGGAATGAAGATGTTGTTTCACTTCACAGAACAAATTCATGAATGTGCGAGAAGTGCTTTGAGAGGCTCAGCTGGAGCGAGGAGGGGCAGAGTACTATGCTGGGTCATATCCACCCCTGGTGTGATGACTCCATCCACTTCAGCAGAGTCACAGCAAGTGAGCTTCACCCAGGAGCTACTGCTGTCAACTGCCAGGGTCCAGACGTGCCAGGCTGCCCTTTAAACCCCATCAGCTCTCCCATTTATCCCATGCTAACCAAGGAGGGCTGGTCTGCTTTGGTGATTGTTAGTGGAGGGCTCTGTCTACACAAGGCTTTTTTGCCAGAATCCCAATCTTGGCTACCCGTGAGTACCAATGGCGGGAGTGCTAGTGTAGACAGGTTGCAGGCACCCACTGGAGTTTTAAGACAAAGTCTACAAGTACTGATTCTCCTTTCAGTTACGCCAATTTTATAGCATTGCAATTCCATTGACGCCAGTGGAGTTATTCCTGATTGACCTTAGGGTCAATCAGTTAGGAGACCATCAGTCCCAGGGAATCTAAGGGAAGTGTGATCTACCCCCCCATTCACATCAGTTGAGCTGTTGACTCTGAAACATAATGATGACCATTTGAATGCCAACATGTACTTTTTCACTAGTGACGGCTTTGCCAGAAACATTCAGCTAATGGTCTTAGATTCTAAAGCTAGAACGGAGCACTGTGGTTATCTAGTCCGACCTGCATAACACAAGCCAGAGAATCCTTCCCAGTGCTGGATTAAATCCTATCTGTTAGAAAGATATCTAATCGCCTTTTAAAGACCTCAAAGCAATGGTGAGTGCACCAACGCCCCTGATAAGATGGTCCAATGTTTAATCACTCCTCGCTGCTAGGAAATTACATCTTATTTCAAGGCTGAATTTGTTTAACTTCAGCTTCCAGCCGTTGGATCTTGTTATGCCTTTGTCAACACAATTGCAAAGCCCCTCCACTATCAGATCTCTTGTCCACGTGCAAGTCCATATACCCAGGGATCAAATCACTTCTCAACCGCTCTTCCTTAAACCAAAGAGATGGAGTCCCTCCACCACTGTAAGGCTTCTTTTCCAGCCGCATGATCATTTCTGCAGCTCTCCTTTTGAACTCTCTCCCCATCCTTCTTGAACACCAGAACTGGATGCTGTATTCCAGTAGCGGTCTTACCAGCAGTGTACAGAGGCAAGGTCTCTTCCCTACTTTCTACTTATGCATTTGAGGATCACGTTAGCTCTTTTAGCCAGAGCAAGCATCCCATTGAAATCACTCATGCTGAGCTCAGGTACTGCGCTATATCCCAGAGCGTTTGAAAGGAGAAGCCACGGGGGGACAGCAGAGAAAGGAGGCTGCACATTTTAAATGCAGCTAATGTAATGTTCTCTCCAG
Source organism: Gopherus evgoodei (assembly GCF_007399415.2). NCBI lineage: Eukaryota > Metazoa > Chordata > Testudines > Testudinidae > Gopherus > Gopherus evgoodei. The sequence continues at coordinate 1,529,325 of NC_044326.1, forward strand.
TGCCTGATTTCAGTTATTTGTTTGTCCTCCTCAAAACAGGAATCTTGGGAGAGGGAGTGGGGGAAGGTAATCTTGATTAGGAAAAGCATAGTGAAGGCAAATTCTAGTCTTCAAAGAACAAAACTAGGGTGAAAACACCCTCTTCATTCAAAGTTAGTAGCAATATGCTCGCATGTTTGTTAGCATTCTCAGCTGGGTTGGGAGTGAATTTGCTTTAAAACATCAAATTGAAAAAAAAAGCCCCTTGAACAATTTACTGTGGGTGGTCTGGGCGTGTGTGACAACATGGGAGTGTGTGTGGATGTAATATGGTGCACATGGCCACAACACTGCTGATATTTTTCCAGTGCTTCCACTCCTTTGGGATTCAGCTCGAGCCAGAGTTTGTCTCATCGGCAGCTCTCGGGATTTCGTTGTGACTCCCATGATATCTGGATGTTTTTCTGAATCATTTTCTAAAGGCTTGTCATGGTTTTCTTAAATCCCCAGCTCCAGCTCCTGGAGTCATGGGGTTAACCCAGTCTCAGCTTTTACTTTTCAAAATGTTAGTTTCTGGAGTCATGGCTGCAAATAAAAGCTTGAAAACATAACCAGTCCCACCCCTACCCCATAGTCTCAAAAACCTACAGGCAAATAAAAACACCCAATGATCATTTTTGTAAAAAATCTGATTTTGTGGGGTCCTTGCTCATGATTTTTGAGCCTTTGACATTGGCAGTACTGCATATAGTGTATATTACAGTAATGCCTAGGGGCTTTGTCCATACTGAGCCCCAGCGTGCTGGGTGCTGTATAAATATATAGGACATGAAGTGCTTATAGTTAAACCCTCGACTGCAATTGTGCCTAAATATTTGTTCCACGCCACTTCCCCTTTGATGAGTGGGTTTATCTGGTCCAGCTATTGGGGGAGCTCAGATACCTTGCACTCTGCCTCAGTTTCCCCAGCTGTAAAAGGGGGATCATGATGCTGACCCATCCCTCAGGGCAAATCTGGGGACTGATTAATTAACATGTGTGAAGTGCTTTGACGGCAAGTGCTATACAAAGGCTGAAGATTATTTTTCTAATGAAGGAGCTCAGAAGACAGATGGCCTTTCTACATGGTTTGTCCAACTGGAAAGTTTTCACACCATCCCCCTGAATTTATCTTTGCTCAAATGTGCCTGCAGATTGAATCTGGAGGGATAATAGCTGCATTTTACAAACAGTTTTCAGGAAATTTACGTTCCTCATAAACTGGAGGCAGTTGCCCAGTGAATGAACAGTTAAGAAACGTCATTATCGCAAATCAAGGGCTGCCTAGTTGTGACTTGAACCTAATAAGAGAATTGGGCTGATCCCTGGTCCTAGCCTCCCAGGGCAGAGTGATCTAATTATGACTGTTATGCAGAGCTGGGGTGATTGCAGCATGCAGACAAAGAACTAGATCAACTGCCTGCTGAAATCAATTGAAAGCCTCCCATTGACTTCAGGCAGGTTTGGATGGGGCGCAGAGGGCATGTCTGTGCTGCAGTTCGCGGGTGTGATTCCCAGGATGGGTAGACAGACTGGCACTTGCTCAGCTAGCGTTAGTGTGCTAAAAACAGCCGTGTGGACACTATGGCCTGGGCAGCGGCTCGGGCAGCCACCAGAGTCCAAGTCTGCCTGACCCCCAGACATTTCTATAGCCTCTAACAACCTGGGCACCCTGACTTAGGCCTTGTCTACACTGGGTTACGTCGATTTCAGCTATCAGTGTAGCTGACCTAGTGCAACCATGAGTGTAGTCAGGCAAAGCCACTATTTGCACTGATGGTGCTTAGTCCTTCGTGAAATAGGGAGGTTACCTGTCCTGCAGGTGTGCAAATAGCAGCAAGTGATGGATGGCCCAGTGCAGCTGCACTGATAACTGATATCTGGGCACAACTCCCAGTGTAGACAAGGTCCTACAAACTAGGAGTGAGTCCTCGTTCCATTTTTACCCCGTTCTGACTCAGACAAAACTCCAGGCCGTTCCTACACTAGGAGATCTTCACTTGAATATCCCCCAGTTCAACTCCCGCCGTGACAGCAACAGCGATAGGAGTGCTAGTATAGACGGTGGCTGCTGGTGTTTGAACCACTGTATTGTGTAGACCTAGTCTGAGTGGGGTTAAATGACATGGTGCTTGAAACAGTGGTGGCCACCCGGACACCTGTCTACACTAGGGCAGTCACCAATGGCGCTGAACTTGGTGGTAGCAGTGGTTGGACTTGGGGCTGGGGGGGTATCAAAAAGCCTAGTGTAGAGACCTCTCCTCCCGATAGGGTCAGACCCTGTAGTACACAGGCAAACTCTCTTATAGGTAGTATAGCCTAGTGAATAGGACACTGACCCTAGCTCACAGGACCCTGTGCTTTCAGGGCACTTCACAGTCTATTCTCACCACACCTATCAGCCCTCATTCGCTGCCAAGCTGTGGAGCCTCACCTATGATCGGCCTCCATCACCCACTTGTAAAATTTTCAAACAAGCCTCTTCGTGCTTCCTCGCACAGGACCCCTGGCGCTTGGGAGGAGCTCCCTGTCAACATCCACAACGCTAATCATCCCCTTCTAAATCCCTCCTTAAAACTCTCCTTTGCCGCCACGCCAGCAAAAAAACTGGCACTGCTTAGGCTGCGGCTGTGCTGAGATCCCAGCTGATCGGGCTGAGCTCTTGTCTCCTGGTTTCCTTGCACTCCCCTGTCTGCCTGTCTCCATCTGTTGCCTCTTGTCTTTACTTAGCTTGTCAGCTGCTGGGGCAGCGCAGTGGGACGCGCCCCCGTGCCTGACAGCCAGGTGCCCCAGGAGCATCCTCGCAGGCCAGCTGTGGCAATTCGGCGCCCCCGCCGCAGGGCCTGCTGTGTCTGGAGAAGGGCAGCCTGAGACGGTGAAGCCAGCCACAGAGTTGGAGAGAAGTTTGCGCAGGAAGAGAGGCTGCAAGAGACCCCAGATCAGCCCACTCGCCTTCCCTGCCTTGTGTTGGGCAGACGCACACCGCAGCCCTGAGCAAGGCTCTGGACTGTGGCTCTGTCAGTGACCTGCAGCTGGACTTGAGGTGCGGCCCCAGGGACTGGATGTAACTAGACTGGGAAGTGACCTAGGGGTGAACCCAGCTCTCTCAGGGAACAGTGAGTGTGCCCAGGACTGGGGTTTCCAGAGCAGATCCAGGGGCAAGGAACATAAAGCGATGAGAGCTGGCTGACCGCAGGCAGGGACTGTCTTTTTATTCTGTTTGTACAGTGACTAGCGCAACGGGGCCTGGGCCATGACCAAGGCTCATAGGTGCTACTGTAATACAAATACATGATAACAATTAACAATAACAATAAATCATAACTGGCTCACTGGATGGCCTTGTGCAAGTCGCTTCCCTGCCCGGTTCCTCAGTTTTCTCATCTGTAAAATGGAGCTAATGATACTGCCTCCCCCGCCCCCCATAGAGTACGTTGAGCTCTACTGATGGAAATCACCCTGTAAGAGCTAGGTATTATTAATTATTATTGTATTTAATGAGTAAGGACTGAGCTAAAAACTGAATCTGTATCCATCCATCCACACCCAGCTATCTAGCTCCACCGTGTCCGTTGCCGTGGTGTCTGAGCTGGGATGTATCCCTGTCCAGTCCCGAGGGTGCTGGGTGATCTGTGCGTGGCTATGCCTGTGCCCAGGGCCTGATCCAAAGCCCACCGAGGTGAATGGCAAGGATCCCATGGGCATCAGTGTGCATGGGATCAGGCCGACTGAGGAAGCCTACAGGGACACTGCATGACTCAGCTGGCTGTGACACTCTCCCTTCCGCTGCTCAGTGCCTGTGGTGGCAGCACCGTTGTGGATGGCAGCATTCACCACAGCGAACTGGGAAATCAACGGAGTCAGGCGCCCAGCGGCTTTTAAAAATCCCACCAAACTGCCTCTTCAGGCACCAAAATGCTGGTACAAATCTGGCCCCAACACGGGCGACTGCCCCAGTGCATTGTGGGGCTCCTGCAGCAGCTATCCCACAATGCCGAGCACTAGTGCCAAGAGCAGGGCTGTGGTGGCAAGTTCCCAAATGCTAAGGAAAAGATGCTGGAAAAGATCATGGACACTTGAGAAGCCACCTCAACCAGCCAGGATTCTGTCCTGACCTTCCCCACCAAGCACCAGCCTGCCTACACTTCCAGAGCTCAACACCCCACTCCACAGGGAATTCTGGTGTGCTAAAGGAGACCTGGCCCAAGGCTTGTGCCTCCCACGCAAGCCCTGCCTGGCTGGTGAAAGAGAGTCACGTAACGACTGGTGCCGGTTCTGACCAGGACAGCCAAGGAGCCATTCCTCCCTTCCTTCTTCAAACACCCAACCGTCCAAAGACCACTGGAGAAACCCACCCTGGACACTTCAGTCCTAGGCCACTGCCACCCTGTGTCTAATCTTGTGCAGAAGACAGAAAGGCCAGCTCCAAACACTTCCAATATGTAGCCACATCTAGCCACAGCACAATCGGGAGTCAGGCCAGGATACGGAACCGGAACGGCTTCCGTGGCACTGAGGGATGCTCTCCTGCCCTCAATGGACAGGGTAGACATCTGTTCCTGCCCCGCTGGACATCTCTGCTGCATTGGATGCTGCTGACCTACCTGAGGGAGGTTGCCGGGGTCTAGGGTCATGCATTAAAATAGTTTGAGTCCTTTCAGGGACACACCTCCACCACTGGACCCCACTCCCTTGTGAAGTCCCACAAGGATCCTTTCTCTCCAGTCTTATTCATCAGTTACACGGAACGACTAGGTGAACTACTCAGAGGACACAGACTAACGTGTCAGCTACATGCAGATGATGCTCAGCTCTACCTATCCTTCACCACATCCGACCACGCCACTGCCACCATGGTAGCCTGGTGCTTGCATGAGACCAGCTCTTGTCTGAAGAGCAGCTGGCCGAAGCTGAACCTGAGCAAGACGGAGGCGATGCTGATGAGCGGAGGGAAGTATTTTGAAAAGCTTGCTGAAGATACACCCCCTGAATTGATCAGTTAGGTCCACAGTCTAGGAGTACTCTTGGATTCCTTGCTGAGGCTAAGCTTGCTCATAGCAGCATCCACGAATTATGCTTTACAACATCTCCGGTTGCTAAGAGACTCCATACCACCTTGGCGGACAATGACCTGGCCTCAGTTACTCACCCCTTCATCACCTCGCAGCTGGCCTCCAGCAACATGATATACCTGGGCATGAAACCCGCAGTGCTTAGGAAACACCAAGCTAGAGCAGAACACTGCCGCTTGTCTTCTCAGCAACATGGGCTACCGTGGGGACATCAGACCTGTCCTCTGCTCAAGTTTAAGATCTCAGCCCTTATCTTCAAGGCGCTCTGTGGCCTGGGCCCAGGATACCTTAAAGATCTTATAAAGGTCTGGGACGAAGACTATGGTTGCCAGCTCTGTTCCTCTGGCTCAGTGGAATGTTACCCTGAGGGCAAAGCTTGTCTGTACAGGAGACAGAACCTTCTCTCTGGTGGTCTGAGATTGTGGCATGAACTCCCCCAGGAAAGAAGGACTATCACGAACCACATCTCCTCCCGCTCCAAGTGCAAGTCACATTTCTTTGACCTCCCCTCTCTACTATCAGCAGGTAGCAACAGGTATATTTGTATTTTAAAAAATTGCCAAGACAAGGCACTCCATGGCGCACACATCCTCTCTCTGGAGAGGATGAGAGAACAAACGGCACGCGGCCAATGTGTGGTCATGTGGCTGAACACGATTGCAAGGCTCATCCTACAGTGCTGAGCATGGTATGAAAACCTACCTAGGCTAGAATAGAAAGTACTGTGCCATGGAGTGGAGCGGGGCGGCCTGGCCCAGCTGAACTGGTGCCGCTCCCGCTCTTCTGCATCCAGACCCCACAAAAGGGGAGCTGTTGCAGATGACACCAGTTGAGTGGGGCCTGAGCTAAGGATCCCATTGCAGGCCAATGAGTGCAATTGGCATAGGAACAGAGCAACTGGTGCATCAGATCAGGCCACCAGCCAGTCCCAGCCTCTTCAGAGGAAGGTGCAAGAAACCCATTTGTGGCCCATTATCGGCTTGAAAGAGGACAATAACCTGCCTACAGGGCAAATTTCTTTCTCACTCCCCATCAGTGAGGCCCCATCTATCTAGGGTGTTTTCACGCTAGTGTAGCTGCACCACCATGGCAGTGCTAGTGATATATCGGTGCAAATGCCTAATCTAGATATGTTGTTAACACCGAGCTTTCCCAGTGCAGCTCTGACACTCGAGTGAGACACACCTCTCCAAGCTCTGCTTTCCACCGGCTGCAGCATATTTTACACCAGGGATTCACACTGTGGGAACTACGCAGGTGCAAAAACCCCTTTATAGATGGGGCCCTAGTGGATAGCCTCTACCCCAGAGTAGGAGAGTTCATAACCCCATCTAGCATAACTCTGGCTGTTCCCATTATCCTTCCTTTGTTGGACACTTGAAAAGCTCTTGTCTCAGGAATATCTTGTGGCGATGGGTTCCATAGGACAATTAGTGTTAATTAATGTTATTATCTGTGTCTCAGTCATTGTGCTACGTGCTGGACAAACACAAAGAAAGAGACACTCCCTGCCCGGAAGAGCTTACAGTCTAACGGCTGGTGCATGTAATGCACTGTTTCCTTTGGTTAATTCTGTGGCCCCGATCTCGCAGGTGAACCTATGCAGGAGGACGCTGGGCCCATTGCAGGGGTCTAACCACAGGGATCCGAATTCAGGATCAGAGCCTGAGCTTGTTGCCCTTCACTTTCAGTGGACACCCTTTACGCCATCTGTATGACTGGCAATCCTGTGTCCAATGCCTCTGGTGCTCTCTGTGTGAGGACAGGCCCAGGCCTCCTGCAAGCCCAAGACCTTCCAAGAAGCGGGGTCAGGCTGGGTCTATACTAAAAAGTTAGGTCATGCCAGCTATGGCGCTCAAGGGTGTGAAAACCCCCTGCCCCTGAGCGACAGAGTTAAGCCGACTAAACCCCGGTGCAGCCAGCTCCAATCCAACAGAAGAATTCTCGCAGCGCTGCCGCTGTTGCGGTTTATCTTTTGCAAAGCTTTTGGGCTTAGTGTGGATGGGCCCCACCTGTCAACAGCAGCCAGAGCTTGTGTGACCTGGGAGGTTTCTAGGGCTGAATGGTGTGGAGCTTTCTCATGCAAAGCAGCTGTTATCAGCATTCCACTTGCCTGACCCCAGCTCTCCGAGGGCTCCCCAGGGCTGCGCGGGGGGGAGGGGGCTTCCTTTCAAGTCACTGTCAGGGAGGGCTTCATTCTTTCTTTTCAGGGGGAGGGGGGACCCAAAGGAGGACAGAGGGGTGGGATCTGTTTTGCCTTTTCCCAGGAGATCCGAGCCTTGCCTTGTGCTGGGGCTGGGAGTGGGGAGCGGGATGCTTGGGAGTGGAGGATGGGAACAGCAGGCTGGGTTGACAGACCACAGGGAATCACTTGCTCCGTGGGGAATAGACAGGGGGCCAGATTTGATCAGGGACACAGGGTAAAGGCCAGTTTCTGCTCTCAAGTCATTGACTTGGATAGGGCCAGGGATCGGCCCTAAATCCAGAGAAACTCAAGTCCAGGAGGACACTTTGGATTGACACCAGCATCACTGCAATCTGGCCCAGTTTCTTTATTACTCCTGGGAACAGGACTGGAGCCAGACAGACTCTGTGCCAGGACACAAGGACGGCACCTCGCTTACCTAACACATTGACTTAGGCTTGAATATTAAAATTCAGTAACACGCCAGCACCTTCCCCATTTTCAGAACGAGTCAGGCTGTCACTGATCTCCTCCGCCCTCCTCTCCCCAGCACCCCTGGTTTCTCCTGGTCTTGTCCTCACCCGGCTTCCTGCCCCATCCGTGCCCTGGCTAGTGCCCGATCCTGGCTCTCCATGGCTCGCTGGAAGAGCCTTCGCACTCAAGCAGGGAACATCGCAGGGAGGCTTCCTATTCTGAGCCTCTGCTGCGGTCACAGGCAGTGGGGCCGCTGATGAAGCCCCACTCGACACCGAGCAGCCCCAGTGTGGAGTTGGTGGAGGCTACGTAGTATAACCCAAAGCTGCTCTGCACAGGGTGGCAGGTGCTCGGCTGGTGGGAGCCGGAGCAGCCCTGGCGAGGGAAGAACGTAAGTACCGTAGTCCCCCAGCATCGGCCATCTCCTGGGCAGCAGGGACGTGGCTCATCGCTCCCGATAGCAGCAAGACCAGAGGGGAACTGACTTACCCGACTGGTCGGGGGCCCCTTGGACACTGGGGTGCAGAGCCCTCATTTATCACAAGGCCAGCCACGCTTGGGCACTTAGCAGGATGTGATGAATTATGCCGCTCTGCCCCCCATCTTCCTTTCCCGATCGGCCCCCTGGTAACCCAGCCAGCCAGAAAGCCCAGGGGCCCAGACCCTCCACTGGCGCCAATGGGTGCAGCTCCAGTCAAGTTGACGCTGCTTGGTGCCAGCGGAGGATCTTGCCCAGAGAAGCGAGGAGGAGGAAGCACCAGAGGGCTTTGCACCATACTTTCCAGTGCAACAAGCCTCCGCTGCGTTCCCAAGCAACGCTGGCCACCAAAGGTGACTCTGAGCCACCTTGGAATTGGTGAGAGGGCCCGTCCATGGTCAAAGCACAGAGCCAAGCAAACAGAGCTCTCTCCCCGGTGCGCTGCCTGGCCCCATCCAGCTGGGCTGCCATGCCAGGGCTAAGGCCTCCCAGGGTCCTTAAAACTCGCTCGAGCCAGCTGGCTGCATTCTCATGCTGCTGGTGAGGGGTTTAATTGCTTCCAGTTTAATAAACAAAAGCTTGATGGGGGGATGGGATGAGAAAAGGCGCCTTCGTTCAGAGGCCATCGCTTCCACTTCCGGCGCTGCTCGGGAGGGACCGAAAGCTGCCCCAGCCCAGCGGTGATTCCACCACCTCCAGGAGCTGAGGTGGGGGAGGCCTTGGTCCGGTCCGCTCGCTGGTGTCCACAAACCACCACAAAACCAGGGGGCCTTCCCCTCTTGGCGTCCCCAGGATGTGCTCCCAGAGAGCAGTTGCTGTCAGGCTGCTGCCCATCGGCTGGTCCCGGGGATGGGCTGCTCCATGGCAGTGTCCCACACATCCAAAGAACTCAGACCCAGCCCGGTCAGTGAGTGAGGTCGGTCCGGCGATTTGAGTGCTAGCCCGCGGCTGGCGAGAGCAAGGTTCAGGTCCTAGTTCTGCCCCAGACGCCCTGTGTGACCTGGGGCAAATCATGTAACCTCTCTGGGGCGCAGTCCCCCAGCTGTAAACCAGGGTGAACAGCACGGCCCTGCCTCCCGGAGGCGCATGAGGATAAATACGCTAACGCCTGTGAGCGGCTCAGATACTGTGGCACCGACTCAGGGCCACATGAGAGCCTAGAGCAAAGGACTAATTTATAGTTAACTCAGCTGGGGAAGGGTGTGATCAGGATTGTTTCGAGCAAAGCCAGAGGCCTCCGGAAAGACCTGCACCCCTACACCAGGTCAGCTCCAGGGTGTGCCTAGGGGACAGACCGTGTGTGTGCATCCAGAACTCGGCTGTGCAGCGGAGAAAGGACTGGATGGAGAAGCTTCAGTGGGAGCAGGGGGAGACTGGGCCGTGCCCTGGGCAAGGCAGAGATATGAGGGAGACGTGCCTGGGAGGCCTCCAGTTCTCAGCCCCACAGAGCTCTCTCAGGCAGCACGAGCAGCTCACAGCCCAGCTCAGACACTCGCTGGCCCATGAGCCAGGATCAGCCAACAAGCCCTGAGCAGGGTTTGAGGTTATCTTCTGAAGCACTCGCCCAGCCCTCGCTGAAATGGGGCTGGGGGCAAAGTGGGCTGCCGAGGGTGTGGGTTGGATCCCCACACAGCAACTCTGATCTTCCTACTAAATCCCTCCCAGCACCCAGATCCCTTCCCTGACTGCACCAGCCATGGGGTCAAGGCAGAACCCTCCCTTGCCCTCCTCTGGGAATGCAACCAAGGAAGCAGCCAGCTGAGTGGGAAGGGAGGGGGCTCAGTCCAGAGGAAGCTGGTCTCACTTTAATGGCTGCGCTGGGAGATCTGCCATAACAATTAGTTTAATTAATGGCGATGGGGCCCTAGGAATATTTGCTGCCTTCTAGCCCACACCTGGCTGGAGAGACTAGGGCAAGGTTCGTCCTGCCGCATTCCCAAACGGGGTGGTTCAGTCATCGAACTGCCAGGTAAGGAACCCACATGGATTGAAATCCTGGCAGTGCCAGCCCAGCTGGGCCTTCCTCCGGGCTGGGCTAATGGATCACCAGGCACTTGCTGTGGGTGGGTCTTTCAGCTCAAACCCACATCCTCTCCACTCTGAGCATGTGGATCTTAACAAAACCGACATGGCCACTCCGCTAAGGCTCCCTCAGCCCCACTGCTGGTTGCCGTCTGCCCCAAAGCGATAATGGAAACCTAGGCAAACAGGCTCTGAGGTGGAGAAACGGAGAGAAAGACAGACAGACCGTGATCCTTTGTATGAACACAGCCATGCTGAACTGCATAGCCACTAATAATAACGAGAACACCTCTCTGTTATATACCATGTGTCATCAGCAGATCTCAAAGCACTTCACAAAGCAGGTCAGCAGCATTAGCTCCATTTCACCGATGGGAAAACTGAGGCACACGGTGATGAAGTGACTTGCCCAAGGTCACCCAGCAGGACGGTGGCTGAGACTATCAGGGCAAAAATCCTGCATTTTCTCGTAGTAAATTTCCTTGTTTGCAGAGCCAAACAAGGACTGTAAAAAGGTTCTGCGAACTAATAAAGGCAACAAATTTGCTATTGCAATTCCCAGTCATTCACTTTCCAGGAATGTTGGTACAAGCAAACATTTGTTTCAAGGAAAGAGAAGGTGCAGCAGATACTTGTGCAAATGCATTTCGCCCATGAATGCTTGTGCAAACCTGTATTCTCATGAGTGGTCAGGTGGAAAGTCTTCAGGCAGCCAGTCTGAAGACTCCTTGTAGGTTTGGGGGTCATCCAGCCAGAGAATGGAAACAATGCCAGGTGACTGAGGTGCGCCACGTGAATAGCGCATTACTGACTGCAACAACTCAGAGCAACAGTTCTGGTAAATTGCTTGCAAGCGAGGCAGGAGGCTGAAATCACTTTGCTTCCACCATGTGTGAATATTTAAATCTGTTACTGGATGATCCACAAATGGGAAAAGCATCTGAATGTGCTGAATGGTTCCTTGCCAACACTTGTCTCTGCTCTAGTGACAGAGAATATCTCGCATTGGTGCAGCTCCCATCACTGGAAAAATCCCCATTTCTTTTAATAAGCACAGGGGCCATTTGTTTGCTGGGCACCCTTTGCTAACTAGGCTGGTCAGCTTCACTTTTGTTTGTAGTCAGTTTCACTCTCCAGTTCCCATGCAGACCAGGGGCTTGTCTATGCCTGAAATGGTGCACAGCCACTGTAGTGCTTCAGCGTAGACATGACCCACTCAAACGGGAGAGATTCTCCGGTCGCCGTAGCTAATCCACCTCCCTGTGAGCGGTAGCTAGGTTGAAGGAAGAATTTTAGGGCTGTCTACATTGGGGGTTAGGTTGTCTTACCTACATCCCTCAGGGACGTGGATTTTCCACACCCCTGAGCAACGTATCTGGGTCAATCTAATTTTCTACTGTGGACCAGCCCTAGGAGAGCAAATTCTCATGCATGCTGTGTTCTGTTACCTGGACTTTCTCTTGCAATGCCCATGCAATGATCGCACCCAACGGACACACTCCTGGCAGGATATTGAATAAGTAGCACTTACAGAGCATTGTACCTTCCATCTTCAAAGCACTCTATGGGCATTGACTAATTAATCCATCTACAGTCATGTCACTCCAGAATCATGAGCTGGGTGGTGAATATGTGTTTTGAGCGCACTCTACTGGATGGAACTGGAGCTGCTCAACCATGAGTCATAGGCCCTATACTACTGAGTGCTAATAATGATTTTCCCGTACCTCAAGGTTACAAGCTCTTGTGGGCAAGGCCCTTCAGATACAAACAGCACCTAGCACATTGTGGGAGCAACTGGGAGACAAATAATAGTATTGACAAGTGGGATATATTATTGTTTCCATTTTACATAGGTGGAAGCTGGGAGAAGACTCCATAAGGAGGATCCGGAGACTTTGGCCTCATTATTTTAGGCTCCAGGACCTAGTGTGTTATCTGCATTCTGATTGCAGCACAATTTCTCCCCTTCTATCTTAATTGGGTCAGACTGTGGAGAATGATCTCCTGCTGTTTGCACCACGGGCCATACAAGCACGCAACTCCCCCAAAGTAAAGTCTGCCCTGTGTCAGCTGCCAGTGTCCCTGGAGCCCCACACATCACACTAAAAACAGACTCCTCAATTTGGAAAGACCCTGTTGATTTCAGTCTATTGTGTGAGTGTGTGTGAGTGTGTTAGAGGGACACTGATGTGTCCTCGTTCCGTGGCAAGGCCGTTGCACTGCAGGGAGTGTGGTCAGAGGCTTTCCTGCACACTGGCTCCCTGATGTGAATTTCAAGCAGCCTCCGGCTTCTCTGAAATGGGCTGAGGGGAAGTGTGTGGGGGGCCCTAGATATCACAGTGGCAGATGGCTGGGCTGAGTGGAACTCCTGGGCTAAGCAGAGGCAAATGCAATGGGGCTGTTTTGCCTGGTGAATGTGCGACTGACAGACCAGGCCCCTTTCCTTTTAACTGACTCATTCAAGCTCTTTGAAAGGAAAACTGCAGGACTAGTTATAAAACTGTCGGCAGTTAGAGATTTACTAAGTAAGGCCATGTCTACACTGTACCAGAGACATAGTAGGGATATACTAGCTCTTTTGCCAGGATATCTTAAACCAGTTTTCTGCACGGAGTAAACCAGGGGTCAGCAACCTTTTATTGATTCACTCTAAGGTTTCGTGTGGCAGTAATACATATTAATGTTTTTAGAAGGTTTCTCTCTATAAGTCTATATTATATAACTAAACTATTGTTGTATGTAAAGTAAATAAGGTTTTAAAAATGTTTAAGAAGCTTCATTTAAAATTAAATTAAATTAAAATGCAGAGCCCCCTCAGACCTGTGGCCAGGACCCGGGCAGTGTGAGTGCTAGTGAAAATCAGCTCACGTGCTGCCTTCGGCACACGTGCCATAGGTTGCCTACTCCTGGAGTAAACTGTACCAGCAAAAGGACCTTTTGTTGCTATAACTGTGTCTACACTAAAAGATTTGTTGGTTTAGCCATGTTGGACAGGGGTGGGGTAAATAAAAGCACACCCCTGACTGATGTAGCCACATGAGCAAGACTTGTAAATGTCAGCCAACCCTAAGAAAAGATACTTCAACAGATCCTAGGCATTCATGGCTGTGCTGCACTCTTGGAACATCATAGAAAGAGCAACAATAGAATTCAGATCCTGCATTACTGCTGGAGCTAAAAGAGAACCTCCATTAGCTACCAGCAGTATAGGACCTATGAAACACAGCTGATCCATTCTTAGTCCATCCCACAGAGGGCAGTACCGGTACACACTATGAAAAGTCATTTTTCAGAAGTTTTTCTTCTCAGAACACTTGTCTGTTTCTTGCCACAGTTGCCCGTGGCACCGTGGGTTTCTCTCTGCAACAGCTGCCATTTTCCTGTGCTTCCCAGCAGGAGCCCCAGTCTAATGTAAAAGGGCTGATTTCCAGGAAAGGCAGCTGGTTGGCGCAAGGCATAACAAAGGCCTTTCAGAGCCGGTGGAAGTGGAGTTTTTGTTTATTCAAATCAGTTTTTTACAAAACCGAAAGCCACTAGAAGGATTTCCATGATTTAAAAAAAAAAAAAAAAAGATTAAGTTGCAAAGGATAAAGTTGTTAATATAAACACGTAACCATTCCCCTGTGCCTTCTGCAACCCAGCCATGGAGCCGGAGCACCAAAAAACAAAACAAAACACCAAGAAAGCCTCACAGTGAAACTGATTTGGGGCTCTCAGGGACTGTCTGCCCAAACTTACAACCATTTAGCTTTAGGAGTATTTTGACAACAACTGAGTGAAGCATCAGCAGGTGCGTGAAAGCCCTGTGGATTTGCGTGTGGAATTCCTGTTGGTTTCAAAGGGCTTTGTGGCAATTTGGCTTAAATTGTTTCCTTATCAGTTTACGCTAAACTGCAATAAGGCACTTTTAAAACTAAAAATAAGAACATGGACAGAGGGGTGTGCGCTGGTTTAACTAAATCATGTGAAGAGCGATTTCAATTTAAACCAGTGGGACTGGGAATATACACGGGGGGGGGGGGTTTCTGCCTGTGTGGAGCTGATGGCAGGACTGTGGTCCAAGGCTTTTTGTTTAGGCAGCTCCTTGCAATTCTTGTAAAACACGTTGCATCCACCCACAAAAGAGCAGCCACCAGTTTACAGGCCTGTTCAGAGCCAGCTGGCGTCGATCCTGTCGACAGGGTTGAGAACCAGCTCAGTCTAAACTGGTTTATTCTGCCCGGGTTAAGTGCCAGACACAGAGAAGTGGAAACGGTTAAACTCGTCCACCCGCTACTCCTCCATAGTGCACCAGTGTGGCTTTCTGAAATCTCCCAGAATGCCCTGCTTCCAGGAGCTGTGCCGAGAACTCTGGGATAGGTGACCAGAGGGCATTGCAACTGACACGGTTCAGGACAGCACTGATGAGGATATGGGGCAAAAGTGCCAGGAGTCCCAAACAGGTTCAGCAAGGCCTGGTGTGAACAGGCTGAACAATCTGTGCCAACACCTGGTCTGTCTGGACACTTTGTCTAGAACAGAGCTGGAGGTAGGGTGTCTGACGCTGCGCCATAGAGAGCAGAACTTAGCGCCCCCAATGGGTTCAGAGATGAGAGAGAAGATTTTAGGGAGCTTTGCCAAAGAGACAAAGTGTGTGTACCTAAGGTACTTATCTACCCCCTGTTACTGCAGTACCTGTGCCTGTCACAATCATTAATGTATTTAGCCTCATCACTACAACCCCCAGGAGCCAGGCCAGTGCTGTTATCCCCATTGCACTGCTGGGGAAACTGAGGCACAGAGCAACTAAAAGTGACCTTCTCAGCTCAAACAGGGAGTCTGTGGCAGAGCAGGGAATTGAACCCTGCTTTTTTCCACCCCCAGTTAGCACCCTAAGTTGTGGACTAGCCTTCCCTGCAGGGGCCTGGACCTGCCCCTCATCACACACACACACACACACACACACACACACACACACACACACACACACACACACACACACACACACACACACACACACACACACACACACACACACACACACACACACACACACACCGGCAGTGTGAGCCTTGTCACTGCAGCAGGAAGTAGTGATAAGCAGCACCAGTCAGTCCCCTTGGGGAGAGCAGAGCCCTCCCTGAGGACACCGCCCTGTGCCAGCTCAGGAAACCAGAGGCCTCTTTGTGGTTCAGAAACATCAGCAGGTGAGGGGGGTGTCAGCAGGCAGCGGATGTTTGTCGAGAGTGGAGGCAGAGCGGAACAGAGACACTCCCGACGCGGAAGTGCTCCCCTGCTCAGAGGAGCATTGCACAGACAGACAAACGCAGGACGCACAAGTAGCTGCCCAGACCTCTCCGACCCACAGCGGGTGTGTCTGGGGTTAGCACCCCCTGCTGTCTCTGCATGGAAACCCACCTGCAGCCCAGCAAACATGCATCAGTTCTCATGTAGGCCCTGCCGAGCTCATAAAGTGCCTGGGACTAAGCTGCAGGTTCCTGGGCCAATGTATGGCTGTGACTGGCTCTAGGCGAGGGTGGCATGTGTGGGCACCAGCAGCAGAGGCAATGGCCTCCCAGCAGCCCTTCACTCACCCTCAGAGCCTTCTCTGGGCACGTCCAGCTGTCGCTGCCAGTCTCTGCTCCGTGGGCAAATCAGGGTGGTCTCTTTCCAGGGCCCGATCCTGAGGCATGCTGAGCCCCTGCGGCTCCCTTTGCCTCCAGGATGGGAGCCCATGTGCCAGCAGGTCTCAGCACCGCCCAGCACCCCACACCCCAACTGTCCACATTCTTGAATGCACAACCCCGCCAGCGTCCCTTGCTTCTTATTCAGCTGCAGCGAAGCCAGTAGGGGAGAGTCCTTTGCAGAGCAGACCCTGGGGCCCCTCTCCCTAGGCTGCCCTTTGTAGGCTAGATTGGGTGATAATCTGGCCTTCCTTTCGGAAGGCACCTGGAGGGATTGGAGGGCAGGTGCAGGCCGCCTGTTCCTCTGGGGTGGGGGAACACGTGAGTTGCAGAGGAATTTGCTTCTTAAACAGGGCTTCCTTCGGCTTCAGGCTTGTGAATTCAGCCCCATTGCCCCCTCCTGCTGGAAAACCATATGGGAGGCGAGCTCTGCCCCCGGGGCCTCTCTAATGGGACAATCCTCACTAACCAGAAAGGAGCTGGGGCAGGAACAGTGTAGCCTCAGGCTGAATTATATTGGCAGCCTCAATCAGATCAGGGTCCCGCGTGATAGGTGCTGCGCACGCAGAGAACAGGCCCTGCCCTCAGATCTCACCATCTAACCCAGTGGTTCTCAGCCAGGGGGTACGTGTACACCTGGGGGTATGCAGAGCAGAGCTCTTCCAAGTCCGGGGGGACATCAACCTATCTAGAGATTTGCCTAGTTTTACAACAGGCTACATCAAAAGCACCAGCGAAGTCAGTACAAACTAAAATTTCAGACAATGACTTGTTTGTACTGCTCTCTATATGATACACTGACATGTAAGTACAAGATTTATAAAATAAATCAATTGGAATATAATTATATGGTAAAAATGAGAGTCAGCAATTTTTCAGTACTGGTGTGCTGTGACACTTTGGTATTTTTATCTCTGATTAACAGGGTCGGCTCTACCATTTTTGCCGCTCCAAGCAAAAAACAAACAAACCACCACTTGGACTGACTGCCGCCACCCGAACTGCCGAAGTGCCAAAAAAGAAAATGCTTGGACTCTGCTGCCCCAAGAATGGATGGAATGCTGCCCCAGGCATGTGCTTGCTCTGCTGGTGCTGGCCCTGCTGATTAGGAAAATCATTTTTAAGTAAGGTGAAATTTGGGGTACGTGATTCAAATCAGCCTCCTAAAAGGGGTACAGTGGTCTGGAAAGGTCAAGAGCCACTGATCTAATGGACAAAGGAAGGATTGTGATCTCCACTGTATAGAGAGTAAGTTATTATACATGGAGATATACCTATCTCATAGAGCTGGAAGTGACTCTAAAATGTCAGTGAGTCCAGCCCCTTGCCCTCACTAACAAGACCAACTACTGATTTTGCCCTAGATCCCTAAGTGGTTCCCTCAAAGACTGAACTCACAACCCTGGGTTTAGCAGGCCAGTGCTCAAACCACTGAGCTATCCCTCCCCACTTAAGTGATGGGCCCAAGGTCACACAGGGTGTCTGTGGCAGAGCCAAGAGTAGAAGCCAGGTTTCCCGTGTGCTAGCCAGCTCCCTGGTCACATGACCAGCCTGCCCTTCCCTTAGCCTCATTTCTCCGCTCTGATCTCATCTCGGGTGGGTGAGTGTGGCAATGGGTATCCACCCAGCACCCCCTGCTTCTCCCACTCCTCTCCAGTTCTTCATCTCTTAATCCTACACAGATCCTTGGATCGTGAAATGCTGCTGGGGAGTCTGGGGTAACACAAGGGGTTTACTGCCAAGGAAGAAGCTGAAACAACCCCCCCCATCTTTAACATGCCACGGTGCACATGCTGAATCCCCTGGGTCAGAAAGGACTGGTGAGATGGACAGAGTGCTGGAAAACTTTAGGACAGACAGAGAGAAAGGGATGGGTGGGGATAGAGAGACTGGAATTGGTTAGATTAAACAGAGAATTCCTCCCTACGTTACTAATAACCTTTCCCTGTAAGAGTCTTAACAAGGATTCGCAGTTTGAGAGAGGCATGGGTTTAATTTTTGGAGGTGGCTGGCAGCACATTATGCTAAAGATGGAGACAGGACTCCTGGGTTCTGTCCCCAGCTACTGCAGTGACTCACAGGGCTGCCTTTGGCAAGACACAGCAGTCCTTTGTGCCTTGGTTTCCCCACCTGTAAATTGGAGCTGGTGACACTGATCTTGCATTCTTTGGCTGTAGAGGGGTGATCTGGACTTGGCCTGGAGTGCTGAGCATCCTCTCCCCCCACTGAAAGCAGGAGGTGCTCTGCCAAATGGGGGTCAGAGCCTAGAAGGGCGCTGCTTGGGATTGGGCCCTGCTATGACATGGTTAGGATAGCCTGATGCGCAGGGTATTAATATAAAGGAGGGGGGGAAGGCAGAGGGAAAAAGCCAATTGATTATTAATCAGCTGCCAGTTTAAAGAAAATGCGGTGAAAATTGCTTCCTGCAGCAGATCACAGAGATCGGGAACCATGACAGATGCCTAATTCAGGATGCTCTTTAGGGCTATTGTTAGCAGCAAAGGCTCTTTCCCCATCTGGCCCAAGTACCAGCTGTCCCAACGAGTGCGTCGTATTAATTTAGAAGGCATCAGAGGTGTTAACGTCACCACGTCACTGTCCAGGGTTAAACAAGGTTTGAGGTTTGGTACACAGAGACCTCAGCCTACTTAATACCATGGGAGACACATTTGGAAACATCCTTTTAACCTTCTACTAAAGATACAGAAAAGAAGAAAAGCGAAGTGGTCAAAGTATTTGCAATGGGAAGTGTTAAGCAAGGTGTCCGTTGGAACAACATCCCTTGCTCCCTTTCCCTCTAGCTGGAGAAAGTTTTTAGAAGGAAAAAGCCCCTTGTCAGACAGTGTTAGAGGGTATCAGAGATGAGATAACTGGGCTTTTGGGGGCTAGAGAAGGGTTAGTCGAGCGCAGCTGGAGCTGTCATTGTTGCTGCTTTTGTTAAAGTCTGATCCGAAGGAGACAAAACAAGGCAAACACACGCCAAAGGGAAGAGAAAAGAACAGCAAAGGGAGAAAATGCAGCGTCTGTCTCTAGCGCTGCTTATTACTGCTACTGAAAAACCCAGGCTGGTCTGATGGGCCACGCCAAGCCCTGCAAACTTGTACTGGCACTGGGCTGTTCAGGGCATCGCTTTTAGCTGCCTCTTCCTGGTCACCGGCTCACAGCACTGTGGCAAAATGTGAAATCCTGGCAGACTAAACCAGCCTCTTCATAGACAGAAGGCAAAAGGGGAAAGAGAAGAAATAATGGGGAGTTGGGGAGAAAAGGAGGGGGAGGTGTGCGTCACAGGCCTGGTCTACGCTACAAAATTAGGTTGGTTTAAGTACGTCAGTCAGGGGTGTGAAAAATCCACCCACCTGAGTGGCGTTAAGCCGACCCAAGTCCCTGTGTAGGCAGCACTAGGTCAATGGAAGAATTCCTCCGCTGACCTAGCCACTGCCTCTCAGGGAGGTGGACTAGCTACCCCGACAGGAGACCACCCCGCAGCATAGGTGGTGTCTACACTGACGTGCTACAGCCGTGCAGCTACAGCAGCAAGCCGCTAGTCCCACTTCCCGGGTGGTACTCAGGATTCAGCCAGAGCTGGTGGAGGTGACGATGTCATCTCGGTCCGTCTCCTGGCCCAGTCTGGTCAGGACATCTCTCACAGTCTTCCAAAGCTGCTCCAAGCTGCTGCGGGCACGTGTCTCACGCTGGGGGACAAGGAAGGCAGCAGGAGAATGCGGAGGTTCAGGTAAGAGGGTTTCTGATGAACGGGAGGATACTGGATATGGAAGATCCTGGAGGGGAATGGTGGAACTCTCCCCAGGTCCTGTCAGATTTATACTGATTCATATTTGCGTTAGCAGAGAAGCTCAAGGCCCCAGCCAAGGTCAGGGTGAGAGACGGGGGGATGTGCACAGACAACCCCTGCACCTGCGGGCAGCTCTCTGCAGGATTGGGGCCTAAACAGATGGGATAGAGGAACAAAAGATTACAGTTGTCATCCTGGTGCTGCTGGGAGAGTAAGGGACTGAAAGAGGCTCATGAGAAAATCTGGCATTGATCTCTTCACCTCGGCCGCACCATTTTTAATTTCTAGGGCTTGTTAACAAAACCAAATGAACGGGGAAAGGGAAGGTAAAGTGTACTGAGCCCTGGAGCACTGGAGTATTACAGACTGCCAAACTACAGGCTGATTGTGAGGAAGGTCTGTCTACACTATCTATGCTGATACTGTGCCCATCAGCACGGTGTCGCGGCATCTGACACTGCCACAGCATCATCATCAGAGAATGTGGAATGGACCAGAGTGTGCAGGTCCCCTGAGATGGCTTGTTTCACCAGGAGGCAGATGTTACCCTTAGCGAGGTTTAACTAGAGGTTAAATGGATGGTGGCGTCTCTCCAGTCTCTCCAGGCTTCCCCCAAGAGCTGTCAGAAGACAAACACCAGCTGGCTCAAAGTGGTTGTTAACTTGGATTTACTTATCTCAGGGTGTTTTTCCTTAGCTTTATCTTTGCCATTTAATATACACACTCAGAGGGATCACCTTACCTGGCACTGAAATGCAACAATCTCCAAGGCGGAACTCAATGCCATTTAACAGCCACCAACAACACAACTACAATAAAAGTTAGTTTAGGGCAGGAAGCTGCAGAACACCACAGCCAGCTGTACCTACAGGAGGAGGAGCTGGAGTGTAGATACCCAACCAGGAATTCAGCCAGGATACACCCAAGCCTTGCAAAAAGTGTTAAATTAAGATCTTCAGGCTCAACAAACAGTCAAGAATTCGAGATGGACAGGCCCACAATTTGTAACAAATACTGGTTTGATCCCTTTGCCTCTTTTTCTGTGAGCCAATTGCCCATGAATAGATCAGGATCAATGCAAGTATATTTGCAACTGGAAATTATTTGCAGAATAATTGTCACATACGATTCTTGGTCTGTGCCTTATTCGCTGTGAGCATTCGGGATTCAGAATTCAAGCTGTTTTCATTGGACACTCAGCTCACACGCTATCATTTCTGTTCTCTTGCTGGATGAGCATAAGGCCAGTTCTACCCGCAAAAGTTGTAAAGAAGGTGTCAATTTTTAGCAGAGTAATTAGCCATTGGAACAATTTCCCAAGGGTCATGGTGGATTCTCCATCACTGACCAATTTTAAATCAAGACTGGATGTTCTTCTGAACGATTATTCTGGAGAAGTCCTGTGGTTTGTGTCACACAGGAAGTCAGACTAGATGATCACAATGGTCCTGTCTAGTCTTGGAATTCACGAATCTACAGTACAGTTTCTATTATTGTAATGAAATTGATGTAATGACACCAACTGGGTGAGTCCACACTGCTGTGCATGCACTAATTTAAACGCCATCATTTGAAAGCAAGGTGTCCACCCACTGCAGCGCTGCATTGAGAGAAATGCATTTCACTCTGGGTAGGTGTAGCGGGGTGCTTACCCCGCTTCTGCCCTGAAGGGCTTAAAACAGCCCAGGAGAGGGCTGGGGCTAGGGCAAGAAGCCTGGGCTGATTGGGGAAAGTAGGCTCAGCTGTGGCCATGCCCCAGTCAGGCCTAGATGGCATAAAAGGCTGTGAGCCAGAAGCCCAGGCAGTCTCTCTCTGCTTGTAGAGGGAGAAGGGTCTGGCTGCAGGGAGCTAGAAACAGGGTACCTGAGTGGAGCAGGTCTGGGGAAAGGAGAGGAGCTGGGGAGCTCCAGCCTGGAAAGCCCCAGGCTGCAGCCTAGCATTGGGCTAGTAGGTACTGGGGGTTGCAGAGTGCAGCCCTGGGGCAGGCAAAGGCAGCAGGTCCAAACCCACCCTTGCTGGTGAAGAGTAGGCTGATACTACAGTCTGCCCCAGGGCATGGGGGCTAGATGATGACTGGCAGTAGCCGTATACTGACGTGAGGTGGGGATAATTTCATAGAGTCATAGGGTATGGCTACATTTGGAATTTCAAAGCGCTGCCGCGGCAGCGCTGCGAAGTGTGAGTGTAGTCAGAGCGGCAGCGCTGGGAGAGAGCTCTCCCAGCGCTGCATGTAAACCACATCCCTTACGGGTGTAGCGTGCAGCGCTGGGAGCCGCGCTCCCAGCGCTGCTGCCCTGATTACACTGACGCTTTACAGCGCTGTATCTTGCAGCGCTCGGGGGTGTTTTTTCACACCCCAGTTGCAGCGCTCTAAAGTGTGAGTGTAGCCAAGCCCATAGACTTTAAGGTCAGAAGGGGCCATAGTGGGTGGGGGTTCCCCTGGGAGGCGGAGACCCAGAACTGTGGGGTTACTGCCAGGTGGCAGCACCCCAGATAAAGGGGCACCGGTTCCTGGGAGGGACCCGGGGGCCAAGAGGCAGTGGGACACCGGCCTGCAGAGGGCACTCCAATGGCTGGTGAGCTAATTCCCAGAAGATACCAGCAGGATGCACTGCAGGGGTGAGTCCACTCCCTTACAGTAGGTATTGCAGGAGACTAAGCACTGCTTCTCTAAATGGTGCATTCTGGATAATTTTCACAGTGGATTGTAGGTTCCTAGCTGGATCTCAGAGGTTCCTGCCAATATCCTGGCACATTCAGTGACTTAAAAGTTTGCTGCC
Source organism: Gopherus evgoodei (assembly GCF_007399415.2). Classification (NCBI taxonomy): domain Eukaryota; kingdom Metazoa; phylum Chordata; order Testudines; family Testudinidae; genus Gopherus; species Gopherus evgoodei. Next base: position 1,551,813 of record NC_044326.1, read on the forward strand.
TTGGCAAAGGATTGTTCCCACCGGCAAGCTCGCTCTCTAGCATATTTGCGGGAAGTGAACATGGAAGAGACACAGACAGAGGCGGAGCAGGCTTGTTTTAAAAATTCAAACCAGTTCTCCAGATTAATTTTATTTGCAGTGTTTACCCAGCTCTAATCCAGATCTCAGGTTCCCAGCTCCCCTAACAACCTGCATGGCCAGCAGCACAGCTCCAGCTAGCACTGACTCAACATCCCTGACCACTGTGACAGAGCACGGACAGAGGGAAGGGTGCCACTTATCTCCTTGTTCCTGCACCACCTAGTTTTTCCTTGGCAGTTCCCCAGCTGAGTGCTCGCTAAGCCTGACCCTGCTTCATTGTACCCGCCCAGGCTGGGATGGCTCCGTGTTTAGAGGACGGGTGTTTTTTCCCGGTCAGTACCAATTTCCGTGCATGTGTCCTGTAAACCTGGCAGGGGCACAGCTATGGTTTCAGGTTTAATTCAGCTACCAAAAGCCCCTTGCCAAGTGTCAGCTGTGATCTTGTGCTGTCATGCTGCAGCATGACATAATGATAGCGGGGTTTTTCCCTTCTTCCTGTCTAATAAAAGGGCCTGCCCCCTACAAAGGCTGCCTCATAAACTCAGACCTCCAAGAGTTACTTTCTGATTGCAGAGGTCAGCTTAGGCTGTGTTAAGTGCCCCACCTTCCCTTTGCCTTGTATGCACCATCCATACCTGTCATCTAGGAGGTTTAGTGCTTTGAGAAGGAATCAGGATGCTGCCGCTGACTCATTGTTAGGCCATGGATAAGTCACTTAGTCTCTCTCTGCCTCAGTTTCCCCATCTGTAAAAAAAAGGTGGTACTGACCTCCTTCAAACTGCTTTTGCCATTACAGGGGATATTTGGCAGCATCTGTGAAAGCCAGGAAAGCAGATCTAAGCTCCATCTTCCAGAGAGGATGATTTAAAACCTCACTAGCCGCTTTAGAGCTTGCCGTTGCCAATGCTGAAGGCATGATTTTAACTGAAGGCGTAATTTTAAACCTACTTCGTTATACCAGGGCAAAAGGCCGTGTGGATGTGCCTATTTCAGTTTACACATGGTTTACTTCAGTTTATCTTAAATAGATTGGGAACACATTTAAACTAGACCGAAATGAGCTACTAAAAGCAAAACTAAGAGCATGCACTCAGGGATTTGCACCAATTTAATAAACTGTCTGTGCAGCAACCTTTCCATGTACACAAGCCCTTGATCTGTTTTCCATTCTGAGACTGGGAGCGTTTCTAGCATCTCTGTAAAGCTCTTGTGTGAGGCAGAAGCTGGGAGTGCAGACTTTAAGGCCAAAAAGCAGAGTTTGGGAGGAGAGAAATCGGGGTGTGAGTGTGGGGGGGTCTCATTTTTTGCTGCTTTATTATGTATTAGGAAGGAAGGAAAAAAACACTGTTTTTCTGCTCATTTTTTAAATTTGAATTTCACGCTTTCTGTAACCCTGGATGGATGATTGGAGAACCAACAGATTTATGAGCCCACACACCACAAGGAAGTGAAGTCTGGTTAACAGAGAGGGGGAGGGGTTTTTACTCAGACACTATTTACTTGGGTCATACTAACACAGATGTATAACAAACAGCTGGGAGAAAAGCTCTCTTTGTTAAAAATTCAGCATCCATATTACTTGTGTTAAAGGCAAAGACAGGTTCCAAGCCATGTTTCTGAGTCATCTAAACAGTCCACTCACAACACAACTGCAAGACATGGCTTATTATTGCTGATATTTTTACAGTAAAAAAACAAACAGGAAAAAAAACAAACCTCCCAGACCTTCGTTAGCCAGTCCAAGGACGCAACATTGGGCAGAAGCTCCAACTGATTTCCCCTTGTACATCACTTTGAAGAGGTTAGTTTGATGCCTATGGGATGTGAATGCAGGTGGCTTCTCTTATGGGTGCTGTCATGCTCTATGCTGCTTATAAAGTAAGGAATTCCCATCTGCATCCTCTAATGATTACGCAACAGCCTCTCTTTTCCCTCTATCTCCTCTCCCACTTGAGCACCCGGCTCATTCTCCAGGCAGCCCCCTCAGCTGTTTTTCTCACCTGACAGTGACTCCTCAAGGAGGGCAGATGGGCATTGCTACCCGTTGGCTCTGTGGTGCCTCTGGGGATGGGGGAGCTTTGGCAGAGTGTGGGGAGTTGTCCGGGAGACAAAAGCAAGAGTGGGTCAGCTGGCTGGGAGGATCCGGCCAGGCAGGCACTGAAGGGTAGACATGAACATTTGCATTTGAAATTCGTTAACCCATATGGGGTCTTCTCAGCCTAAGAAGACACATGCTGCAGGGAAAGCTGGTCCTCGCCAGCTACAAATACTGCTCTATTGTAGCTCTTTTGAGACTGTAGCATCTGGCTTGGTAGAGGACAGAAAGGCCTAGGCTGGGCTGAGTATAAAGGGGGATTCTTTCTTGAGGCTGCAGGACACAGACAGACGCGGTGGTTTTCTTGCTCCCAGCTGGACTAACACAGGCTGTGCTGTCTGTTGCCCTTGCACAGGGGAGAGCAGTCTGGTGACTATACTGCAATAATCCCCCGCTCAGCTAGACTCCCCATGTGTGACCTTGGGTACGTCCCTTAGGGTAAAGCTTTCAGAAGTATCCTGGCAGTGTAGATAAGGCCTCTGATATCACGCTATGCTTCTATAACCCCGCAGTGTAAGTGCAGATTACAGCAATTGACGGGAACTCCACCTCCCCAGCCAATGGTAGCTAGATGGACAGAAGAATTCTTCCCTCTGCCTAGCTGTCTCTGCCCTGAGTGTTAGTGCAGTGTAGCTAAATTGCAATATGGATTTTGCACACTCCTGAGTCCTGGAGCTACGTCAAGATAAGTTTTCAGTGTAGACCAGGCCTGAGTGACTAGGAGCCTAAGGCTCATTTTCAGAGATGGAGTAGACACTTAAGGCCCAGCTCCCCAAAGGCAGTTAGGCACCTACATACCTAGGATCTGGACCCCAGGAGCCGGAGTCTCATGGCTGAATCGCTTTTGAAAATGTAAACTAGGCTCTTCTGTCATTTTTGAAATTTTACTCTTACTCTCTCTGCCCAAAGTTATCCAAGTACTTTGCAAAGGGCAGGGCATATCATTATGCCTATTTTACAGATGGGGAAACTGAGGCACTGAGTGATCTGTTCAAGCAGGTCAGAGTTGGGACTAGAACTCAATCTCTTGTCCTAGTCTGCATTACCAGGCCCTACATTGTTATGTTGATGACATACAAGCAGAGAAGTTAGCTAAAGCCACCAGTATTCTCACTAGAAAGCTACAACATAACAGGACTTTATTCTTTAGAATTCAGAACAGTAACACACCAGAATTAAAACCAGAGGGAGAAGAAGCAGGCTGCTCTCCAAACAGAGAGGCACAACTCACCTCACCTTACTATTGGCTGACTGCCTGTCTGCAGAACGGACTGCTGCTAGGCCCAGATCCCACACTTCTCTATAGACTCCCTTAGCCTGGAACAAGCTGGACCAGGAAATCCCTCTGAAATGTATAGTGACAATCTATCATTTTAACCCAGTTTTTAACACCCCACCACACATGACCTCAAGAATGATCATACACAGAACTTTTCATCGGTGGGCCTCAAAGCATTCATCATCCCCCTTATTTTTCCAAATGGGGAAACAAAGGTACAGTGAAGTAGAGACACTAACAGCATGCCTGCTGTTTGTGAAATTTGATTAGATCAAAGCCACTTAAACTCATGCCAAAAATTCTGTATTTATTCCAGATGATGTAGCTGATTAACAAACAATCACCCTTCAGTATTATAGAACTATTCCAACTGGATCAGGAGCAGAGAAGAGCTAGCAGGATGATCAGGGGAACGGAGAGTGAATTTTATGAGAGGAGACTAGAGGAGCTTGGTTTATTTAGTCTGGCAAAAAGGCAGAGTGAGTGGGGATCTATTGGGGCTGGGGGAGTAAACACCAGAGAGGATGAACAGCTGTTGAAGCTCAAGGACAATGTTGGCCCAAGAACCAGCGAGGATAAACTGGCTGGGCATACATTTAGACTGGGAATGAGAAGGCTTCTAACCCAACAGGCAAACAACCTAAGTAGTCTGAAGATGGAGCATGATAAGCTTCTAAACGGGTGGGGGTTGCCTGCGATGGCAAGGGCTGAACTCAAAGACCTGGGAGGTTCCTTCCCATCCTGCGTCCTGTGTTCTTAGGTAGCATGCGTTCTGCCAGGCCCCACAAACACGATGGTGCTCGGGAGTCTTCAACACTTGCTCACGTCTGTGGGTTAACATTTTAACTCCTGCTCTTATAGCAATATAAAATCTACGATGGGGCTAAATCCAATAGCAAAAATAGCATCTACGGAGCGTGCTATAGGGTCAGACTCTGGGACTAAGCCAGATGGAAATGCAAATCCTAAATGGCTTACAGATGCTTCCGAATGCATCTCTGGTATGAAGTGTCACCTTGCCAGCATTAGGGGCTTGACCCATTGCCCGTTGAACTCAATAAGTTTCCACTGAGTCCAACAGGAGCTGGATCAGACTCTGATTCAGGGCTGATGGGCGTGGGGGCCTGTCGTTTAGTTTCCTGGGGGGAGGGGTGTGCGTGATGTTTTTCACAACTCAAGGGAGCGGTGTCACTTGTTAACTGGGGTGTGGGGTGCTAGCAGCACAGGCGCAGCCCAAAGTGGAGGAGGCAAGACTGGGCTGGAAAGTGGGTCAGGGAATTAACGACACTGATGAGGGTCACGCTAACAACCTTCCATTACAGCGTGGAGAGGGGTCTGAGCACAGGACTGGGAGCCGGGGACAAGCGTGGAGCCTGGCCCTGCAGCTGGTTTCATGCTAGCTGTGAGCAGGCTGGGGTTCTCTATAGCACCTCCAGTGGGGAGCTGGCCTATGAAAACAGGACACACACAAAACCAGCCTGACCTTTGTACTGCAGGGCATTTTGCTGCCCAAGGGGGCCAATGGAAATGGAGCAGCTGGAAATCAGAAAGGCTGCAGCCTCAGTAAACCCCAGTGCAAAGAGAGGGAGCTGGGGAGGATTCATATCAGCTGCTGATGCAGTTCCCGGTGCTCTTAAGGAGCAAAGCAATCTAAGGGGACTCACTCCAATCCATTGCTCCCCTGGCAGTGTAGTCACTTGATACCTTGATAATGATATCCACATGACACCCCACATATCTATCCCATCTACTGCCCCAATCCTGCAACATGGAGCATGCTGGGCTGGCCTAGTGATGTCTATGTGTCTTGCCCTGGACGCAGCAGTCAGCTCGCCAGAGGCAAGATCAGGGCCTATTTGCACTCTGCGGCAGCCAGGCATCAGTTGCTTGCTGTTTGGTGTGAAATTTCTGTTTTCCTGAGCTCCGCAAAAGCCAGCCAAGGTTTTCACTCTCTGCCTCGGTCCTTTGCAAAGCAAAAACCCGGATGTGTATTACCAAGCAGCAGCAGATTCCAGCAGAATTATTGATTTCCCTGAGAAAGGAAATTGAGGGATCTTGTATTACCCTCTAGTGGTGCTCTGAAAGATTTCCAGATACTTAATTTAATAGCAAAGTAACTATGAAACGACCAAAGTATGTTAGTACCCACCTGCAGTGCTGTGTTTTTGCATATACAAGCCCTGATCCTGCAAAGACTTAGGGACCTGATTAACTTTACGTGTGTGAGTCATTGGGGTTACTTGTGTAAGTAAAATTAAGCACATAAGTGATTGCAGCATTGGGGCTTTGAGGTAGGGTTGCCAACTGTCTAATCACACAAACCCAAACACCCATGCCCAGCCCCTTCTCCGAGGCCCCACCCCACTCACTCCATTCCCCCTCCCTCCATCACTCGGTCTCCCCCTCACTCACTTTCACCAGGCTGGAGCAGGGGGTTGGGGTGTGGGAGAGGGTGTGGGCTTGGGGCTTGGGCTGAAGGGTTCAGAGTGTGGGAGGGAGCTCTGGGCTGAGCCTGGGGCAGGGGGTTGGGGGGCAGGAGGCGGTTTGGGGTGCAAGCTCTGTGAAGGAGTTTGGGTGCTGGAGGGGGCTCAGGGCTGGGGCAGGGAGTTTGGGTGTGGGAGGGGGTGTGGGGTATGGGAGGGAGTTTGGGTACTGGAGAGGGCTCAGGGCTGGGACAGGAAGTTGGGGTGTGGGAGGTGTGGGCTATGGGAGGGAGTTTGGGTGCAGGAGGGGGCTCCAGGCTGGTGCAGGGGGTTGAGGGGTACAGGCTATGGGAGGTAGTTTGGGTGCAGGAGGGGGCTCCAGGCTGGTGCAGGGGGTTGAGGTGTGGGAGGGGTGAGGGGTACAGGCTATGGGAGGTAGTTTGGGTGCAGGAGGGGGCTCCAGGCTGGTGCAGGGGGTTGGGGTGCAGGAGGGGGAGTGGGGTGCAAGCTCTGTGAGGGAGTTTGGGTGCTGGAGGGGGCTCAGGACTGGCTCAGGGGCTGGGATGTGGGAAGGACTTTGGGATGCTGGCTGTGGGAGGAGACTCAGGGCTAGGGTAAGGAGTTGGGGTGCAGGAGGGGGCTCCAGGCTGGTGCAGGGGGTTGGGATGCAGGAGGGGGTGTGGGGTGCAAGCTCTGTGAGGGAGTTTGGGTGCTGGAGGGGGCTCAGGGCTCATGCAGGGGGTTGGGGTGTGAGAGGGCGTGAGGGGTGCAGGCTCTGGGAGGGAGTCTGAGTGCAGGAGAGGGATCAGGGCTGGCTCAGGGGGTTGGGATGTGGGAAGGGCTTTGTGATGCTGGCTCTGGGAGGGGTCTCAGGGTTGGGGTAGGGGTTGGGTTGCAGGAGTGGGTGAGGGGTGTGGCATCCGGCCAGGGGCCACTTTTGGGAGGGGTACAGGACTAGGGCAAGCAGGGAATCTGCCTTAGCTCCGCTGCGTCGCTGGACTTTTAGTGGCCTAAAATCTCCCGGTTTGGCTTCAGTAGCCTCCAGGAGATAGAGCTCGATTCCAGGAGACTCCCAGTGAAACCGGGAGGGTTGGCAACCCTTCTTTGAGGTGAATTTCCAGGCTAATACTGGCATTTTAAAAATTAAATGGCCTTACCTGTGTTATTATTTATTTTATTAAAATAAAATTATATTTTTAAAAAATCAAATATGCCTTTAAACATTGCTTAGGTTATAAACTGAAAGGACTGAGTGACTACTTCTAGAATTTGTGCTCTGTAAAATTGGCACTGAAATTAAAAGTATTAAAGAAATGAATAGCAGCATCTGCTTTTGTGCTGTTTGTTTCTTGTAAAATCCTCTCCGATTGGGGCAATGAAGAGAAACTCCAGTTAGTTTCACTTTGTTTCTGGACAGCTTGGGATCAGCTTCACTGTTCCTGGATCAGCCCAAGGTTAATCAGATAGTTCAGAAACAAAACTGAGAATCAGAAAAACTGTTCTCTCTGGACTCCTTAGGTGACTCTGGGAAAGGTCACTTGATCTCTCAGAGCGTGAGCTTCTGTAAAATGGAGATAATGCTGGTTCTCTATTTCACAGTGATGGTGCAGAGATAACTGCATTAATATTTGTGAGATGTTCATACATGACAGTGATAACTAGCATAGACATACCTATAAATAGCTCTTTGAGTTGCAAACATTTTAGGGGGAATGTGTCAATCCAAACAAAACACTTATTCTCAAGGACTTTGAGAGAAAAGGCAGCATTTCTATTAATGCTGGGCTTGCAGAAAAATCCCTTTTTTTCAACAGCAAAACCCAGTTAACGTTACATCTGAATTGTAACAAGTCAAGATGGATTATAACTTTACAGACATAAACCTCATTTGGAGGCCCAAGCTACCTTTATTATTACATATATTGCAGTAGCAAACAGAGTCCTCGGGCATATATGGGGAGCCTAGGAGGTAAATTGAGGCAACAGACAGATGACCAGCAGGTTAAATGGACTGTAATCCTAGTCTCTGTAGGATTTCAGGTACTTCCTGCTTCTGCATGACCCCAGAAATAGTAAGAGAATATCATTTATATCAGCTACCTTGCTCCCATTCTCAGCCAGAACAGCAGAGAGGCATATCAGTGGGGGAAGGAAGGAATGACCAGCTAAGCAAACCTTTTACTATTCATTTAAAATCTCCTGTTTTTTATTCTGCTTCTTCACACACTCTCAGCAGCCAAGCTGACAATTAACAGCACTTCAGAGGGTCCGCCACATACATCAGAGCCTGGTAGCTATGGGCTTTGCAATCAGGGATGGCGATAGCACCTTGTAGCTAGAAATAATAATCAGTTAGACAAATTCTTCAGGACAGGGGCTTTCTCTCACTAGATGTATGTCTAGTGCCCAGCACAAGGGGCTCTGATCAGCCAGAGACTAGAGCTACAGTATTGCTAACCCTAAGCAGTCAAAAATCAGAAGATATTAAAAATAACACTGGTCTACAATTTTTGAGAAGTCGTCTGTTTCAGAGCTAAAATGTGATATTTATTATGTATTTTGATGTGCTGAATTCAAATATGACAATTAAAACAACTGATTGGCTACTGTTTCTAAGATATTTAAGTTTTTACATTTTAGGTCTATGTATATTGTGTAGATAGTAGAGTTTTAATCATAAATTGTAAACCTAGTCTTTTCATGTGTTTATGGTTGCTTTACATGATAATATTTCACCTGTCCTGTTTATGTAACACTTTAAAAATCAGCAAAAGGGTTATATAAATAAAATTTATTCTGAAACAAAAGGCAAAAAACTATTATGTACATAGTTTAGTCCTATTCAGTGTCTACTCGGCGCTTCTTGGCCTGTCTCTTGTATTCATTGAATGGAGCATCTCTTGTCACTGTCCAGCAATAGTCTGCAAGCATTGATGGGCTCCATTTGCCCTGATAGCCTGCCAGGAGATTCCACTGCTGTAGTCTGGAGCCCAACAGCTCTGCCTTACTCTTGGGTAGTTCCAAATCCCTGACAAGGTCATTCAGTTCACCTTGTGTTATGAGGTGTGGTTCAGAGGAGGAGGATAGGAGAAAATGTGGGTCCTGTGACATTGATGGTTCAGGACCAGAAGTTTCATCCTCTTCCGCTTCCTTGTCTGACTCAAGTGAGAATGATTCTGGTGCATCAGGAACCAGCAGTCCTTCTCCGTGGGGTACTGGGCGTATAGCTGATGGAATGTTTGGATAATGCACAGTCCATTTTTTCTTCTTTGACACACCTTTCCCAACTGGAGGCACCATGCAGAAGTAACAATTGCTGGTATGATCTGTTGGCTCTCTCCAAATCACTGGCACTGCAAAAGGCATAGATTTCCTTTTCCTGTTCAACCACTGGTGAAGATTTGTTGCACAAATGTTGCAGCATATGTGTGGGGCCCACCTCTTGTCCTGATCTCCAATTTTGCAGCCAAAAGAAAGGTGATAGGCTTTCTTAACCATAGTGGTTATACTGTGCTTTTGGGATGCAAAAGTCACTTCACCGCAAACATAGCAGAAGTTATCTGCACTGTTCACACAAGTACGAGGCATCTCTGCTCACTTTGGCTAAACAGAAATGTGTCCCTTTGCAAAATCAAACACTGACAAATAAGAAAGCATGACACTGTATGATTTCTAGAGCTGATATAGGGCAATTTGTTCAGCAGAGTGATGTAAGCTTCGGTATGATTGCATCATCCATGACTTCTAGGAATAACATGATGCAATTCATATCATGTATGATGCAATAACAGCTTCAGATTGCATCATTCATTGTTTTGCCTAAAAAGCAAGTACTGTCCAAACCCAGTCATAGATTTATTTATAGATCCAGTCAAAGATGTATTTTAGTCATTTCTGGTTTAAATTGAGATCCCTTCCCTTTATAACTCACTTATGCTCCGCCATTCCCAAGTCAAGGAGCGTATATACTGACCCAATAGCATATCTTGAAAACTAGAGCCAATCAACAATTTTAAGCATCGTTTTCATTCTCAGTGACCCAGAATTAGTAAAGTTGGACTACATTTATTTCAGAAGCATTTTGGCTGTACAGCAGTGTAATACGTGCGGGGCCTTTTTATTTACTGTATGTTCGGAGACCTTAGGGCTCACATTGTAAAGTGTTTGTCCACAACCAACAGGGTGGGATCCACAAATGTACATAGGCACCTAAACCCTGGCCTGAGGCACCTAAGTCCCAGTTTTGGCTCCACTGTGATCCACAAAACTCTTGTCAAACCCATGGGTGCCTAAATTCACTCGGTGCCTAGGTTTTCAGAGTTCCCACCACACCTGTTTCTAACTTCGGGCATGAATTCTGCTGCCTCCCACCAGGCATTGGGTGGGCCCCCTATCTCCCACAGGAGCCCCAGAGTGACCTAGGAATCAGAGAAAGACAGACATTCGAGTGCCCAGGTCAGTCACATGCAGACCTGGTCAGTGCTCAGAGGCATCAAGTCACATTCCAATCTGGGCAGAGGAGGAGATGAGGGAGGTGCCAACCTTATATCTTTTAGTAGGGTGACCAGATAGCAACTGTGAAAAAACAGGATGGGGGTGGGGGGTAGTAGGCACCTATATAAGAAAAAGTCCCCAAAATCACGACTATCCTTATAAAAATGAGACATCTGGTCACCCTACCTTTTAGCCCAGCAGTTAGAGCACTCATCTAATGCAGGAGACCCAGGTTCAATTTCCTCTCTCTCTGCCAGCCGGGAGAAAGGGTTTGAAGAGGGGTCTCCTGCCTCTCAGGCCAGTGCGCCAACCACTGAGCTATTCTGATGCGTGGCTCTTGCACTCTCTCCCGGTGAAGCTGTTCTGCAGTGGATCGCTAATGAAAGAGCGACTGGGGCGGGGGGACCAGGACCAGAGTTGTGAGGCTGCAGTGTCCCCCCACCCCCAACGATGCTGTGTGTTCATCACACTGGAATAGCCACCGGCCCAGAGGGACAAGGCGAGCGTGGCCCTTTGTGGATCACAGCATTGTCCCTGGGAGTTTCCAGGCCCTGAACTGCTAGGCCCTGGCCCGTCGCGCACCCCAGCCCAGCCTCTTTGTCCAAGGACCGTGGCGATTCTCGGCTCACACCGGAGCTGGGGCTCCGAGCAGAATCCTGATCATGGGTGGCTGGCAGTAGCAATTGGCAGTGCTGCCGGGGTGCAGTTAATAATATTAATTCATCCCCCAGACCCATGCACCGGTTATCGGCTGCCCCTTTCCAGTGCGGCTCGCATGCTGCGCCCCAGGCTCGCTGCTGTGTTGCTAGGCAAGCTAGTTGCCTGGCAACAGTTGCCCCCCAGCCTCTTCAGGATGCAAAGGACTACACCTCCCAGAATCCCTTGAGCGTCCCTTTCTAGCTGGCCGTTGCCATGGTTCTATGAAAACAATATGCCTGCCTCCAGCCCTGCAGGCGGGCAGAGCCAGGGGCGAGCTTGGCCGTGCCCTGCAGGCGTGGGGGTATAGAGGCCTGGCCTGGGCCCGGCTGGCGGCCGAGCAGATGGCGAATGGGGAGCTGGACGAGGAGAGCCTGCAGGAGCTCTACAGCTGGGTGGATGCCATCCCCCTGTCCCGCCCCAAGAAGAACATCAGCCGGGACTTCAGCGACGGAGGTTGGGGGAACCAGATCCCGAACTCCTGGAGCTGGCCACGGATTGGCTGGGATCCAGACCCCACAGCTTGAGGCCTAGGAGTGAGCCAGGAATGGATCCTGATCAAATACCCTGAGCTCAGGGAGAGTTCAGACCCAGATCCAGACTGGATGGCTTGTGCTCTGAATGCAATGGGACAGACCTGGGATCCTGGATCAAAATACCCTGAGCTCAGGGAGAGCCCAGACCCAGATCCAGACTGGATGGCTTGAGCCCTGAATGCAATGGGACAGACCTGGGATCCTGGATCGAAATTCCCTGAGCTCAGAGAGAGCCCAGACCCAGATCCACACTGGATGGCTTGTGCTCCAAATGCAATGGGACAGACCTGGGATCCCAGATCCAAATACCCTGAGCTTGGGGAGAGCCCAGACCCAGATCCAGACTAGATGGCTTGAGCCCTAAATGCAATGGGAAAAACCTAGGATCCTGGATTGAAATACCCTGAGCTCTGGCGGAGTCCAGACCTGGATCCAGACTCCGCTGTTTGAGTTCTCTCTCTGTAATGGGACCGACCTGGGATCCTGAATCCAAATAGCCAGTGTTCTGGGGGAGTCTAGACATAATTCTGATCTTGACAGCTGACCCCTCTTTCTATAACTGGCCACATCCACCCTTGGGATGCAGTGAAGTTTGAGAGAGTTTGGATCCAGCTCTGAACACCACAGACAGGGCTTCTCTATCATTTGCAGATAGATATGGTTGGGGGACATGCAGGGGAAGTGCATAAGGTTTGCACTGGTTGGTAAATGTCAGTTTCACCCTCTGGTTAAAAAACAAGTTTCTGTTTGTTTGTTTAAAAAATCAAGTAATATTCACAGAGAGGAAAACTAAATTAAAATAACATTGCTCTAGGGTTAATAAGAAAGAGGTGCGCGAGTGAGAGACTGCGGACAAATTCCTGGTCTCTGTGTCCAAACTGTGCACAGCACAACTCAGGATTATTTGCAAAGGTGGATTTAAGTCTCCTCTGTGTCCCCCAATCCTGGAGCCATCTGGCCAAATCCTTGATATAAGGGACAGCAATGTCAATGTATGCCAGCTGCCCACACCGCCTAAAGAGAGGGGCTGCACAGGTGTTACTACAGGTAAATTTTGGCCAGCAGAACCAGGCGGTGTTGCCAACTTTTGCACACTTATTGCAACTCTCATGATATTTCATGTTTTCCTTAAAGCCCCAGCGGCTGAAGTCAACTGACTATGTGAGAACTTCAGCTTCCATTTCAAAAATAGGAAAGTCGGTCTCTAGCTCTCTTGATTACAGAAAAAAGCTTGAAAACATAAGTTCTAAAGGCTCAAAAAAAAAAAAAGCAAAAAAAATCAAACAAACCCCAAGGCAAATAAACAGCCAACATTTATTAATTTTTAAAATCTTGTGATTTTTTAAAGCCAATCTCACGATTTTTTCTGGGTCTGACTGTGTGGGGCTGGTAACGCTGTTTACTGCTGCAGATGCTGCATGAAAGGGAAATAACCTGGATGCCTCTCTGATCCCAGGGCAAGTTTGCAGGGTTGCTGGTTAGAAGAGATGAATTCTTCTTTGTGTATTTGTCCAAGTGGCTCCCACTTCTGAAGTGCACGAGTCCCACGTGTGCACTCAGAGGAGGATTAAGGTTTCCTGGGTCCCTGGGCCAGACCAAGTGAGTGGCCCCTCCCCACTCCTTCCGCTTGCAGTCCTCCCGTTTTGCCCCTTCCACCTGCAGCCCCGCCCATGGCCCCACCCCATTCTGCCTCTTCCTCCCCACAGCCTCACCCCTGTTCCACCCACAGTCCCACCCCATTCCACCCCCCCAGTGCAGCCCACAACCCGTTTGCTCCTTTCTGCCCCTGCAAAAATCTGGCAGCAGGTTTTTTCCAGCGCCCCTCTATAGGCTGGGGCCCCTGGGCACAGGCCCCATTGGCCCAGTGGCTAATCTACCACTGGGTGCACTGCCTGCATGGGGCTGGTCTGCTCCAGAGTGGGACCCACCAGGAGAAGTAGAATCCCAGTTGCTATGAGGTAAGGAACCCTTCGTTTTCACTTGTGAATTGATCAGCTTAGATCTGGAATCTCTGAGAGACAATAACTAGTCCTGGCTGTGGTTTATACTGTATCTTTCCAGAGCATCCAGATATGTATCTAAAGGCATCTCATTGTTTTCATGATGCAGATCATGGCATGATGCTCAGTCTGACCTCTCCGAGCACGGTGTTGTCACTGATTCCTCTTCTTCTTTCCTATGCAGTTCTAGCAGCCGAAGTGGTGAAATTTTACTTTCCCAAAATGGTGGAAATGCACAGTTATGTCCCAGCTAATTCAACGCAACAGAAACTCTCCAACTGGGGCCATCTCAACAGGTAAACATGCGCTCAGTGCCCCTCAGGTAGCACGGTGCTGGAGCAGTCAGGCCATGGAGCTGGGGATGTGTAGGGAAAACAGTGATTCAGTTTCCTTGTTATTTTCTCACTCCTCTGCATCCTTCCGACCTCACACCCACCTGCCAATACCATGCAGCTTCTCTGCTCTCACACCCTCTGCCAACGCCAAACAGTGGCTTGGACTTCATACCTCTCTGACCTCCCCCAAAGTCCTGTGCAGCTTTCCTCTGCATGCTGAGCATGATCCTCCGCTGGGGTAAATCAGTGTCACTACATTGCCTTTGAGGGAGCTACACCCACATACCCCAGTGGAGGATCAGGCCCCCTTAGTCCAGGAGCGATTCTTCCACACGAGATTATTATAGGAACTCCAGCCAGTTCTGCAGAGCAGATGCCCATACTGTGGTTTGACCATTCCCCCACCGTGGGGCGGCTTGTGCCCTTGCAGGAAGGTGCTGAACAAGCTGAATTTCTCCATCCCGGAAGAGATGATCCGGAAGATCGTACAGTGTACGCCCGGCGTGGTGGAGCTGATGCTGCTCCCGCTGCGGCAGAAAATCGCGGAGAAGCAGAAGCAGAACAAGGTGGCATCTGGCACATATCAGGTCAGCGGTGCTTGAGGGACGGCGGGCGGCTCAGATGGTCAAATGTTGTGTAGGATCCTGTTGTATATATGGGCCATGTGCTGAGGTCCTTGCTCGGGCAAACTCCCTTGGGAGCAAATGCCGGGGAAGCACTTGGGAGCTCGGCCTACGGCTGTGACAAGTAGGTGTAATTTACAAACCCAGAGCCATTAAACTGCATTCAGAGGGAGCATGGTTAAGTGCAGGAAGTGTAGGGACTGTGAGGCATGAAATCTGTTCCTGACTCTCACAGATGTGCTGTGTGCCCGTGGGTGAGTCACGTCATCGCTGTGTGCCTCAGTTTCCCCATTTTCAAAATGGGCCTGCTAGACCCTCCCAGTGTGTGGGTGGGGGTTAATTCATTTATTTATTGCAGAATAGTGACTCACCAGCCAGCACGTCCCCCTGTGGCTGTTCCTGGCATTGCAAGACCTTCCCCTTCTCCATCCGATGGCCATTCAGGCCCTGGGATGGTCTGGTCCTAGTCACTCAGCCCGCCAGCCCAGTCACATATGCTGATGTACAGGGCAACCTCCCTATTGCAGGGCCCAACACATGGCTCCACTGCTATAGCTTCCCCATGGCTCCTTTCCCAGGCAGCAGGGACTCCTTTGCTCCTGGGTCTCTCACTCCCATGTCTCCCCCTTTCTGGTGCTTTTCTTCCCCTACTCTGAGCTCCTTCCCTAGGGGAATCAGCTGGGTCTTAGAGGTTTTTAAGGTCAGGCTTGACAAAGCCCTGACTGGGATGATTTAGTTGGGGATTGGTCCTGCTTTGAGCAGGGGGTTGGACTAGATACCTCCTGAGGTCCCTTCCAACCCTGATATTCTATGATTATGAATTATGCCAAACCCTCTCTCCCCCAGGTGGAAATGGGAGAGCTAATTGGACCCACCAGCTCCCATTAACTCTTTGTCTAGCTGTGTGTGGTTTATACACCCCATCACATGTATGTACAGGGCTTTGAGATCCTCAGCTAGAAGGCATTGAATAAGTGCACAATTGTTATTATTCTGAGCAGCTCACAGGGCATGGCAGCAAATAAAACAGTTATGGCTGCCACCAGAAATGTGCTGTGGCAAGCGAGTGATAGAAATCAAATAGAAATAACCATCGATCAAAAGTTGAACGCAAGCTGCACTCCAGGCAGTGTGGTAATCGGACTCGGACCGCTAGAGAGAAAGCCCAGCTGCCAGGGCGGAGAGTTCAGGGCTAGGCATAGAGCGCCCCAGCCGACCCTACCAGACTGGGGTTAGGGTGAGAGGCAGGTCTTGTCAATATGCCCGTTATCCCTCCGAGAGTCAGCAGAGGGCATCGGTGTTATGCAATGGAGCTGACAATTTAGCTGCTACCTCTGCTGTTGAGATAGATACACGGGGAGAAGGAAACTGAGTGGCAAAGGCTAATGAAGGGTGAATGAAGGGGCACTAGAGAGAGATGGGTCTTACTCATGGCCGTAGGGCAGACACCGGTATACAGAGTGGGCCAGACTCTCTTCTCCGTCACGCCCATGGAAACCCAGAGCAACTCTGCTGAAGCCAGTGGAGTTGCTCTGGTGTAACTTGGCCCGGTCCCTCCTGGGGTGTAGAGACTGGGGTGGAGCAGAATATGGCTGAGCGTCACCCCCTCCTGCATGTAACACATAGCCAGAGCTGTGAGATGTGTTCCATGTGCAGGGCTAATACACCAGGCATTGTGTGATTGCCCTGCCTTGGCAGCCACTCACTGGTGTTCCAGAGGTGACAACTCTCTCACCGCTTGTCTGGACTACAGCATCTCTGCGGCTGCCCGCTTCCTCCCTCACCGCACAGCCACACTCTGTTATCAGGCACATAGACTTAGTGTCTTATCATCACAGCAACTGCCGTTTGTCCCCTCTCCAGTGCCAGTTTGACAGCCCCAGCGAGTGAGCGCTGCTGGCTACACTTCAGGCGTTAGGGGGGCAAGTTGTGCTGGAGGGACCCACCCCCAGGCTGAGGACAGTGTTGTCTCCGGGGCCCATTCAGTCCATCTCCTCTCTGCTGAGACCGGCAGTGAGGTGGCTGATTTGTGCCTGTGGGGATGGTGGTTTGGAAATGTGGACACCGGGGTCCTAGCAACCAGACTGAGACTAGACCAGACATATTTTTATTAGACTTAAAAAAGGTGTGTGGGGGGGCGGATTTCAATTGATGACCAGATTTCTCTGACCAATAGCTCTAGTTAACTGTACAAAACCCTGCAAAGCCCTTCCTGGGGAAGCAGTCTCTGATCGCAGAGGTTCTCTCATATAGCAGAACAAGCCCTCGTGGTTGACAGCTGAAGCTAGACATAAGGTGTGAAGTATCAGAGGGGTAGCCGTGTTAGTCTGGATCTGTAAAAGCAGCAAAGAATCCTGTGGCACGTTATAGACTAACAGATGTATTGGAGCATGAGCTTTCGTGGGTATTCGACGAAGTGAGTATTCACCCGCGAAAGCTCATGCTCCAAAACGTCTGTTAGTCTATAAGGTGCCACAGGACTCTAGACGTAAGGTGTACAGTTTGTAAAAGTCGAGGCTTACTAACTGTTGGCGCAGCCTACCCTAGTGACATGCTGGGTTCCCCATCACTCGGGGCGGGGGCCTTAAATCCCGCTGGATGTCTTTCCCCGTGTTGGGCTATCGCTGCAGCAGAAGGGCTGGGCATGATGCAGGAATCACTGGGTTCCCCTGGGTCAGACTCAATAGTCATAATGGCCCCATCTGACCTGTGAAACCCCACGCGGCTCTGGTTATAGGGACCCCCATCCTCAATGTCTTTCGTAAAGGACTTGTTTGTTTTTCCACTGATGGGGCAGTGCAAGGCTTTCAGCCTAACGCCCCCCAAAGTGTTCCAGTCCCACCTGTATTGGATATTGTACAAAGACCTGGCTGGGGGTGGGGGTGGGGGGCGCCACTGCCCTCTACTGGATGGGATCAGAGCTGCTTCGCCCATGTCATTTCCTGGGTGCCACCTTGGATTCTGCCTTCACTCAGGCCCACTCATTTCTGCAACATCCTGGTCATTGCCATCTCGCCGCCTCTGGAAGTCTTGCCAGGCCTCTCTCGGGAGGAAGCTGACAGTGGCTTGCAAGGCATTTTCACTTGAACCGTGTGTTCTCTCTGATTCTCTGTGCAGGAGCTGGGCACACACTATGCACTCCATGAGAACGGCCATATGGAAACAGGTAGGGGTGACAGGAGTCTCTCTGAGCAGTATGTGTGTTCTGGGGGAGCTGGCTTCCAGCCCTGCCACACGGCTTGGTGATCCTGGGCAAGTCACTCAGTCTCCCTGTGCCTCAGTTTCCCACCTGTACAATGAGGATGCACTGTCCTGCATTGCAGGGGTGTCAGCAAGATACATGATTTGCATTACAGTAGCACCTAGAGGGCCTGATGGTGTTTGAGGCCCCATTGTGCTGGGTGCTGTACAGACGTAGTGTCGACTCAGTTCACAGTGCACAAACACAACAGCTGAGGAGTGGGAGAATGGGAAGATTATCTCCTGTAAGCTGATGCACACAGAGGGACTCCTAACGTCTACTGGAATTGATGGATGTCAGGAGCCTAAATACCTTGGAGGATCTGGGCCTGAGTGACTTACCCAGGGCCTGTCACAGAGCCAAGAATTGAGCTGGATCTCCTGAGTCCCAGCCCAGTGCCCGAACCACAAGACCAGCTCAATTAATTACGGCTGCTGAAGAGTCCAGATATTACGATGCTGCAGCTCTATAAATACCTGCAGACATTTCATGGGTCAATTGGCTTCTTCACCAGCTGCTTGGCCTCTAGGAATCCGCAGAGTCTGGAAGTCCTCAGAGCGTTTTCTAAGGGGACCAGGAGAGGGAAGGACGGTCTTGGGTTAAAGACCAAAGCTGTAAACCAGGAGCTCTGGGATTTAGTACCAGCTTTGCCACAGACTTGCTGTGGCAAGTCACTTCCCTGCTCCACATGCTTGGTGAGGCAGGGATAACGGCAATGCTGACCGACAGCACTGGGTGTACATGAGCTTTTCAGATGGACGGTGCCAGCAAGGTGCCATCTCCCCAAGTGGGCTCGAGCGCGAGACCCTTCCTGTTAGCCCCACTGGAACTCAAAGCTGCCCCTCTGAAGCCTTACGACCCCCAGCCATACCTGTGAGCTGCTAGAGCCCGACATGAGATTGGCACACAAGGAAACTACCCCAGCATCTGTGTGCGTCACCTTCTCTCTGCTCCTCCCTGGCGAGTCACTGGGACTTGCGGTGGGGTCAGTAGATCTAACCTGAACATGCTCCCAGAGGCCAGATGCCCCCCCGCCAGCTAAGGCTCAGTTCTGCCCTTGCTGAGGCTCCGGGGTAACAGAGGGCAGAGTTGGGCCCTTGCCGCTTGGTGTGCGGCTGTAACGTGACGTGGTTTGTGTTACTCAGGCTATTCGTCGAAGCCAAAGACCAGTGCCGCAGGGGTCTACGTGCAGCAGTCCCCACGAGCGGAAAGGTAAAGTCTGCCCCGGGATCGCCCCACAAACAGACCACAGTGTTTCTTGATACGAGCCTGGCCTGACCCTTTAGAACTACAGACCCTTCCTGGTTACTTGGCTGGGAGCCCTCCAAGGAATTCTCCACGGGGAGGGGGGCTGGTCCTTCTGCCCCCTGGGCTGTACTGCTGTGGGAAAATGGAGGCCCCCGCTCTGCAGGGCTGTCGATCCAACACTCCCCAAAGGCAAGTGAAATGCAAACCCCTCCTGGCTGGGGCAGCTTTGCCCCCGAGGTTTATGGAAGTGAAAGGCCCACCTGAGCAAAGAGAGGAAATCGCCATGATACGTTTATCACATATTTGCACACGGGCCCAGACCCTCAGCGGTGGTAAGTCAGTGAAGTTCCACTATCATCCACAAAGTGAGGCTGAATTACCCCGGCTGAGGATCGGGCCCTTAGCGTGTGCCGGGACCCCCCCCAGCACTGCTCAGCGCCCCTGCACCCCTTCTGCCTCTTGCTGCCCCAGGGGCTTGTCTAAGCTGAGCTGCTCTGTGTCCTCACAGCAAAGGGCACAGGGGAATCAGACACCTGCTTGGGCTAGCCCCCCTTGGCAGAGGCCTGGTGCTGCCACCTCTTCACGCCACTGTGTGTAGCCCTCTCTGCTGCCAGCCCAGATCCCAGTGAGCAGCAGGGACCGTTCCTAAAGCAAAACATCCAAGGACCATCCTGCCACTCGCTGAGATGGTTACACTGTGACATCCCGATGAAGGCAGAGGGAATTTGATGTCTGCCTTGGCCTCCCCTATGTCTCCCAGAGGGCCAGGGTTTAGCCCAGGGTGGCTTACGTAAGTGAGAGAGGCAAAGCCTGAATCTCCCCTCACCTGGTATAACCCTGTTGATGGCTTTGGAGTTCCTCCTGATTTACATCAGCACACGGGAGGGGAGAATCAGGCTCCTCATTTCACTCAGCCCCTGTGCATTCGGGCCAGTGGGAGATGGGCGCTCTGATGCCAAGGCTGAGCGTGACCAGCGGAAGGCAAGATGGGGCCCTTTGTTTCTTCCAGTCGGTTTGAAATGCCCAGACAATGGCACATCCACTGCTTCCCTTTAGAGCCCGCTGCCCATCTAGTGCAGTGGGCGGCTGATGGAGGGCAGTCCCGTCACCAGCGCTGCGTCCAGCCTCGTTCTACATGGCCCCATGTTGGGGCTCCCACCCCTGCCATAGGGGATCCTCCCCCACCCGAGGGAGCTCAGGGTGGGCAAATCTCTTCTCCTCCTAGGTTTATATCTCTGTGTAGGAGGGTGGTCACCCCGCTCCGGCCCTGAAGGGGTTAAAGCAGCCCGGGAGAGGGCTGTGACTGGGAAAAGCTGGGCTGATTGGAGAAGCAGCCACAGCTGTGGCCAGCTCAATCAGGGCCCAGCTGGCCCTTATAAGAGGGCTGCAGGCTAGAGGCCAGAAAACACCCTCTCTAGCTGCTAGAGAGCGAAGGGCCTGGCTGCCTGCCTGGGAAGCTGAGGAGGGTACCTAGGGTGGAGCAGGGCTGGGGAAGAGCTGAGGAGCTCTGGCCTAGCAAAGCCCCAAGCTGCAGGCTGAGTTAAGGGCCCAGAAGGGGTACTGGGGCTGCAGAGGGGCAGCCCAGAGGCGGCTGGTCCAATCCCCCCCCACCAGTGATGAGTGGTTCACAGGCTGCCATCTGCCCCAGGGACGGGGGCTGGATAGTGACTGGCAGTAGCCACTGAGGCAAGGTGGGGATAGAGGGTTGGGGGTTCCCCTGGATGGGGAGAGCCCAGTGATGAGCTGCCAAAATATTAACAACCGGTTCCCTCCCCCTCACTCCACGAGGGGGTCATGCCCCCCCCCCTCCTGGGACTCCTGCCCCATCCAACCCCCCACGTTCCTTGACAGCCCCCCCGAGACCCCTGCCCCATCAACCTCCCCTTCCCTGTCCCCTGCCGCCCCATCCAACCCCTCCTCTCATTCCTGATAGACCCCCAGGAGCCCTGCTCCATCCAATCACCCCTTCTCTTTGTCCCCTGACTGCCCCTGGAATACCTACCTTTGACTGCCCTCCAACACCCCATCCGACCCCTGCTCCTTCCTGACTGCGCCCCCGGGACCCTTGCCCCCATTCAATCTCCCTGTTCCCTGCTCTCTGACTGCCCTGACACTAATCCATCCCCCCAACTCCCCTGCCCTCTATCCAACACCAGCTCCCTGCCCCCTTACCGTGCTGCCTGGAGGTGGGGGCCGAGCCAAGGCTGCAGGCTGCAGGCTGGAGCTGCTCAGCTGGGGCTGGGGTCCGAGCCGCGCCGCCCGGCTCGCCGCGGTTGGGGTTGGGGGCCAGGCCAGAGCTGTGCGGTGTCTGGAGCTCTCCTCGCGCCCCCGCCCCCATGCCCCAGTTCACCTGCAGGAAGCCGCTGCTTCCTTCTCAGCCCTCCCAGGCTTTCCACACGAACAGCTGATTCACGGGAAGCCAGGGATGGGGAGAAGAAACTGGGGGAGCGTTCAGGGGAGGAGGCAGAGGCAGAGTGAGGTGAGCTGGGGCCAGGGGAAGGGCAGGGAGCTGCTGGAGCTTTTGTTAAATTAAAAAGCCCTTTTCGAACCAGTTGTCCCTCGTGGGACAACCGCTTCTAAAAGGGCTGCTAAATTTAACAGCCAGTTCCCGTGAACCGGTGGGAACCAGCTCCAGCTCACCACTGGGAGACCCAGATTGTGGGTTACTGCTGGGGGCACAACCCCGAGAGAGAGGGCCCTGGGGTCTGGGAGGGACACAGGGCCAGCAGAGAGCGCTCCGGACTGGAAAGAGCTAATCCCCTGGCCGACCAGCAGGAGGCACCGCGCCGGTGAGTTGTCACCCCGCTACACTCTGGCTTTTACTCCTTTCCCCAGGATGAACAAGGGCCAGCAAGGCTATGCCCAGGAACCGCCGGGAGACGCCAGCTTTCGCATTCAGTTAGCGGAGAGGGAGCAGGCTCTGCTGGCTTGTCAAGAGACGGTCCAGGTGAGGACAATTCATGTGCCCTCTGTGGAACGGCAGGGCATCATCTGAAAGTATGCCAGGCTTTGCCCACAGCTACCTCCACGGCTCATCCCACCCCACCCTCTAGGCAGGGAATACCCACTCCTCGTCCACGCCCTTCCTTCAGACCCACTTCTCCCATGACGCACATGGGACGGGAGTCCTCAGCAAGCAGGGAGGTGACTGCACAAGCCTGGCTTTCCTGAATTGGCCCACCTTTGCTGCCTCCAACTCAACTCCTCCACGAGTCGCAATGGTGGGGCCGTTAGTGTAGACCAGCCACCAGCATCTCAATCAGCTTCACGCAGTGTAGATGACACAGGATGCCAGAAACTGGGGTGTGGGTGGCCAGGCTCAGCGGCTGGAGCCATAAGCGGTCAGGCTTGAGGGGTCGACCCAGAGTTGGTAGCCGGAGTCTGGAGCCAAGGGTCAAGCCAGAATCAATAACCATGAACCAGAGGTCAGGGCAAGGAGACAGGAACCAGGAGCAAGGCCAGGTCTATCTCAGCTGCAAGTCAGACCTTCTTGTTACACAGACAACTTCCTGCTACTCCCTCCATGCATAAATAGTAGGTCTGGGCAAATGAGAGCTCACGGGAGGAGATGCCAGACATTTCTGCCATGGGCAGCACTTCCTGTGGTCACTGGTCTTCCAGGATGTAGGCAGAGCCATGGTCCATGCACCCTAGGTTGCCTGATGATGCCGCCTGCCCGGGGTCCCACAGGTCTGGGTTCAAGAACCATGAATCCTCACCCAGGGTATGTCCACGCTTCACTCAGATGTCTGACTGCAGCCCATGTAGTTCGGGTACCACCAGCAGTGAAACCAGGACAGGAGCTGGTAATGGATGCCAGGGGCTGGATCACTTGATGATTCCCTGTTCTGTCCATTTCCTCTGGGCACCTGGCACTGGCCACTGTTGGCAGACAGGACACTGGGCTAGATGGACCTTTGGTCTGACCCAGTCTGGCCGTTCTTACGGCAGTGTGGGCTCTGGGGCAGGCCAGCCACTTGACACCTGTGCTTCTGGGGCTTGGCTGCTGTTGGTATGTGAGCGAGCTAGAGCAAAGCTAGTGGATTGCAGTGGAGACGGACCCACTGTGGTTAAAATGCTGGGGCGGGTAGGGCCCCGTGGAGTGCTCTGCCGGGGCTTTCAACGGTGGGAAATGGTAGGACAATAAGCCTAGTGTAGACAAGGCCAAGATTTCAGCAAGCCATAGCCCACCATGGCTCATGTGCAGGGCTCCCTGCACATCCACATGGCCTGCTGGTCAGCCTGGCTCTCTACTCACATATGAGATGCAGCCACAGCTCCCAGAAGCCTGCAGTCAGGTTCAGACCCAGACAAAACAGCTCAGACAAGCATAAGCCCCCAGGTGATGGCACGGTCCCAAGGGGGTGAAGACAGCGTGAAGTCCTGCCTGGGTCATTCTTGCAAAGCTCTGCAGAAGAAGGTGCATTTTATGGCGGTCTTTGAAGGTGATGAGAATGAGTGTTGTTACAACAATATCCGATACCCGAGAGCTGGGTGATCCTACTAATCTTATGTCACTTACTGGGGACTCGTGGTAATGAAGGTCTGGTTGCATGTTTGACAGGGGTCAAAAGAAGGCCACGGTCATTACTGCCAGTGCCAGCCCCAAAGGACACAGTCGTTACTGCCAGCCCCAAAGATCCTGTTGGGCCTCAAGAGCTTGCCATTGGCTTAAAAAGCACAAGATGTACAAAAAATGTTGCGTTCTTTTTCATGACAAACAGCGTAGCCTAGTGGGTAGAGTGCAGGACTCAGGAGCCCTGGGTTCTAGTCCTGGTTTGGCCACTGGCCTGCTGGGTGACCTTGAGCTAATCTCTGCCCTGATCATGATACTGGCCTCTTTTGCAAAGTGCTTTGAGGTTTACTAATGAAAAGTCCTCGATAAGAACTAGACAGGAGAAAGAGGACACGTGTGAAAATGGGCAGAGACAGGCACAAGCTGCAGAATTCAGAACTGGCTCCAGCCTGCAAGGCCCAGGGGCTTGGTTCAGGCCCTTCCCTTTAAAAAAAGGCCGATCACCCCAGCCAGCATGTGCTTCCCTTTGCTCAGATCCTGCAGATGAAGGTGCGGCGGCTGGAACACCTGCTCCACCTGAAGAACGTTCGGATTGATGACCTCACAAGGCGCCTACAGCAAGTGGAGCAGAATGAGAAATAAGGCGGGGCTCGGTTTGCCTCCGCACCCTTCCCTGTGACTCTCACACCCTCAGAACCTCTCCCAGGCACATCTGTAAGAGCCGCTGTTCCTGTGCCTCTCCCACTGCTAGTGACTCCTCCTGGGCTTGGAGAGACTGAGCCATCCCAAGCAGGACTGGTAGAGTCTGGATTTGAATAATGACCGATGGCTCCCTGTTACCTACAATCCAAGGGCAAAACTGAGGAAAAAATAAGGCCTAGAGTTGAAGAGTGAAAAATGCACATGCACAAGCACAGGTGCCAAATGCACATCTAGAAGTTCACCTGCAATTGTGCATGAGGGTGCTGTAATTGTGTAAGTGCACTGGTGATTGTGCATGCATTTGTTAGTCACGTTTATGCATCTGCAGTCAATCGGCTTTGCATTCATTGCAATTGTGGACCTGGACCTGCAGTTGTGCATGCACTTATACATTTGCAAGAAATGCTAGTGCAAATGTGCACTCACAAATGTGCCTGAAGGTGATCAGGCTGAGGCAGTATTTTGAGTGCCAGGTTTTCTATCTATAACCAAATCCAGCGACTTTCATTCAGAATATTGATGACTCTGCTTTCCACGCTTTATACCAGGCCACCCCTTTGCTTGTTAATTGTTTTAAAGAGCCCCAACCCCCCCCTTTTGTTCCAGCTGGTGGCTCTTGGGTGACAGCTGATTGGAGATGCCTGGGGGAGGAATGGATCATTCCCAAGGATGCTTTTCTATAGGTGCAATCCTGGAGCCCTCACTCAGGGACAACTCCCACTGCAGGCTGAGGATCTGTCTACGCAGCAAAAGCTGGGCACAGGGCAGCCTACCTGAGCCAGGGTGAATCCAGCTAGCGCAGGTAACGTAGCCATGAAGCCAACGCAGCACAGGCTACTGAGCAGAATGCATGGCCAGGCTCCAGGCCAGGCGCACTATCCATGCTGACGCCCCGCCCCCTGTTCTGTCTTCACTGTTTACCCACGTTAGCCAGCTCGGGTAAGCTAGCCCATTCCAGCTGGTGCTGTGTAGACACACCCTGAGTAAGGCCCTCTGGGATCAGGCCTTGTGGAGATCAGTCACCTCCACCCATTGATCAGTTTACTCTTGGCTCCATTTGGATACAAGCATGAAAAGACCCTCAACTCCTGGCTCTCTGCTCCTAACAGTTTGGGGTTCTGCAGCCGGGGGTGGGGTTCAAAGGCTGGCTGACTAGAAAGGAGCCATCTCTGCCATGGTCCAAGGGCTGATAATAGCAACTCTGACCCACAGCAGGGCTGACCCGTCACAGTCGCAGCCCCAGAGAAGCCCCCTGCTAGGGAGATGCTGGCGGCTGCTCTCAGACCCGAAAGCTACAAACTCAGGGCCAGCCCCTCACCTGCTGTAAACGGGAGTAGCTGTACTGAGGTCCCGGCTGGTGTAAACGGGAGTAGCTGTACTGAGGTCAATGGGCCAGGTCCTGCCTGGTGTAAACGGGAGTAGCTGTACTGAGGTCAATGGGCCAGGTCCTGCTTGGTGTAAACGGGAGTAGCTGTACTGAGGTCAATGGGCCAGGCCCCGGCTGGTGTAAACGGGAGTAGCTGTACTGAGGTCAATGGGCCAGGTCCTGCTTGGTGTAAACGGGAGTAGCTGTACTGAGGTCAATGGGCCAGGTCCTGCTTGGTGTAAACGGGAGTAGCTGTACTGAGGTCAATGGGCCAGGCCCCCGCTGGTGTAAACGGGAGTAGCTGTACTGAGGTCAATGGGCCAGGCCCTGCCTGGTGTAAACGGGAGTAGCTGTACTGAGGTCAATGGGCCAGGCCCCTGGATGGTGTAAACGGGAGTAGCTGTACTGAGGTCAATGGGCCAGGTCCTGCCTGGTGTAAACGGGAGTAGCTGTACTGAGGTCAATGGGCCAGGCCCCCGCTGGTGTAAAAGGGAGTAGCTGTACTGAGGTCAATGGGCCAGGCCCTGCCTGGTGTAAACGGGAGTAGCTGTACTGAGGTCAATGGGCCAGGTCCTGCTTGGTGTAAACGGGAGTAGCTGTACTGAGGTCAATGGGCCAGGTCCTGCCTGGTGTAAACGGGAGTAGCTGTACTGAGGTCAATGGGCCAGGTCCTGCTTCGTGTAAACGGGAGTAGCTGTACTGAGGTCAATGGGCCAGGCCCCCGCTGGTGTAGACGGGAGTAGCTGTACTGAGGTCAATGGGCCAGGTCCTGCCTGGTGTAAACGGGAGTAGCTGTACTGAGGTCAATGGGCCAGGCCCCGGCTGGTGTAAACGGGAGTAGCTGTACTGAGGTCAATGGGCCAGGTCCTGCTTCGTGTAAACGGGAGTAGCTGTACTGAGGTCAATGGGCCAGGTCCTGCCTGGTGTAAACGGGAGTAGCTGTACTGAGGTCAATGGGCCAGGTCCTGCTTCGTGTAAATGGGAGTAGCTGTACTGAGGTCAATTGGCCAGGCCCCCGCTGGTGTAGACGGGAGTAGCTGTACTGAGGTCAATGGGCCAGGTCCTGCCTGGTGTAAACGGGAGTAGCTGTACTGAGGTCAATGGGCCAGGCCCCTGGATGGTGTAAACGGGAGTAGCTGTACTGAGGTCAATGGGCCAGGTCCTGCCTGGTGTAAACGGGAGTAGCTGTACTGAGGTCAATGGGCCAGGCCCCCGCTGGTGTAAAAGGGAGTAGCTGTACTGAGGTCAATGGGCCAGGCCCTGCCTGGTGTAAACGGGAGTAGCTGTACTGAGGTCAATGGGCCAGGTCCTGCTTGGTGTAAACGGGAGTAGCTGTACTGAGGTCAATGGGCCAGGTCCTGCCTGGTGTAAACGGGAGTAGCTGTACTGAGGTCAATGGGCCAGGTCCTGCTTCGTGTAAATGGGAGTAGCTGTACTGAGGTCAATTGGCCAGGCCCCCGCTGGTGTAGACGGGAGTAGCTGTACTGAGGTCAATGGGCCAGGTCCTGCCTGGTGTAAACGGGAGTAGCTGTACTGAGGTCAATGGGCCAGGCCCCGGCTGGTGTAAACGGGAGTAGCTGTACTGAGGTCAATGGGCCAGGTCCTGCTTCGTGTAAACGGGAGTAGCTGTACTGAGGTCAGTGGGCCAGGCCCCGGCTGGTGTAAACGGGAGTAGCTGTACTGAGGTCAATGGGCCAGGTCCTGCTTGGTGTAAACGGGAGTAGTTGTACTGAGGTCAATGGGCCAGGTCCCAGCTGATGTAAATGGGAGTAGCTGTACTGAGGTCAATGGGCCAGGTCCCAGCTGATGTAAATGGGAGTAGGTGTCCTGAGGTCAATGGGCCAGGTCCCAGCTGGTGTAAATGGGAGTAGGTGTACTGAGGTCAATGGGCCAGGTCCTGCTTGGTGTAAACGGGAGTAGTTGTACTGAGGTCAGTGGGCCAGGCCCCGGCTGGTGTAAACGGGAGTAGCTGTACTGAGGTCAATGGGCCAGGTCCCAGCTGGTGTAAATGGGAGTGGGTGTACTGAGGTCAATGGGCCAGGTCCCAGCTGATGTAAATGGGAGTAGGTGTTCTGAGGTCAATGGGCCAGGTCCCAGCTGGTGTAAATGGGAGTAGGTGTACTGAGGTCAATGGGCCAGGTCCCAGCTGATGTAAATGGGAGTAGGTGTTCTGAGGTCAATGGGCCAGGTCCCAGCTGGTGTAAATGGGAGTAGGTATACTGAGGTCAATGGGCCAGGCCCCCGGCTGGTGTAAACGGGAATAGCTGTACTGAGGTCAATGGGCCAGGTCCCAGCGGATGTAAATGGGAGTAGGTGTTCTGAGGTCAATGGGCCAGGCCCCCGGATGGTGTAAACGGGAGTAGCTGTACTGAGGTCAATGGGCCAGGTCCTGCTTCGTGTAAACGGGAGTAGCTGTACTGAGGTCAATGGGCCAGGCCCTGCCTGGTGTAAACGGGAGTAGCTGTACTGAGGTCAATGGGCCAGGTCCTGCTTCGTGTAAACGGGAGTAGCTGTACTGAGGTCAGTGGGCCAGGCCCCGGCTGGTGTAAACGGGAGTAGTTGTACTGAGGTCAGTGGGCCAGGTCCTGCCTGGTGTAAACGGGAGTAGCTGTACTGAGGTCAATGGGCCAGGCCCCGGCTGGTGTAAACAGGAGTAGTTGTACTGAGGTCAGTGGGCCAGGTCCTGCCTGGTGTAAACGGGAGTAGCTGTACTGAGGTCAATGGGCCAGGTCCCAGCGGATGTAAATGGGAGTAGGTGTTCTGAGGTCAATGGGCCAGGTCCCGACTGGGGTAAACGGGAGTAGCTGTACCGAGGTCAATGGGCCAGGTCCTGGTTGGTGTAAACAGGAGTAGCTGTACTGAAGTCAGTGAAGCGATGCTGACTTGCATCAGTGGGGAATCTGGCCCATAAACGCTTTTCTAGCCAGGGATGGGACTGAGCTGCTGAAGCTGGCCCTGCATTCTGAACACGTCAGAGCTGGAGGGTGTTTGGCTAAAGAGCTGCACTTTGGCCCAAAGGGAGCCTGCATGTGGGTTCAGACTGACGCCTCCTGAAATTCTGAGGTGTGTGGATCAGAGGCTGGGTTCAGGCCTTGCTCTGCTATCTTCTCTACAGTCAGTGACCTAGCTGCACTATCGCTTGGCACAACACACTTGCCTTCAGCTTCCTTCGGTCCCGGAGACTTGCCAAATTCCCACACATGCCCCAGTGGTCTCTGGGCAGTTAGTCCTGGTTTGCAGCAGGGTCAGGGAGAGCAGAGTCTGGCCCCATGTTTCTCCGAGGCGGCTTGGGGCCGATGCAGCAGGAGCAGCGTAAGGATGCCATTAAGCAGCAGCTGATGGGAACGCTCAGGTTAGGAACTATTGTGCTCACTGGTAGGGCCTGAAAGTGGCTCCCATCTGATGAGCGCCCAGTGCCAGCAGGCCCTGATCTGGCACCCACTGGTGTCATTGGGACTCTTCCCACTGACATCAATGGACCTTCAGGATCCCACTCCAGTTCTGAATGGAGGGGGTCCATCAGGGCCAGGGCAACCAGCATTAACTGGGCTCCTCGTTGGCAGCCTCAGAGAGACCACGGACTGATTGAGCCAAGAAGACTGACTTCCCCAGACATCCGTTCTGGCTTGGATAGTGCAGGGAAGTTTGCCCTGCCGTACCCTGAAGACCTGCTAGGGTCTTCAGCCCCCAGGGCTGTCAAGCTGACACTAAACTGAGCAAGGGAAGTAACTTTGCTGCTTTCCCGTATATTCCTGTGTGGCGAGGGGTGCAGGTCCCTTTGCCTTTGTAACTAGGAATTCTTGATCAGGATCTTTGCCTCTCCGGAGTCCATCTGCTCCTCCTGCACCCTCTCCTTGCATCACTGTTCCTGACAGCACTGCAAGCCCAGGAGCGTGGATGGCAACAGGAGCTGGAGTAAAATCTCCTCTGATCTTTAATCTCTGCTCCATCTTGTGCACCCTGCCATAGCAGTCGATACCTCTGCATCATGCAGGCTGAAAGAGCAGAATGCCAAGCAAAGCATGGGAGAGAAAATATAGGCCACAAATTATCCACTTTGCTGCTAGGCCTGCTGGTCACCTCCACCAATATCCAGGTATCAGGTGCTTGGGTGCAAAACCCATCTGGGTATGTACTTCATCATCTGCCAAGGGAACCCACCCACTTATCTATCATATGGACCTCATTATGTACAATATGGACCTCAGTAGCAACCATATACATACTGTATCATCTCATGATGTTCCATTGCTATTTCAATGGAGCGTAGCAGACCAGATGCTGGAGCCGAGGGGTTAGGTTGCCCTGGCTTGTAAAACATGGCGCTCTATGGTGGCTACACCTTCTTAGCTGATCAGCACCCTTGTGCTAATTTTCCAGACGGGGGCTGGCACTTTCTCAATTGTTGATGATTTTTTAATTGTTTTATTTACCAATCTCTGTTTAGATGATTGTGTTGCTGTTTGGTGTGGACTCTGCTGTCAGCATAACCCATGGGGTTAATTGTATAAGGGTTTCCTGTATCATTTTCAGTATAAAAGTGTTTATTTCCTTTCCTCCTGATGGGTGTGTATGTGTGTGAGAGAGTGAGAATCGATGCAGACATTTGAGAGTAAAACCTGATGCTTGCAAATGTCTCAGCAGCTGAGTCCCCATGTGAAGTCAGCAATGCTCTGCTTGTTAGTCAGGATTTCTTGGGTGGGGTGAGCAATAAGCTTTGGAAACATCTGGCTTCCCCCATCCTGCTGGAAAGGTATAACAAGTGGGGTTCCGCAGGGGTCTGTTTTCATCAACCATTTAAATGTTGGCATAGAAAGTACGCTTATTAAGTTTGCAGACGATACCAAACTGGGAGGGATTGCAACTGCTTTGGAGGACAGGGTCAAAATTCAAAATGATCTGGACAAATTGGAGAAATGGTCTGAGGTAAACCGAATGAAGTTCAATAAAGATAAATGCAGAGTGCTCCACTTAGGAAGGAACAATCAGTTTCACACATACAAAGTGGGAAGAGACTGTCTAGGAAGGAGTATGGCAGAAAGAGATCTAGGGGTCATAGTGGACCACAAGCTTAATATGAGTCAACAGTGTGATACTGTTGCAAAAAAAGCAAATGTGATTCTGGGATGCATTAACAGGTGTGTTGTAAACAAGACACGAGAAGTCATTCTTCTGCTTTACTCTGCGCTGGTTAGGCCTCAACTGGAGTATTGTGTCCAGTTCTGGGCACTGCATTTCAAGAAAGATGTGGAGAAATTGGAGAGGGTCCAGAGAAGAGCAAAGAGAATGATTAAAGGTCTTGAGAACATGACCTATGAAGGAAGGCTGAAGGAATTGGGTTTGTTTAGTTTGGAAAAGAGAAGACTGAGAGGGGACATGATAGCAGTTCTCAGGTATCTAAGAGGGTGTCATCAGGAGGAGGGAGAAAACTTGTTCACCTTAGCCTCCAATGATAGAACAAGAAGCAATGGGCTTAAACTGCAGCAAGGGAGATTTAGGTTGGACATTAGGAAAAAGTTCCTAACTGTCAGGGTAGTTAAACACTGGAATAGATTGTCTAGGGAAGTTGTGGAATCTCCATCTCTGGAGATATTTAAGAGTAGGTTAGATAAATGTCTATCAGGGATGGTCTAGACAGTATTTGGTCCTGCCATGAGGGCAGGGGACTGGACTCGATGACCTCTCGAGGTCCCTTCTAGTCCTAGAGTCTACGAGTCTATGAGTCTATAGTCTCCCACATACCCAAACTCAGGCCAGGTGCTCTGCAGTGTCCCGCCTGGAAGATGGCAGCATGCAGGGGAAAGAATCCTGGTATTGATCAGCCATCTCCACACTATTCCCAGAAGCATCCCGTGGTTCTTATGGCAGTGCTATGACATTAATCCCACCGAGATATGGGTGTCTCCAGCCCTATTCCCATATTAGACGGTACCCTAGCTTCCTGGGGCAGAGGGGAGGGTGAATAACCCACAATCTCATCTCTTTGAGAAGGCTGATTTTTAACCCTAGTCCTGCGTTTGCAGCAGTGAGGGGGCGAATGTGGGACCCGGCCCTTTTCCCCACATTCTGGTGCTGGTGTGCGAAGGGGGCTGTCCCTCCCCTCCTTTTCTCAGGGCTCATTGGGACACCCTGGCCTTTCCACAGCCCAGACTCCCACTTGCCGGGTCTCCTTCACTCTCTCCAGCAGTCTCTCCGCGGCCTGGCAACAGGGGCCAACCTGGCCTCTCCTCCTCACCTTGTAGGAGGGAAAGAAACATCTGTTTGCCACAGCCCAGCAGTCTTACCCCCCACTCTCCAGGGTGGGCCTCTGGGTCCATTTCTTGAGTGGCTCCTTTCCAGGCTTCTGCTGAGGAACTGCCTTGAGATGTCCCCTGCCTCTTTGGCAGCCGCCCCACTCTGCCTGAGAACCGTATTTCCCAGCCAGGCAGCTACTAGTCACAGCTGGGGGAGTAATTACTCCATCCGTTAACCCCTTCGTGACTGCCACAGTGGGGGGTTTCTACACTCCACCCCATGGGTGACAGGAATGTCTGCAGCGTGAGGTGTTTTGGGTGTGTGCAGCAGGTTTGGGGGAGGGAGGCCATGTCTGGGCAAACAGAGAATGAGCGAGATCTTATTTTAAAGGGCACTTTGTAAAACTGCCTCCACACATGAAACAGCGCCGCTGAGTGGAACGGTGTGGGCCAGCTTGCCCTCCCAACAGAGTGCTTGCCGTGATGCATTCTGGGTGTTACAGGTGAGCCGAGCCAGCCAACAGAAAAGCTCAGTTTAGAATGGCCAGTTTTCTGCAGTTGCGGAGAGGCTGGATGGCCCTCTCAGTTGGATTGGTGGGGGCTGTGGGATTGCTCCATAATGCTGTCCTCAGACTCATGGTGTTCGACAGGTGCCAAATGCCCTGCTCAGCCTGGATGCTCCATAGTGGGGGTGGGGGGAGATGTGATCAGCAGAGGTTTGCAGCACATATGCAGTACATGGCATTTGCACAGTTAATTGGCAGCTCATCTTGTCCCTCGCTCCCTGAGCAAACCTGGGAACAGGCCAGTTTTGTAGACTTAGATATGGGGTGGGCAAATGTTTTGGCCTGAAGGCCACTTCTGGGAATAGAAATTATATGGTGGGCCATGAATGCTCCCAAAATTGGGGTTGGGGTGTGGGAGGGGATGCAGGCTCTGAGATGGGGCTGGGGATGAGGGGTTTGGGGTGCAGGAGGGTGCTCCAGGCTGGGATCAAAGGGTTTGGAGGCTGTGAGGGGGATCAGGGCTGGGGCAGGTGGTTGGGGTGCAGGGGGAGGCTCAGGGGTGCAGGCTTCGGGTGGCATTTATCTCAAGGGGCTCCTGGAAGCAGTGGCATGTCCCTTCTCTGGCTCCTACATGGAGGCGTGGCCAGGCGGCTCTGCACGGTACCCCATCTGCAGGCACTGCCCCTGCAGCTCCCATTGGCCATGGTTCCTGGCCAATGGGAGCTGCAGAGGTGGCGCTAGGGGCAGGGGTCACCATTCACAGCAGAGCCGCCTGGCTGCCCCCATGCGTAGGAGTCGGAAGAAGCCATGACGCTGCTTCCGGGAGCCATGGGGAGCAGCCGCCGACCCTGCTCCCCAGCTGGAGTGCTGGAGCGGGCAAGCCCCAGACCCTGCTCCCCAGGGGGAGCTTGAGGGCCAGATTAAAACAGCTGGTGGGCCGGATCCGGCCCACAGGCCATAGTTTGCCCACCGCTGAATTAGACGGACACTATCAACATCTTAAAGCCAACATAGGGAGTAAACTTCAAGTGTCCTTCCCCAGAGCATGGTCGCTGCATCAACCCAACTCCTTGGTGCTAATGCTATGGCCCAAACTGCAGGGTGAGCCCCCTCTAGGGGGGTGCAGAGGAATGTTCAGGGGGGTGCAGTGGGGCCCAGCCAGCCCCTATGGGGTGTGGAGAGGGAGCGTCACCCAGTCCCCATCTGCCCCCAGCACTGCTCTGGCCCCGCCCCCTGCTGTGGCTCCACTCCTGGTCCTGGCCCCTGGCCCCCTGCCAGCCCCAGCCCAGGTACGGCCTCAGCCTCAGGCCCCCTACCAAGGAGGGAAGGGCACAGACGGGGTAAGGGGGGGGCACGACAGTGAAGTTTGGGGACCACTGTGCTACGGCAAAGCAGGGGCTGCAAGTTCCATTCTGAGCCACGTTTCCACTTGCTCGCAATGTTCTCAAACAGAATTCATTTGGGGCGTTACTTCCCTGGGCTTGGTTTCGGCCCACAGGCGATTTCTGGGAAGGAAATTTGGCACAAACTTGGTTGTGCTGCTTTTTCTGTTTATTCCAGCAAGAAGAACGTGTGCTTTGGAAGGAAATTGGGCCAGCATTTTTCATATGGGGAATATTTAAAGTTGGCTTCATTGTACATTTTCTTCACTGACCTGTCAGTGAACGGTCTTCCTTTAAGACCTCCTTGGGTCAGGGCACCTCAGTCAAGGATAGCTACATCAAGGCTGTCTCAGTGGACAGCCCTGTTGTATTAACGGAGATGGATTAAATGGGCCAAAGCTGTTAATATAACCCAGTCACCGTCCAACGTTAACCAGTGGTAAATAAGGTCTGAGGTTTGGTACACAGCCCTCAGCCTGCTTCATACCAGGGCAAACACGCTACTAAAAATCCTTCTGCCCTTTTATTATAGAGAAAAGAAGGAAAACCAGAGAAAGCATTTGAAATGGAAAGTACTAAGTCAGGCTTTGATTTTTAACACCATCCCTTGCTCCCTCTGCCTTTAGCTGGAGAGAGTTTTCAGAAGGAAAAAGCCCCTTGTCAGACAGTCTCATAGATGGTCCCAAAGATGGTAATAACTGTCCTTTTGGGGACAAGAGTAGATGTTGGTTTGAGATGGGCTGGAGCTGTTGTTATGAAAGGCTGATCCCGTTTCATCCCAGGTGGTGTCTGGGATTCAGCTGGAGCCGGTCGAGGTGGTGATGTCAACTGGGTTCCTCTCTCTGACCTGGGTTGGCCAGGACATCCCTCTGGATCAGGAAGACAAGGTCCCAGGGTCCCAGGAGACAGTGGGGGTGGCAGCCATGATGGTGATGCTCACTCCAGTAGCCTCCATCTGTTCTCCCCTAATCACAGAATCATAGAACATCAGGGTTGGAAGGGACCTCAGGAGGTATCTAGTCCAACCCCCTGCTCGGAGCAGGACCAATCCCCAACTAAATCATCCCAGCCAGGGCTTTGTCAAGCCTGACCTTAAAAACCTCTAAGGGAGGAGATTCCACCACCTCCCTAGGTAACCCATTCCAGTGTTTCACCACCCTCCTAGTGAAATAGTGTTTCCTAATATCCAACCTAGAACTCCCCCACTGCAACCTGAGACCATTGCTCCTTGTTCTGTCACCTGCCACCACTGAGAACAGCCAAGCTCCATCCTCTTTGGAACCCCCTTCAGGTAGTTGAAAGCAGCTATCAAATCCCCCCTCACTCTTCTCTTCTGCTGACTAAACAATCCCAGTCCCCTCAGTCTCTCTCCCCAAAGTCTCTTTCTTGAAGGACTCACAAAGGGAATGGTGGGTGGAATAGCCCGGCCCAGCCTCTCATTATTTTCTCCACCAATTAAGCCTAATATCCAACACATCAGTGCTGGTCTATTAATTTCCAGTTACGTACCTTCTCTTTTTACCCAGCATGGTTTCAGCACCACTGTCTTTGAGTTATCGCAATGTCGTCTCGTTTTGGTCTGGGCTAATCCAGTCCCTCTGGCCAGTTCTCTTGCACCTCTTTATAACATACGTTACTGAAAACGACTGGCCCTACTGTCCATCAACACTTGTCGTTATAGGTTATGGTGACATCTCGTGAACTTTCATAGACTTTTTACAACTGAGCTCACCATTAGGGTCATTTTGTCGGTCCAGTGATCACAACAGTCCCCATGGAAACATGCCTCAATCCAAGCCTCCCCATTAAGGCCACTGCTCTCAAGGACTCATGTGCTCCAGGCACCTCAGAGA
Organism: Gopherus evgoodei; assembly: GCF_007399415.2. NCBI lineage: Eukaryota > Metazoa > Chordata > Testudines > Testudinidae > Gopherus > Gopherus evgoodei. The sequence goes on from NC_044326.1 coordinate 1,587,422, forward strand.
AAAGTGATGTGCTGAGGAGGCTGAGGTGTGCCTACAGCATCTTTGATTTCGGACAGTGAAATGTGGTAGACAGTGGTTCCCAAACTTTTCAGGGTCGTGGCCTCCCCTTACCCTTCTCAGTACTCTCCCTCCCCCCAAGACACCGACGGGGTAAGGGGACAGAGACTGGGAACGGAGCTGCGGCCAGAGGCTAAGGCTGGGGGTGGGACTGGGACCAGGGCCGGGGCTGGATGCAGAGGTGCAGCCAGGCTGAAGCTATGGGGCCAGGCACAGGGCTGGGAGCCACGGATGGGGCCAGAGCAGAGCTGGGAGCTGAGCAGGCAGATGGCGCTCCCTCCCCACCCCCCCGTGGGGGTGGGCCTGGACCACACCGTACCCCCCCGAATGTTTCTCCATGCCCCCCTGGGGGGCCCGCCCCACAGTTTGGGGACCTCTGTCCTAGACAGTGGAGTAGTCCTCCATCACTTGGGACACTTAAGGCTGGACACAGGCCTGGAGCCTGGATTGTTCGGAAGGATGCTGGCCCGGCCGTGGGGAATATGGTCCAGACAGGCTCCAGCAAGGCGCGCTCTGCTCTGCCACAGGAATACGCCAGGGGGTGATGTTCTGTCATTCTAAACTGGCAGCCACTTGCCAGCTGGCAAAGGCCTGGAGCGATGGAAACAAAGCCCTTTTCGGCTGCGGCCCAGAACTGATCCTGCCCATTAGCGAATTACAGACGCTGATTGAATTACCAGAGCTACCCTAGCGCTCACCAGCCAAGCTGACGGGTCTCTGGAAAGTGGATGGGTTTCATCCGTGATCATAATTACTTCCAGCGCCTGGGGGGCGTTCTGGACAGTCACATGAGCTGACAGGCCCCGGAGCACTGAGAGACAAATACAACGAGTCAGTAACAGTCGGCCAGGAGAAAGATCACCTCATTCCTGTGCCAAAGGGCCGTAAAGCCACCTGGGAGAAGGCCGGAGTCCCAGCTGAGGGCTTTGGGCAGTGAAATATTTTAACGCCAAAGCCAGCACATTTCAGAGGAGGGATTCTATGGTCATCGTTATTCCATCAATTCTTAGCATGATCGTCACAGAAATTTTCCCCCACATGGCGTGTAAGAAACATAAAGGCATGTCCCCCAGCCCCAAAAAGCCTGTCTACATTAGACAGGACACAGGACAGGAGGGTTTCGAAGGCCAGGAGAGCAGCATTCGGTGCAGGAGACCAGGGCTTGTGGGAAGCTGAGCGTGGGAGGAGGAGAGGAACAGGACGTCGGGAGCAGGAGGGAGGGGATTGGAAATAGCAGAAGACACGTAGGTGAGGGATAGAAAGCAGGTGGAGGTGTGGATCCAATGCAGGCAAAGAGCGGGAGCCTTCCAGCCCAGCACTCACAGCCACCCCTACACCAACGAACCAGAAAGGGCAGGGGGGTATGAAAGTCAGACCTACCAGCCCCTTGTTTCCAGGGCCGTCAGCATTCACCTGCTGCGATAAAGAAGCAAGACGGCCCTGGCTGGTGCCAGGGTTAGTGATGGGCTCCAGAGCTCTCCACCACCCCAGGCCAGCAGCAGCAGCTTGAAGTCAGTCGAGAGGATCGGTGATGGCCAGTCGTTTCCATATCACACATAGTATGAGCTGGGGAGGGTGGAGGTTTCAGCCCAGTTCCGAGCAGGCAACCGGCCACGTCACGTGCTAGTCTGCTTCCTGCCGATGCCTCTTATCAGCCAGCAGCGACATCCTCCTGCACACGCGGATGCCCTTTTCTCATTTGACTCTTCTTCCAAATGACGTTTCTCCTCCCTCCAGCTAACATGACCACAGGCCGCCCCGGGAACAGGTGTCTGGAGAGCCAGTCACAGCTAATTTGTCTGCAGGCCTCCTTGGGAACCTCAGACTTAGAGACGGCCGCCTGCTTCCTTCAGCTGCTTGCCAGACGGGGTACAGCTCCGCGCTGGGGTCGCTGGGTTTCCCAGAGGGTAACCGGAGACGTGGTATTTACAGTAGAGCAAAGCGCAAAGCTGCTGTATGTGCTGTCAGCATCCCCTCGGTCACTGTGCGACTGACTCATGGGTGTTCTCGCTGCAATGGCAGGACCTGATGTGGAAAACAAGTGTTAGGAGGGATAAAGGAGGCAGGGAAAGAGACACTGGTCAGGGTCGGGAGGCTCAACCCAGTTTTCTTTCACCTGGCTGCGGGATCTGTAGGAGCGGCGTCTCCGTTCCCACTCCACACCCTAACAGGAAAAAAATGCTTTTTCTTCCAAAAGAAATGGCGAGTCAGGGCCCTACAGGAACACAGCTGTGCATGCGGCCCAGCGCACGTACCCTGCCTGTGCTATACTGCCCCACCCAGAGTGCCCTCTTGTGGCTTTCTAGACTGACTCCTGCCTGGGATGTACAGCTGGTACACGGTAGGTTGCTGATCAGGCACTTGTACCAGATACGGACTGGCTCCTGCGCTTCCTTCCCAGAGAGATACACCAGAGACGTGTTCACTGTACGATCATGTAAGGTACTGCCAGGAGTGGCTGTTGTGAGCATACAAGGTGTGTTACACACGTCAGGACCTAGCAGCTGAACAGTATAGTCCAGTTTAACCTTCTTTATACAGCCACTGGGACTTGGCCTTCCTGCTAGATTCCCCTAACATCCAGCCCCTTCCCGAGTGAAAGTGGCTTCCTTCCAGTCTATTGCGATGTCCTGCACCAATGTTCAAGCAAAGGTAGGAAATCTCAGCCAGTTTTCTGCCTCGTTAGATCTTCCCTCCAATCCCAGCCATGGCCACCAAATGGAGTCCAGAATTTGGCTACCAGCAGACCTGTTTCTCCACTGCTATGTTTAGGGTCCTCCTCCTCTGCCATGCTCTTCAGGACCTCTCATTCCTGGGGCACCAACCGCTTCCCTTGAACCTGGCTGCTGTCCTTTCCTCTGGTCCCTAACTCTCAGAGACAGCTTCTCCTGAGTTATGGCCCATTCCAGGCACTGGTCCTATGCCCTGCAGCTATGTCTCCTTTCTCAGTACTTCTGGATGGGGTCTGTGACGCTAGCAGACCAGGTCACGCCAAGGTCCCCATGTCTCAGCGGAACGCTGACAAATACATGGCTGCAATCAGTCTGGCTCAGCTGTATGTTAGTATTGTTAAAACTGGTATGAGGGTAATAAGAATGTGTTTAGTGCTTAGACTTTACTGAATACTTGGGAGTTGCTGCCTGCACTAATCTGACATAACATCTGCATTACATATTGTAAGGTGCTATTTGAGCAGCTGTATTGTCAGCCTCTGTGACCGCGTAAATCATCAGACTGGAGAAAGACAGTAACTCATGTGAAGTGCTGGTCTCCAACAGCAGATGTTACGTCCTGCCCAGTAAGGAAGGCGCATTGACACCTGACAGACCACTGTGGGACATTAAAGAGGACAAAAGATATTGGCTGGTCTGCCCTCCCTCCGTGAAGACAAGTCGTGCAAGTGGATTCCTCCGGTCCGCTGAGTTCACAGCCCAGAGCACATGGGAGGAAGGGAATAAAAACCCTTAACAAGAAAGAACTGGATCTCTATGACGCCTGGACTCTGGAGCGGCAAGGTTTCTAGGCATAAGCAAGAGAACCCCCAGTGTAGCCTGAGTTAGGCCTAACGGACATACAGAGCTTGCTTATCATAGAAGCTTTGCATTATCTTTCTCATTTAAGATTGAATTCATTAGTGTATCTATGCTGACCTGCTTTAACCTTGTAAACGACTCTCGTTTCCCTTCTAATAGGTCTGTAGATAGTTTATCAGAGGACTGGCCACAAGCGTCTTTGGTGTGAGATCCAAGGTGCAACTGACCGGTCCATCGGGACTGGGAGTGACCTGAATATTGCTGTGATTCTTGCTGTAAGGGACCAGCTGTCACAAAGGCAGGCTCACCAAGGGGCCCAGAGGGATCGGCGCACCCAGGGGGACGGTCTGTGACTTCACCGCTAGGCTGTTATGGTGCCTGAGGAGTTTACACTGGAGAACTGGTTGGAAATCTAAGTACTGGACTGACAGCCAGTTCGATTTGTGCTCTGCTTCCGACCACTCTGCCCCAAGGTTGTTCTCATGCCCTTGAGCCCGTGCAGGACAGCATGGCAGGGTCTGCTCTGAGCTCATCTCCAGGTAAGGACCCAACACTTCCTCACTCCTGGGTCTTCTTACCTTGACTGCCCTCCACTTCCAGCCGTTTCCTAAATCCCCTCTTCCGCCTGACCACCCCTCCCAGATGGTACAGACCAGGTGGACCAAGCCCTCCAGGTGTTCAACAAGCATCAGTTCCAAGCTGGGATTCCCTAATCAGCCCTGGCCCAGTCTAATTCCCCCACCCCTCCCTGTAGATGGGTGAGGGCCCCTGAAAGGTGCCAGGTCACCCCATGACACTACCCAACAACAACAGATCTGTGCATACAGTCCTGCACACGTAAGCTAGTCTACAACAACAAACCGCTGTGTGCGGCCCACTGTCGCTGAGCAAACCTGCAATAACGAACCACAGTTCAGGGCTCTCGTCACAAGACCCCACAGGAACAAGAGTTTGCACCGCTCCGTTCTCACGTGTGGTGCACGGTACAAGAGATTTGAGCATCCTGCTCCAGTAAACCACTGCAGGCAGGACAGGGAAGGATAATGACGATAAGGAAGCCAGTTTTGGTGTCAAGCTTTCAAGGTATTATGAGAAAGAGCAAGGGGAGCAAAGCGACTGGAGACATTATGGAACGCACTGTGACGCTGCAGCCTATATGGTTTTATAACAATATGCTAATGAGTGAATATAATGTAACTGGAATATGCTTCATGTAAAAGGTCTCTTGTAAGGTATCATTACAAAGCTTATAATCTACTGAGTGTGGTCATCCTACATGTATGAATGTATCAGTCTTGTTTCTGGGACTAGAAATATGAAATATAACCCTGATGGCCTATTGTAATTGTGCAAAGTGTGGGCCATTAATGGTGATTTGGAATGATGATGGCTCCCATTAACCAGGACAATTGTCAGCAGAAGGGATGGGTGTTTTACCTGTAAGTCTTCCAATATGTGTGTGTGCTGGCAAGTGGGCAATGAAGTCTTGCAGTGATGTGTGATCATGTCTCCTGAACTGGAATCCATCTTTAACCTGGTGCTTTTCCCATTGAGAAGGAGAGGGTGGGAACCCAGAGAGGGACAAAGGATTCCCGCCGTATGCAAAAGATATATAAGTGGGTGGAACAGAACAAAGGGGAGGGGCCATCATGAGGAATCCCCCAGCTACCACGTGAGCAGGAACAAGAGACGTACCAGGGGAAAGAATTGTGCCCAGGCCTGGAAGGGGTCCAGGCTGAGGAAAAAACTTACTGAAGCATCTCTGAGAGTAAGATTATCTGTATTCAGTTTGATTAGACACAGATTTGCACGTTTTCTTTTATTTTGCTTGGTAACTTACTTTGTTCTGTCTGTTACTACTTGGGACCACTTAAATCCTACTTTCTGTATTTAATAAAATCACTTCTTACTTATTAATTAACTCAGTATATATTAATAACTGGGGGAGCAAACAGCTGTGCATATCTCTCTAAGAGTGTTATAGAGGGCAAACAGTTTGAGTTTACCCTGCATAAGCTTTATACAGGGTAAAATGGATTTATTTGGGTTTAGACCCCACTGGGGGTTGGGCATCTGAGTGTTAAAGGCAGAAACACTTCTGTGAGCTGCTTTCAGTTAAGTCTGCAGCTGTTTGGGGCAGGTAATTAGACCCTGGGTCTGTGTTGGACCAGACAGGCTTGTCTGGCTCAGCAAGACAGGGTGCTGGGGTCCCAAGCTGACAGGGAAAGCAGGGACAGTAGTCTTGGCACATCAGGTGGTAGCTCCCTAGAGGGTTTCTGTGATCCAACCCGTCACACGTACCATTTACAAGTCGTTAGAAATCAGAGCTCGTCCATCTGAAAGGAAGTTCCCATTGCAGGGAGGCTGCCTGCCGGAAAACAAAACCAGTATCATGCACTAACTGACTATGCAAATCTATGCCACTGCTAATGGCTTGCAGCTGCATTCCATTCCCTGGGATCTATTTGAACCCTGCAATCATGTTAATACATGCAATAGGCCTCCCTCCCACTTCCTCTCCAAGCAGAAAATATACCCAAAGGCTGAGAATCGTGTGGTTATGAGAGCAGGAGACTTTGCTTTTATAGTAAAATTTAAAATGCATTTGTCTGGTGTAAAGTAGGCCGTGCTCATGTCTGTAACAGCAAGCGCTCCGCAGGGCCGGCTCCAGGGTTTTTGCCGCCCCAAGCAGCAAAAAACAAAACAAAACAAAAAAAAAAACCAAAAAAGTCATGATTGCGATCAGCTCTACTGCCGCCGCTTCAGTCTTCGGTGGCAATTTGGTGGCTGGCCCTTCGCTCTGAGAGAGGGTGAGGGACCCACGCTGAATTGCCACCGAAGAGCTGGATGTGCTGCCCCTCGCTGTTGGCCATCCGAAGCACCTGCTTGCTGGGCTGGTGCCTGGAGCCGGCCCTGGCGCTATGTGAGCTAAAAACCTGAGATACAAGCTGAGCTGTAGCATGACTCACGAGCGGTAGGCACTGCACGCTGGTTTATCGCAGGGGTCACTCATGAGTGCTGGGTTCTGCAGGCTGATTGGCTCTTGCAGGGTTGCCCACAAGTGCTGAGCTATACACGCTTTGTTATTGTAGGGTTGCTCACAAGCACTGGGCTGTGCACACTGGTTTGTTGTTATAGGGTCACTCCTACATGCTGGGTTATGCACACTGGTTTGTTGTGGTAGGGTTGTGTATGAGCACTGTACTACGGAATTTAAAGATAGAAGAAAATCCTCACAACGCCTCCAAACTCCCTGGCTGATACAACAGGCTTTTATAGTTGCTGAGGCCAGCCCCCAAGAGGAGACATGTCCCGCTGTCTGGAGTGGCTCACGACCTCAGGCCAGGCTGTCAGAAAAAGGCAGATACCTCAAGCTGGTGGTGCGTTCTGTAGTTAGATTTCACCAAGCCAGTGACCAAGGTGCACACCTGGATCACTGTACCAGTCTTATCCTGGAGTCACAGACAGTCCTCTCAGACTCTCCAGTCCACCTTGCCACCCAGACAAACCGGACACTGTGATAAAAGGCAGTGGTGTAAACAGAAATCGTTTCTTCCTCATACTGCACTCATGGGAAGTACACAAGAGGGGGCACGTGACCCTTCATGTGACTCCTCCCCACCCCGCCCCAGCCCAGGGCCCACAAGCTCTCCCCGTCCCCTCTGACAATCCCCTTTGTATATATAAACATCACCATGCGTAACTACTCACTTTCCCCCCACGTGTAGAATTCAGTCTGTTTATATGGAACATGGGAGTTGGGTGAGGAGCCATTTCTGCATATAGACTCATATGTATGACTTATTAAAAGACAAATGTTATGTAGACCTGTATCCTAACCTGCTTTAGGGTATTGTACCCAAACACTGCATTTCAATGGAGGATTCAACTTCCTGTATAGGAACAGACTCCAGAAACGCTTACCAGCCGACAAAAGTGGTCCATAGTCATGCAAATAGTCCCAGTGTCTTCAGTGGGATTGATCAAACAATTGAGGGTTTACAGGATTAGGGTCCAATTTGTAAATTGTTCTGGGTGATATTAACAATGCCTGAGCTGTCAGATCAGAAGGAGCTTCATTCGAATAAAGGTGGGTAGATGTGTGATGGGTTACTCGCCGGAGCTAAGACTTATTTTCAGCAACGTTCTTGGCAGATTCCAGAGGCAGCTGGTTTAAGGCCATCAGTGTCCAGCATTATAATCTTCACTTCTAGTTCTCTCTCTCACAAAGCTGGAAAAGGAGGCATCTGTTTTCTTTGTTTTGCTGCTCCGGTTCCAGTTAACAAAATGCATGTTAGACTAGTTTGGCTGCAAAGAAGAATTCTATGCACACTGGGGACAACACCTGATTCCTGTCAGGCTGCAGAACATGGCTGACATCAGAATCCAAACATCCTCTGGTCAGTGCAAGCAGAGGCGTTCCTCTACTGATTTAGACTTCATGTGATGCAGTATGGATCTCATGGATAAATAATTCAGACCAATGGAAATAAACAGAATCAAAACCACTATTTAAACATCTTCCGTCTACCCCACCCCACCCCTCCCCTCTTGAGGACTTTTGATCAACTTAACAGCACAACACATATGCTAACAAACTTAAACAAAGCCTTAAAGTTTGTTAGCATATGTATTGTGCTGTTAAAGCCATGTAAAGAATGAATGCCCTCCCTAGCCGTGTTCTGCTTCTTTGAGGAGCACAGCGCAGCCCCACCCACCTCCCTCCAGAGGGGGCCCTAGCCCCAAGGCTTTCCGGTACTTCATACATGCTAAAAATCTCTTGCCGGTACTGTGTACTGGAGGGCATTGCCCTACTTGCATTCCTGATAAAAGGTCACTTAGAAATCCACACTGCATCAGGTTGATCCTAGTCCCAAGAGACCAGTCACTTACCTCAGATCAATTGGTACTCTACATGTTACACCAAAGACAATGCTGACAGCCAATTCTATAGTAAATCAAAGGTTTATTAGCTAAGAAAAGCAGGTAAACTATATGCACAGGTGAATCACAGTCTGTAATTCCAAACGGCAGCAGTGATGTAATAAACAGCCAGTTTCCCCAAAGTCTTTTCAGAGTACGCGGATTGTGTCTGGGGATCTCCGCTTTGTATCTAGTGCACTTCCCTGTCAGAGTCCAAACAGTCCAAAGAGGCAGGATATTCTTATCACTTCTTCTCATAAAAAACAAGCAGACAGTTTCACTACCCACGAGGGCTTTTCCTTTGGTGATGGTGAATGAGGAACGCACCTTGAGTCTCTGACCTCCAGTCATCACACACAACGGCCACTGGCTTTGAAATTAGCACTTTTCCACACATGCATCTGAGGAAGTGGGTATTCACCCACGAAAGCTCATGCTCCAAAACGTCTGTTAGTCTATAAGGTGCCACAGGATTCTTTGCTGCTTTTACAGATCCAGACTAACACGGCTACCCTCTGACACTTTTCTGTTAAAGTTCTTCCTTTGCATTCAACAAGGCTTCTCTCTTGTCTGACGGGTTAGTTAGTTACAGGGTCTACATAATGTAAATCTTCGCTCCTGTACTATAATGGGATAACGATAAGTGAAAACATCCCACTAGTTTTCATGGTGTTTAAACCCCAAATACACGCATATACATTTAACAAGCCCTTTGATCTATACTAATACACAAGTGAATTGGCTTGGGCCGGAACTGGCACCTGGTCTGCCAGTGTCATAGCTGAGACCAGCCCCTAGGAGAAGACATGATCAGAAGCACTACACCAGGCTATTGCCCACACATTGAGAGGATCAGGCTCTGAAGTGGGAGCAGGAGCTCGGAGCTCAGGTTCTGACTCTGCCACAGACTCCGTTTGACCTTAGGCCAGTCATTTAAGCCATTTGTACACGAGATAAGAATCCGTCCTTTCTCCCATCTCCTCTCTGTTTAGACTGCAAGCTGCCTGGGGCAGGAACTGTTTCATACGAGGTGTCTGACTCTCGCTAGGGCCTCCAAGAACTTGTGGAAAACAAGTAGTGGGTAAAGTATCTCCCAGTGCAGCCCCGAGAGCTGCTGGCAGACCTTCCTCCCCCTCAGCTGCCTGCCTCATTCAACAGGATGCTGCCCAGATGGGCCCTGAGCCCAGTGTGTTTTAAAGGCACAAGGAATCAATAATAATTTGTGTGCCAGACTCTCATTTAACATCAGCTCCTGCTGCGAGCTCCTGAGGGCAGCTGAGTATTTAAAACCTCCCCCTGATTTTAATCACATTTCAGAGGCAGGCAGACACTGCTGGGCTTGTGCTCTTTATTGGAACAGACCAATGCAGATCACTCCTGAGTGGGACAATGGCAGGCTTACGAAGAAGCAATAACAACACTCTGCCCATCACCTTCCAACCAAGGGCCTCCATGTGCTTTACACTCATGAATGAATGAAGCCTCACAGTGTCCCTGAGAGGTAGGTAGGTAGGTCTCTTACCCCCCTTTACAGATGGGCAAACTGAGGCAGGGAGAGTGGCTGTGAGTCAGCAGTGTGCCGCTGTTGCCAAGAAGGCCAACGGCATATTGGGCTGCATTAGAGGAGCATGGCCAGCAGATCGAGGGAAGTGGCATTGGTGAGGCCACACCTGGAGTATTGCGTACAGTTTTGGTCCCCCCACTGCAGAAGGGATGTGGACAAATTGGGGAGAGTCCAGCGGAGGGCAACAAAAATGATTAAGGGGCTGGAGCACATGACTTATGAGAAGAGGCTGAGGGAACTGGGCTTATTTAGTCTGCAGAAGAGAAGAATGAGGGGGAATTTGATACCAGCCTTCAACTACTTGAAGGGGGTTCCAAAGAGGTTGGAGCTCAGCTGTTCTCAGTGGTGGCAGATGACAGAACAAGGAGTAATGGTCTCAAGTTGCAGTGGGGGAGGTTTAGGTTGGATATTAGGAAACACTTTCACTAGGAGGGTGGTGAAGCACTGGAATGGGTTACCTAGGGAGATGGTGGAATCTCCATCCTTAAAAGGTTTTTAAGCCCGGGCTTGACAAAGCCCTGGCAGGGATGATGTAATTGGGGATTGGTCCTGCTTTGAGCAGGGGATTGGACTAGATGATCTCCTGACGTCTCTTCCAACCCTGATATTCTATGATTCTATGACATTTCCAAGTTCATGGTGAGTTGGGATGAGACCAGACCTCTTGACTCCTCAGCTGCTGCTCTAAACATGGTGCCACAACTTGATGCATTTGATAGACCTCTTCATCCCAGCCTGCAGCTCGGGGCTGTACTATCCTGGTAGGTTGGAGACTGTGGGAATCAGCTGACACAGTATTCCCAGCCCAGGTGATGTGACATCCAGTGGTAGATTTAGAGTGAGTGGGGCCCCCTGTGCTCAGCTTCATATTTGGGGCCCCTCCTTGGGACTCAGCCAAGAAAAAGAACATTCTCTCTTATCTCCCCCCGCTCTCGTTTTTCATTCTTTTATTCTTGCTCCTCCTCTTCCAAGTAATAGCAAGGAAATGAAAATAAAGTGAGGTACCTTGATTGTTCTTGTAGTCTAACTTATTTTTCCACAGACCACTTGAAACTCGCTGAGAGTCTTGATGGACCACTTAATGATCTTCCCAAATATTGTAAAAAAACGTTCGGGTGCGGGGTCTGGCCAGGAGCTAGGGTGAGGGAGGGGGCTCAAGACTGGGACAGGAGGTTGGGGTGTGGAGCGCTTACCCGGGGCAGCTCCTGTTTGGTGCAAGGGGTGCAGGTGGGAATGGGGGGGGTGCAGGAGATCCCATTTGATGCTCAGGATGGGGGTGGGGATATGGGTGGGTTCAGGAGTCAGTTGGGAGAGCTGGGGAGGTGTGACACCCTGTAAACATTTTCCATCTTGGTTGTAGAGAGAGAATTTTTACTTTTTCTTTCTTTAATTAAAAGCTTTTCTTTTTAAGAACCTGATTGATATTTTTTTTCCTCGTGTAAGACCCAAGGGGATTGGGTCTGAACTCACCAGGGATAGGTGGGGGGAAGGCTAATTCCTCTCTGTTTTAGGATCCAAGGAGTTTGGATCAGTGTATATCTCAGGGTAACCCAGGGAGGGGAGAATCTGGGAGGGGGAAGGAGGGGGAATGGTTTATTCCTTTGTGTTGTAAGACCCAAGGGATTTGGGTCTTGGGTTCCCCAGGGAAGGTTATTGGGGGACAGAAAGTGTACCAAACACCATATTTTGGTTGGTGGCAGCGTTATCAGATCTAAGCTAGGAATTAACTTAGAAGGGTACATGCAGGTCCCCACTTTCTGGATGCTAAAGTTCAAAGTGGGAATAACACCTTGACACAGGGTCTCAGCTTTACATAGACCAGAGAGACTACCTCCTCCCTAGCCTAAGTACAATCTACAGCAAACAGAGGTAAAATATCCTTCCAGCAAATACACATTTGCAAATAAACAAACAAAAAGACTATTCCACCTTCTAGCTATTACTTACTATTTTGAACATAAAAGACCATTTCAGAAAGATTGGAGAAAACTGGTTGCACAACTGGCTCCTCTTAATCCCAAGACAGAACAACCAAAAAAGCACAAACAAAGACTTCCCTCTACCAAGACTTGAAAGTATCTTGTCCCCCGATTGGTCCTTTGGTCAGGTGTCAGCCAGGTTCCCTGAGCTTGTTAACCTTTTACAGGTAAAAGAGACATTAACCCTTAACTATCAGCTTATGACACCCCCCCATGTGCTGCTGGGGGCCCCACTGCCTAGGGGCTGGATCCCACCCCACTCACTGCCCCCTTGGCCTAACCACATCCTTGGGCCCACTCCCCACCCCCTTCCTGTCCCCATCACCTGTGCTGAATTCAGACTGAGCTCTCGGCCGCGGACACTGTGACTGGGCTCCCAGCAGGTCCGGAAAAGACCGAGTTGTCCCTGCTGAGGTGTGTCCTCCCCCTGCGCGGGCAGGTGCTTTACCTCCACCTGGGCACAGCTGTGCCCGTCTGCCTCTGCCTGGGCGCTCAGCCCCCGCCCCACACAGCTGTGGGCTGTGTTGTGAACTCTGCCAAATGTATGGAGTAGGGGGACTCCAGGTGTCCCCCTAACTCCAACATTCTAATGAATTCATTATGTGCCCCCTTCCCCACAACATCTGCCCATCCCCAAGACCAACAATTATCCCCGCTCAAACCTCCAATGTGCCCCCCAACCCCTCATCAGATCTGCTGCCTGCCTTCCCCTCCCCAACGTACGTCACTTCCTTCCCCCACTCCCTAAAATCAGAGCTGTTCCCTCTCATATCAGTTCTTTCTGCTCCCACCCCTGCTTCCAATATCAGTTCTGATCACCCGGGTCCCTTCTGGCTTTACGATCGATGAAAGCCAGCCTTAGGGGTTTTGAACCTTTGAGAGACTGGGGCAAGCAGGGCAGGAGCAGGGGGACTGGGGCAGGGTAAGTGAGGGTAGAAAGAGGGCTGGGGTAGTGGGGATTGACTGGGGCTGGTGGGAACGGGAAGGGGTATGACATGAGGGGATGGGGGTAGCTGGAGTGGACTAAAGGGGGCAGGAAGAGGCTGGGGGGGACCAGGGCAGATGAGGGGGCAGGATAGGAAGGGGGCAGGGCAGGTGGGGGGGTGGCATAGAAGGGTGCTGCGGGGAATGGGACAGGTGAGGGTGTGCGAAGGGACCAGAGCAGGTGGCAGGGCGGGATACAAAGGGGGTGGGGGGAATGAGACAGATGAAGGGGCAGGAAGGGGATGGGGGCAGGTTGCACGGGACAGGAAGGGGTTTGGGGGGACTGGCACAGGTGTGGGGACAGGGCAGGAAGGGATCAGGATACTGTGACAGGTGGCAGGGTGGCGGTAGGAAGGGGCTGGGAGAAGGTGGGGGTGGGGCATTGGGACAGAGGGGGAGCAGGGGGAAGGGGACAGACGAGGGGCAGAAAGAGGCCAGGGGGATGGGGGAAGGTGGGTGGTGGCGGGAGGGTAGAAAGGGGCCAGGGGGACCAGGGCAAGGTGGGGAGCGAGGCACTGGGACAGGTGGGCAGGGAGGGAAGGAGACAGGGGAAGGGGGGGCTAGGACAGGTGGGGGGGGACGGGAAGGGATGGGGGCAGGCAGAGCGTGAGGCTCCGTCCCCGCCCTCACCATTCCCTGCCCGCTCCTATTGGCCCGATCCCGGCCCCACATCCAAATTGTGATGTATGCTAGACTATACAACAAGGCGTTGTTGAACAACTTAAGCATCTCTTTTTCATGGACAGTACTTAGCCTTTATACCCTCAAACCTCTAGGGGAGCATTAATCCACCCACATGCTACCCAGATTCCACCAACAGGGCCGGCTTTAGGAAGTGTGGGGCCCTGGCAGGGATGACACATGGAAAAAAACAGGTGGGGCTTCTATTCCCTGGGCGGTGCTCTGAGTCTTTGGCGGCACTTCGGCGGTGGGTCCGTCACTCGCTCCAGGTCTTCAGTGGTGCTGAAGAACCCGCTGCCCAAGTGTCACCGAAGACCCAGAGTAAGCGAAGGACCCGCCGCTGAAGTGCTGTTGAATACCTGGAGAGAGTGAAGGATCCGCCACTGAAGTGCCTCTGAAGACCCAAAGTGCCGCTTGGTGAGTAAAAAATAAGAAGGTGCCTCTAGCCAGGGAAGGGATTCTCACTGGGCTTGGGCCCTCTTAGGTGCGGGGCCCGATTCAGGGGAATTGGTGGAATAGGCCTAAAGCCGGCCCTGTCCACCAACCCCCTTCCTCAAACTTCCCTCCGGCCTGGCTGAAGCATGGGGCTGGAGCCAGCACTCCTGAGTTCTATGGGCAGCTCCGACAGACACCCCTTTGTGGCACTGAGCACATGGGAGGGAGGACGCTGAGGTTCAGCCTAGGGTTTGGAAGGTTTCAGATAGGGACAAGCCAGAAACAATACACATGGGAGGGTCCTGGTGAGAAGTCCCCCTTTGATCTCCAGCTGCTGGGCAGGCAGTGGGTGCTAAGACTCCCATCAGGGTGCAGTCCCTGCATACTGTTCAAGGGCTCTGATTCTCATTCCTCCCCCGTTCCTCTCTCTCTCACATACACACACACCCTCCCACGCAGCTGCCAGAAGGGAGAATTGCTCTCTTACCCCTCCTGCGGCTGCTGCATGGTAGGGTGTCTGCTGCTCTACCTTTCCCCAGGCTCCATATTTTGGGCAGCTCCTCCCTCCTCCCACACACTTCCACTACCAGCCTCTGCAGCAGCTCAGAGCTGTGGGAAGCATGAAATTGACATGATTCTTGTCAGTTTTACAGCCACACATTAAGTTCCCCCAAAGCCTGCAGTGAAAGTCACTAGGATCTTCTCCACTTCTCTGCTGCTCCTTAGCAGAGCCCTGAGCAGCACCAGGTGCCCCAGAATTGTCCATCAACAGATTCAGACAGCTGGCCCCACATCAGCTCATGCTGGGAAATTTCTCTTCCTGTCAAGAAAGGCTAGAAACACATGGCACCATTTTCAGAGCCACTGAGCACCCACCAATTTCACTGGAGCTGAGCACCCTGGAAAAGTTGGGCTATTGAAAACAAAACAAAAGACTAAAAGCTTGGATTCTGCAGAAGCTAGGGGTTCACGCCCCAGACTCACCGGTAAGGTCGCAGAATTTGAGTGCTGCTAGCATTGTCTAAATGCCACATAACTCCTACCTAAGGAGGATTCTCACCTCTTCTACACAGACTCTGCTTTGAGCCATGTCTACCACTAATCCCACTGGCTTCAAATCCAGCGTTCCCTGTATCTCAGGTATCTAAAAGATCCAGAATTCCTGATCTTTTCCATTTAACCCTCTCTCATCACACCCTCACCCCAGCACTTCTACAGCCAGGCTACCAAGAAACATACCATGAGACCTTAATACCTAGTAATATATTGGGGGAGAGGTCACCATGCGCCCCAGATGCATTCACACCTCTCTCATATCTCCTTCCCCCGCACATGAGTTACCGTCCCAGCAGCTGAACAGACATTTCCCTGCCAGGGCTCTGTTCATTGCGGAGAGAGAAGCTCCCAGGCCAGCCAGGCTCAGCACAGCTCCTGTTCCAGCCCAGCGGCTGCGCGCAGAACCCACAAGGGGCAGGGAACAGACAGAAAGGAGAGACCCACTAGCGACAAGGGAGATTAGCCAGCTACAGAGCAGGGCTGGCGGTCACACTGCTGCATTCTCACCGGAGGCTGCAGCGGGAACTTTGCTTTGCGTTCCACTCTCCAGCGGCCTCTACCAGCAGCCAGCCAGCGAGCCCGCAGCAGGCAGGCAAACCGACCCTGCCTTAGAGAGAGGGAGAGTTTCTCTTGGTGTAACAGGGGAAACTCCCCTCCCCACAGATGCCCGGGGAAGGGAAGGGTGGGAAGGAGAGGAAGAGAAGGAAGGGGAGGAGGAGAGTCAGGGCATTACAGCGGCAATCACACAAAGGAGAAGAGGGGAGCTGAGGCAGGAAACTGAACTGGGAGCAGCAGGGCAGAAGGGCGTCAGAGGGGAGCTGGGGACTAGGACGAGGCAGGAAGGGGACAGGTGCAAATGGGGCAGGAGCAGGAGGCCTGGGGCGGGGCAGGTGAGGATAGGAAGAGGGCGGGGGTAGTGGGGATGACTGAGGCAGGTGGGACCGGGAAGGGGGCATGACATGAGGGGTGGCTGGAGTGGACTAAAGGGGACAGGAAGGGCGGGGCGGGGGGAGCCCAGGGCAGATGAGGGGCAGCATAGAAGGGGGCCGGGGGAATGGGACAGATGAGGTGCCGGGTACGAAGGGGGCTGGGGAAATGGAACAGATGAGGAGGCAGAAAGGGGCCAATGAGAAATGGGACCGGAGTGGGGGCGGGGCGGGAAGGGGCCAGGGGAAAGGGGGGGTGGGGCACTGGGCCAGATGTGGGGCACGAAGGGACCGGAGCAGGCGGGGGAGCGGGGCAGATGAGGAGGGGCGGGGTACCGGGGTGGGAGGGGCCGGGGCTGGGACAGGGGGCAGGCGGGGATGGGCCGGGGCAAGTGTGTGGGGGAAGGGATCGGAGCAGACGGGGGGGCCGGAGGGCTGGGTTAGGTGGGGGGCGGGGCACTGGGACAGATGTGGAGGGGAAGGGGCCGAGCACAGCGCGAGGCTCTGCCCCGGAGACTCACCGCTCCCCGCGCGCTCCGCCCCGCAGCGCTGCCCAGAGCCCCGCGCCACCCGCTCTCCGGCTCGCGGGGCGGGGCCCACACGGCTCCCGCCCGCTCTCATTGGCCCGATCCCGGCCCCGCCTCCTCGCCCGCTCATTGGCCAGGGCTGTTCCGGGGCCCGGGAGGCGCGTGCCGCCCCCCCCACGGGGAGGAGCGAGGAATCCCTGGGGGCGGCACCTAGAGGGAGGGGTCTCTCTGGGGGCGGGGCGATGGGTTAGACACGGACCAATGAGGACCACGAGGGGCGGGACTCTGTGAGTCTGTGATTGGCACCCAGGGCTCCCCCCATGGGCTTCCCTGGGACCCCCGTGTGCGGCTGGGGGCCCCGCTGCCTGCGGGCTGGGCCCCGCCCCACCCACTGCCCATCCCCCCTCCCTGCCCCCCCATCCCATCCCCACCCCCTTCCTCTCCCCGGCCCCCGCTGCTGAATTCACACTGAGCTCTCGGCCGCGGACACTGCCACCGCGCTCCGGGCGTGTCCGGCCCGGAAAAGACCGAGTTGTCTGTCCCTGCTGAGCTGTGTCCTCCCCTGTGCGGGCAGGTGCTTTACCTCCACCTGGGCACAGCTGTGCCCGTCTGCCTCTGCCTGGGCGCTCCGCCCCCGCCCGCCCCGCACAGCCCCGCTGTCTCTTGCCGTCTCTGCCAGACGTACGGAGCAGGGGGACTCCAGCTTTTCCCCAAACCCCAACATCCTAATTAATTCATGATGTGCCCCCCTCCCCCACAACCTCTGCCCACCCCCCAAACACCAGCTGTGATCCCGGGACCAAAACATCCGATGGGCCCCAAACCCGCACCCGATCCGCCGCCTCCCACCCTCCAACACACCTCACTGCTTTCTCCCAGTCCCTCAAATCGGCGCTGCCCCCCCCCACCGGTCTGCCCCCACCCACCCCCCAACATCGGGTCTGATCCCAGGCCTCCCTTCCGGCTTTACGATCGGGAAAGTCAGTCCTGGGGTGAGGGTGTGAACCTTTGAGAGACTGTGTCCCCTTAACATGCAGGAGGCTACAAGTCCCCCGCGGGGCCCAGTGGCTGCAGGACATGATGGGACTGGGGGCCGCTGCGGGCGGGGGCCGTGGGGGAGGGGGCAGAGGACCCGGGCTGCGGTGAACGGGGACGATGGTTCCCCCGAAGGGACCGAGCCTCCCTCTCTTCCCCAGCTGCAGCTCCACAGGGCCGGGCTCACGAGCCACTTGTGCCCGGGCCAGAGCGCGGCTGCCTTTTCCCAGCCCCTCATTTGTGCGGGTGCCGGCGGAGCCTTGTCATGAGGCTGTCGAGCTGGTCAGTGCAGGGACAGGCTCGGTCCCGGGTTGCTGAGCTTGGTGTGAGGAAGGGATCGGAGCTACTTCTGGGCCCGAGAGTGCTCCCCCCCACTGCCCTTCCCCCCTTCCTCACTCCTGGACCGAGCTGACCAGCTCAGGGCCACCTGCAGCTCCCGCAGGGGCAGGTGGCCGGGGAAACACCTCCGGGGTTTCCCCACCTCGAATGCAGCGCGGGGTTGCTGAGCCCTGCCCCTCGGGGCCTCGGTCTCGTCGGGGCAGACTCGGCCAATGGCACGTAGGTACCCGGCCGCCTGCGTGTTGGCCCTCGAAGGTAACGCACTGCGCGTGCGCGTGTGTTCGAGTGTAGGGCCCACGTGCTGACATTCCGCTCCCTGCGATGTGATCCTTGCTAGCGCTCTCAGGCCTAGCGGGGTGACTCATGGCCATGGTGGAGCCGTCGGTCCACCCGCCGGAGCATCATGACCAGCAGTTATAAATGGAGGGCCCTCAACGCGGCTGCCAGCGGAGGGCGCCCCCAGAATTCGCTGGAGCCAGTTAGAGGATCCCCTCCTTCGCTCTGCTCTCGGGTCTGGCCCGCCCCTGGGCAAAGGGCCTGAGCGAAACTGCTGCTCCCCACCGCCAGGGAGGTGGGGGCCGACAGCCCTTCTTCGCCGGGAGGGTTGACCTGGTGGCCGGTTTGCAAGGAGAAACTTGCCAGCCCTTTTCCCTGCTGGCCGCTCCTGGCCCCGCCGCTGAGGAGCAGCTGCAGGACCCCCCAGCCGGGGCTCCCGCTCCGCTCCGGCCCCACGCCCAGGATCCCCGGGCTACCGCCCGCCCAGCCGCGCTCCCGCGCCCGGTGTTTCCCCGGATGCCTCTTGGCCCCGCGCTCCTGGAAGGTTCCGGCCCCGCGACCGGCGTCCCCGCGGCTACCGCCGCTCCAGGGCTCTGCTCCCGCCCCCAGCTATGGTCCCAGACAAGCCTTTTACCCTGACCCCGTCTCCACCACTCCCCGGAGCCACAGCCCCTCGCTTGTGGCCCCGGGCGCGGGGGCGCGGGCGGGCGGGGCGGGGCGAGGTAATTTCAGCCCCCACTGCAAAAAGTGTCCCAACACCTTGTGACCGGCCCCCTCTGATGTGTCTTTGCCCCAGACCTCTGATGTTGGGGAAAGGATCGGGCCCACCTGGACAGGGATCCGGGACCCAGCTGCTTGTGCAAGCCGCCCTGGGACTAACCGTGCCCGGCAGCAGGGCAGCCTCCCCCACAGGGATCATAACGCAGGGACTGGAGTTTGTGAAAAGAACATGAATGCAGTTGAGCCTGTAATAACCACCACATGGCAATTTAAAGGCAATCCTGGTCAGCCTTTTTTTACTGATATCACCCAATAAAAAACCAATTGTACTCCATTAGAGAGCAGCCCAATCACACCAAAAGCCTGGATCGTATAACAAGCGCACATTTTGGGGGAAATTCACATCAACATCCAGATTTTTGAAGTTCCTGGCGTCAGTATCTCCCCTTGCCCTCATACACATGATCCTTGCCCTCTCATACATATGATCACCTCAACCATCCATATGGAAAGCGTGATCCAGATCCTGTAATTGCAGGAGTTCCTGGGGTTTTTGCCGGGGGCGGGGTCCAGAACTGTTCACCTCCACCCCAAACCCCGCTTTGCATCCAGCGTTTCTAATTGTGTTAAATATCTAAAAAAAGTGTTTTTAATGTATATAAGGGGGTGCTTGCACTCAGAAACTCGCTGTGTGAAAAGGATCACCAGTACAAAAGTCTGAGAACTCTTTGGCCCCCCAGAGGAGCATTTGGCCAGATTTTGTATAGGGAAAGTAGGCAATGCTGATTTGTACATTTAATATGGGGAGTACAAAAAAAAGAGCCAGGGAGAGAGAGAGAGAATGCTGCCAATTTTCTATGTCCAGCAGTCTGAAATAAAGACTCGACTCTTTTACATTGAACACTTTTCTCGTGTCAGGGGCATTATAGATCTAATTCTTTCATTGAAAATGTCATTTATTTCCTGACACATTGACCAAAACTCCACGTTATTCATAAGAAGGGGGGGCTCTGGGGCTCTTTTGCTTTAGACTTGTTTCCTTTGTTATTTCTAAGTGACACTGTCATTGATCAGTTATTGAATGACATGACACTAGACATTTCCACTGAAACAACAACCCCCCCTTTCAAGATTGATAAAAGCATTTGTGGGGTTTTTTTTTAATATTCACTTACAAACTCTAAATCTTGCTTAGTAGCATAGCTAGCGGGGTGCAGTGAAAGCAACCCCTTCCCCTCAGCACGTTTTCCAAAAGCGGGGCCTGCCCGGCTGGCGCTGGGTGCAGGCGCGGCGGGAGGAGCCATGGGGGCACCTGCCGGGCCGCATTGCGGGCAGGCATGGCCGGAGCAGCAATGGGGCGGGCCAGCGCTGGGGGCAGCCGCCGCCGGAGGAGCGAGGGTGCCGGCTCCTGGGCCACCGCGCCCCACACGCTCAGCGCGGCCCCAACATCGCCGCAGCCACCTCCAGCGGCGGCCCAGCCCGGCCAGGCCCAGCAGCGCCATGGAGCGAAGCTCGGGCAGCGACTCAGGAGCGGGAGCCCGGGCGCGGGGCCGGGGGACAGACAGCGGCGCAGGACAGGCGAGCGGCGGGGTCCAGGTGAGGGCCGGCAGGGCAGAGGCGCAGGCTGCGCTGTCTGGACCGGAGCCCTGGCGCGGCGCAGGAGCCTGGAAGCCCAGGGCAGGGGGTCAGGACCCCCCGGTGGGGCTGGGCAGCGCAGCCCAGCGGGGGACACCTGCAGAGCTGGCTGGGCAGGAAAGACTCTCCCCGGACCGGGCGGGAACGGGGGTATCCACACCCCCAGGAAGCCCGCAAGAGTCCAGAGCCGGCGGGGGTTAATGGGGGGGGGAGAGGAGACCGGGAGGAGCCAGGGGGCGTGGGGCTAATGGCCAGTGTTTGCTACACTTAGAACCTGGCCCCGCCACTTTTTACCTCTTCCCTTTGGGTTAGGGTTAGAGGCAGCCGCGGGGCCGTCGGTCGCGGGGCCGGAACCTCCCGGGGGAGCGGAGCCAAGAGGCAGCCGGGGAACCACCGTCGGCGGGAGCGCGGCTGGGCGGGCGGTAGCCCGGGGATCCCGGGCGTGGGGCCGGGAGCGGAGCGGGAGCCCCGGCTGGGGGGTCCTGCAGCTGCTCCTCAGCGGCGGGGCCAGGAGCGGCCAGCAGGGAAAAGGGCTGTCAAGTTTCTCCTTGCAAACCGGCCACCAGGTCAACCCTCCCGGCGAAGAAGGGCTGTCGGCCCCCACCTCCCTGGCGGTGGGGAGCAGCAGTTTCGCTCAGGCCCTTTGCCCAGGGGCGGGCCAGACCCGAGAGCAGAGCGAAGGAGGGGATCCTCTAACTGGCTCCAGCGAATTCTGGGGGCGCCCTCCGCTGGCAGCCGCGTTGAGGGCCCTCCATTTATAACTGCTGGTCATGATGCTCCGGCGGGTGGACCGACGGCTCCACCATGGCCATGAGTCACCCCGCTAGGCCTGAGAGCGCTAGCAAGGATCACATCGCAGGGAGCGGAATGTCAGCACGTGGGCCCTACACTCGAACACACGCGCACGCGCAGTGCGTTACCTTCGAGGGCCAACACGCAGGCGGCCGGGTACCTACGTGCCATTGGCCGAGTCTGCCCCGACGAGACCGAGGCCCCGAGGGGCAGGGCTCAGCAACCCCGCGCTGCATTCGAGGTGGGGAAACCCCGGAGGTGTTTCCCCGGCCACCTGCCCCTGCGGGAGCTGCAGGTGGCCCTGAGCTGGTCAGCTCGGTCCAGGAGTGAGGAAGGGGGGAAGGGCAGTGGGGAGGAGCACTCTCGGGCCCAGAAGTAGCTCCGATCCCTTCCTCACACCAAGCTCGACAACCCGGGACGCCGAGCCTGTCCCTGCACTGACCAGCTCGACAGCCTCATGACAAGGCTCCGCCGGCACCCGCACAAATGAGGGGCTGGGAAAAGGCAGCCGCGCTCTGGCCCGGGCACAAGTGGCTCGTGAGCCCGGCCCTGTGGAGCTGCAGCTGGGGAAGAGAGGGAGGCTCGGTCCCTTCGGGGGAACCGTCGTCCCCGTTCACCGCAGCCCGGCTCCTCTGCCCCGCCCCCCACGGCCCCCGCCCGCAGCGGCCCCCAGTCCCATCATGTCCTGCAGCCACTGGGCCCCGCGGGGGACTTGTAGCCTCCTGCATGTTAAGGGGACACAGTCTCTCAAAGGTTCACACCCCCACCCCAGGACTGACTTTCCCGATCGTAAAGCCGGAAGGGAGGCCTGGGATCAGACCCGATGTTGGGGGGTGGGTGGGGGCAGACCGGTGTTGGGGGGGCAGCGCCGATTTGAGGGACTGGGAGAAAGCAGTGAGGTGTGTTGGAGGGTGGGAGGCGGCGGATCGGGTGCGGGTTTGGGGCCCATCGGATGTTTTGGTCCCGGGATCACAGCTGGTGTTTGGGGGGTGGGCAGAGGTTGTGGGGGAGGGGGGCACATCATGAATTAATTAGGATGTTGGGGTTTGGGGAAAAGCTGGAGTCCCCCTGCTCCGTACGTCTGGCAGAGACGGCAAGAGACAGCGCGGCTGTGCGGGGCGGGCGGGGGCTGAGCGCCCAGGCAGAGGCAGACGGGCACAGCTGTGCCCAGGTGGAGGTAAAGCACCTGCCCGCCCAGGGGAGGACACAGCTCAGCCGGGACAGACAACTCGGTCTTTTCCGGGCCGGACACGCCCGGAGCGCGTTCCAGTGTCCGCGGCCGAGAGCTCAGTGTGAATTCAGCAGCGGGGGCCGGGGAGAGGAAGGGGGTGGGGATGGGGGGGGGCAGGGAGGGGGGATGGGCAGTGGGTGGGGCGGGGCCCAGCCCGCAGGCAGCGGGGCCCCCAGCAGCACACGGGGGTCCCAGGGAAGCCCATGGGGGGAGCCCTGGGTGCCAATCACAAACTCACAGAGCCCCGCCCCTCGTGGTCCTCATTGGTCCATGCCTAACACATCGCCCCGCCCCCAGAGAGACCCCTCCCTCTTGGTACCGCCCCCAGGGATTCCCCGCTCCTCCCCCGGGGGAGGCACCTCTCGCCCTCCCGGGCCCCGGAACAGCCCTGGCCAATGAGCGGGCGAGGAGGCGGGGCCGGGTCGGGCCAATGGGAGCGGGTGGCCCGGGGCTCTGGGGGTCGCTGCGGGGCTGAGCGCGCGGGGAGCGGGGAGCGTCGGGGCCAGAGCCTCGCGCTGTGCCCGGCCCCTTCCCGCCCGCTCCCGTCCCTTCCCCTCCACATCTGTCCCAGTGCCCCTCCCCCACCTAACCCAACCCTCCCACCCCGGTACCCCGCCTGCTCCGGTCCCTTCGTGCCCCACATCTGGCCCAGTGCCCCACCCCCCTTTCCCCTGGCCCCTTCCTGCCTCCTCATCTGTTCCATTTCCCCCGTTCCCTCCGTACCCGGCACCTCACCTGTCCCATTCCCCCGGCCCCCTTCTATGCTGCCCCTCATCTGCCCTGGTCCCCCCCCGGCCCTTCCTGTCCCCTTCAGTCCACTCCAGCCACCCCTCAGTCCATCCCCACTACCCCCGCCCTCCTCCTATCCTCACCTGCCCCGCCCCAGGCCTCCTGCTCCTGCCCCATTTGCACCTGTCCCCTTCCTGCCTCGTCCTAGTCCCCAGCTCCCCTCTGACGCCCTTCTGCCCTGCTTCCCCCAGTTCAGTTTCCTGCCTCAGCTCCCCTCTTCTCCTTTGTGTGATTGCCGCTGTAATGCCCTGACTCTCCTCCTCCCCTTCCTTCTCTTCCTCTCCTTCCCACCCTTCCCTTCCCCGGGCATCTGTGGGGAGGGGAGTTTCCCGTTACACCAAGAGAAACTCTCCGTCTCTCTCCAAGGCAGGGTCGGTTTGCCTGCCTGCTGCGGGGTCGCTGGCTGGCTGCTGGTAGAGGCCGCTGGAGAGTGGAAGGCAAAGCAAAGTTCCCGCTGCAGCCTCCGGTGAGAAGGCAGCAGTGTGACCGCCAGCCCTGCTCTGTAGCTGGCTAATCTCCCTTGTCGCTAGTGGGTCTCTCCTTTCTGTCTGTTCCCTGCCCCTTGTGGGGTCTGCGCGCAGCCGCTGGGCTGGAACAGGAGCTGTGCTGAGCCTGGCTGGCCTGGGAGCTTCTCTCTTCGCAATGAACAGAGCCCTGGCAGGGAAATGTCTGTTCAGCCGCTGGGACGGTAACTCATGTGCCGGGGAAGGAGATATGAGAGAGGTGTGAATGCATCTGGGGCGCATGGTGACCTCTCCCCCAATATATTACTAGGTATTAAGTTCTCAAGGTATGTTTCTTGGTAGCCTGGCTGTAGAAGAGCTGGGGTGAGGGTGTGATGAGAGAGGGTTAAATGGAAAAGATCAGGAATTCTGGCTCTTTTAGATACCTGAGATACAGGGAACGCTGGATTTGAAGCCAGTGGGATTGGTGGTAGACATGGCTCAAAGCAGAGTCTGTGTAGAAGAGGTGAGAATCCTCCTTAGGTAGGAGTTATGTGGCATTTAGACGATGCTATCGGCACTCAATTTCTGCGACTTTACCGGTGAGTCTGGGGCGTGAACCCCTAGCTTCTGCAGAATCCAAGCTTTTAGTCTTTTGTTTTGTTTTCAATAGCCCAACTTTTCCAGGGCGCTCAGCTCCAGTGAAATTGGAGGGTGCTCAGTGGCTCTGAAAATGGTGCCATGTGTTTCTAGCCCTTCTTGATAGGAAGAGAAACTTCCCAGCATGAGCTGATGTGGGGCCAGCTGTCTGAATCTGTTGATGGACAACTCTGGGGCACCTGGTGCTGCTCAGGGCTCTGCTAAGGAGCAGCAGAGAAGTGAAGAAGATCTTAGTGATTTTCACTGCAGCCTTTGGGGGAACTTCATGTGTGGCTGTGAAACTGACAAGAATCATGTCAATTTCATGCTTCCCACAGCTCTGAGCTGCTGCAGAGGCTGGTAGTGGAGGTGTATGGGAGGAGGGAGGAGCTGTCCAAAATATGGAGCCTGGGGGAAGGTAGAGTAGCAGACACCCTACCATGCAGCAGCCTCAGGAGGGGTAAGAGAGCAATTCTCCCTTCTGGCAGAGGGGTGTGTGTGTGTGTGTGTGTGTGTGTGTGTGTGTGTGTGTGTGTGTGTGTGTGTGTGTGTGTGTGTGTGTGTGTGTGTGTGTGTGTGACGAGAAACAAAGCCCTTGAACAGTACGCAGGGAGTCTTAGCACCCACTGCCATCCCAGCAGCTGGAGATCAAAGGGGGACTTCTCACCAGGACCCTCCCATGTGTATTGTTTCTGGCTTGTCCCTATCTGAAACCTTCCAAACCCTAGGCTGAACCTCAGCGTCCTCCCTCCCATGTGCTCAGTGCCACAAAGGGGTGTCTGTCGGAGCTGCCCATAGAACTCAGGAGTGCTGGCTCCAGCCTCATGCTTCAGCCAGGCCGGAGGGAAGTTTGAGGAAGGGGGTTGGTGGACAGGGCCGGCTTTAGGCCTAATCCACCAATTCCCCTGAATCGGGCCCCGCGCCTAAGAGGGCCCGAGCCTAGTCAAAATCCCTTCCCTGGCTAGAGGCACCTTCTTATTTTTTACTCACCTAGCCGCACTTTGGGTCTTCAGAGGCACTTCAGTGGCGGATCCTTCACTCTCTCCAGGTATTCAACGGCACTTCAGCGGCGGGTCCTTCGCTTACTCTGGGTCTTCGGCGACACTTGGGCAGCGGGTTCTTCAGCACCACTGAAGACCTGGAGCGAGTGACGGACCCACCGCCGAAGTGCCGCCAAAGACTCAGAGCACCGCCCAGGGAATAGAAGCCCCACCTGTTTTTTTACATGTGTCATCCCTGCCAGGGCCAAACACTTCCTAAAGCCGGCCCTGTTGGTGGAATCTGGGTAGCATGTGGGTGGATTAATGCTCCCCTAGAGGTCTGAGGGTATAAAGGCTAAGTACTGTCCATGAAAAAGAGATGCTTCAGTTGTTCAGCAACGCCTTGTTGTATAGTCTAGCATACATCACAATTTGGATGTGGGGCTGGGATCGGGCCAATAGGAGCGGGCAGGGAATGGTGAGGGCGGGGACAGAGCCTCACGCTCTGCCTGCCCCCCATCCCTTCCTGTCCCCCCCCGCCTGTCCAAGCCCCCCCTTCCCCTGTCTCCTTCCCTCCTTGCCCACTTGTCCCAGTGCCCCACCCCCCACCTTGCCCTGGTACCCCTGGCCACTTTCCACCCTCCCGCCGCCACCCACCTTCCCCCGGTCCCCCTGGCCTCTTTCTGCCCCTCGTCTCTCCCCTTCCCCCTGCTCCCCCATCTGTCCCAATGCCCCACCCCCACCTTCTCCCAGCCACTTCCTACCCCCACCCTGCCACCTGTCACAGTACCCTGACCCCTTCCTGCCCTGTCCCCACACCTGTGCTAGTCCCCCCAAGCCCCTTCCTGTCCCGTGCAACCTACCCCCATCCCCTTCCTGCCCCTTCATCTGTCTCATTCCCTCCACCCCCTTTGTATCCCGCCCTGCCACCTGCTCTGGTCCCTTCGCACACCCTCACCTGTCCCATTCCCCCCAGCACCCTTCTATGCCACCCCCCCACCTGCCCTGCCCCCTTCCTACCCTGCCCCCTCATCTGCCCTGGTCCCCCCCAGCCTCTTCCTGCCCCCTTTAGTCCACTCCAGCTATCCCCATCCCCTCATGTCATACCCCTTCCCGTTCCCACCAGCCCCAGTCAATCCCCACTACCCCAGCCCTCTTTATACCCTCACTTACCCTGCCCCAGTCCCCCTGCTCCTGCCCTGCTTGCCCCAGTCTCTCAAAGGTTCAAAACCCCTAAGGCTGGCTTTCATCGATCGTAAAGCCAGAAGGGACCCGGGTGATCAGAACTGATATTGGAAGCAGGGGTGGGAGCAGAAAGAACTGATATGAGAGGGAACAGCTCTGATTTTAGGGAGTGGGGGAAGGAAGTGACGTACGTTGGGGAGGGGAAGGCAGGCAGCAGATCTGATGAGGGGTTGGGGGGCACATTGGAGGTTTGAGCGGGGATAATTGTTGGTCTTGAGGATGGGCAGATGTTGTGGGGAAGGGGGCACATAATGAATTCATTAGAATGTTGGAGTTAGGGGGACACCTGGAGTCCCCCTACTCCATACATTTGGCAGAGTTCACAACACAGCCCATGGCTGTGTGGGGCGGGGGCTGAGCGCCCAGGCAGAGGCAGACGGGCACAGCTGTGCCCAGGTGGAGGTAAAGCACCTGCCCGCGCAGGGGGAGGACACACCTCAGCAGGGACAACTCGGTCTTTTCCGGACCTGCTGGGAGCCCAGTCACAGTGTCCGCGGCCGAGAGCTCAGTCTGAATTCAGCACAGGGGAAGGGGGTGGGGAGTGGGTCCAAGGATGTGGTTAGGCCAAGGGGGCAGTGAGTGGGGTGGGATCCAGCCCCTAGGCAGTGGGGCCCCCAGCAGCACATGGGGGGGGTGTCATAACCTGATAGTTAAGGGTTAATGTCTCTTTTACCTGTAAAGGGTTAACAAGCTCAGTGAACCTGGCTGACACCTGACCAAAGGACCAATCGGGGGACAAGATACTTTCAAGTCTTGGTAGAGGGAAGTCTTTGTTTGTGCTTTTTGGGTTGTTCTCTCTTGGGATTAAGAGGAGCCAGTTGTGCAACGAGTTTTCTCCAATCTTTCTGAAATGGTCTTTTATGTTCAAAATAGTAAGTAATAGCTAGAAGGTGGAATAGTCTTTTTGTTTGTTTATTTGCAAATGTGTATTTTGCTGGAAGGATATTTTACCTCTGTTTGCTGTAGATTGTACTTAGGCTAGGGAGGAGGTAGTCTCTCTGGTCTATGTAAAGCTGAGACCCCGTGTCAAGGTCTCATTCCCACTTTGAACTTTAGTGTCCAGAAAGTGGGGACCTGCATGTACCCCTCTAAACTTAATTCCTAGCTTAGATCTGATAACGCTGCCACCAACCAAAATATGGTGTTTGGTACACTTTCTGTCCCCCAATAACCTTCCCTGGGGAACCCAAGACCCAAATCCCTTGGGTCTTACAACACAAAGGAATAAACCATTCCCCCTCCTTCCCCCTCCCAGATTTTCCCCTCCCTGGGTTACCCTGAGATATACACTGATCCAAACTCCTTGGATCCTAAAACAGAGAGGAATTAACCTTCCCCCCCTTCTCTTTTCCCCCCACCTATCCCTGGTGAGTTCAGACCCAATCCCCTTGGGTCTTACTCAAGGGAAAAAAATCAATCAGGTTCTTAAAAAGAAAAGCTTTTAATTAAAGAAAGAAAAAGTAAAAATTCTCTCTCTAAAACCAAGATAGAAAATGTTTACAGGGTGTCATAAATAGATAGAGACATTAACCCTTAACTATCTATTTATGACACCCTGTAAACATTTTCCATCTTGGTTTTAGAGAGAGACAGACCAGTGTTGGGTGGGGCAGCGCTGATTTTAGGGACTGGGAGAAAGCAGTGAGGTGTGTTGGGGGATGGGAGGCAGCGGATCGGATGCATGTTTGGGGGCCATTCGGATGTTTTGGCCGGGATCACTGTTGGTGTTTTGGGAGTGGGCAGAGGTTGTGGGGGAGGGGGGCACGTAATTCATTAGAATGTCGGGGTTTGGGGAAAAGCTGGAATCACCTTACGTAGTACCTGATTTACCATGGCAGGGGCCCACGGTCCAAGGGTCTTCCCCCACCTCTTTCCCCACTGTGCTGAGTTCCCTCCCCCCACCCCCTGCTGCCGATCAGCTGCTTGCCGGGAGGAGGGGGGGAGAAGAGCGGAGCCTCAGCACCTCACCGCTCCAGGGAGAAGAAGGGGGTCTTGGGGAAGGGGCTGGAATCGGGGCATACCCCCTCCAGCCCCTTTTGTGAGCACCCCCACGACCCCAGACCACACCCCCAGCCCTACGCCCACCCTGACCCCTGCACCCCCTCACACCTCTCCAGCTCCCCCACCCCATACCCTGACTCCTGAACCCACCCACATCCCCACCCCCATCCTGAGCATCAAATGGGATCTCCTGCACCCCCCCCATTCCCACCTGCACCTCTTGCACCAAATAGGAGCTGCCCCGGGTAAGCGCTCCACACC
Organism: Gopherus evgoodei; assembly: GCF_007399415.2. Lineage (NCBI taxonomy): Eukaryota > Metazoa > Chordata > Testudines > Testudinidae > Gopherus > Gopherus evgoodei. The sequence continues at coordinate 1,616,473 of NC_044326.1, forward strand.
CCAACCTCCTGTCCCAGTCTTGAGCCCCCTCCCTCACCCTAGCTCCTGGCCAGACCCCGCACCCGAACGTTTTTTTACAATATTTGGGAAGATCATTAAGTGGTCCGTCAAGACTCTCAGCGAGTTTCCAGTGGTCTATGGAAAAATAAGTTAGACTAGAAGAACAATCAAGGTACCTCACTTTATTTTCATTTCCTTGCTATTACTTGGAGGAGGAGGAGGAGGAGGAAGAATAAAAGAATGAAAAACGAGAGCCGGGGGAGATGAGAGAGAATGTTCTTTTTCTTGGCTGAGTCCCAAGGAGGGGCCCCAATAGCCCCAAGGAGGGGCCCCAAATATGAAGCTGAGCACAGGGGGCCCCACTCACTCTAAATCTACCACTGGATGTCACATCACCTGGGCTGGGAATACTGTGTCAGCTGATCCCCAGTCTCCAACCTACCAGGACAGTACAGCCCCGAGCTGCAGGCTGGGATGAAGAGGTCTATCAAATGCGTCAAGTTGTGGCACCATGTTTAGAGCAGCAGCTGAGGAGTCAAGAGGTCTGGTCTCATCCCAACTCACCATGAACTTGGAAATGTCATAGAATCATAGAATATCAGGGTTGGAAGAGACGTCAGGAGATCATTTAGTCCAATCCCCTGCTCAAAGCAGGACCAATCCCCAATTAAATCATCCCTGCCAGGGCTTTGTCAAGCCCGGGCTTAAAAACCTTTTAAGGATGGAGATTCCACCATCTCCCTAGGGAACCCATTCCAGTGCTTCACCACCCTCCTAGTGAAATAGTGTTTCCTAACCTCCAACCTAAACCTCCCCCACTGCAACTTCAGACCATTCCTCTTTGTTCTGTCATCTGCCACCACTGAGAACAGCTGAGCTCCAACCTCTTTGGAACCCCCTTCAAATACTTGAAGGCTGGTATCAAATTCCCCCTCATTCTTCTCTTCTGCAGACTAAATAAGCCCAGTTCCCTCAGCCTCTTCTCATAAGTCATGTGCTCCAGCCCCTTAATCATTTTTGTTGTCCTCCGCTGGACTCTCCCCAATTTGTCCACATCCCTTCTGCAGTGGGGGCACCAAACTGTACGCAATACTCCAGGTGTGGCCTCACCAATGCCACTTCCCTCGATCTGCTGGCCATGCTCCTCTAATGCAGCCCAATATGCCGTTGGCCTTCTTGGCAACAGCGGCACACTGCTGACTCACAGCCACTCTCCCTGCCTCAGTTTGCCCATCTGTAAAGGGGGGTAAGAGACCTACCTACCTACCTACCTACCTACCTCTCAGGGACACTGTGAGGCTTCATTCATTCATGAGTGTAAAGCACATGGAGGCCCTTGGTTGGAAGGTGATGGGCAGAGTGTTTTTTTTGCTACTCCTTAAGCCTGCCATTGTCCCACTCAGGAGTGATCTGCATTGGTCTGTTCCAATAAAGTGCACAAGCCCAGCAGTGTCTGCCTGCCTCTGAAATGTGATTAAAATCAGGGGGAGGTTTTAAATACTCAGCTGCCCTCAGGAGCTCGCAGCAGGAGCTGATGTTAAATGAGAGTCTGGCACACAAATGATTATTGATTCCTTGGGCCTTTAAAACACACTGGGCTCAGGGCCCATCTTGGCAGCATCCTGTTGAATGAGGCAGGCAGCTGAGGGGGAGGAAAGTCTGCCAGCAGCTCTTGGGGCTGCACTGGGAGATACTTTACCCACTACTTGTTTTCCACAAGTTCTTGGAGGCCCTAGCGAGAGTCAGACACCTCGTATGAAACAGTCCCTGCCCCTGGCAGCTTGCAGTCTAAACAGAGAGGAGATGGGAGAAAGGACGGATTCTTATCTCGTGTACAAATGGCTTAAATGACTGGCCTAAGGTCAAACGGAGTCTGTGGCAGAGTCAGAAACTGAGCTCCGAGCTCCTGCTTCCACTTCAGAGCCTGATCCTCTCAATGTGTGGGCAATAGCCTGGTGTAGTGCTTCTGATCATGTCTCCTCCTAGGGGCTGGTCTCAGCTATGACACTGGCAGACCAGGTGCCAGCTCCGGCCCAAGCCAATTCACTTGTGTATTAGTATAGATCAAAGGGATTGTTAAATGTATATGAGTGTATTTGGGGTTTAAACACCATGAAAACTAGTGGGATGTTTTCACTTATCTGTATCCCATTATAGTACAGGAGCGAAGATTTACATTATGTAGACCCTGTAACTAACTAACCCGTCAGACAAGAAAGAAGCCTTGTTGAATGCAAAGGAAGAACTTTAACAGAAAAGTGCTCATTTCAAAGCCAGTGGCCATTGTGTGTGATGACTGGAGGTCAGAGACTCAAGGCGCGTTCCTCATTCACCATCACCAAAGGAAAAGCCCTCGTGGCTAGTGAAACAGTCTGCTTGTTTTTTATGAGAAGTGATAAGAATATCCTGCCTCTTTGGAGTGTTTGGACTCTGACAGGGAAGTGCACTAGATACAAAGCGGAGATCCCCAGACACAATCCGGGTACTCTGAAAAGACTTTGGGGAAACTGGCTGTTTATTACATCACTGCTGCCGTTTGGAATTACAGACTGTGATTCACCTGTGCATATAGTTTACCTACTTTTCTTAGCTAATAAACCTTTGATTTACTATAGAATTGGCTGGGGTAAGTGACTGGTCTCTTGGGACTGGCATCAACTGATGCAGTGTGGCTTTTTAAGTGACCTTTTATCAGGAGTGCAAGTAGGGCAGTGCCCTCCAGTACACAGTACCGGCAAGAGATTTTTAGCAGGTATGAAGTACCGGAAAACCTTGGGGCTAGAGCCCCCTCCAGAGGGGAATGGGTGGGGCTGCGCTCTGCTCCTTAAAGGAGCAGAACACAGCTAGGGAGGGCATTCATTCTTTACATGGCTTTAACAGCACAATACATATGCTAACAAACTTTAAGGCTTTGTTTAAGTTTGTTAGCATATGTATTGTGCTGTTAAGTTGATCAGGAGTCCTCAAGAGGGGAGGGTTGGGGTGGACGGAAGATGTTTAAATAGTGGTTTTGATTCTGTTTATTTCCATTGGTCTGAATTATTTATCCATGAGATCCATACTGCATCACATGAAGTCTAAATCAGTAGAGGAACGCCTCTGCTTGCACTGACCAGAGGATGTTTGGATTCTGATGTCAGCCCAGTTCTGCAGCCTGACAGGAATCAGGTGTTGTCCCCAGTGTGCATAGAATTCTTCTTTGCAGCCAAACTAGTCTAACATGCATTTTGTTAACTGGAACTGGAGCAGCAAAACAAAGAAAACAGATGCCTCGTTTTCCAGCTTTGTGAGAGAGAGAACTAGAAGTGAAGATTATAAGGCTGGACACTGATGGCCTTAAACCAGCTGCCTCTGGAATCTGCCAAGAACGTTGCTGAAAATAAGTCTTAGCTCCGGCGAGTAACCTATCACACATCTACCCACCTTTATTCGAATGAAGCTCCTTCTGATCTGACAGCTCAGGCATTGTCAATATCACCCAGAACAATTTACAAATTGGACCCTAATCTTGTAAACCCTCAATAGTTTGATCAATCCCACTGAAGACACTGGGACTATTTGCATGACTTTGGACCACTTTTGTGGGCTGGTAAGCGTTTCTGGAGTCTGTTCCTATAAAGGAAGTTGAATCCTCCATTGAAATGCAGTGTTTGGGTACAATACCCTAAAGCAGGTTAGGATACAGGTCTACATAACATTTGTCTTTTAATAAGTCATACATATGAGTCTATATGCAGAAATGGCTCCTCCCCCAACTCCCATGTTCCATATAAACAGACTGAATTCTACACGTGGAGGGAAAGTGAGTAGTTACGTATGTTAATATTTATATATACAAAGGGGGTTGTCAGAGGGGACGGGGAGAGCGTGGGGGCCCTGGGCTGGGGAGGAGTCACATGAAGGGTCACGTGCCCCCTCTTGTGTACCTCCCATGAGTGCAGTACCAGGAAGAAACGATTTCTGCTTACACCACTGCCTTTTATCACAGTGTCTGGTTTGTCTGGGTGGCAAGGTGGACTGGAGAGTCTGAGAGGACTGTCTGTGACTCCAGGATAAGACTGGTACAGTGATCCAGGTGTGCACATTGGTCACTGGCTTGGTGAAATCTAACTACAGAACGCACCACCAGCTTGAGGTATCTGCCTTTTTCTGACAGCCTGGCCTGAGGTCGTGAGCCACTGCAGACAGCGGGACATGTCTCCTCTTGGGGGCTGGCCTCAGCAACTATAAAAGCCTGTTGTATCAACCAGGGAGTTTGGAGGAGTTGTGAGGATTTTCTTCTATCTTTAAATTTCGTAGTACAGTGCTCATACACAACCCTACCACAACAACAAACCAGTGTGCATAACCCAGCATGTAGGAGTGACCCTATAACAAGAAACCAGTGTGCACAGCCCAGTGCTTGTGAGCAACCCTACAATAACAAAGCGTGTATAGCTCAGCCCTTGTGGGCAATCCTGCAAGAGCCAATCAGCCTGCAGAACCCAGCACTCATGAGTGACCCCTGCGATAAACCAGCGTGCAGTGCCTACCGCTCATGAGTCATGCTATCTCAGGTTTTTAGCTCACGTAGCGCCAGGGCCGGCTCCAGGCACCAGCCCAGCAAGCAGGTGCTTGGGGCAGCCAAAAACGAGGGGCAGCACATCCAGCTCTTCGGTGGCAATTCAGCGTGGGTCCCTCACACTGTCTCAGAGCGAAGGGCCAGCCACCAAATTGCCGCCGAAGACTGAAGCGGGGGCAGTAGAGCTGATCGCGATCGTGACTTTTTTGTTTTTTTGGGTTTTTTTTGCTGCTTGGGGCAGCAAAAACCCTGGAGCCGGCCCTGCGGAGCGCTTGCTGTTACAGACATGAGCACGGCCTACTTTACACCAGACAAATGCATTTTAATTTTTACTATAAAAGCAAAGTCTTCTGCTCTCATAACCACACGATTCTCAGCCTTTGGATATATTTTCTGCTTGGAGAGGAAGTGGGAGGGGGGCCTATTGCATGTATTAACATGATTGCAGGGCTCAAATAGATCCCAGGGAATGGAATGCAGCTGCAAGCCATTAGCAGTGGCATAGATTTGCATAGTCAGTTAGTGCCTGATACTGGTTTTGTTTTCTGGCAGGCAGCCTTCCTGCAATGGGAACTTCCTTTCAGATGGACGAGCTCTGATTTCTAACGACTTGTAAATGGTATGTGTGACGGGTTGGATCACAGAAACCCTCTTGGGAGCTGCCACCTGATGTGCCAAGACTACTGCCCCTGCTTTCCCTGTCAGCTTGGGACCCCAGCACCCTGTCTTGCTGAGCCAGACAAGCCTGTCTGCTCCAACACAGACCCAGGGTCTAATTACCTGCCCCAAACAGCTGCAGACTTAACTGAAAGCAGCTCACAGAAGTGTTTCTGCCTTTAACACTCAGATGCCCAACTCCCAGTCAGGTCTAAACCCAAATAAATCCATTTACCCTGTATAAAGCTTATGCAGGGTAAACTCAAACTGTTTGCCCTCTATAACACTCAGAGAGATATGCACAGCTGCTGGGTCTCCCAGGTATTAATACATGCTCTGAGTTAATAGGTTAAAAAGTGATTTTATTAAACACAGAAAGTAGGATTTAAGTGGTTCCATGTAGTAACAGACAGAACAAAATAAGTTACCAAGCAAAATAAAACAAAATGTGCAAATCTATGTTTAATCAAACTCAATACAGATAATCTCACTCTCAGAAATGCTTCAGTAAGTTTTTCCCTCAGACTGGACACCTCCCAGGCCTGGGCACAATTCTTCCCCCTGGTATGTCTCTTGTTCCAGCTCAGGTGGTAGCCAGGGGATTCTTCATGATGGCCCCTCCCCTTTGTTCTGTTCCACCCACTTATAGATCTTTTGCACAAGGCGGGAATCCTTTGTCCCTCTCTGGGTTCCCACCCCTCCCTCTAAATGGGAAAAGCACCAGGTTAAAGATGGATTCCAGTTCAGGAGACATGATCACACCTCATTGCAAGACTTCATTGCCCACTTGCCAGCACACACACATACAGGAAGACTTACAGGTAAAACACACCCATCCCATCTGCAGACAATTGTCCTGGTTAATGGGAGCCATCAACATTCCAAATCACCATTAATGGCCCACACTTTGCACAATTACAATAGGCCATCAGGGTTATATTTCATATTTCTAGTCCCAGAAACAAGACTGATACATTCATACACGTAGGATGACCACACTCAGTAGATTATAAGCTTTGTAATGATACCTTACAAGAGACCTTTTACATGAAGCATATTCCAGTTACATTATATTCACTCATTAGCATATTGTTATAAAACCATATAGGCTGCAGCGTCACAGTGCGTTCCATAATGTCTCCAGTCGCTTGGCTCCCCTTGCTGTTTCTCATAATACCTTGAAAGCTTGACACCAAAACTGGCTTCCTTATCGTCATTATCCTTCCCTGTCCTGCCTGCAGTGGTTTACTGGAGCAGGATGCTCAAATCTCTTGTACCGTGCACCACACGTGAGAACGGAGCGGTGCAAACTCTTGTTCCTGTGGGGTCTTGTGACGTGAGCCCTGAACTGTGGTTTGTTATTGCAGGTTTGCTCAGCGACAGCGGGCCGCACACAGCGGTTTGTTGTTGTAGACTAGCTTACGTGTGCAGGACTGTATGCACAGATCTGTTGTTGTCGGGTAGTGTCATGGGGTGACCTGGCACCTTTCAGGGGCCCTCATCCATCTACAGGGAGGGGTGGGGGAATTAGACTGGACCAGGGCTGATTAGGGAATCCCAGCTTGGAACTGATGCTTGTTGAACACCTGGAGGGCTTGGTCCACCTGGTCTGTACCATCTGGGAGGGGTGGTCAGGTGGAAGAGGGGATTTAGGAAAGGGCTGGAAGTGGAGGGCAGTCAAGGTAAGAAGACCCAGGAGTGAGGAAGTGTTGGGTCCTTACCTGGAGATGAGCTCAGAGCAGACCCTGCCATGCTGTCCTGCACGGGCTCAAGGGCATGAGAACAACCTTGGGGCAGACTGGTCGGAAGCAGAGCACAAACCGAACTGGCTGTCAGTCCAGTACTTAGATTTCCAACAAGTTCTCCAGTTCTCCAGTGTAAACTCCTCAGGCACCATAACAGCCTAGCGGTGAAGTCACAGACCGTCCCCCTGGGTGCGCCGATCGCTCTGGGCCCCTTGGTGAGCCTGCCTTTGTGACAGCTGGTCCCTTACAGCAAGAATCACAGCAATATTCAGGTCACTCCCAGTCCCGATGGACCGGTCAGTTGCACCTTAGATCTCACACCAAAGACGCTTGTGGCCAGTCCTATGATAAACTATCTACAGACCTATTAGAAGGGAAATGAGAGTCGTTTACAAGGTTAAAGCAGGTCAACATAGATACACTAATGGGTTCAATCTTAAATGAGAAAGATAATGCAAAGCTTCTATGATAAGCAAGCTCTGTATGTCCGTTAGGCCTAACTCAGGCTACACGGGGGGTTCTCCTGCTTATGCCTAGAAACCTTGCCGCTCCAGAGTCCAGGCGTCATAGAGATCCAGTTCTTTCTTGTTAAGGGTTTTTATTCCCTTCCTCCCATGTGCTCTGGGCTGTGAACTCAGCGGACCGGAGGAATCCACTTGCACGACTCGTCTTCACGGAGGGAGGGCAGACCAGCCAATGTCTTTTGTCCTCTTTAATGTCCCACAGTGGTCTGTCAGGTGTCAATGCGCCTTCCCTGCTGGGCAGGACGTAACATCTGCTGTTGGAGACCAGCACTTCACACGAGTTACTGTCTTTCTCCAGTCTGATGATTTACGCGGTCACAGAGACTGACAATACAGCTGCTCAAATAGCACCTTACAATATGGGATGCAGATGTTATGTCAGATTAGTGCAGGCAGCAACTCCCAAGTATTCAGTAAAGTCTAAGCACTAAACACATTCTTATTACCCTCATACCTGTTTTAACAATACTAACGTACAGCTGAGCCAGACTGATTGCAGTCATGTATTTGTCAGTGTTCCGCTGAGACGTGGGGACCTTGGCGTGACCTGGTCTGCTAGCGTCACAGACCCCATCCAGAAGTACTGAGAAAGGAGACATAGCTGCAAGGGATAGGACCAGTGCCTGGAATGGGCCATAACTCAGGGGAAGCTGTCTCTGAGAGTTAGGGACCAGAGGAAAGGACAGCAGCCAGGTTCAAGGGAAGCGGTTGGTGCCCCAGGAATGAGAGGTCCTGAAGAGCATGGCAGAGGAGGAGGACCCTAAACATAGCAGTGGAGAAACAGGTCTGCTGGTAGCCAAATTCTGGACTCCATTTGGTGGCCATGGCTGGGACTGGAGGGAAGATCTAACGAAGCAGAAAACTGGTTGGGATTTCCTACCTTGGCTTGAACATTGGTGCAGGACATCGCAATAGACTGGAAGGAGGCCACTTTCGCTCGGGAAGGGGCTGGATGTTAGGGGAATCTAGCAGGAAGGCCAAGTCCCAGTGGCTGTATAAAGAAGGTTAAACTGGACTATACTGTTCAGCTGCTAGGTCCTGACGTGTGTAACACACCTTGTAAGCTCACAACAGCCACTCCTGGCAGTACCTTACATGATCGTACAGTGAACACGTCTCTGGTGTATCTCTCTGGGAAGGAAGCGCAGGAGCCAGTCCGTATCTGGTACAAGTGCCTGATCAGCAACCTACCGTGTACCAGCTGTACATCTGTCATAAACAGATAGCTAAGGGTTAATGTCTCTTTCACCTGGAGCACCTGACCAGAGGACCAATCAGGAAACCGGATTTTTTCAACTTTGGGTGGAGGGAATTGTGTGTCTGAGGTCTTTGTTTTCTGTCTGCCTGCTTTCTCTGAGCTTTGGAGAAGTAGTTCTGTTTTCTAATCTTTTGTTTCTAAGTGTAAAGACAAAGAGATCAGATAGTAAGTTATATGGTTTCTTTTCTTTGATATTTGCATGAATATAAGTGCTGGAGTGCTTTGATTTGTATTCTTTTTGAATAAGGCTGTTTATTCATATTTCTTTTAAGCAATTGACCCTGTATTGTATCATCTTAATACAGAGAGACCATTTGTATTTTTTCTTTCTTTTTTATATAAAGCTTTCTTTTAAGACCTGTTGGAGTTTTCTTTACTTCAGGGAAATTGAGTCTGTACTCACCAGGGAATTGGTGGGAGGAAGAAATCAGGGGAGATCTGTGTGTGTTGAAGTGGCTAGCCTGATTTTGCATTCCCTCTGGGTGAAGAAGAAAGTACTTTTTGTTCCAGGACTGGGAACAGAGAGGGGGAGTCACTCTGTTTGGATTCACAGAGCTTGTGTCTGTGTATCTCTCCAGGAGCACCTGGAGGGGGGGAAGGGAAAAAGGATTATTTCCCTTTGTTGTGAGACTCAAGGGATTTGGGTCTTGGGGTCCCCAGGGAAGGTTTTTCAGGGGGACCAGAGTGCCCCAAAACACTCTAATTTTTTGGGTGGTGGCAGCAGGTACCAGGTCCAAGCTGGTGACTAAGCTTGGAGGTTTTCATGCTAACCCCCATATTTTGGACGCTAAGGTCCAAATCTGGGAATAAGGTTGTGATATGGTGTAGCAGCGGTGGCATATAGACAGAATCCAGAAGCCAGTAGGAATATTATATTTTTCTTTTCTCTGCTAAGGGCTTTTTAGCAGAGAGAAACAGTTTGGTTTTAAAAGGGAACCAGAGAGAATTTTTTTTTCTGCTCTCTCTGGCAGTTTGTGGCTTGCATGTTAAGCAAGAAGTCGTTAAGGGCTATCACGAGTCTTTTGTCACACAATAGCACTCCCATTGAGAGTCATACCAGCACTATATAAATGCAAATACAGTGGTTTTTCAGGTTTACTTAACATTGAAGATTAGCTAAAGGCACTGTTGCTAGGCAGACTTCAGGAGGCAACAGAGCCTGCAGTTCAGAAGAGAAACACCGGAGGGCACCCCAACACAAGAAAACAGGAACCATGTCTACCAAGACAAAAATGGAGGCTGAAGAGCACTTCAAAGAAGCTGAACACAGGCGAGAGATGGAAAAACACAAAGAGGAACTAGAAATAAAACAAAAAGAGATGGAGCTGAAAGAAAAGGAAGAAAGCATCAAACTGGCAGCCTTCCAAAGAGAACAGGCGGCCAAAGAGGCAGCACACAAAAGAAAACTAGAAGAAGAAGAGGTGGCCTACCGAAGGAAACAAGCAGAAGAAGAGTTGGCCCACCACCGAGAAATGGAAAAACAACAAAAAGAAATTGAAAAACAACAAAAAGAGAATGAAGAGAAGGAAAAACAGAGAAAACATGAACTGGACTTGGCAAAAGCTGGGCTGCATGTGCCAGCCAACCCTAACAACCCGGCGCCAATTATTGCTCCACAGCACAGGAAATTTCCCACCTACAAGGCAGGTGATGACACTGAGGCCTTCTTGGAAAATTTTGAAAGAGCCTGTCTTGGGTACAGCATCCCCGAAGACCAGTACATGGTAGAATTAAGGCCACACCTCAGTGGACCTTTAGCAGAGGTGGCAGCTGAAATGCCTAAGCGGCAAATGAATGACTATAAACTTTTTCAAACCAAGGCCAGATACAGAATGGGGATAACCCCAGATCATGCCCGTCGGCGCTTCAGAACCCAAAAGTGGAAACCAGAGGTGTCATTTCCCAAACACGCCTACTACATTGCAAAAAACTATGAGGCCTGGATAACAGGAAACAACATTCAAACCTTGGAAGAACTGAACCTCCTCATACAAATGGAGCAGTTCTTGGATGGTGTTCCTGAAGACATCACACGGTACATACAAGATGGAAAACCCAAAGATCTCGCTGAGGCGGGGGAGATTGGAGCCAAATGGATGGAACTGGCAGAAAGCAAGAAAGCTACTGTCAAGGGGATTACCACAGGGGGCACACAGACCATAAACCCTACAACCGAGGACAGCCAAAGACCCCACATACCACCCAAGTAAAGCCACAGACACCCTACCCTTCCACCTCACCAGTCTCCAGTAACTCACCTCAGCCCAGTGACCCATCAGATGGAAGATGCTTTAAGTGTAATGAACTGGGACATATCAAGGCCAACTGTCCCAAGAACACCATGCGAGTGCAATTCATTACACCACCATCACACCAAAGATCCCCAGGCCCGGATGCCTCTCAAATACCCTTGGAGCGAAGGGAAAATTTGAGAGTGGGCGGAAAGAAGGTTACTGCGTGGAGAGACACGGGGGCACAAGTGTCAGCTATCCACCAATCCTTCGTTGACCCCAAATTCATCAACCCAAAGGCCAAAGTTACAATTTACCCCTTCATGTCACAAGCTGTAGACTTGCCTACAGCTCAACTGCCTGTCCAGTACAAAGGCTGGTCAGGAATGTGGACTTTTGCAGTCTATGACAATTATCCTATCCCCATGCTACTGGGGGAAGACTTGGCCAACCAGGTGAGGCGGGCCAAGAGAGTGGGAATGGTTACACGTAGCCAAACCAGGCAAGCTTCCAGACCCATTCCTGTTCCTGAGCCGTCCACAGAGGCCCCATCTGTGTTACCAGAGACCCAGACAGAGGTAGTGGACCCGGATTCCATGCCTACCACTGAAACAGCCACAGCATCTCCAGTCCCAGGCCCGGAACTGGAACAGCAACCAGCACCAGCAAGTGCAACCACATCTTCAAACTCAACGCCAGTGGGCGCCAGTGAGCCAGAACTGGCAGAAGCACAAGACAACCATACCCAAAAGGCTCAGCCAGAGCCTGAAATACCCTCAGGTGCACCAGCGGAGAGCGGTTCACCAGCAACGGAAACAACCCCATCACCTACATCGCTTCCAGAGGGACCAAGCCCAAGTCCACAGTCTGAGGAAGAACTGGTGACCCCAGCCTCAAGGGAACAGTTCCAGACTGAGCAGGAAGCAGATGACAGCCTTCAGAAAGCGTGGGCGGCGGCACGGAGCACCCCACCGCCTCTCAGCTCTTCTAATCGATCCCGGTTTGTTATAGACCAAGGACTTTTATACAAGGAAATTCTTTCTGGTGGACACCGGGAACAATGGCAGCCGCAAAAACAGTTGGTGGTTCCAACTAAGTACCGGGGGAAGCTCTTAAGCTTAGCCCATGATCATCCCAGTGGCCATGCTGGGGTGAACAGAACCAAGGACCGGTTGGGGAAGTCCTTCCACTGGGAGGGGATGGGCAAGGAAGTTGCCAAGTATGTCCGGTCTTGTGAGGTATGCCAAAGAGTGAGAAAGCCTCAAGACCAGGTCAAGGCCCCTCTCCAGCCACTCCCCATAATTGAGGTCCCATTTCAGCGAGTAGTTGTGGATATTCTGGGCCCTTTCCCAAAAAAGACGCCCAGAGGAAAGCAGTACGTACTGACTTTAGTGGACTTTGCTACCCGATGGCCAGAAGCAGTGGCTCTAGGCAACACCAGGGCTAACACTGTGTGCCTGGCCCTAACAGACATCTTTGCCAGGGTAGGTTGGCCCTCCGACATCCTTACAGATTCAGGGTCTAATTTCCTGGCAGGAACCATGGAAAAACTGTGGGAAACTCATGGGGTGAATCACTTGGTTGCCACCCCGTACCACCATCAAACCAATGGCCTGGTGGAAAGGTTCAATGGAACTTTGGGGGCCATGATACGAAAATTCATCAACGAATTCTCCAATAATTGGGACCTCGTGTTGCAGCAGTTGCTGTTTGCCTACAGGGCTGTACCACATCCCAGTTTAGGGTTTTCACCATTTGAACTTGTGTATGGTCACGATGTTAAGGGGCCATTACAGTTGGTGAAGCAGCAATGGGAGGGGTTTACACCTTCTCCAGGAACTAACATTCTGGACTTTGTAAGCAACCTACAAAGCACCCTCCAACACTCTTTAGCCCTTGCTAGAGAGAACCTAAAGGATGCTCAAGAAGAGCAAAAGGCCTGGTATGACAGACATGCCAGAGAACGTTCTTTCAAGGTAGGAGACCAGGTTATGGTCTTGAAGGCGCAACAGGCCCATAAGATGGAAGCATCATGGGAAGGGCCATTCCCGGTCCAAGAGCGCCTGGGAGCTGTAAACTACCTCATAGCATTTCCCAATTCCTCACTAAAGCCTAAAGTGTACCATGTTAATTCTCTCAAGCCTTTCTATTCCAGAGACTTACAGGTTTGTCAGTTTACAGTCCAGGGAGATGAGGCTGAGTGGCCTGACGGTGTCTACTACGACGGGAAAAAAGACGGTGGCGTGGAAGAGGTGAACCTCTCAACCACCCTGGAATGTCTGCAGCGGCGACAAATCAAGGAGCTGTGCACTAGCTTCGCCCCATTGTTCTCAGCCACCCCAGGACGGACTGAACGGGCATACCACTCCATTGATACAGGTAATGCTCACCCAATCAGAACCCCACCCTACCGGGTGTCTCCTCATGCCCAAGCTGCTATAGAACGGGAGATCCAGAACATGCTACAGATGGGTATAATCCGCTCATCTACCAGTGCATGGGCATCTCCAGTGGTTCTGGTACCCAAACCAGATGGGGAAATACGCTTTTGCGTGGACTACCATAAGCTAAATGTGGTAACTCGTCCGGACAACTATCCAATGCCACGCACTGATGAGCTATTGGAGAAGTTGGGACGTGCCCAGTTCATCTCTACAATAGACTTAACCAAGGGGTACTGGCAAGTACCGCTAGATGAACCTGCCAAGGAGAGGTCAGCATTCGTCACCCATGCGGGGGTGTATGAATTCAATGTCCTTCCTTTCAGCCTTCGAAATGCACCCGCCACCTTCCAGAGGCTGGTAGACGGTCTACTAGATGGACTGGGAGAATTTGCAGTTGCCTACCTCGATGATGTGGCCATTTTTTCAGACTCCTGGCCCGAACACCTACTCCACCTGGAAAAGGTCTTTGAGTGCATCAGGCAGGCAGGACTAACTGTTAAGGCCAAAAAGTGTCAAATAGGCCAAAACAGAGTGACTTACCTGGGGCACTAGGTGGGTCGAGGAACCATAAACCCCCTACAGGCCAAGGTGGATGCTATCCAAGAGTGGCCTGTCCCACGGTCCAAGAAACAGGTCCAATCCTTCTTAGGCTTGGCCGGATACTACAGGCGATTTGTACCACACTATAGCCAAATCGCTGCCCCATTGACCGACCTGACCAAAAAGACCCAGGGAAATGCCGTTAAGTAGACTGATGAGTGTCAAAAGGCCTTTACCCAGCTTAAGGCGATGCTCATGTCTGACCCTGTGCTCAGGGCCCCGGACTTTGACAAGCCATTCCTAGTAACCACGAATGCATCTGAGCGTGGTATAGGAGCAGTGCTCATGCAGGAAGCAACAGATCACAACTTCCATCCTGTCGTGTTTCTCAGCAAGAAACTGTCTGAGAGGGAAAGTCACTGGTCAGTCAGTAAAAAGGAATGCTATGCCATTGTGTACGCCCTGGAAAAGCTACGCCCATATGTTTGGGGACGGCGGTTCCAACTACAAACTGACCATGCTGCACTAAAGTGGCTTCATACTGCCAAGGGGAACAACAAGAAACTTCTTCGTTGGAGTTTAGCTCTCCAAGACTTTGATTTTGAAATTCAACACATCACAGGAGCTTCTAACAAAGTTGCTGATGCACTCTCCCGTGAGAGTTTCCCAGAATTCAGTAGTTAAAAAGTGTTCTTAAAATGTAGAAGTCTGTTAGTTATATACTTAGGAGTATATGTAAAGGTGCATGTGTTGTATTAATCTGTTTATTTTCAAGTTCTAGAAGGAAATTGCCGCCAGTGAGCTTCCCCACTGTCTGCAATTTGGGGGGCGTGTCATAAACAGATAGCTAAGGGTTAATGTCTCTTTCACCTGGAGCACCTGACCAGAGGACCAATCAGGAAACCGGATTTTTTCAACTTTGGGTGGAGGGAATTGTGTGTCTGAAGTCTTTGTTTTCTGCCGGCCTGCTTTCTCTGAGCTTTGGAGAAGTAGTTCTGTTTTCTAATCTTTTGTTTCTAAGTGTAAGGACAAAGAGATCAGATAGTAAGTTATATGGTTCCTTTTCTTTGGTATTTGCATGAATATAAGTGCTGGAGTGCTTTGATTTGTATTCTTTTTGAATAAGGCTGTTTATTCATATTTCTTTTAAGCAATTGACCCTGTATTGTATCATTTTAATACAGAGAGACCATTTGTATTTTTTCTTTCTTTTTTATATAAAGCTTTCTTTTAAGACCTGTTGGAGTTTTCTTTACTTCAGGGAAATTGAGTCTGTACTCACCAGGGAATTGGTGGGAGGAAGAAATCAGGGGAGATCTGTGTGTGTTGAAGTGGCTAGCCTGATTTTGCATTCCCTCTGGGTGAAGAAGAAAGTACTTTTTGTTCCAGGACTGGGAACAGAGAGGGGGAGTCACTCTGTTTGGATTCACAGAGCTTGTGTCTGTGTATCTCTCCAGGAGCACCTGGAGGGGGGAAGGGAAAAAGGATTATTTCCCTTTGTTATGAGACTCAAGGGATTTGGGTCTTGGGGTCCCCAGGGAAGGTTTTTCAGGGGGACCAGAGTGCCCCAAAACACTAATTTTTTGGGTGGTGGCAGCAGGTACCAGGTCCAAGCTGGTGACTAAGCTTGGAGGTTTTCATGCTAACCCCTATATTTTGGACGCTAAGGTCCAAATCTGGGAATAAGGTTATGATAACATCCCAGGCAGTAGTCAGTCTAGAAAGCCACAAGAGGGCACTCTGGGTGGGGCAATATAGCACAGGCAGGGTACGTGCGCTGGGCTGCATGCACAGCTGTGTTCCTGTAGGCCCTGACTCGCCATTTCTTTTGGAAGAAAAAGCATTTTTTTCCTGTTAGGGTGTGGAGTGGGAACGGAGACACCGCTCCTACAGATCCCGCAGCCAGGTGAAAGAAAACTGGGTTGAGCCTCCCGACCCTGACCAGTGTTTCTTTCCCTGCCTCCTTTATCCCTCCTAACACTTGTTTTCCACATCAGGTCCTGCCATTGCAGCGAGAACACCCATGAGTCAGTCGCACAGTGACCAAGGGGATGCTGACGGCACATACAGCAGCTTTGCACTTTGCTCTACTTTAAATACCATGTCTCCGGTTACCCTCTGAGAAACCCAGCGACCCCAGCGCAGAGCTGTACCCCGTCTGGCAAGCAGCTGAAGGAAGCAGGCGGCCGTCTCTAAGTCTGAGGTACCCAAGGAGGCCTGCAGACAAATTAGCTGTGACTGGCTCTCCAGACACCTCTTCCCGGGGCAGCCTGTGGTCATGTTGGCTGGAGGGAGGAGAAACGTCATTTGGAAGAAGAGTCAAATGAGAAAAGGGCATCCGCGTGTGCAGGAGGATGTCGCTGCTGGCTGATAAGAGGCATCGGCAGGAAGCAGACTAGCACGTGATGTGGCCGGTTGCCTGCTCAGAACTGGGCTGAGAACCTCCACCCTCCCCAGCTCATACTATGTGTGATACGGAAACGACTGGCCATCACCGATCCTCTCGACTGACTTCAAGCTGCTGCTGCTGGCCTGGGGTGGTGGAGAGCTCTGGAGCCCATCACTAACCCTGGCACCAGCCAGGGCCGTCTTGCTTCTTTATCGCAGCAGGTGAATGCTGATGGCCCTGGAAACAAGGGGCTGGTAGATCTGACTTTTATACTCCCCTGCCCTTTCTGGTTCGTGGTGTAGGGATGAAGCGGAGGAAGGAAGAACATGAACCCAAAGTCATGGGCTATGATTTATGAGTGCCAATAGCCCCGGGGGAACGAACTGGCAAGTCTGCATGGCACAGAAGACTACCAAGAGGCATGTTACAGTAGCCACATGTGTTTTAGATATTCAGGTAGGACAGGACTGGCTCCTTTCCCTAGCTCTAGGTTTCAGATTTGCAATCCTGCACCCATAAGACAGCAATGCAGGTGGCCTTCGTCTGCCTCAGCCTGCTAGAGGACTCCTGCTTGGTTTTCCATCAATAGTCACAACACAGCTCTCTGGGAGCCCACATGGCCCACACCACTGCAGCAGCTTAGCCCCTGAACATCCACCAATTGATCCTCAACACAAGAGAGCTCAGTCCCAGATAGGCACTCACATGAAATTAGCGAGGATCACCTTCCAACTCAGGCCTAACACCGCACAGGACCTCTGGGGAAATAGAGTCCAGGCCATCCCACTGCCAGTCCCCTGTTCTAACCACTAAACCAAACAGCCTCTTTAAAATCACCTCCATGTAGACCTCACACATATCCCCACACCCCCCCCCCAAGCAAACACTTGCTATCAGTCTGCCATGGAATGCTTTGAATAATCATTTAAAAAACTGTTTGGAGAAAGAATTCAAGCTGGGAATACTGAATTTAAAAATTAATCAAAGATAAAATTTAGCATCACACCCACCAGTGAAACGTGCTTCTAGTTACGGGGAATTTGGGTCAGTCAAGTTCTGTACAAAAGCTACATTCTCATTCTAGGGCAGAAGATAATCCGCTTTGAAAGAGGAAATACATTTTAACCCCTTTTCACTTTGCTTACCCACCTCAGTGCATATTTTAATCGGCTTTCGGCTCCTTCCTCGAGCCTCCTAACTGGAGAAAGCTGCAGGCTTTACAGCTTTTCCACTAACGCCACTCAAACGCAGCCGCCCCCCCCCCCGCCGATTTATTTACCACGTTAATCTTAGGGAGCTGAGTGGGCGATTTTCATCATTAGCTTGTAATTTCAATCACAAACAAGGAGCCGGGGGTTCTGCCCTGCCTCACGCTTCAGGCACAAGACGGAGGATGAAGATCCTGCAACCACAGTATAATTATCTATTTACGGCCGCACATCACCACAGTGTCCAGCCACCTGCATCCCTCCCTTGCAATACAAGCGGAGTTACCCAGGCCAGGGCACGCTTCACTTCAGAATACTTGCTCTTACACTAGTGCAGCGTTGATGCTAAGATCCCTAGGCTCCCCACCCCCTAGGAAAAAATCTGAAGGTAACCAGCTCACAAGCTGGTCAATTCCTTCTCCACACACATCACACCTAGCTTGCTAGTGTAATCATCCCCTCCCTTCCCACACAAATCATAAGCAGAGTTTGAACCTCGGATCTTCAATAGCACAGCCCAGCCCAGCCCAGCCCTCTACCATGTGAGCCCGGGGGCAACTCCATTAGCTGGCAGCAGCAGGAAGTTTTCTCTTCCAGCCGACCAGCCACTAGAGGTGAACATGCTGCAAATCTGGCCAGCATGTTATATCTGTAAGAGCTTTAGGACCCACAAACACCCCTTTGACAAGTTACGGTGCATCACACTGCTTTTGCAGGGAACTGTAGGCTGAAGGGACGGGATGCAGCATGTATGCAAACCATTCTCTCTTTACATCAAAGGCCAGTGCCGCCTTGTCATAAACAGATAGCTAAGGGTTAATGTCTCTTTCACCTGAAACACCTGACCAGAGAACCAATCAGGAAACCGGATTTTTTCAACTTTGGGTGGAGGGAATTGTGTGTTTGAGGTCTTTGTTTTCTGGCTGCCTGCTTTCTCTGAGCTTTGGAGAAGTAGTTCTGTTTTCTAATCTTCTGTTTCTAAGTGAAGGACAAAGAGATCAGATAGTAAGTCATATGGTTTCTTTTCTTTGGTATTTGCATGAATATAAGTGCTGGAGTGCTTTGATTTGTATTCTTTTTGAATAAGGCTGTTTATTCAATATTCTTTTAAGCAATTAGCCCTGTATTGTATCACCTTAATACAGAGAGACCATTTGTATTTTTTCTTTCTTTTTTATATAAAGCTTTCTTTTAAGACCTGTTGGAGTTTTTCTTTACTTCAGGGAAATTGAGTCTGTACTCACCAGGGAATTGGTGGGAGGAAGAAATCAGGGGAGATCTGTGTGTGTTGAAGTGGCTAGCCTGATTTTGCATTCCCTCTGGGTGAAGAGGAAAGTACTTTTTGTTCCAGGACTGGAAACAGAGAGGGGGAGTCACTCTGTTTGGATTCACAGAGCTTGTGTCTGTGTATCTCTCCAGGAGCACCTGGAGGGGGGAAGGGAAAAAGGATTATTTCCCTTTGTTGTGAGACTCAAGGGATTTGGGTCTTGGGGTCCCCAGGGAAGGTTTTTCAGGGGGACCAGAGTGCCCCAAAACACTCTAATTTTTTGGGTGGTGGCAGCAAGTACCAGGTCCAAGCTGGTAGCTAAGCTTGGAGGTTTTCATGCTAACCCCCATATTGTGGACGCTAAGGTCCAAATCTGGGACTAAGGTTATAACACGCCTATATTAAAGGTGCTTAGGCAAGTCCCCTAATCAGTCTTCCCCAGAATTCTTATGGCATTGGAAAAAAATTGCCTAAATTGCCCTTGTTAGGCAAAACATGTGTTAAGCATAGAATACGCCACATTGATAGGTATTATGTGCACGATATTAATAGACTATACATTCCTATACAAGTGCTGGGAAGTTACGTTAACTGAATGTATTAGACTCTTCCTACAATTCTGTTCACCACGTCACGTGTCCCACAACACTTCACAAAGCTGAAGTCGGCTTTGGCATTAGAAAATGGGACACTCGTCAAAGGCAAAAATACATTAACGTTCTGCCCTGGCACAAGCCGGGGAGATGCCTTCACAGACCAGTACCTGGAATGTTGGTACCCGAAACAAAACTAAGGAAGGTCCAGAACAACAAGTGAAGGATCTGGGACAGCCGGGTGGGTTGGGTTTTAGTGATGTAGAGAGAGATCTGTACCTTGTAAAATCATCTTATAAATACTGCTCGCTGAAATGCACGTCTTTGAAGCATACCTTCTGTGCAAGGCGAACACACTGAGAATTTCCTTCCCATGCCTCCTTTCCATATCGCACTGTTGTGTCTTTCGACAATACACTTGGCTCAGTTTGGTTATCTGGTCTTGAGTATTTTTAAAAATGAACTGCAAGTGCAGTCAAACTGGCCACACCCTGTGGCGTTAATACCCTGATGAGCCCAGGTCAGGAGTGTCATAACTCTCCTACTCAGATCTGAACATGAGAAGCTAGCATGAAACCTCCAAACTTAATTAGCAGCTTGGATCTGATATCGCTGCCACCAGGCAGAAAAGTTTCAGTGTCTGGCTCACTTTGGTCTCCCCAAAACCTTCCCTGGGGAACCCCCAAGACTCAGATGCCCTGAGTCTCACCACAAAGGGAAATAACCCACTTCCCTTCTCCCTCTTCCCCTCCAGGTGTTCCCTCCCTGGGTTCCTGGAGAGATATACAGATTCAAGCTCCGTAATTAAGTTTGGAGGTTTCATGCTAGCTTACCATGTTCTGAACTCTAAGGTTCAGATCTGAGTAGGATAGTTATGACATGGTGGCAGAGGTGGGATTTTTGGGTTTTCCATCTTGTACGTACCGTGTTATGTCCTCAGGAACACTCTCCAAGAACTTTTCCACTTGTATGAGGAGGTGTAGTTTGTCCAAGGATTTAACATTGTTTCCTGATATTCAGGCCTCATAATTTTTCCCAACGTAGTAGGCGTGTCTGGGAAATGACACATCTGGTTTCCACTGTTGGGTTCTGAAACGCCGATGGGCATGATCCGGGGTTATCCCCATTCTGTATCTGGCCTTGGTCTGAAAAAGTTTATAGTCGTTCATGTTCTCCTTAGGCATTTCAGCTGCCACCTCTGCTAAAGGCCCACTGAGCTGTGGCCTCAATTCTACCATGTACTGGTCTTCAGAGATGCTGTGCCCAAGACAGGCTCTTTCAAAATTTTCCAAGAAGGCCTCAGTGTCATCACCTGCCTCGTAGGTGGGAAATTTCTTGGGATGTGGAACCATAATTGGCGAAGGGTTGTTAGGATTGGCTGTGTTCTGTTGCTTAGCCTTTTCTAATTCCAGGGCCTGCCGGTGGGCTTTGGTGTTAATACCCTGATGAGCCCGGGTCAGGAGCGACTGGGATCAAACGTTAAAACTGACCATCTTTGGAATTTTATTTTGTTACCTTTCTAATAGTACATCTTTCACCCCCACCAACCCCCGTATCACCATGGTACCCTGGCACCTTAAAAGGCTGCAATGGAGACATTCAAAACCTCAGTAAGAAACCAAACGTCAGGATCCTCTGCAGCCCTCATCCTTACCCATCAGTTAGGAAAACAGGGGCACGTCTACACTGCAATAAGAGACCCACGGGGGAGGGTCTCAGAGCCTGGGCCCAGCCTGAGCCTGAGCATCTACACTGCTCTTTCTATCCCCACAGCCCGAGCCCCACGAGACTTGGTGCCGTGGGTTTTTCATTGCAATGTGGATGTACCCTGGAAGTCCATGTTCCCCTTTCTGCCTCACAGACTGAGCTTAGCCTGCTTTGAGCACTCTGACTGAGTGACCCCTTCCGACTAGCCCAGTGGCCTGGCTAACTGGCTCATCTGTGATCCTGCCTAAGACCTGGGACTTGCCTCCAGCGTTAACATTTACAGGGGAAGGAGATGGTTGCATCTCAAACAGGGAGCAGAGGTTTAGCTGAGCGCCATAATGAGCAGCCAAGTACAGCGATGAACAAAAACGAAATGACTCCTCCCCCATTCTAGATAACTGCACAGTGGATCCAGTGCCAGCTTTTCCCAGACTGGAGAGAAGGTGGCCATTTCAGCCAACGAAGTCGTCATTATTCATAAACAATAAGATCATCTAAACTCCGGTCCATTCAAATGTGTTTCACTGTGTCTGTGTGTTCTGAACTCAGGGCCGGGCCCAGCTTTTTTGCCACCCCAAGTGGCAAGGCAGGGGAGGGGGGGGGAATAAAGCCAATCCACAGCACCTCAATCGTGCCGCTTCATTCTTCGGCGGCAATTCGGCAGTGGGTCCTTTGGTCCCTCCCTCCCTCTTTGGCAGCACTTTGGCAGCAGCTCAAAGAGGAAGAGAGGGACTCGCCGCCAAAGACCCGGATGTGCCACCTCTTTCCATTGGCCACCCCAGGCACCTGCTTCCTTCACTGGTGCCTGGAGCCAACCCTGTCTGAACTACGAGGGCCTAACCTTACCCCAAATCACTGGCATTACATCCCTGGGCAATCACGTGTGTTTAGAAACATGCCAGCCAATCAGAGCAAGATTCTACTTTTCTATATCCCCCCCGCACCTCAAGGCATTTCACAAAGACTGATTATTCTCCTGCCCCACACCTGTGGGACAATCACCTCGGCGTAAACAGCTTGCAGAGTTCATGGACATTTCAGTCCATGGTTCGAAAGAAATTGCAAGCCACCTGCAAAGCAAAGGCCAGTCCTAGACTGGACAGGGAAGGAGCTGGTACAGACCTCGAGGGGAGATGCCCGCCCTGGAAGCCCAGTGCCCCCTGCTTCTGGGAAGGGCGAGGGTGCTGGGATTCCTACCAGGGCCTTCTCAAAAGACAGTGCACAACTGGCTACACCTTTCCTATCAGTCTCTGGCAAGGAGCTAACTCAGCCCTGGGCTCCTGTTTCATTGATGGAAGAGAAAAAGATCTTCTCTCTCACACACACACACACACACACAAAAAGACTCCCTGGCAGTTTTGAAATGGAGGAGGGGCAGGAAATAGACAAGGGGTACAAAGATGTTTGATATTCTACCCTGTACTGTATCCCTCCTCTGCCTCTGTTTTCAGCTCCTCACCCCGCGCGAACAGCTCAAGTGCTCCTTACTGCTGATCACAGCCTTAGCACAAGCAGCCACTAAGTGCAACGGACATGATTCTTGACTGTTACATGGGGCTCACACCTGCAATTCAACTGCCCAGCATCTTTCGCACTGCTGCAGCTTGGCAAAGATATAAGCAGCAGCAGCAGCAGTGAAGCCAGGCAGATTCAGCCTGACTACACGGCACTAGTTCATACTCAGAGGGTTTTCTTTGTCATCACACTGAGATACACATTCGTTATATATAAACTGAGGTTCTAGGCCTTTTATTTGACACTGGCAAGAAGGAAATTTGCCCTAGCAAGTAAACTGATGGTGTCAGGAATTAGTTAGCTGCATTGGGGGGAAGGGTAGCTCAGTGGTTTGAGCAGTGGCCTGCTAAACCCAGGTTGTGAGTTTAATCCTTAAGGGGGCCATTTGGGGATTGGCCCTGCTTTGAGCAGGGGGTTGGACTAGATGATCTCTTGAAGTCCCTTCCAACCCTAATGATTCTATGTTCAATCTCATCTTCACATCAGCCAAACTCAGTCTAAGTTTGAGAAAATATTCACAAGAAAGTGCCAACTCCTCATTTCACATCCAGCCTTAAGCTGAATGCACCAAAAGCTAGGGACACTGGTGGAGCCCTATGCAGATGCAAAATTTGGAGCTGCATCTGATTCACAAACACAGTCTGCAGGGCTCTAGACACAGGGACCCTTCAGAGTTGAAGATACAGATGCCATAGCCTAGTGTGGCAGCACAAATGAACAACAGAGGACAGGGAGCAAAGTTTCTTCAGTTCTAGGTATGGCTCTATCCAAGTTCTTACACCCTGCCCAGGGCATAGGAAGTGCCAGACTGGATCAGACTTGTGGTCGATAGAATCCAGTATCCTATCTCTTGCAAGTGACCAGAACTAGCTGCTTCAGAGTAAGGGTCAAGAAACCCCACAAGATTATGTCAACTTCCCCCTCCTCCATGCAGAGTTCCCTCCTAATCCCTAACAGTGAGAGATCATCTTAAAGCCCTGAAACAGGAACATTAACTATTATTGCTCTGCATATTCTTGTTATCCATACAAATGTCCAGTCCCTTTTTGTTGCTAAATTCTTAGCCTCAACAGCATCCAGTAGCAGTGGGTTCCGCAGGCTAACTATTCACCATGTGAAAATTTGTTTCCTTTTATCAGTTTTGAATTTCCTGCCTTTTTTTTTTCCACTGAATGTCTCTTTGTTCTTGTGTTTGAGATAGAGAACAGACACTCCCAATCTACCTCCACTAGACCATACAGACTCATGTCCCTTCTTTCATCATCTTTCCCAGGTAAACAAGACCGGGCTCTTCAGTCTTTCCTCATGAGAGGTTTTCTGGTTTTTTCCCCCAGTCCCTTGATTCTTCTATGAACTCCCCATCAGTGACCCCACAGAGAGGAGTCCTGTCACTGGCTTCTTAGGTATCTTCAGACAAGTCATGTCGCCACTTTGTGCCTCCCTTTCCCGCTCTGTTAAATGGGAATATCAATTCTGACCAGCTCCATGGGGTGAGGTTTGAAGTTTTCTGAGTGGACAGTTATTGGTCTGCGTGAAGTGGGTGAGTTTTACTGTTAGTATTGGCCCAGTTTTATTCTTTTGTATAGTAATTAGCTGAATATGCATCTAGACTCATTGATTTTAGGGCCGGAAGAGACCACTATGATCTAGTCTGACCTCCTGCATACCACATGCCAGGGAACCTCACCCTGCGATTTCTGGATTAAGACTATAACTTCACCATGAGCTCTACCAAATCTTCTAGAAAGGCAGACAGTTTTCATTCAAACATTGCAAGTGAGGGAAACCCCCCACATTCCTAGGTGTGTTATTGCAATGGCTATATTACTCTCCCTTAAAATTTGCACCCTGTCTCTTGTCTGAATCTGTCTAGCTTCGACTTTCAACAATGGTGCCTTGTTCTCCTGGACTGAAGATCCGTCGACCCTCAGAAGTCTCCTCCCCTCCGTAGGTATTTGCAGATTGTGATCGAGTCACCTTTTAACCTGCTCTTGGATAAATTACACAGACTGAACTTCTCTAGGCTCCCACCATAAGGCAGGCTTTTCCAGACCTCAAATCATTTTTGTAGCTTTTTTCTGAACTCCTCCCAGGTTTTCAGTGTAACTTTTGAAATGCAGACACCAGACCGGTACACAGCATCCAGCGGAGGTCTTACTAATGCCATATGCAGAGGTAATACCACCTCCCTACTTCTGTTTGATCTTCCCCTGCTTATACATCCAAGGATTGCGTTCACCCTGCTCATGAGATCAAGGCACAGAGCTCATGTCCAGTCTAGAGTACTGGGGTGAGGGTTCAGGATGGCAATGTGTGATTCTGCAACAGAAGCCGTGGTCACATTGTTTTCAAGCTGGCGGGGCAGCAGGCTGTAGTTGGAGACAGGGCAATATCAGCCAGCCACTATACAGCACAACAGGAAATCTGCTTAGCCACACCACTCTGATGTATAGTTTTCTATCTGTGCCTCCCCTATCACTTTAGTATCGGAGCACCTCAGTCTTTCAGGTATTAAGCCTCTCATAACATGTGCTCTACCTCACTGGGGTAACTGTACAAGTGGGGAACTGAAGAACAGAGACTAAGTGACTAGTTCAAAGTTACACCAGGAGTCTGATGGAGCAAGGAAATAAATCCAAGTTTTCCGAGTCTCAGGGCAGGGCTACAGACTACAGAAATACTTGGTGTAACCGTCACTCAGGGGTGTGAAAAATCCACACCACTAAGCAACGTAGTTATACCAACCTAAGCACCAGTGTAGACAGCAGAGCTTCTCCTGCCAATATAGCTACTGCCTCTCGCATGGGTGGATTAACTACACCGATGGGAGAGCTCTCTCCTGTCGGCAGAGAGCATCTTCATTAAAGTGCTGCAGCTGCACTGATGCAATGTAGACCTGACACCCTGGTGGAGCTCTGGAACCATTCTTCCTCTCCAGTCAGCACCCTCAGAGTACTGATGTTACATGCGCACCTGCACAAGCGGAAACTGGGTTGTGCACACAAGCAGAGGGCATTGAAAGGTGATTAATGGCCACACATACAGGCAGATTGCAATGTATACAACAAGGCACTGTTGAACAACTGAAGCATATCTTTTTCATGGACAATACTTAGCCTTTACACCCTCAAACCTCTGGGAGAGCATTAATCCACCCACATGCTACCCAGATTCCACAAACCCCCTTCCTCAAACTTCCCTCCGGCCTGGCTGAAGCATGGGGCTGGAGCCAGCACTCCTGAGTTCTATGGGCAGCTCCGACAGACACCCGTTTGTGGCACTGAGCACATGGGAGGGAGGACGCTGAGGTTCAGCCTAGGGTTTGGAAGGTTTCAGATAGGGACAAGCCAGAAGCAATACACATGGTTGGGTCCTGATGAGAAGTTCCCCTTTGATCGCCAGCTGCTGGGAAGGCAGTGGGTGCTAAGACTCCCATCAGGGTGCAGTCCCTGCGTACTCTTCAAGGGCTCTGTTTCTCATTCCTCCCCCACCCCTCTCTCTCTCACACACACACCCCTCTTCCCTCCCAGATTCCAGAAGGGAGAATTGCTCTCTTACCCCTCCTGAGGCTGCTGCATGGTAGGGTGTCTGCTACTCTACCTTCCCCCCAGGCTCCATATTTTGGGCAGCTCCTCCCTCCTCTCACACACTTCCATTACCAGCCTCTGCAGCAGCTCAGAGTTGAGGGAAGCATGAAATTGACATGATTCTAGTCAGTTTCACAGCCACACATTAAGTTCCCCCAAAGGCTGCAGTGAAAATCACTAGGATCTTTTCCACTTCTCTGCTGCTCCTTAGCAGAGCCCTGGTGCCCCAGAGTTGTCCATCAACAGATTCAGACAGCTGGCCCCACATCAGCTCATGCTGGGAAGTTTCTCTTCCTATCAAGAAGGGCTAGAAACACATGGCACCATTTTCAGGGGAAGAGAAGGAAGGGGAGGAGTGTCAGGGCATTACAGCGGCAATCACACAAAGGAGAAGAGGGGAGCTGAGGCAGGAAACTGAACTGGGGGAAGCAGGGCAGAAGGGCGTCAGAGGGGAGCTGGGGACTAGGACGAGGCAGGAAGGGGACAGGTGCAAATGGGGCAGGAGCAGGAGGCCTGGGGCGGGGCAGGTGAGGATAGGAAGAGGGCGGGGGTAGTGGGGATGACATGAGGGGTGGCTGGAGTGGACTAAAGGGGACAGGAAGGGCCGGGGGGGGGCACCAGGGCAGATGAGGGGCAGCATAGAAGGGGGCCGGGGGAATGGGACAGGTGAGGTGCCGGGTACGGAGGGGATGGTGGAAATGGAACAGATGAGGAGACAGGAAGGGACCAGGGAGGAATGGGACCGGTGTGGGGGCGGGGCCAGAAGGCACCGAGGGGGGCACTGGGACAGGTGGGGGGGCAGGAAGGAGCCAGGGGAAAGTGGGGGGGGCACTGAGACAGATGTGGGGCGGGAAGGGGTCAAGCGGGTGGGGGGGGGGGGGCCGCGAGCCTCTGCCCCGGAGACTCACCGCTCCCCGCGCGCTCGCCCCGCAGCGCTGCCCATAGCCCCGCGCCACCCGCTCTCCGGCTCGCGGGGCGGGGCCCACACGGCCCCCGCCCGCTCTCACTGGCCCGATCCAGGCCCCGCCTCCTCGCCCGCTCATTGGACAGGGCTGTTCCGGGGCCCGGGAGGGCGCGAGGCGCCCCCCCCTCAGGGGGAGGAGCGGGGAATCCCTGGGGGCGGTACCTAGAGGGAGGGGTCTCGGTGGGGGCGGGACTCTGTGAGTCTGTGACTGGCACCCAGGGCTCCCCCCATGGGCTTCCCTGGGACCCCCGTGTGCTGCTGGGGGCCCCGCTGCCTGCGGGCTGGGCCCCGCCCCACCCACTGCCCATCCCCCCTCCCTGCCCCCCCATCCCATCCCCACCCCCTTCCTCTCCCCGGCCCCCGCTGCTGAATTCACACTGAGCTCTCGGCCGCGGACACTGCCACCGCGCTCCGAGCGTGTCCGGCCCGGAAAAGACCGAGTTGTCTGTCCCTGCTGAGCTGTGTCCTCCCCTGTGCGGGCAGGTGCTTTACCTCCACCTGGGCACAGCTGTGCCCGTCTGCCTCTGCCTGGGCGCTCCGCCCCCGCCCGCCCCGCACAGCCCCGCTGTCTCTTGCCGTCTCTGCCAGACGTACGGAGCAGGGGGACTCCAGCTTTTCCCCAAACCCCAACATCCTAATTAATTCATGATGTGCCCCCCTCCCCCACAACATCTGCCCACCCCCAAACACCAGCTGTGATCCCGGGGCCAAAACATCCGATGGGCCCCAAACCCGCTCCCGATCCGCCGCCTCCCACCCTCCAACACACCTCACTGCTTTCTCCCAGTCCCTCAAATCGGCGCTGCCCCCCCCAACACCGGTCTGCCCCCACCCACCCCCCAACATCGGGTCTGATCCCAGGCCTCCCTTCCGGCTTTACGATCGGGACAGTCAGTCCTGGGGTGGGGGTGTGAGCCTTTGAGAGACTGTGTCCCCTTAACATGCAGGAGGCTACAAGTCCCCCGCGGGGCCCAGTGGCTGCAGGACATGATGGGACTGGGGGCCGCTGCGGGCGGGGGCCGTGGGGGGCGGGGCAGAGGAGCCGGGCTGCGGTGAACGGGGACGATGGTTCCCCCGAAGGGACCGAGCCTCCCTCTCTTCCCCAGCGGCAGCTCCACAGGGCCGGGCTCACGAGCCACTTGTGCCCGGGCCAGAGCGCGGCTGCCTTTTCCCAGCCCCTCATTTGTGCGGGTGCCGGCGGAGCCTTGTCATGAGGCTGTCGAGCTGGTCAGTGCAGGGACAGGCTCGGCGTCCCGGGTTGTCGAGCTTGGTGTGAGGAAGGGATCGGAGCTACTTCTGGGCCCGAGAGTGCTCCCCCCCACTGCCCTTCCCCCCTTCCTCACTCCTGGACCGAGCTGACCAGCTCAGGGCCACCTGCAGCTCCCGCAGGGGCAGGTGGCCGGGGAAACACCTCCGGGGTTTCCCCACCTCGAATGCAGCGCGGGGTTGCTGAGCCCTGCCCCTCGGGGCCTCGGTCTCGTCGGGGCAGACTCGGCCAATGGCACGTAGGTACCCGGCCGCCTGCGTGTTGGCCCTCGAAGGTAACGCACTGCGCGTGCGCGTGTGTTCGAGTGTAGGGCCCACGTGCTGACATTCCGCTCCCTGCGATGTGATCCTTGCTAGCGCTCTCAGGCCTAGCGGGGTGACTCATGGCCATGGTGGAGCCGTCGGTCCACCCGCCGGAGCATCATGACCAGCAGTTATAAATGGAGGGCCCTCAACGCGGCTGCCAGCGGAGGGCGCCCCCAGAATTCGCTGGAGCCAGTTAGAGGATCCCCTCCTTCGCTCTGCTCTCGGGTCTGGCCCGCCCCTGGGCAAAGGGCCTGAGCGAAACTGCTGCTCCCCACCGCCAGGGAGGTGGGGGCCGACAGCCCTTCTTCGCCGGGAGGGTTGACCTGGTGGCCGGTTTGCAAGGAGAAACTTGACAGCCCTTTTCCCTGCTGGCCGCTCCTGGCCCCGCCGCTGAGGAGCAGCTGCAGGACCCCCCAGCCGGGGCTCCCGCTCCGCTCCCGGCCCCACGCCCGGGATCCCCGGGCTACCGCCCGCCCAGCCGCGCTCCCGCGCCCGGTGTTTCCCCGGCTGCCTCTTGGCCCCGCGCTCCTGGAAGGTTCCCGGCCCCGCGACCGGCGTCCTCGCGGCTACAGCCGCTCCGGGGCTCTGCTCCCGTCCCCAGCTATGGTCCCAGACCAGCCTTTTACCCTGACCCCGTCTCCACCCCTCCCCGGAGCCACAACCCCTCGCTTGTGGCCCCGGGCGCGGGGGCGCGGGCGGGGCGAGGCGAGGTAATTTCAGCCCCCACTGCAAAAAGTGTCCCAACACCCCTGGCCTTGTGACCGACCCTCTGATGTGTCTTAGCCCCAGACCTCTGATGTTGGGGAAAGGATCGGGCCCACCTGGACAGGGATCCGGGACCCAGCTGCTTGTGCAAGCCGCCCTGGGACTAACCGTGCCCGGCAGCAGGAAGGGGCAGGCAGCCTCCCCCACAGGGATCATACCGCAGGAACCGGAGTTTGTGAAAAGAACATGAATGCAGTTGAGCCTGTAATAACCACCACATGGCAATTTAAAGGCAATCCTGGTCAGCCTTTTTTTACTGATATCACCCAATAAAAAACTAATTCTACTCCATTATATGCCATTAGAGAGCAGCCCAATCACACCAAAACCCCGGATCATATAACAAGCGCACATTTTGGGGGAAATCACATCAACATCCAGATTTTTGAAGTTCCTGGCGTCAGTATCTTCCCTTGCCCTCATACATATGATCACCTCAACCATCCATATGGAAAGCGTGATCCAGATCCTGTAATTGCAGGAGTTCCTGGGGTTTTTGCGGGGGGGGGGGGTCCAGAACTGTTCACCTCCACCCCAAACCCCGCTTTGCATCCAGCGTTTCTAATTTGTTAAATATCTAAAAAAGTGTTTTTAATGTATGTAAGGGGGTGGTTGCACTCAGAGGCTCGCTGTGTGAAAAGGATCACCAGTACAAAAGTCTGAGAACTCTGTATGCAGGCTCTTCTATGACTGTTTGGCCCCCCAGAGGAGCATTTGGCCAGATTTTTTGTATAGGGAAAGTAGGCAATGCTGATTTGTACATTTAATATGGGGAGTACCAAAAAAAAAAAAAAAAAAAGCCAGGGAGAGAGAGAGAGAATGCTGCCAATTTTCTATGTCCAGCAGTCTGAAATAAAGACTCGACTCTCTTTTACACTGAACACTTTTCTCGTGTCAGGGGCATTATAGATCTAATTCTTTCATTGAAAATGTCATTTATTTCCTGACACATTGACCAAAACTCCACGTTATTCATAGGAAGGGGGGGGCTCTATTGCTTTAGACTTGTTTCCTTTGTTATTTCTAAGTGACACTGTCATTGATCAATTATTGAATGACATGACACTAGACATTTCCACTGAAAGAACAACCCCCTCTTTCAAGACTGATAAAAGCATTTGTGGGTTTTTTTTTAATGTTCACTTACAAACTCTAAATCTTGCTTAGTAGCATAGCTAGCGGGGTGCAGTGAAAGCAACCCCTTCCCCTCAGCACGTTTTCCAAAAGCGGGGCCTGCCCGGCTGGCGCTGGGTGCAGGCACGGCGGGAGGAGCCATGGGGGCACCTGCCGGGCCGCATTGCGGGCAGGCATGGCCGGAGGAGCAATGGGGCCAGCGCTGGGGGCAGGCGCCGCCGGAGGAGCGAGGCTGCCGGCTCCTGGGCCACCGCGCCCCACAAGCTCAGCGCGGCCCCAACATCGCCGCAGCCACCTCCAGCAGCGGCCCAGCCCGGCCAGGCCCAGCAGCGCCATGGAGCGAAGCTCGGGCAGCGACTCAGGAGCGGGAGCCCGGGCGCTGGGCCGGGGGACAGACAGCGGCGCAGGACAGGTGAGCGGCGAGGTCCAGATGAGAGGCCGGCGCGGCAGGGGCGCAGGCTGCGCTGTCTGGACCGGAGCCCTGGCGCGGCGCAGGAGCCTGGAGCCCAGGGCAGGGGGTCAGGACCCCCCCGGTGGGGCTGGGCAGCGCAGCCCAGCGGGGGACACCTGCAGAGCTGGCTGGGCAGGAAAGACTCTCCCCGGACCGGGCGGGAACAGAGGTATCCACACCCCCAGGAAGCCCGCAGGAGTCCAGAGCCGGCGGGGGTTAATGGGGGGTGGGGGGAGAGGAGACCGGGAGGAGCCAGGGGGCGTGGGGCTAATGGCCAGTGTTTGCTACACTTAGAACCTGGCCTCGCCACTTTTTACCTCTCCCCTTTGGGTTAGGGTTAGAGGCAGCCGCGGGGACGCCGGTCGCGGGGCTGGAACCTCCCGGGGGCGCGGGGCCAGGAGCGGCCAGCAGGGAAAAGGGCTGTCAAGTTTCTCCTTGCAAACCGGCCACCAGGTCAACCCTCCCGGCGAAGAAGGGCTGTCGGCCCCCACCTCCCTGGCGGTGGGGAGCAGCAGTTTCGCTCAGGCCCTTTGCCCAGGGGCGGGCCAGACCCGAGAGCAGAGCGAAGGAGGGGATCCTCTAACTGGCTCCAGCGAATTCTGGGGGCGCCCTCCGCTGGCAGCCGCGTTGAGGGCCCTCCATTTATAACTGCTGGTCATGATGCTCCGGCGGGTGGACCGACGGCTCCACCATGGCCATGAGTCACCCCGCTAGGCCTGAGAGCGCTAGCAAGGATCACATCGCAGGGAGCGGAATGTCAGCACGTGGGCCCTACACTCGAACACACGCGCACGCGCAGTGCGTTACCTTCGAGGGCCAACACGCAGGCGGCCGGGTACCTACGTGCCATTGGCCGAGTCTGCCCCGACGAGACCGAGGCCCCGAGGGGCAGGGCTCAGCAACCCCGCGCTGCATTCGAGGTGGGGAAACCCCGGAGGTGTTTCCCCGGCCACCTGCCCCTGCGGGAGCTGCAGGTGGCCCTGAGCTGGTCAGCTCGGTCCAGGAGTGAGGAAGGGGGGAAGGGCAGTGGGGGGGAGCACTCTCGGGCCCAGAAGTAGCTCCGATCCCTTCCTCACACCAAGCTCGACAACCCGGGACGCCGAGCCTGTCCCTGCACTGACCAGCTCGACAGCCTCATGACAAGGCTCCGCCGGCACCCGCACAAATGAGGGGCTGGGAAAAGGCAGCCGCGCTCTGGCCCGGGCACAAGTGGCTCGTGAGCCCGGCCCTGTGGAGCTGCAGCTGGGGAAGAGAGGGAGGCTCGGTCCCTTCGGGGGAACCATCGTCCCCGTTCACCGCAGCCCGGCTCCTCTGCCCCGCCCCCCACGGCCCCCGCCCGCAGCGGCCCCCAGTCCCATCATGTCCTGCAGCCACTGGGCCCCGCGGGGGACTTGTAGCCTCCTGCATGTTAAGGGGACACAGTCTCTCAAAGGTTCACACCCCCACCCCAGGACTGACTTTCCCGATCGTAAAGCCGGAAGGGAGGCCTGGGATCAGACCCGATGTTGGGGGGTGGGTGGGGGCAGACCGGTGTTGGGGGGGCAGCGCCGATTTGAGGGACTGGGAGAAAGCAGTGAGGTGTGTTGGAGGGTGGGAGGCGGCGGATCGGGTGCGGGTTTGGGGCCCATCGGATGTTTTGGTCCCGGGATCACAGCTGGTGTTTGGGGGGTGGGCAGAGGTTGTGGGGGAGGGGGGCACATCATGAATTAATTAGGATGTTGGGGTTTGGGGAAAAGCTGGAGTCCCCCTGCTCCGTACGTCTGGCAGAGACGGCAAGAGACAGCGCGGCTGTGCGGGGCGGGCGGGGGCTGAGCGCCCAGGCAGAGGCAGACGGGCACAGCTGTGCCCAGGTGGAGGTAAAGCACCTGCCCGCCCAGGGGAGGACACAGCTCAGCCGGGACAGACAACTCGGTCTTTTCCGGGCCGGACACGCTCGGAGCGCGGTGGCAGTGTCCGCGGCCGAGAGCTCAGTGTGAATTCAGCAGCGGGGGCCGGGGAGAGGAAAGGGGTGGGGATGGGATGGGGGGGCAGGGAGGGGGGATGGGCAGTGGGTGGGGCGGGGCCCAGTCCGCAGGCAGTGGGGCCCCCAGCAGCACACGGGGGTCCCTGGGAAGCCCATGGGGGGAGCCCTGGGTGCCAGTCACAGACTCACAGAGCCCCGCCCCTCGTGGTCCTCATTGGTCCATGCCTAACACATCGCCCCGCCCCCAGGGTCACCCCTCCCTCTCGGTACCGCCCCCAGGGATTCCCCGCTCCTGCCCCGGGGGGGGGGGGCGCCTCGCGCCCTCCCGTGCCCCGGAACAGCCCTGGCCAATGAGCGGGCGAGGAGGCGGGGACCGGGATCGGGCCAATGGAAGCGGGTGGCCCGGGGCTCTGGGGGTCGCTGCGGGGCTGAGCGCGCGGGGAGCGGGGAGTGTCGGGCCAGAGCGTCGCGCTGTGCCCGGCCCCTTCCCGGCCGCTCCCGTCCCTTCCCCTCCACATCTGTCCCAGTGCCCCTCCCCCACCTAACCCAACCCTCTGGCCCCTCCCACCGCGGTACCACGCCCCCCCGTCTGCTCCGATCCCTTCCCCCCCCCACACTTGCCCCGGCCCATCGCCGCCTGCCCCCTGTCCCAGCCCCGGCCCCTCCCACCCCGGTACCCCACCCCTCCTCATCTCCCCCGCTCTCCCGCCTGCTCCGGTCCCTTCGTGCCCCACATCTGGCCAAGTGCCCCACCCCCCTTTCCCCTGGCCCCTTCCCGACCCGCCCCCACACCTGTCCCATTTCTCCCTGGCCCCTTCCTGCCTCCTCACCTGTCCCATTCCCCCGGCCCCCTTCTATGCTGCCCCTCATCTGCCCTGGTGCCCCCCCGGCCTTTCCTGTCCCCTTTAGTCCACTCCAGCCACCCCTCATGTCACCCCCACTACCCCCGCCCTCTTCCTATCCTCACCTGCCCCGCCCCAGGCCTCCTGCTCCTGCCCCATTTGCACCTGTCCTCTTCCTGCCTCGTGCTAGTCCCCAGCTCCCCTCTGACGCCCTTCTGCCCCCAGTTCAGTTTCCTGCCTCAGCTCCCCTCTTCTCCTTTGTGTGATTGCCGCTGTAATGCCCTGACTCTCCTCCTCCCCTTCCTTCTCTTCCTCTCCTTCCCACCCTTCCCTTCCCCGGGCATCTGTGGGGAGGGGAGTTTCCCCTGTTACACCAAGAGAAACTCTCCGTCTCTCTCCAAGGCAGGGTCGGTTTGCCTGCCTGCTGCGGGCTCGCTGGCTGGCTGCTGGTAGAGGCCGCTGGAGAGTGGAAGGCAAAGCAAAGTTCCCGCTGCAGCCTCCGGTGAGAATGCAGCAGTGTGACCGCCAGCCCTGCTCTGTAGCTGGCTAATCTCCCTTGTCGCTAGTGGGTCTCTCCTTTCTGTCTGTTCCCTGCCCCTTGTGGGTTCTGCGCGCAGCCGCTGGGCTGGAACAGGAGCTGTGCTGAGCCTGGCTGGCCTGGGAGCTTCTCTCTTCGCAATGAACAGAGCCCTGGCAGGGAAATGTCTGTTCAGCTGCTGGGACGGTAACTCATGTGCCGGGGAAGGAGATATGAGAGAGGTGTGAATGCATCTGGGGCGCATGGTGACCTCTCCCCCAATATATTACTAGGTATTAAGGTCTCATGGTATGTTTCTTGGTAGCCTGGCTGTAGAAGAGCTGGGGTGAGGGTGTGATGAGAGAGGGTTAAATGGAAAAGATCAGGAATTCTGGCTCTTTTAGATACTTGAGATACAGGGAACGCTGGATTTGAAGCCAGTGGGATTGGTGGTAGACATGGCTCAAAGCAGAGTCTGTGTAGAAGAGGTGAGAATCCTCCTTAGGTAGGAGTTATGTGGCATTTAGACAATGCTATGAGCACTCAAATTCTGCGACCTTACCGGTGAGTCTGGGGCGTGAACCCCTAGCTTCTGCAGAATCCAAGCTTTTAGTCTTTTGTTTTGTTTTCAATAGCCCAACTTTTCCAGGGCGCTCAGCTCCAGTGAAATTGGTGGGTGCTCAGTGGCTCTGAAAATGGTGCCATGTGTTTCTAGCCCTTCTTGATAGGAAGAGAAACTTCCCAGCATGAGCTGATGTGGGGCCAGCTGTCTGAATCTGTTGATGGACAACTCTGGGGCACCTGGTGCTGCTCAGGGCTCTGCTAAGGAGCAGCAGAGAAGTGGAAAAGATCCTAGTGACTTTCACTGCAGGCTTTGGGGGAACTTAATGTGTGGCTGTGAAACTGACAAGAATCATGTCAATTTCATGCTTCCCACAGCTCTGAGCTGCTGCAGAGGCTGGTAGTGGAGGTGTGTGGGAGGAGGGAGGAGCTGCCCAAATTATGGAGCCTGGGGGAAGGTAGAGTAGCAGACACTGTACCATGCAGCAGCCTCAGGAGGGGTAAGAGAGCAATTCTCCCTTCTGGCAGAGGGGTGTGTGTGTGTGTGTGTGTGTGTGTGTGTGTGTGTGTGTGTGTGTGTGTGTGTGTGTGTGTGTGTGTGTGTGTGTGTGACGAGAAACAAAGCCCTTGAACAGTACACAGGGAGTCTTAGCACCCACTGCCATCCCAGCAGCTGGAGATCAAAGGGGGACTTCTCACCAGGACCCTCCCATGTGTATTGTTTCTGGCTTGTCCCTATCTGAAACCTTCCAAACCCTAGGCTGAACCTCAGCGTCCTCCCTCCCATGTGCTCAGTGCCACAAAGGGGTGTCTGTCGGAGCTGCCCATAGAACTCAGGAGTGCTGGCTCCAGCCCCATGCTTCAGCCAGGCCGGAGGGAAGTTTGAGGAAGGGGGTTGGTGGACAGGGCCGGCTTTAGGCCTATTCCACCAATTCCCCTGAATCGGGCCCCGCACCTAAGAGGGCCCAAGCCCAGTGAGAATCCCTTCCCTGGCTAGAGGCACCTTCTTATTTTTTACTCACCTAGCCGCACTTTGGGTCTTCAGAGGCACTTCAGTGGCGGATCCTTCACTCTCTCCAGGTATTCAACGGCACTTCAGCGGCGGGTCCTTCGCTTACTCTGGGTCTTCGGCGACACTTGGGCAGCGGGTTCTTCAGCACCACTGAAGACCTGGAGCGAGTGACGGACCCACCGCCGAAGTGCCGCCAAAGACTCAGAGCACCGCCCAGGGAATAGAAGCCCCACCTGTTTTTTTACATGTGTCATCCCTGCCAGGGCCCCACACTTCCTAAAGCCGGCCCTGTTGGTGGAATCTGGGTAGCATGTGGGTGGATTAATGCTCCCCTAGAGGTCTGAGGGTATAAAGGCTAAGTACTGTCCATGAAAAAGAGATGCTTCCGTTGTTCAACAATGCCTTGTTGTATAGTCTAGCATACATCACAATTTGGATGTGGGGCCGGGATCGGGCCAATAGGAGCGGGCAGGGAATGGTGAGGGCGGGGACGGAGCCTCACGCTCTGCCTGCCCCCCATCCCTTCCCATCCCCCCCCGCCTGTCCTAGCCCCCCCTTCCCCTGTCTCCTTCCCTCCCTGCCCACCTGTCCCAGTGCCCCGCCCCCCACCTTGCCCTTGTCCCCCTGGCCACTTTCCACCCTCCCGCCGCCACCCACCTTCCCCCGGCCCCCCTGGCCTCTTTCTGCCCCTCGTCTGTCCCCTTCCCCCTGCCCCCCATCTGTCCCAATGCCCCACCCCCACCTTCTCCCAGCCCCTTCCTACCCCCACCCTGCCACCTGTCACAGTACCCTGACCCCTTCCTGCCCTGTCCCCACACCTGTGCCAGTCCCCCCAAGCCCCTTCCTGTCCCGTGCAACCTGCCCCCATCCCCTTCCTGCCCCTTCATCTGTCTCATTCCCCCCACCCCCTTTGTATCCCGCCCTGCCACTTTCTCTGGTCCCTTCGTACACCCTCACCTGTCCCATTCCCCCCAGCACCCTTCTATGCCGCCCCCCCCCACCTGCCCTGCCCCCTTCCTATCCTGCCCCCTCATCTGCCCTGGTCCCCCCCAGCCTCTTCCTGCCCCCTTTAGTCCACTCCAGGTACCCCCATCCCCTCATGTCATGCCCCCTTCCCGTTCCCACCAGCCCCAGTCAATCCCCACTACCCCAGCCCTCTTTCTACCCTCACTTACCCTGCCCCAGTCCCCCTGCTCCTGCCCTGCTTGCCCCAGTCTCTCAAAGGTTCAAAACCCCTAAGGCTGGCTTTCATCGATTGTAAAGCCAGAAGGGACCCGGGTGATCAGAACTGATATTGGAAGCAGGGGTGGGAGCAGAAAGAACTGATATGAGAGGGAACAGCTCTGATTTTAGGGAGTGGGGGAAGGAAGTGACGTATGTTGGGGAGGGGAAGGCAGGCAGCAGATCTGATGAGGGGTTGGGGGGCACATTGGAGGTTTGAGCGGGGATAATTGCTGGTCTTGGGGATGGGCAGATGTTGTGGGGAAGGGGGCACATAATGAATTCATTAGAATGTTGGAGTTAGGGGGACACCTGGAGTCCCCCTACTCCATACATTTGGCAGAGTTCACAACACAGCCCATGGCTGTGTGGGGCGGGGGCTGAGTGCCCAGGCAGAGGCAGACGGGCACAGCTGTGCCCAGGTGGAGGTAAAGCACCTGCCCGCGCAGGGGGAGGACACACCTCAGCAGGGACAACTCGGTCTTTTCCGGACCTGCTGGGAGCCCAGTCACAGTGTCCGCGGCCGAGAGCTCAGTCTGAATTCAGCACAGGTGATGGGGACAGGAAGGGGGTGGGGAGTGGGCCCAAGGATGTGGTTAGGCCAAGGGGGGCAGTGAGTGGGGTGGGATCCAGCCCCTAGGCAGTGGGGCCCCCAGCAGCACATGGGGGGGTGTCATAACCTGATAGTTAAGGGTTAATGTCTCTTTTACCTGTAAAAGGTTAACAAGCTCAGTGAACCTGGCTGACACCTGACCAAAGGACCAATCGGGGGACAAGATACTTTCAAGTCTTGGTAGAGGGAAGTCTTTGTTTGTGCTTTTTTGGGTTGTTCTCTCTTGGGATTAAGAGGAGCCAGTTGTGCAACCAGTTTTCTCCAATCTTTCTGAAATGGTCTCTCATGTTCAAAATAGTAAGTAATAGCTAGAAGGTGGAATAGTCTTTTTGTTTGTTTATTTGCAAATGTGTATTTTGCTGGAAGGATATTTTACCTCTGTTTGCTGTAGCTTATACTGGGGGGAAGGTAGTCTCTCTCTGGTCTATGTAAAGCTGAGACCCTGTGTCAAGGTGTTATTCCCACTGTAAACTTTAGCCTCCAGAAAGTGGGGACCTGTATGTACCCTTCTAAGCTTAATTCCTAGCTTAGATCTGATAATGCTGCCACCAACCAAAATATAGTGTTTGGTACACTTTCTGTCTCCTGGGAACCCAAAACCCAAATTCCTTGGGTCTTACAAGAAAAAGGAAGGGAAATGGTTTATTCCTTTCCCCTCCCAGATTTTCCCCTCCTTGGGTTACCCTGAGAGATAGTATGATTCAAACTTCTTGAATCTTAAAACAAACTTCTTGAATCTTAACACAGAGAGGAATTCACCTTCCCCCCTTCCTCCTTTCCCCCAGCAATCCCTGGTGAGTTCAGACCCAATCCCCTTGGGTCTTACACAAGGGAAAAAAATCAATCAGGTTCTTAAAAAGAAAAGCTTTTAAATAAAGAAAGAAAAAGTAAAAATTATCTCTGTAAAACCAGAGGGACTCCCTCTCCCCTAGCCTAAATATAAGCTACAGCAAACAGAGGTAAAATATCCTTCCAGCAAAATACACATTTGCAAATAAAGAAAACAAACTAAAGACTACTCCACCTTCTATCTAGTTAGTGCTTACTATTATGAACATGAGAAACTGTTTCAGGAAGATTGGAGAAAACTAGTTGCACAACTGGTTCCTCTTAATCCCAAGAGAGAACAAAGAACAACCCAAAAAGCACAAACAAAGACTTCCCTCCACCAAGATTTGAAAGTATCTTGTCTCCTGATTGGTCAGGTGTCAGCCAGGTTCACTGAGCTTGTTAACCCTTTACAGGTAAAAGAGACATTAACCCTTAACCATCTATTTATGACACCCTGTAAACATTTTCCATCTTGGTTTTAGAGAGAGAATTTTTACTTTTTCTTTCTTTAATTAAAAGCTTTTCTTTTTAAGAACCTGATTGATTTTTTTTCCTTGTGTAAGACCCAAGGGGATTGGGTCTGAACTCACCAGGGATAGGTGGGGGGAAAAGAGAACGGGGGGAAGGTTAATTCCTCTCTGTTTTAGGATCCAAGGAGTTTGGATCAGTGTATATCTCAGGGTAACCCAGGGAGGTGGAAGGAGGGGGAATGGTTTATTCCTTTTTCTTGTAAGACCCAAGGGATTTGGGTCTTGGGTTCCCCAGGGAAGGTTTTTGGGGGACAGAAAGTGTACCAAACACCATATTTTGGTTGGTGGCAGCGTTATCAGATCTAAGCTAGGAATTAAGTTTAGAGGGGTACATGCAGGTCCCCACTTTCTGGACACTAAAGTTCAAAGTGGGAATAAGACCTTGACAGGGGTGAGTCTTGCGTTCCAGTAACAGGCTCACACAGTCCCACCCCTCAGGCTCGTCATTGGTCCATCCCTAACCCATTGCCCCCCTCTCCAGGTGCCCCCCCAGGCTCAAAGGTTCAACCATCCTAGGACTGGCTTTCATCAATTGTAAAGCCAGAAGAGACCCCTGGGATCAGAACTGATGTTGAAGGGGTGGGTGGGGACAGACCGGTGTTGTGGAGGGGGCAGCGCTGATTTTAGGGACTGGGAGAAAGCAGTGAGGTGTGTTGGGGCATGGGAGGCAGCGGATCGGATGCAGGTTTGGGGCCCATCGGATGTTTTGGCCGGGATCACTGTTGGTGTTTTGGGAGTGGGCAGAGGTTGTGGGGGAGGGCGGCAGATAATTCATTAGAATGTCGGGGTTTGGGGAAAAGTCGGAATCACCTTACGTAGTACCTGATTTACCATGGCAGGGGCCCACGGTCCAAGGGTCTTCCCCCACCTCTTTCCCCACTGTGCTGAGTTCCCTCCCCCCACCCCCGGCTGCCGATCAGCTGCTTGCCGGGAGGAGGGGGGGAGAAGAGCGGAGCCTCAGCACCTCACTGCTCCAGGGAGAAGGGGCGGGGTCTTGGGGAAGGGACTGGAATCGGGGCATACCCCCTCCAGCCCCTTTTGTGAGCACCCCCAGACCACACCCCCAGCCCTATGCCCACCCTGACCCCTGCACCCCCTCACACCTCTCCAGCTCCCCCACACCATGCCCTGACTCCTGAACCCACCCACATCCCCACCCCCATCCTGAGCATCAAATGGGATCTCCTGCACCCTCCCCCATTCCCACCTGCACCCCTTGCACCAAACAGGAGCTGCCCCGGGTAAGCGCTCCACACCCCAACCTCCTGTCCCAGTCTTGAGTCCCCTCCCTCACCCTAGCTCCTGGCCAGACCCCGCACCCGAACGTTTTTTTACAATATTTGGGAAGATCATTAAGTGGTCCGTCAAGACTCTCTGCGAGTTTCAAGTGGTCTGTGGAAAAATAAGTTAGACTACAAGAACAATCAAGGTACCTCACTTTATTTTCATTTCCTTGCTATTACTTGGAGGAGGAGGAGGAGGAAGATTAAAAGAATGAAAAACGAGAGCGGGGGGAGATAAGAGAGCATGTTCTTTTTCTTGGCTGGGTCCCAAGGACGGGCCCCAAATATGAAGCTGAGCACAGGGGGCCCCACTCACTCTAAATCTACCACTGGATGTGACAACACCTGGGCTGGGGATACTGTGTCAGCTGATCCCCAGTCTCCAACCTACCAGGACAGTACAGCCCCGAGCTGCAGGCTGGGATGAAGAGGTCTATCAAATGAGTCAAGTTGTGGCACCATGGCTAGAGCAGCAGCTGAGGAGTCAAGAGGTCTGGTCTCATCCCAACTCACCATGAACTTGGAAATGTCATAGAATATCAGGGTTGGAAGAGACGTCAGGAGATCATCTAGTCCAATCCCCTGCTCAAAGCAGGACCAATCCCCAACTAAATCATCCCTGCCAGGGCTTTGTCAAGCCCCGCCTTAAAAACCTTTTAAGGATGGAGATTCCACCATCTCCCTAGGGAACCCATTCCAGTGCTTCACCACCCTCCTAGTGAAATAGTGTTTCCTAATATCCAACCTAAACCTCCCCCACTGCAACTTCAGACCATTCCTCTTTGTTCTGTCATCTACCACCACTGAGAACAGCCAAGCTCCAACCTCTTTGGAACCCCCTTCAGGTAGTTGAAGGCTGGTATCAAATTCCCCCTCATTCTTCTCTTCTGCAGACTAAATAAGCCCAGTTCCCTCAGCCTCTTCTCATAAGTCATGTGCTCCAGCCCCTTAATCATTTTTGTTGTCCTCCGCTGGACTCTCCCCAATTTGTCCACATCCCTTCTGCAGTGGGGGGACCAAAACTGTACGCAATACTCCAGGTGTGGCCTCACCAATGCCACTTCCCTCGATCTCCTGGCCATGCTCCTCTAATGCAGCCCAATATGCCGTTGGCCTTCCTGGCAACAGCGGCACACTGCTGACTCACAGCCACTCTCCCTGCCTCAGTTTGCCCATCTGTAAAGGGGGGTAAGAGACCTACCTACCTACCTCTCAGGGACACTGTGAGGCTTCATTCATTCATGAGTGTAAAGCACATGGAGGCCCTTAGTTGGAAGGTGATGGGCAGAGTGTTGTTATTGCTTCTTCGTAAGCCTGCCATTGTCCCACTCAGGAGTGATCTGCATTGGTCTGTTCCAATAAAGAGCACAAGCCCAGCAGTGTCTGCCTGCCTCTGAAATGTGATTAAAATCAGGGGGAGGTTTTAAATACTCAGCTGCCCTCAGGAGCTCGCAGCAGGAGCTGATGTTAAATGAGAGTCTGGCACACAAATGATTATTGATTCCTTGGGCCTTTAAAACACACTGGGCTCAGGGCCCATCTTGGCAGCATCCTGTTGAATGAGGCAGGCAGCTGAGGGGGAGGAAGGTCTGCCAGCAGCTCTCGGGGCTGCACTGGGAGATACTTTACCCACTACTTGTTTTCCACAAGTTCTTGGAGGCCCTCGCGAGAGTCAGACACCTCGTATGAAACAGTCCCTGCCCCTGGCAGCTTGCAGTCTAAACAGAGAGGAGATGGGAGAAAGGACGGATTCTTATCTCGTGTACAAATGGCTTAAATGACTGGCCTAAGGTCAAACGGAGTCTGTGGCAGAGTCAGAAACTGAGCTCCGAGCTCCTGCTCGCACTTCAGAGCCTGATCCTCTCAATATGTGGGCAATAGCCTGGTGTAGTGCTTCTGATCATGTCTCCTCCTTGGGGCTGGTCTCAGCTATGACACTGGCAGACCAGGTGCCAGCTCCGGCCCAAGCCAATTCACTTGTGTATTAGTATAGATCAAAGGGCTTGTTAAATGTATATGAGTGTATTTGGGGTTTAAACACCATGAAAACTAGTGGGATGTTTTCACTTATCTGTATCCCATCATAGTACAGGAGCGAAGATTTACATTATGTAGACCCTGTAACTAACTAACCTGTCAGACAAGAAAGAAGCCTTGTTGAATGCAAAGGAAGAACTTTAACAGAAAAGTGCTCATTTCAAAGCCAGTGGCCATTGTGTGTGATGACTGGAGGTCAGAGACTCAAGGTGCGTTCCTCATTCACCATCACCAAAGGAAAAGCCCTCGTGGCTAGTGAAACTGTCTGCTTGTTTTTTTATGAGAAGTGATAAGAATATCCTGCCTCTTTGGAGTGTTTGGACTCTGACAGGGAAGTGCACTAGATACAAAGCGGAGATCCCCAGACACAGTCCGGGTACTCTGAAAAGACTTTGGGGAAACTGGCTGTTTATTACATCACTGCTGCCGTTTGGAATTACAGACTGTGATTCACCTGTGCATATAGTTTACCTACTTTTCTTAGCTAATAAACCTTTGATTTACTATAGAATTGGCTGGGGTAAGTGACTGGTCTCTTGGGACTGGGATCAACTGATGCAGTGTGGATTTTTAAGTGACCTTTTATCAGGAGTGCAAGTAGGGCAGTGCCCTCCAGTACACAGTACCGGCAAGAGAATTTTAGCAGGTATGAAGTACCGGAAAGCCTTGGGGCTAGAGCCCCCTCCAGAGGGGAGTGGGTGGGGCTGCGCTCTGCTCCTTAAAGGAGCAGAACACAGCTAGGGAGGGCATTCATTCTTTACATGGCTTTAACAGCACAATACATATGCTAACAAACTTTAAGGCTTTGTTTAAGTTTGTTAGCATATGTATTGTGCTGTTAAGTTGATCAGGAGTCCTCAAGAGGGGAGGGGTGGGGTGGACGGAAGATGTTTAAATAGTGGTTTTGATTCTGTTTATTTCCATTGGTCTGAATTATTTATCCATGAGATCCATACTGCATCACATGAAGTCTAAATCAGTAGAGGAACGCCTCTGCTTGCACTGACCAGAGGATGTTTGGATTCTGATGTCAGCCCAGTTCTGCAGCCTGACAGGAATCAGGTGTTGTCCCCAGTGTGCACAGAATTCTTCTTTGCAGCCAAACTAGTCTAACATGCATTTTGTTAACTGGAACTGGAGCAGCAAAACAAAGAAAACAGATGCCTCCTTTTCCAGCTTTGTGAGAGAGAGAACTAGAAGCGAAGATTATAAGGCTGGACACTGATGGCCTTAAACCAGCTGCCTCTGGAATCTGCCAAGAACGTTGCTGAAAATAAGTCTTAGCTCCGGCGAGTAACCTATCACACATCTACCCACCTTTATTCGAATGAAGCTCTTTCTGATCTGACAGCTCAGGCATTGTCAATATCACCCAGAACAATTTACAAATTGGACCCTAATCTTGTAAACCCTCAATCGGTTGATCAATCCCACTGAAGACACTGGGACTATTTGCATGACTATGGACCACTTTTGTGGGCTGGTAAGCGTTTCTGGAGTCTGTTCCTATAAAGGAAGTTGAATCCTCCATTGAAATGCAGTGTTTGGGTACAATACCCTAAAGCAGGTTAGGATACAGGTCTACATAACATTTGTCTTTTAATAAGTCATACATATGAGTCTATATGCAGAAATGGCTTCTCACCCAACTCCCATGTTCCATATAAACAGACTGAATTCTACACGTGGAGGGAGAGTGAGTAGTTACGCATGTTGATATTTATATATACAAAGGGGGTTGTCAGAGGGAACAGGGAGAGCTTGGGGG
This sequence comes from Gopherus evgoodei, assembly GCF_007399415.2. Classification (NCBI taxonomy): domain Eukaryota; kingdom Metazoa; phylum Chordata; order Testudines; family Testudinidae; genus Gopherus; species Gopherus evgoodei. The sequence continues at coordinate 1,660,763 of NC_044326.1, forward strand.
CCCTGGGCTGGGGAGGAGTCACATGAAGGGTCACGTGCCCCCTCTTGTGTACCTCCCATGAGTGCAGTACCAGGAAGAAACGATTTCTGCTTACACCACTGCCTTTTATCACAGTGTCTTGTTTGTCTGGGACCTTAGCGTCCAAAATATGGGGGTTAGCATGAAAACCTCCAAGCTTAGTTACCAGCTTGGACCTGGTACCTGCTGCCACCACCCAAAAAATTAGAGTGTTTTGGGGCACTCTGGTCCCTCTGAAAAACCTTCCCTGGGGACCCCAAGACCCAAATCCCTTGAGTCTCACAACAAAGGGAAACAATCCTTTTTCCTTTCCCCCCTCCAGGTGCTCCTGGAGAGATACACAGACACAAGCTCTGTGAACTACACAGAGAGACTCCCCCTCTCTGTTCCCAATCCTGAAAACAGGAATGCAAAGTCAGGCTAGCAATCCAGCACACAGATCTCCCCTTGATTTTTTCCTCCCACCAATTCCCTGGTGAGTACAGACTCAATTTCCATGAAGTAAAGAAAAACTCCAACAGGTCTTAAAAGAAAGCTTTATATGAAAAGAAAGAAAAATACATACAAATGTTCTCTCTGTATTAAGATGATACAACACAGGGTCAATTGCTTAAAAGAATATTGAATAAACAGCCTTATTCAAAAAGAATACAAATCAAAGCACTCCAGCACTTATATTCATGTAAATACCAAAGAAAAGAAACCATATAACTTACTATCTGATCTCTTTGTCCTTACACTTAGAAACAGAAGATTAGAAAACAGAACTACTTCTCCAAAGCTCAGAGACAGCAGGCAGACAGACAAAAGACTCAGACACACAATTCCCTCCACCCAAAGTTGAAAAAATCCAGTTTCCTGATTGGTTCGCTGGTCAGGTGTTTCAGGTGAAAGAGACATTAACCCTTAGCTATCTGTTTATGACACGCCCCCCAAATTGCAGACAGTGGGGAAGCTCACTGGCGGCAATTTCCTTTTAGAACTTGAAAATAAACAGATTAATACAACACATGCACCTTTACATATACTACTAAGTATATAACTAACAGACTTTTACATTTTAAGAACACTTTTTAACTACTGGATTCTGGGAAACTCTCACGGGAGAGTGCATTAGCAACTTTGTTAGAAGCTCCTGTGATGTGTTGAATTTCAAAATCAAAATCTTGGAGAGCTAAACTCCAACGAAGAAGTTTCTTGTTGTTCCCCTTGGCAGTATGAAGCCACTTTAGTGCAGCATGGTCAGTTTGTAGTTGGAACCGCCGTCCCCAAACATATGGGCGTAGCTTTTCCAGGGCGTACACAATGGCATAGCATTCCTTTTCACTGACTGACCAGTGACTTTCCCTCTCAGACAGTTTCTTGCTGAGGAACACGACAGGATGGAAGTTGTGATCTGTTGCTTCCTGCATGAGCACTGCTCCTATACCACGCTCAGATGCATCTGTGGTTACTAGGAATGGCTTGTCAAAATCCGGGGCCCTGAGTACAGGGTCAGACATGAGTGTTGCCTTAAGTTGGGTAAAGGCCTTTTGACACTCATCAGTCCACTTAACTGCATTTGGCTGGGTCTTTTTGGTCAGGTCGGTCAATGGGGCAGCGATTTGGCTGTAGTGTGGTACAAATCGCCTGTAGTATCCGGCCAAGCCTAAGAAGGATTGGACTTGCTTTTTGGACCGTGGGACAGGCCACTTTTGGATAGCATCCACCTTGGCCTGTAGGGGGTTTATGGTTCCTCGACCCACCTGGTGCCCCAGGTAAGTCACTCTGTTTTGGCCTATTTGACACTTTTTGGCCTTAACAGTTAGTCCTGCCTGCCTGATGCGCTTAAAGACCTTTTCCAGGTGGAGTAGGTGTTCGGGCCAGGAGTCGGAAAAAATGGCCACATCATCGAGGTAGGCAACTGCAAATTCTCCCAGTCCAGCTAGTAGACCATCTACCAGCCTCTGGAAGGTGGCGGGTGCATTTCGAAGGCCGAAAGGAAGGACATTGAATTCATACACCCCCGCATGGGTGACGAATGCTGACCTCTCCTTGGCAGGTTCATCTAGCGGTACTTGCCAGTACCCCTTGGTTAAGTCTATTGTAGAGATGAACTGGGCACGTCCCAACTTCTCCAATAGCTCATCAGTGCGTGGCATTGGATAGTTGTCCGGACGAGTTACCGCATTTAGCTTACGGTAGTCCACGCAAAAGCGTATTTCCCCATCTGGTTTGGGTACCAGAACCACTGGAGATGCCCATGCACTGGTAGATGAGCGGATTATACCCATCTGTAGCATGTTCTGGATCTCCCGTTGTATAGCAGCTTGGGCGTGAGGAGACACCCGGTAGGGTGGGGTTCTGATTGGGTGAGCATTACCTGTATCAATGGAGTGGTATGCCCGTTCAGTCCGTCCTGGGGTGGCTGAGAACAATGGGGCGAAGCTAGTGCACAGCTCCTTGATTTGTTGCCGCTGCAGACGTTCCAGGGTGGTTGAGAGGTTCACCTCTTCCACGCCACCGTCTTTTTTCCCGTCGTAGTAGACACCGTCAGGCCACTCAGCCTCATCTTCCTGGACTGTAAACTGACAAACCTGTAAGTCTCTGGAATAGAAAGGCTTGAGAGAATTAACATGGTACACTTTAGGCTTTAGTGAGGAATTGGGAAATGCTATGAGGTAGTTTACAGCTCCCAGGCGCTCTTGGACTGTGAATGGCCCTTCCCATGATGCTTCCATCTTATGGGCCTGTTGCGCCTTCAAGACCATAACCTGGTCTCCTACCTTGAAGGAACGTTCTCTGGCATGTCTGTCATACCAGGCCTTTTGCTCTTCCTGAGCATCCTTTAGGTTCTCTCTAGCAAGGGCTAAAGAGTGTTGGAGGGTGCTTTGTAGGTTGCTTACAAAGTCCAGAATGTTAGTTCCTGGAGAAGGCGTAAACCCCTCCCATTGCTGCTTCACCAACTGTAATGGCCCCTTAACCTCGTAACCATACACAAGTTCAAACGGTGAAAACCCTAAACTGGGATGTGGTACAGCCCTGTAGGCAAACAGCAACTGCTGCAACACTAGGTCTCAATTATTGGAGAATTCGTTGATGAATTTTCGTATCATGGCCCCCAAAGTTCCATTGAACCTTTCCACCAGGCCATTGGTTTGATGGTGGTACGGGGTGGCAACCAAGTGATTCACTCCATGAGTTTCCCACAGTTTTTCCATGGTCCCTGCCAGGAAATTAGACCCTGAATCTGTAAGGATGTCAGAGGGCCAACCTACCCTGGCAAAGATGTCTGTTAGGGCCAGGCACACAGTGTTAGCCCTGGTGTTGCCTAGAGCTACTGCTTCTGGCCATCGGGTAGCAAAGTCCACTAAAGTCAGTACGTACTGCTTTCCTCTGGGCGTCTTTTTTGGGAAAGGGCCCAGAATATCCACAGCTACTCGCTGAAATGGGACCTCAATTATGGGGAGTGGCTGGAGAGGGGCCTTGACCTGGTCTTGAGGCTTTCCCACTCTTTGGCATACCTCACAAGACCGGACATACTTGGCAACATCCTTGCCCATCCCCTCCCAGTGGAAGGACTTCCCCAACCGGTCCTTGGTTCTGTTCACCCCAGCATGGCCACTGGGATGATCATGGGCTAAGCTTAAGAGCTTCCCCCGGTACTTAGTTGGAACCACCAACTGTTTTTGCGGCTGCCATTCTTCCCGGTGTCCACCAGAAAGAATCTCCTTGTATAAAAGTCCTTGGTCTATAACAAACCGGGATCAATTAGAAGAGCTGAGAGGCGGTGGGGTGCTCCGTGCCGCCGCCCAAGCTTTCTGAAGGCTGTCATCTGCTTCCTGCTCAGCCTGGAACTGTTCCCTTGAGGCTGGGGTCACCAGTTCTTCCTCAGACTGTGGACTTGGGCTTGGTCCCTCTGGAAGCGATGTAGGTGATGGGGTTGTTTCCGTTGCTGGTGAACCGCTCTCCGCTGGTGCACCTGAGGGTATTTCAGGCTCTGGCTGAGCCTTTTGGGTATGGCTGTCTGTTGCTTCTGCCAGTTCTGGCTCGCTGGCGCCCTCTGGCGTTGAGTTTGAAGATGTGGTTGCACTTGCTGGTGCTGGTTGCTGTTCCAGTTCCGGGCCTGGGACTGGAGATGCTGTGGCTGTTTCAGTGGTAGGCATGGAATCCGGGTCCACTACCTCTGTCTGGGTCTCTGGTAACACAGACGGGGCCTCTGTGGACGGCTCAGGAACAGGAATGGGTCTGGAAGCTTGCCTGGTTTGGCTACGTGTAACCATTCCCACTCTCTTGGCCCGCCTCACCTGGTTGGCCAAGTCTTCCCCCAGTAGCATGGGGATAGGATAATTGTCATAGACTGCAAAAATCCACATTCCTGACCAGCCTTTGTACTGGACAGGCAGTTGAGCTGTAGGCAAGTCTACAGCTTGTGACATGAAGGGGTAAATTGTAACTTTGGCCTTTGGGTTGATGAATTTGGGGTCTACGAAGGATTGGTGGATAGCTGACACTTGTGCCCCCGTGTCTCTCCACGCAGTAACCTTCTTTCCGCCCACTCTCAAATTTTCCCTTCGCTCCAAGGGTATTTGAGAGGCATCTGGGCCTGGGGATCTTTGGTGTGATGGTGGTGTAATGAATTGCACTCGCATGGTGTTCTTGGGACAGTTGGCCTTGATATGTCCCAGTTCATTACACTTAAAGCATCTTCCATCTGATGGGTCACTGGGCCGAGGTGAGTTACTGGAGACTGGTGAGGTGGAAGGGTAGGGTGTCTGTGGCTTTCCTTGGGTGGTATGTGGGGTCTTTGGCTGTCCTCGGTTGTAGGGTTTATGGTCTGTGTGCCCCCTGTGGTAATCGTTCCCCTTGACAGTAGCTTTCTTGCTTTCTGCCAGTTCCATCCATTTGGCTCCAATCTCCCCCGCCTCAGCGATATCTTTGGGATTTCTATCTTGTATGTACCGTGTGATGTCTTCAGGAACACCATCCAAGAACTGCTCCATTTGTATGAGGAGGTTCAGTTCTTCCAAGGTTTTAATGTTGTTTCCTGTTAGCCAGGCCTCATAGTTTTTTGCAATGTAGTAGGCGTGTTTGGGAAATGACACCTCTGGTTTCCACTTTTGGGTTCTGAAACGCCGACGGGCATGATCTGGGGTTATCCCCATCCTGTATCTGGCCTTGGTTTGAAAAAGTTTATAGTCATTCATTTGCAGCTTAGGCATTTCAGCTGCCACCTCTGCTAAAGGTCCACTGAGGTGTGGCCTTAATTCTACCATGTACTGGTCTTCGGGGATGCTGTACCCAAGACAGGCTCTTTCAAAATTTTCCAAGAAGGCCTCGGTGTCATCACCTGCCTTGTAGGTGGGAAATTTTCTGTGCTGTGGAGCAATAATTGGCGCCGGGTTGTTAGGGTTGGCCGGCACATGCAGCCCAGCTTTTGCCAACTCCAGTTCATGTTTTCTCTGTTTTTCCTTCTCTTCATTCTCTTTTTGTTGTTTTTTCCATTTCTTTTTGTTGTTTTTCCATTTTTTTTGGTGTTTTTCCATTTCTTTTTGGTGTTTTTCCATGTCTTGGCGGTGGGCCGCCTCATCTTCTGCTTGTTTCCTTCGGTAGGCCACCTCTTCTTCTTCTAGTTTTCTTTTGTGTGCTGCCTCTTGGGCTGCCTGTTCTCTTTGGAAGGCTGCCAGTTTCATGTTTTCTTCCTTTTCTTTTATCTCCATCTCTTTTTGTTTTATTTCTAGTTCCTGTTTGTGTTTTTCCATCTCTCGCCTGTGTTCAGCTTCTTTGAATTGGTCTTCGGCCTCTTTTTTTGTCCTGGTAGACATGGTTCCTGTTTTCTTGTGTTGGGGTGCCCTCCGGTGTTTATCTTTTGAACTGCAGGCTCTGTTGCCTCCTGAAGTCAGCCTAGCAACAGTGCCTTTAGCTAATCTTCAATGTTAAGTAAACCTGAAAAACCACTTTATTTGCATGCATATAAGTGCTGGTACTTGCCTCCTAATGGGAGGGCTATTGCATGACAAAAGACTGGTGATAGCCCTTAACGACTTCTTGCTTAACATGCAAGGCACAAACGGCCAGAGAGAGAGCAGAAAAAAAAATTCTCTCTGGTTCCCTTTTAAAACCAAACTGTTTCTCTCTGCTAAAAAGCCCTTAGCAGAGAAAAGAAAAATATAATATTCCTACTGGCTTCTGGATTCTGTCTATATCCCGCCACTGCTACACCATATCATAACCTTAGTCCCAGATTTGGACCTTAGCGTCCAAAATATGGGGGTTAGCATGAAAACCTCCAAGCTTAGTTACCAGCTTGGACCTGGTACCTGCTGCCACCACCCAAAAAATTAGAGTGTTTTGGGGCACTCTGGTCCCTCTGAAAAACCTTCCCTGGGGACCCCAAGACCCAAATCCCTTGAGTCTCACAACAAAGGGAAACAATCCTTTTTCCCTTCCCCCCTCCAGGTGCTCCTGGAGAGATACACAGACACAAGCTCTGTGAACTACACAGAGAGACTCCCCCTCTCTGTTCCCAATCCTGAAAACAGGAATGCAAAGTCAGGCTAGCAATCCAGCACACAGATCTCCCCGTGATTTTTTCCTCCCACCAATTCCCTGGTGAGTACAGACTCAATTTCCCTGAAATAAAGAAAAACTCCAACAGGTCTTAAAAGAAAGCTTTATATGAAAAGAAAGAAAAATACATACAAATGTTCTCTCTGTATTAAGATGATACAACACAGGGTCAATTGCTTAAAAGAATATTGAATAAACAGCCTTATTCAAAAAGAATACAAATCAAAGCACTCCAGCACTTATATTCATGTAAATACCAAAGAAAAGAAACCATATAACGTACTATCTGATCTCTTTGTCCTTACACTTAGAAACAGAAGATTAGAAAACAGAACCACTTCTCCAAAGCTCAGAGACAGCAGGCAGACAGACAAAAGACTCAGACACACAATTCCCTCCACCCAAAGTTGAAAAAATCCAGTTTCCTGATTGGTTCGCTGGTCAGGTGTTTCAGGTGAAAGAGACATTAACCCTTAGCTATCTGTTTATGACACAAGGTAGACTGGAGAGTCTGAGAGGACTGTCTGTGACTCCAGGATAAGACTGGTACAGTGATCCAGGTGTGCACCTTGATCACTGGCTTGGTGAAATCTAACTACAGAACGCACCGCCAGCTTGAGGTATCTGCCTTTTTCTGACAGCCTGGCCTGAGGTCGTGAGCCACTGCAGACAGCGGGACATGTCTCCTCTTGGGGGCTGGCCTCAGCAACTATAAAAGCCTGTTGTATCAGCCAAGGAGTCTGGAGGAGTTGTGAGGATTTTCTTCTATCTTTAAATTCCGTAGTACAGTGCTCATACACAACCCTACCACAACAACAAACCAGTGTGCACAGCCCAGTGCTTGTGAGCAACCCTACAATAACAAAGCGTGTATAGCTCAGCACTTGTGGGCAACCCTGCAAGAGCCAGTCAGCCTGCAGAACCCAGCACTCATGAGTGACCCCTGCGATAAACCAGCGTGCAGTGCCTACCGCTCGTGAGTCATGCTATCTCAGGTTTTTAGCTCACGTAGCGCCAGGGCCGGCTCCAGGCACCAGCCCAGCAAGCAGGTGCTTGGGGCAGCCAAAAACGAGGGGCAGCACATCCAGCTCTTCGGAGGCAATTCAGCGTGGGTCCCTCACCCTCTCTCAGAGTGAAGGGCCAGCCACCAAATTGCCGCCGAAGACTGAAGCGGGGGCAGTAGAGCTGATCGCGATCGTGACTTTTTTGTTTTTTTTGTTTTTTTTTTTGCTGCTTGGGGCAGCAAAAACCCTGGAGCCGGCCCTGCGGAGCGCTTGCTGTTACAGACATGAGCACGGCCTACTTTACACCAGACAAATGCATTTTAATTTTTACTATAAAAGCAAAGTCTCCTGCTCTCATAACCACATGATTCTCAGCCTTTGGGTATATTTTCTGCTTGGAGAGGAAGTGGGAGGGGGGCCTATTGCATGTATTAACATGATTGCAGGGCTCAAATAGATCCCAGGGAATGGAATGCAGCTGCAAGCCATTAGCAGTGGCATAGATTTGCATAGTCAGTTAGTGCCTGATACTGGTTTTGTTTTCCGGCAGGCAGCCTTCCTGCAATGGGAACTTCCTTTCAGATGGATGAGCTCTGATTTCTAACGACTTGTAAATGGTATGTGTGACGGGTTGGATCACAGAAACCCTCTTGGGAGCTGCCACCTGATGTGCCAAGACTACTGCCCCTGCTTTCCCTGTCAGCTTGGGAGCCCAGCACCCTGTCTTGCTGAGCCAGACAAGCCTGTCTGCTCCAACACAGACCCAGGATCTAATTACCTGCCCCAAACAGCTGCAGACTTAACTGAAAGCAGCTCACAGAAGTGTTTCTGCCTTTAACACTCAGATGCCCAACTCCCAGTCGGGTCTAAACCCAAATAAATCCATTTACCCTGTATAAAGCTTATGCAGGGTAAACTCAAACTGTTTGCCCTCTATAACACTCTTAGAGAGATATGCACAGCTGCTGGGTCCCCCAGGTATTAATACATGCTCTGAGTTAATAGGTTAAAAAGTGATTTTATTAAATACAGAAAGTAGGATTTAAGTGGTTCCAAGTAGTAACAGACAGAACAAAATAAGTTACCAAGCAAAATAAAACAAAATGTGCAAATCTATGTCTAATCAAACTGAATACAGATAATCTCACTCTCAGAGATGCTTCAGTAAGTTTTTCCCTCAGACTGGACACCTCCCAGGCCTGGGCACAATTCTTCCCCCTGGTATGTCTCTTGTTCCAGCTCAGGTGGTAGCCGGGGGATTCTTCATGATGGCCCCTCCCCTTTGTTCTGTTCCACCCACTTATATATCTTCAGCCATGTATTTGTCCCTCTCTGGGTTCCCACCCCTCCCTCTAAATGGGAAAAGCACCAGGTTAAAGATGGATTCCAGTTCAGGAGACATGATCACACCTCACTGCACGACTTCATTGCCCACCTGCCAGCACACACACATACAGGAAGACTTACAAGTAAAACACACCCATCCCATCTGCAGACAATTGTCCTGGTTAATGGGAGCCATCAACATTGCAAATCACCATTAATGGCCCACACTTTGCACAATTACAATAGGCCATCAGGGTTATATTTCATATTTCTAGTCCCAGAAACAAGACTGATACATTCATACACGTAGGATGACCACACTCAGTAGATTATAAGCTTTGTAATGATACCTTACAAGAGACCTTTTACATGAAGCATATTCCAGTTACATTATATTCACTCATTAGCATATTGTTATAAAACCATATAGGCTGCAGCGTCACAGTGCGTTCCATAATGTCTCCAGTCGCTTTGCTCCCCTTGCTGTTTCTCATAATACCTTGAAAGCTTGACACCAAAACTGGCTTCCTTATCGTCATTATCCTTCCCTGTCCTGCCTGCAGTGGTTTACTGGAGCAGGATGCTCAAATCTCTTGTACCGTGCACCACACGTGAGAACGGAGCGGTGCAAACTCTTGTTCCTGTGGGGTCTTGTGTCGTGAGCCCTGAACTGTGGTTTGTTATTGCAGGTTTGCTCAGCGACAGTGGGCCGCACACAGCGGTTTGTTGTTGTAGACTAGCTTACGTGTGCAGGACTGTATGCACAGATCTGTTGTTGTCGGGTAGTGTCATGGGGTGACCTGGCACCTTTCAGGGGCCCTCATCCATCTACAGGGAGGGGGGGGGGAGTTAGACTGGGCCAGGGCTGATTAGGGAATCCCAGCTTGGAACTGATGCTTGTTGAACACCTGGAGGGCTTGGTCCACCTGGTCTGTACCATCTGGGAGGGGTGGTCAGGTGGAAGAGGGGATTTAGGAAAGGGCTGGAAGTGGAGGGCAGTCAAGGTAAGAAGACCCAGGAGTGAGGAAGTGTTGGGTCCTTACCTGGAGATGAGCTCAGAGCAGACCCTGCCATGCTGTCCTGCACGGTCTCAAGGGCATGAGAACAACCTTGGGGCAGAGTGGTCGGAAGCAGAGCACAAACCGAACTGGCTGTCAGTCCAGTATTTAGATTTCCAACCAGTTCTCCAGTGTAAACTCCTCAGGCACCATAACAGCCTAGCGGTGAAGTCACAGACCGTCCCCCTGGGTGCGCCGATCCCTCTGGGCCCCTTGGTGAGCCTGCCTTTGTGACAGCTGGTCCCTTACAGCAAGAATCACAGCAATATTCAGGTCACTCCCAGTCCCGATGGACCGGTCAGTTGCACCTTAGATCTCACACCAAAGACACTTGTGGCCAGTCCTATGATAAACTATCTACAGACCTATTAAAAGGGAAACGAGAGTCGTTTACAAGGTTAAAGCAGGTCAACATAGATACACTAATGAGTTCAATCTTAAATGAGAAAGATAATGCAAAGCTTCTATGATAAGCAAGCTCTGTATGTCCGTTAGGCCTAACTCAGGCTACACTGGGGGTTCTCTTGCTTATGCCTAGAAACCTTGCCGCTCCAGAGTCCAGGCGTCATAGAGATCCAGTTCTTTCTTGTTAAGGGTTTTTATTCCCTTCCTCCCATGTGCTCTGGGCTGTGAACTCAGCGGACCGGAGGAATCCACTTGCACGACTTGTCTTCACGGAGGGAGGGCAGACCAGCCAATGTCTTTTGTCCTCTTTAATGTCCCACAGTGGTCTGTCGGGTGTCAATGCGCCTTCCCTTCTGGGCAGGACGTAACATCTGCTGTTGGAGACCAGCACTTCACACGAGTTACTGTCTCTCTCCAGTCTGATGATTTACGCGGTTACAGAGGCTCACAATACAACTGGTCATATAGCACCTTACAATACGGGATGCAGATGTTATGTCAGATTAGTGCAGGCAGCAACTCCCAAGTATTCAGTAAAGTCTAAGCACTAAACACATTCTTATTACCCTCATACCAGTTTTAACAATACTAACATACAGCTGAGCCAGACTGATTGCAGCCATGTATTTGTCAGCGTTCCGCTGAGACATGGGGACCTTGGCGTGACCTGGTCTGCTAGCATCACAGACCCCATCCAGAAGTACTGAGAAAGGAGACATAGCTGCAGGGGATAGGACCAGTGCCTGGAATGGGCCATAACTCAGGGGAAGCTGTCTCTGAGAGTTAGGGACCAGAGGAAAGGACAGCAGCCAGGTTCAAGGGAAGCGGTTGGTGCCCCAGGAATGAGAGGTCCTGAAGAGCATGGCAGAGGAGGAGGACCCTAAACATAGCAGTGGAGAAACAGGTCTGGTGGTAGCCAAATTCTGGACTCCATTTGGTGGCCATGGCTGGGACTGGAGGGAAGATCTAACGAGGCAGAAAACTGGTTGGGATTTCCTACCTTGGCTTGAACATTGGTGCAGGACATCGCAATAGACTGGAAGGAGGCCACTTTCGCTCGGGAAGGGGCTGGATGTTAGGGGAATCTAGCAGGAAGGCCAAGTCCCAGTGGCTGTATAAAGAAGGTTAAACTGGACTATACTGTTCAGATGCTAGGTCCTGATGTGTGTAACACACCTTGTAAGCTCACAACAGCCACTCCTGGCAGTACCTTACATGATCGTACAGTGAACACATCTCTGGTGTATCTCTCTGGGAAGGAAGCGCAGGAGCCAGTCCGTATCTGGTACAAGTGCCTGATCAGCAACCTACCGTGTACCAGCTGTACATCCCAGGCAGGAGTCAGTCTAGAAAGCCACAAGAGGGCACTCTGGGTGGGGCAGTATAGCACAGGCAGGGTACGTGCGCTGGGCCGCATGCACAGCTGTGTTCCTGTAGGGCCCTGACTCGCCATTTCTTTTGGAAGAAAAAGCATTTTTTTCCTGTTAGGGTGTGGAGTGGGAACGGAGATGCCGCTCCTACAGATCCCGCAGCCTTGTGAAAGAAAAATGGGTTGAGCCTCCCGACCCTGACCAGTGTCTCTTTCCCTGCCTCCTTTATCCCTCCTAACACTTGTTTTCCACATCAGGTCCTGCCATTGCAGCGAGAACACCCATGAGTCAGTCACACAGTGACCGAGGGGACGCTGACGGCACATACAGCAACTTTGCACTTTGCTCTACTTTAAATACCATGTCTCCGGTTACCCTCTGGGAAACCCAGCGACCCCAACGCAGAGCTGTACCCCGTCTGGCAAGCAGCTGAAGGAAGCAGGCGGCCGTCTCTAAGTCTGAGGTTCCCAAGGAGGCCTGCAGACAAATTAGCTGTGACTGGCTCTCCAGACACTTCTTCCCAGGGCGGCCTGTGGTCATGTTAGCTGGAGGGAGGAGAAACGTCATTTGGAAGAAGAGTCAAATGAGAAAAGGGCATCCGCGTGTGCAGGAGGATGTCGCTGCTGGCTGATAAGAGGCATCGGCAGGAAGCAGACTAGCACGTGACGTGGCCGGTTGCCTGCTCAGAACTGGGCTGAGAACCTCCACCCTCCCCAGCTCATACTATGTGTGATATGGAAACGACTGGCCATCACCGATCCTCTCGACTGACTTGAAGCTGCTGCTGCTGGCCTGGGGTGGTGGAGAGCTCTGGAGCCCATCACTAACCCTGGCACCAGCCAGGGCCGTCTTGCTTCTTTATCGCAGCAGGTGAATGCTGACGGCCCTGGAAACAAGGGGCTGGTAGATCTGACTTTTATACTCCCCTGTCCTTTCTGGTTCGTGGTGTAGGGATGAAGCGGAGGAAGGAAGAACATGAACCCAAAGTCATGGGCTATGATTTATGAGTGCCAATAGCCCCGGGGGAACGAACCAGCAAGTCTGCATGGCACAGAAGACTACCAAGAGGCATGTTACAGTAGCCACATGTGTTTTAGATATTCAGGTAGGACAGGGCTGGCTCCTTTCCCTAGCTCTAGGTTTCAGATTTGCAATCCTGCACCCATAAGACAGCAATGCAGGTGGCCTTCGTCTGCCTCAGCCAGCTAGAGGACTCCTGCTTGGTTTTCCCTCAATAGTCGCAACACAGCTCTCTGGGAGCCCACATGGCCCACACCACTGAGGCAGCTTAGCCCCTGAACATCCACCAATTGATCCTCAACACAAGAGAGCTCAGTCCCAGATAGGCACTCACATGAAATTAGCGAGGATCACCTTCCAACTCAGGCCTAACACCGCACAGGACCTCTGGGGAAATAGAGTCCAGGCCATCCCACTGCCAGTCCCCTGTTCTAACCACTAAACCAAACAGCCTCTTTAAAATCACCTCCATGAAGACCTCACACATATCCCCACACACACCCCCAAGCAAACACTTGCTATCAGTCTGCCATGGAATGCTTTGAATAATCATTTAAAAAACTGTTTGGAGAAAGAATTCAAGCTGGGAATACTGAATTTAAAAATTAATCAAAGATAAAATTTAGCATCAGAACCACCAGTGAAACGTGCTTCTAGTTACGGGGAATTTTGGTCAGTCAAGTTCTGTACAAAAGCTACATTCTCATTCTAGGGCAGAAGATAATCCGCTTTGAAAGAGGAAATACATTTTAACCCCTTTTCACTTTGCTTACCCACCTCAGTGCATATTTTAATCGGCTTTCGGCTCCTTCCTCGAGCCTCCTAACTGGAGAAAGCTGCAGGCTTTATAGCTTTTCCACTAACGCCACCCAAACGCAGCTCCCCCCCGCCCAGCCGATTTATTTACCACGTTAATCTTAGGGAGATGAGTGGGCGATTTTCATCATTAGCTTGTAATTTCAATCACAAACAAGGAGCCGGGGGTTCTGCCCTGCCTCACGCTTCAGGCACAAGACCGAGGATGAAGATCCTGCAACCACAGTATAATTATCTATTTACGGCCGCACATCACCACAGTGTCCAGCCACCTGCATCCCTCCCTTGCAATACAAGCGGAGTTACCCAGGCCAGGGCACGCTTCACTTCAGAATACTTGCTCTTACACTAGTGCAGCGTTGATGCTAAGATCCCTAGGCTCCCCACCCCCTAGGAAAAAATCTGAAGGTAACCAGCTCACAAGCTGGTCAATTCCTTCTCCACACCCATCATACCTAGCTTGCTAGTGTAATCATCCCCTCCCCTCCCACACAAATCATAAGCAGAGTTTGAACCTCGGATCTTCAATAGCACAGCCCAGCCCAGCCCAGCCCTCTACCATGTGAGCCCGGGGGCAACTCCATTAGCTGGCAGCAGCAGGAAGTTTTCTCTTCCAGCCGACCAGCCACTAGAGGTGAACATGCTGCAAATCTGGCCAGCATGTTATATCTGTAAGAGCTTTAGGACCCACAAACACCCCTTTGACAAGTTACGGTGCATCACACTGCTTTTGCAGGGAACTGTAGGCTGAAGGGACGGGATGCAGCATGTATGCAAACCGTTCTCTCTTTACATCAAAGGCCAGTGCCGCCTTGTCATAAACAGATAGCTAAGGGTTAATGTCTCTTTCACCTGAAACACCTGACCAGAGAACCAATCAGGAAACCGGATTTTTTCAACTTTGGGTGGAGGGAATTGTGTGTTTGAGGTCTTTGTTTTCTGGCTGCCTGCTTTCTCTGAGCTTTGGAGAAGTAGTTCTGTTTTCTAATCTTCTGTTTCTAAGTGAAGGACAAAGAGATCAGATAGTAAGTCATATGGTTTCTTTTCTTTGGTATTTGCATGAATATAAGTGCTGGAGTGCTTTGATTGTATTCTTTTTGAATAAGGCTGTTTATTCAATATTCTTTTAAGCAATTAGCCCTGTATTGTATCACCTTAATACAGAGAGACCATTTGTATTTTTTCTTTCTTTTTTATATAAAGCTTTCTTTTAAGACCTGTTGGAGTTTTTCTTTACTTCAGGGAAATTGAGTCTGTACTCACCAGGGAATTGGTGGGAGGAAGAAATCAGGGGAGATCTGTGTGTGTTGAAGTGGCTAGCCTGATTTTGCATTCCCTCTGGGTGAAGAGGAAAGTACTTTTTGTTCCAGGACTGGAAACAGAGAGGGGAGTCACTCTGTTTGGATCACAGAGCTTGTGTCTGTGTATCTCTCCAGGAGCACCTGGAGGGGGGAAGGGAAAAAAGGATTATTTCCCTTTGTTGTGAGACTCACGGGATTTGGGTCTTGGGGTCCCCAGGGAAGGTTTTTCAGGGGACCAGAGTGCCCCAAAACACTCTATTTTTGGGTGGTGGCAGCAAGTACCAGGTCCAAGCTGGTAGTCTAAGCTTGGAGGTTTTCAGCTAACCCCCATATTGTGGACGCTAAGGTCCAAATCTGGGACTAAGATTATAACACTCCTATATTAAAGGTGCTTAGGCAAGTCCCCTAATCAGTCTTCCCCAGAATTCTTATGGCATTGGAAAAAAATTGCCTAAATTGCCCTTGTTAGGCAAAACATGTGTAAGCTAGAATACACCACATTGATAGGTATTATGTGCACGATATTAATAGACTATACATTCCTATACAAGTGCTGGGAAGTACGTTAACTGAATGTATTAGACTCTTCCTACAATTCTGTTCACCACGTCACGTGTCCCACAACACTTCACAAAGCTGAAGTCGGCTTTGGCATTAGAAAATGGGACACTCGTCAAAGGCAAAAATACATTAACGTTCTGCCCTGCACAAGCCGGGGAAT